>NW_026526655.1:58071300-59271300 GCF_024362965.1 Panthera pardus | reverse complement strand
AATAAAAAATAATAGACCTAGGAAAGTATACTGATGCTGATGGTGAAGAATTCTCGACAACCTAATGCAATATCTAAATTTTGGCACATCCGTTAATGCAGGAATTTAAAGTGGTAAACATAAAGACCATGTAGAAACAGAAAATGTTTCTGCTGCAATATTATTATTAGATTACTGCACAATATAACCTAACCTCATAAAAGTAAATATAATATGAGCAAAGATGGAAAGAAATATGCAAATTGTTTTTATGTTCCTAGAGTGGGTGATATTTTCCTCTTATTTTCCGAATTTTCTATACTGTTTCTCACTGTCTTTTTTTAATTGTGGAAAAGGGTGGCTTCCCAGATAGCTTTGAAAGAAATGATGAAGTCCAGGGTTTTTTCTATTGGAAAGAAAGTTGTGTGCATACACTCACATGACTTGTGTGTTCGTGCGTGTGTGTTATTGTTTTGTGGTCTCTTGTGCCTCATCATTTAGCCAGGGGTTGGGGGGATGGGGTTGGTGAATGGCCATGCCAGAGTTTGCCTAGTAACCAAAAAGAATTCCTCAGGGGAAGAATTTCAGTTGTAAGAGATTTAAATATAGGTGCAGACGTGGCAGTTAAATGGTAGCTGGCTTGGCTCCTGGAAAGGGGGAGCTTTGGTAGATCTGGCTCTAGGAGAAAATGGACATAGTTTTGCATCGTGTAAGGAAAACAAAATGACTTTGGGGTATGTGTTAAAAATCCGTGTTCAACTTTGTGACCTTGGAGCAATCAATTTTGGTTCAGTTCAAGTTACTTAACTTTTCTGAACCTCAATTTCTTCATCTGTGGAATGAAGTAACTATGATCATCCTCCCCCGGAAAGCTCTAAGGAGAATTGTAGTTCTGTTGACTGTACTCGTTGCTGGGCATAAAATAACGAATAAGACACTGGCTTGCTCTCAAGGAACAGTCGGGGGAAGAGCATTCTAAGCAGAGGGTGCGAAGGCAGAGAGGAGTGATATCCCCATCTTGGGCAGTTACTAGTGTATCAGTATCATAGGGCATGGCAGAGCCAAAGAATTCAAGAGGCAGGGACCAGAGAGACCTTTATATCCCATACCATTAAACTTTACCCTGTACGTAACAGAAAGCCACTGAAGAGTCTATGCAGGGGAGTAGAAAAAATTTTTTCCAGTGTATATAGTACACAACAGCAGCCCCATGAAGGATGAGGCTCAGGCACAGAAATCAAATCAGAGGCCGTGGGGTTGGCCAGTGAGACATAACTGACCGAACAGGTCCAAAACTGAGCTCCTCAACTCCTCCCTACTCGCTCCCACCGCAAACCCACCCCGCCCCCCGGCTGCCGAACTCTCCACACCTTGGTTAGTGGGTGGCGATGAGCCTTCCAGTCACTCCTTGACTCCTCACTCTCTCACTTCCCACCTCCTCCCCATCAGCAAGTGCTCTTGTTGGTTCTATCTCCAGCTTGTAGTGGGAATCCAGTGACTTCTCACCATGTCCGCAGTTACGACTCTGCTATAAGCCAGTTTCATCTCGTGCCTGGAACACCGAGACAGAATCCTCACCATTCTCCTCTCTTCAGTCCCCCTTCAATACAGCGGCCAGAGGGATCCTTTTAGAACCTGGCAATCAGGTCACTCCTCTGCCCCAGTCTCCCCTACACTCTCCTTACCTCTCCCTTGCTTCTTTTCTGCTGAGAACTTATCACCTTCTAACAACACAGCAGGTGACACCTGGGCACCAGGATGAGTTGGTGGTGCCATAACCTGAGCGAGGGAGAGAGGGAGTGGTGCAGGTATGAGGTATGGGACATCCTGAAGGAGAGGGCTCCAAGGGATGTACAAGCGCAGGCACCTGGCAGACAGCTGAGCACAGAGATCACAAGGATTCCCTCTGCCACCAGACTTGCCCTTACTGAGGTTCCAGGTAATGTCTGGAGAGGGGCCAAATCCAGTTCAGGAAGTCTCAAACTTTAGGGTACTTAAGAATGTCCCAGGGATGCTTACTAAAAGTCGTAATTTCCTGACCTATTGATTCTGATATAGTAAAATCTATAAGGGGCCCAGAAATCTGCACTTTAACTCATGCCCAGAGGGTTCCGGTGCAGGTCTAACTTCTAGAAACAAGGATCGTGAACCTCTCTCTCACTTTGGTCTCTCTCATTACGCCTGGCTGTCTGAAAAATAGGTTTACATTCCTATTATTTTTTAAAGTCTGGACATTGTCAGATGGAAACACCAACACCTGAGTAGCACATAGACTGCATGACTTCTGTGCATTTGATAAGGAATTTTATGATGATACTATATGTCATAATTATATTATGGAATGCAATTAGCACATTCCAGTGAGTTACACATAATTATATTAAAAGCAGCATTTAGGGCAATTACATCTTTTGTTGAATTGTTGTAATTTCATTAAGTATAGGAACCTGTAATGGATTAAACTCAGGAAGAGTAAAGTTTCACAGAGGTTCCCCTTGACAAGTATTACAGAATATGAGGCTTGTACTATTCTGCTGAGTCCCAATTAGGACCAAACACAATAGGGAATTAGAGGCAATTTGCCTTGTGTAACCCTCTTTGGTTTTGTTCTACCCCCACCTCCATACCTGCCACCTTCCCTCCTGATAAGCATCAGTCACTGACTCCAGTCTCCTTGGGCCTAATCCCCTACCTCCTAGACCCCCTCACCTCTCTCTGCCTTGCTCTCCATTCACTGAAAAAGACAACAGCTCATTTTCTCAGAGCCTCGGGGGTCCAACTTCTGGATACGTGCCCTCTGGATACGTGCACTCTCTGACCTCACCCACCGCAGACCTACTGAATCAGGATCTGCCTTTAAACAAGATCCCCAGTAGATTCCTCTGCACCTGCAAGTTTGAGACACCCCACTCAAAAGTCTAGAGTAGATCAACCTGGTCTACCGTCCTGATGAGGAAACCAAGACCCAAATTGATGAGCCCACTCGCTGGTGGTTAGCAGAATCGGACCAGAGCAAGAAGAAAGCCTTTACTCTTTTTACTGATAGCTACAATTAAGCACCAGCTGTGTACTTTGCATACACTTTCTCTTTTAACCCACTCAACAATCCTACAGTGTTATTAGTGCTCCCACTTTGCAAAACAGAAACCAAGACTCAGAGATGGAAACTTCCTCAAGGTTTGAATTAACCACGTATCTTAACACCACATCTTTCCAACCTCAACATCTATGATCTCAAAACAGTGCTTTTTATTTCTAACCCTTCACAAACAAATGATTGGAATGCCAGCTGTCAGGCTCATGAAAGAATTGTTTCTCTGCATTTGGGATCTGTCCTTGGCCCTCCCAGCCCAGGACCAAAGGGCTCAAAAGCTTTTGCTCCTGAGGGAGACTTCTTACCTCTTACATCCGCCAGCTTTCAAAGCATTTTGTATTATTTCCTCCAATGTCTGAGTCTTCACTGGTGTGATGGTTAATTTTATGTGTCAAGTTGATTGAGCTAAGGGATACCCAGAGAGCTGGTGAAACATTATTCCTGGGTGTGTCTATAAGGGTATTTCCAGAACAGATTGTCGTTTGAATAGTTTCAATTACTCGTTTGAACTGAGTAAAGAAAATTCGCCCTCTCCAGTGTGGATGGGCATCACCCGATAGTTGAGGGCCCAAATCGAACAAAATGGCAGCGGAAGAGTGAATATTCTTCTCTCCCATCTTGAGCTGAGACATCCATCTCTTGGTTCTCAGGACTTTGGACTCCAGTACTTACACCAGTAGCTTTCCTCGTTCTCCAGCGTGCAGACAGCAGATCATGGGACTTGTTGATGGCCAGGATCGTGTGAGCCAGTGGGTGTGTGTGTGTGTGTGTGTGTGTGAGTATTTTTATCCTGTAGATTCTGTTTCTCTGAAGAACCTTAATGCAACCAGTCTGAGACATAGATTCATAGTTCCAGTTATCTCCAAATTGACTCAGCTACAGCTCCCATTTGAATTCAGAATTCCACCTTGGAGCCAAGGGGAACCCCATGCATCACTCACTCCCTTATACCCACAGGAGGCAGGGGAACCCTGTAGAAAGATTGAGATCTGCAGCTGAATATAATTGCACTCCATTTATCTCCCGTGTTGTTCTGGTGATGTCTTCTCCCATTCCAGTTTCCAAGTCAGAATTCCCTGAAACAATCAGCACAGCTCTTTCTTGAATGGGCAGTCTTACTTTTCACTTTTTTATACTAGACTTCTTAACCCCTTCCTTTTCCATGCTTCCCTCAGTGTTCCACACTAGCTTTGTTAAAATTCCTGATACCCAAGGGCCCACAGTTCTTATCTTCTCCTTTCTTCCCCACCCTGAGTCTTCATTACAGTTTTTTTTAGTGATCCAAACTTATTCATATTCCTCGTCTCATGTGAAACAATAATTGAGAATACCAACTCTAGGGTGCTATAATACCATGGCTTCTGCTCCTGTGAATCTGAGACAAACAAATTTAGCAAATAAAATGGAAACCAGAAAAGGGAAAAAATGCAGTTCCTACAATTTCCAGATTTGAGAACTGAGTTTGAATTTCTGAATAATCCGTGATATTCTGGCAGCTTGACCTATCAATCTTTGTCGAAAGTTCACCTCTACCTTCCTCTGGGCATTTTTCTTCAGGATAAATATTTAATTCAATATAATATATATGGAATTTGAGAACAAATGAAGAGAGAAAAATGTGATAGTAGTTAGAGGGGCTAACGACACGAACTGAATGTTTCACTGTTAATTGTTAATAGTAATTAATTATTAAGTATATTTAATTAATTAATTTCAATTACATTTAGAGTTACTTTAGAAGATACTTGAATAAATACCAGAGTTCCTTCCTCCAACTCTCAGAAAACCTTCGTCTCAATCTCAAACCCCCTTCAAATGTTCTAGGCCACAGTTCAGATGCAGATCTCAAAACACATTTTTAAATTATGTGTTGTAATTGATCTTAGGCATAAGGAGAAATTTTCTTGCTGTTTTATATATATTAACACAGGTAAAATATGAAACAAATAGATCATTTAATACTGTATAGATTACTTGGCTGAATTCAGCACTTCGTTTATTATTCACAACTTACCTGTGTGGAAAAGACATTAGTCTAGTTAAGCTTTCCAGGGTAGGGGTGAAACCATCTGACAGAAGGGGCAGCCATTGGGCTTGGCACCTCACCTTGGCAGTCTCTGCTTAGGGAGCACGGCTTCTCCAAAACTCTCTTCTGATTCCAATATAGACTATCAACAACTTGAGATATACATAAGGATATGGTCACTGTTCAAGAGAATCTAGCTTCCACAGAGTAAACTGTATCTGTGGCACTGACGGCTTTCCTCAAGCAATCCCAGTCCTGACACGTGGCAAGGTTTTCACCTTGACCGCAGACTCCCTGCAACCTCTCCATCCTCTGTGTCTGTTTTCATAGCAACACTCATAGGTTATTTCTTTCTGTAGGGATGAGAACTGAGTGACCTTTGGTGTTACTTACTTGTTTAAGTTGGCTCCTTCCAAAAGAATATAAGCATATCATGGGACAGAACTATAAGATAAAAAAGAATAGACCTCTTATCAGAAATGGGTGCCTGCTAAATTTGTCAACCAATTTTTTTTCATTTAATGTCATTAAATAAAAAGCGGGGTTTTAAAAATGAAAACCCCCCTGATTGCTACAGATTTATGTCACTGATTTTGTTAATATAACCAATCCAGTACTATCATGTGGGGAAACAGAGATAATATGCAAGAACAAAAGTGAGTAGGGGTTCTTTAATTCTTTTCAGTTAGATATTTGTACATTAATCTATAAAGGACAAAAAGATAGGATTTAAAACATTTTTTTTCATTTGAAAGGTTATTTCTATTTAAATCTCCTTTGTATTTTTTTTTAATTTTTTTTTTTTTTTTAGCGTTTTATTTATTTTTGAGACAGAGAGAGACAGAGCATGAATGCGGGAGGGTCAGAGAGAGAGGGAGACACAGAATCCGAAGCAGGCTCCAGGCTCCGAGCCGTCAGCCCAGAGCCCGACGCGAGGCTTGAACTCACGGACCGTGAGATCGTGACCTGAGCTGAAGTCGGACGCTTAACCGACTGAGCCACCCAGGCGCCCCATATCTCCTTTGTATTTTTTATTGACCACCTCCTTTATGCATTTTATTTCCTAGCTTTGATGTGCCTCCCCCAGCCATGTATTCCAAGAAGAATTTTCTGTTTGATTGAATAATTATTGCACTAAAACCCCTGCGAAAGTCTTGTGAGGAAATGCACTCAGATTAACTCAGATTTATGTAAGATCACAGTGCTCAAAAGTGGCCAAATAAGAATTAGAACCTCTGTTTTCTCCGTCCGAGTTTATAGATCTTTCTACCACATCACTACTACCAAGCTTTAAAAACACTCTGGAAATACACAGAACATACTTAGGAGACTAAGCATCTCCTTTGATTTGTGGTTTGGGGCCCAGTTGGTGAAGAGTGATATTTATTATCTCTTGGAGGTAACCTCTCTTTCTTGAGTCCATATTAATCTCTTCTGGAAGCTTTAATTCAGCAGTTAAAAAAATAGAAATTGCAAGGACTGCCTACAGCCCCCCAATGAGTACTAAATGGGCTAAACCTTCTTGTCCCTTCTCTTCCTCTGCTCAACTTTTTACCATTTCATGAATAAATTGGCCTAACTCAGTTTTACTAACATGTAATATGAGAAAAGGCCAGCAGTTAATTAGGGATAAGCTTGTGAAAACTTGGGGGGAAGCTACATGTTTCAATTATATTAATGAACACACATTTGCAATCAAATCAAATGGATAAGCATTGTGTCAAGTTTTTATAAGAAGAGAATTGCATTTCACATGCATGAAAGCAACTCTCTTGTAACTTACAAAATACGTGACTAAAAATAAGCACACAGGAGAACCATTAAAATACTTATTATTTGAGTTAAATTAGAATTCTATGAGGATGGTTTCATCAAATGATTTGCGTTATTTTAATTTCCTTTCACAATCAACCAGATTCAAATTACTCTACCTGCTGGTTACACGGTTAACCAAATGCTCCTTAAACATCAAACCCCATTTTTTTATAACATTCGTCACTGATTTTTTTTTAAAGGTTTAATATTAGCTTGAAGCTAGCCTCTAAACATCCTCTGATTTTTAAAGTTGTCAACTCTTTCACATAATATTTCCTAGAAAAAGAAAAAGATCTCTGAGAGGCAAGAGCTTCATCTTTCAAAATGTTTTATGATTTAACAGTTGTCCTTGGAATTGAAAAAGATAATGCTAGACTCAGTTAAAAGTCAATACCTGTTCTTTAAAGTGTGCTAACTACAATGTGGAGCCTGACACTCAAAGTGTGCATACAGTTCTAGTTTTTCAGCAGCCAGAATTTGACCATGGATAAGGAACCACTTCATGAATTCAGTTTTATCATCCATCCCATAAGTAGCTGTATTTCTTCAAGTGGCTTTGATACTTAAGACCATTAATAGTGACTAATTGCAACATTCTCGGGATTTCCTGGAGCATTTCCTCTAGCACATGCATTGGAACCATGTTCTTCTGTAATGGGAAAATAAATTGAAAAAAGTACGTATGGCCGATGATTTCATTTAAAGCCAGGAAGAATTAGAGGTGGACCAGAATCTCAACTTTCTACCTTCTAAAGCCCAACCAGTACCCCAGCAAGTAAGAGCAAGAGTTTATGTTACACAAGAGTTCTCAAAATGCTGTATGTTAACTGAATTTTTGTAAAGCGAGTCTCACTTTAAATACAATAGAGGATCTTGTTATGTAAGGGAATATATTGTAAATAACTTGGTAGAGTAGAAAATTCTTTTGGAAAGGGACAAATTATACACTTAATGTATCTTTCACAAGGAAATAGAGTAAAATGGTACACCAGAACCTATTTCAGATTTCTTAAAGTAAGGAAAATATGCAACTAAGTCTCTGTATAAATGGGAGGTGAATTTTTTCACCACAAACATTCATAAACCACCAGAATTAGACACCAACAGAGTGGCAGATAGAAAGGAAAGGCTCACCTCTAGCAGCAGCATCTCCTTACCACCACAAGAGCTCAAGTTAGGCAAGAGAACCCCATTTGCCACTATTTCCAAAGCCCCCTGTGTCCTTATTGTAAGCAACCCAACCCTCAAGCAACCAGGAGACTGATATTTTGAGGAAGATGAAACCAAATTAGAGATGATTATCCAGTGTTGAGAATGGGTTTCTTTGCCTAACAATCCCTACTTACTCTCTTGGATAAATACCTATTAAACCAACCATTGTGTCATTCTGTAAGGTCTGGCTTCCATTTTCATGCTTGATTCACCATTATGTCATCCTTAAAAAGAAAGTGGAGAGAGAGAACTGAAGAGAGACTCAAGTATTGTTTAGGAGAAATACACCAATTATACCCTAGAGATTGACTCTTTTTAGTTGCCGATTTTATTCCAATATATCGATCATTTATCAAAACTTGTACTCTATATGTACAAGACACTGTGCCAGACTCTTTAGAGATAAAAAATGTGTAAGATAAATTGGAAAGGTTCAAATAGTGCAATGAAATGTTAGAAGACAAAGATAACCTTCTACTAGTGAGATGCGGGAAGAGAGAAAAAGGATGGAATTCAAGATGGCTTCATGAAGAAAGTGACACTTGAGAAAGGGGTAGGGTTTGGGCATGTGAACATGAAGGAAAGAAAACCTGAATGTAAAGAACCTTGTAGAATACTTTCCAATGTATTATTTCATGAAACCCTTACCTCACCTCCATGAAGATAAGCTGTGTGACTGAGACTCACTAGAAGTCCCCAATCCCTTTCTTTTTACCTTGCAGCTATGTTAGAACCAAGTTACTCAGTCTGGTCAATGAGATGTAGACAGGAGACATGCCTGGGCATCAGATGCCATGTAGTCCTCCGCATTTTCTCCTTACTTATCAGCCAGCCAAATGCAAATAATCCCCAGAAAACGCGAAGGAGGCCTCAGACCATTGGGATATCACAAATGAAATGTACCTATGGGAACCTGTGTCATTACTTATGCTAGAATTCTCCTCACCACACGTGTGTGCGCACACACACACACACACACACACAGTTGCTGCCCCTGACAATGGCTTTAGGCTTTTGCAAGAGCAGGAACTAAATCTTTATTGTGTGAAGCAATCAGGGTTTGGGGAGTGTTTGTTATAGCAGCTAGCATTAAGTGGCCCGATTAATACAGGGAGTTCCTACAACCTTCATTTTATAAGGGAGAAAAACGAAGTTCACAGAGGGAAGAGCATACACAAGAATGCAAGAAGCTAGAAAAGCATGGTAGAATAGCAGAGATAGTCCAAGTTCACAGCCCTTCATAATCAGACCCCACCCAGTTTTCCAGCAGCCCCTCTAGAACTTGCCATGTTCCCAACATGCCATGCTTGTACTATACCACTCTGTTTATGCTGTCCTTTCTTTCAAGAATTCCCTTTCCTATCTGTGTATTTCAAACATCTACTGGTATTTCAAAGTCCAGCATAAAAGTCACCTCAGTGATTGAACCTCAATAGCACCCTCCTTATTGCAAAGGGATGTGGTATAGATAGCGAGGGACTGGAGCCAGAGGAAGGGTTCACCTCTGACTAACATGACCCTAAACAAATAATCCAAACTTCCTGCGTCTTTTTCCTCTTCTCTAAAATGAATTTAACAACCTCTATTTTGCAGGACCATTGTGAAGACAAGGTGAGACGGTGAATGAAAGAGTGCCACTGGTACACAGAAAATGTGAAACAATATTTGCTTCATTGATTCTATAGCCCTTTATGATTCTATTCATTCATATCTTTCCATGAAGATTGAACTCCAGAATAGTCAGAGCCTCATTTTACTCATCATCAGAGCCTTCATCTAATATTTAGTAGATGTTTTAATTAAACTCAAGTAGAGCTACATTTGAGACACACACACACACACACACACACACACACACACGAGGAGTTTAAATCCACAAAGGTTTTTTTCTTTGTAAAAATCCAGAGATGAGAATCGAGGGCTACTAAGGCCATTTCACAAATGAGTCAGGATCCCACGCTCCTTCTAGCTTTACTGCCTGCCACCATAAGGATGTGACCCTTGCTAGCCTTGTCTAAGATGGCAATTGGGCTCTAGGCAACATACTTATACTCCAAGTAGCACAAAGGAAAGAACGTGGCTCTCCCTAAATGGACACTTCCTGAAAGCTGCACAATCACTTCTGCTTACCTATCACTGGTCAAAATTTAGTTGTGTGGCCCCACCCCATTGCATGGGAGGCTGGGAAACGTAGTCTTTAGTCTATGCTTCCATATGCCTAAGAAATATTCAAAAGCTCTGTTATTGCCAAAGAAGACAGGATTTGTTACTGGTGGGACAACTAGTAATATCTACTATATTAAATATACAACCATACTTTGGAAAGTTGATTATAGCAGTGATATCAAATATGGAACCAAGGGGCAAAAGCCAAGAACAAGGAGAATTAGGATATTATAACAGTAATACTTACCAAAGCTACCTCCTGCTGGGTGTTTACTTTGTGTCAGCCACTGTGGTAAGCTCTTTACTCACATTAGCTCATTTGCCACTACAATTTTTCAAAGCAGCATTAGAGTTCAGATTTTAGCAAAACATTTATCCTAATTTGGGGTTGTTAGGTGCCTTAAAACAGCAATCATGATAGCTCATGATTGTGTGGATTAGAAACATGGGCCAGGCTCAGCTGAGGCAGATGGTCTCATCTGGAAGGTTCTGGACAGCTTCACTCACATGCCTGGAACCTGGGCTAACCTGGGACTGTGGACCTGAGTTCCTAAATGTGATCTCTCCAGAATGTCAGTGGTAGAGCAATAGAACTCATCAAATGACAGCTCAGTGCTCCCAGAGAATGCTTCAAGAGACAGGAAGGAGAATCTGCCACTTTCTTAAGATGTGGGCCCTGAAACTACCACAACACTCTATAATATTCTATTGGTCAAAGTAATCCCACAGCCTGTCCAAATTCCAGGGGAGGGAGCAAAGATCCCACTTCTCAGCGGAAGGTATGTGAAAGTATTTACAGCCATCTTGAATCTTCCACATGACCCTGCACTTGATCAGTAGCCAATAAATATTTATTGAATTGTTCACAGATTTGGCTCAGTTCTAGACAGCACAGTAAGAAGAGACACTGAGTGGAGGAGAAGGAGTTCAAAAATGAATCCACGTATTTGGGGCACAGGATCAGATTCTACGTGAGGCAAATGAAAGTGGAGTTCATTCCAAAACATGAGGGAAGAGAGGTAGCCATTTGTCCCCATTTCCTATACTTCACCAATAGAATGGATTGGTTGATTGCTTTTTGGAATTAACTGGGAATTTCTCTGAGATTCAAGCTGATCACTCCCTCCAGTCCTACAGACAAGAAAACAAAGCCAGACAAGAATGAGTTATTGCCTAAATACAAGCTTCTTTGGCAAGTCTTGGATGAAGGGGGTAAAAGGCAGTTGCTGGAAAATGCCCCAGGGAGAGCTCTCAAGAAAAGCAGTACCTGACAGGTATCTTTTCTAAAATGTTTAGCAATTCCCTTTACAAATGAGGCAACACTGAAATCTTGATGAGGCAGTTCTTTCCTGCCAGCGACATTTTTACTGACAGCATGGTTCCAGCAAGTTGGGAAAGTCATCTCATTGTCATTCAGGACAAGTGGGGCCCCAAATAAAGGGTTGGGTTTACAGTTGGTCTCAACGTTTTCCATTGGAGGCTGGGTCTAACTGATCTTATATGAACCCTCGAGCATCCTGGACAACCCACATAAAACCAAGTAATTGCAGTGACGACTCCCATTCATCAAAATCAGACGGGAGTAAGTTCTGCTTGTCCTGATAATGACTTGAAAATGATAAGTTAGTGAAATGAGCACTTATAAAGACTTTTCCTTTTCACCCCAACTAATTGGCCACTTCATTTGTAAAGGAGCCGTGGCTCTCTTTTAACTAGTTTTTCATTTCAGCCATTACAAGACTGCCTAGACCAGAAATCTTCCTAGGGTGCAGCTAGACCACACTTGTGTTAAGCTCTTTAGAAATGAGTTTCACATCCATTCCTGCCATGCCATGCAAATCCTTTAAAGGCTGTGAAAGTAAACACTAAACAGATCCAATCCTGTCAGAAGAATAAAAATGGGCTTAAAGGAATTCAGCCTGTGTATCTAATGAAAATCAGTAGTAACCTTTCCAGAAATATGATATATTGAATAATGTTTCTACCGTTTTCACTTGAATCCTTAAGGGAAACCTCTGTGGTACACTCACTGAAGGAAAATCAGTATTTGGTGGCTCTTGCTTAGCCAGTCTGAAAAGCCTGAAAGTTTCTGCATGTTTACAGGGAAGATGGGGTGTTGTGGGCATATGTGGGAAGGACCGATGCAGATTTAGCAAGTCAGCTAATAGCTGGGCAAATCGGACTTTTACCATAATGGTGCTATATGTTCAAGCATGTGGCGGGCCTAGATTGACTGACCTGTGAGTAACCTCCTTTGACTATGTAAACGGGATCAAGCGAGTGACTTCACTGGTCCTGAATCAGTGATTAGAAGTAGTTATCCAGCCTCCACTTGTATGTAACCAACTCCTTTGAGAAAATCTCCAACTTCACCTTTTCTCACTCATAGAGAGTTTCCTTAACCCAAGTTCTGTCTTTATGGTAAGTGCCAAACTTCAGAGGACTGTCACTTGAACCAGCCAGCTATAATCTTCTCAGATTCTTGGGGGACGAAGAACTCAGACCATGAACGCTTCACTACCAAGGCAAGCAGACCAACTAATACATCCATCGCTCCCTCAGCATTGCTCTCACCAAAGCACCAAAGCATGACCTGGTTGCCCATACTCTCAACAGTGTTCAGGCTCACAAGAGATTCTTCCACAGCGTAGCAAAACCTGCCAGACCAGACAACATTGTGCAGAATAGCATGATGGTCAAGTGAACGGATTTGACTTTAATTTGCATGGAACGGAGCCCAGCCCTGCTACTCTCTAGCTATGGTAACTTGGGGCAAGTTATCCTTTATGTCTGGCTTCTGCATCTGTGAAATGAGGAGCCTAATGGATAGGAGGATTATGAGAAGCCATAGGATCTGCACATGAAGGGCTCAAGAAATATGAGCCAGGGGCGCCTGGGTGGCTCAGTCGGTTAAGCGGCCGACTTCGGCTCAGGTCACGATCTCGCGGTCCGTGAGTTCGAGCCCCGCGTCGGGCTCTATGCTGACAGCTCAGAGCCTGGAGCCTGTTTCGGATTCTGTGTCTCCCTCTCTCTGACCCTCCCCCATTCATGCTCTGTCTCTCTCTGTCTCAAAAATAAATAAACGTTAAAAAAAAAATTTAAAAAAAAAAAAAAAAAAAAAAGAAATATGAGCCATCATTGTTATTTCAGTTGCCAAGTAATGTTCTTCACTTTGGCTGCCGGAAGGAGTGGGCCAGGGAGGTCCTGACTGCAAAATGCTCTTTCCTTGTCTAATTCCACTCAGTGACTAAATTCAGACCCTGATATAAAAGCAGAACTGGTTTTGCAGACAGTAAACATGAAATTATCTTTTTTCGATCACGTTTTTTTTTTTCTCATTGAGGTAGAAAATAATTCTTTACAAAAATAACTTACACACACACACACACACACACACATTAAAATCTGCCCTGCTGGGCATCCATGTGCCCATACTTAGTAGAGAAAAAAAGAAAACTGAAACAAAAAAGGGGGAGGGCATCTCGTGAGATCATGTCCACTGCAAACCATGATTGACAAACATGTTCAACCAAACTGGTGTCGAGGACAGGCATTGGAGTACAGTTTTAACACTTCTGTTGGCAGACAGGCTAAACAGGTCTTAATTCATCGGCATTCTTTGGTTGGAGCTTGAATTGAATATAGATTCAAACCGATTGCTCAGGCTAGTTCAGCTCTCCTGAAGCTTTTTGTTCTCACCTACATCTGTCAGAGAAAATGGTCCATATTTACCTCATGGAGAATTCCTCTTTTAGGATGTAAGCATGTCAAAACTTTGAGTACGTCAGGATCTTTCAAAATCTCTAGGTACTGCACGTCCTAGGGGACAGCTGGAAGCTGCAAACATTCACAGCCTGACTGATTTTAACCCTTCACACTGAGAAGGCGATGTCGCATTATAAATTGGGGGAGATTTCCACTCACCGTCTCACACTCCACGAGAAATATTTACCATCCCCATCAGCTGCTGCTAGCCTTTGAGCCGCTCTGTGAAAGGTGTGAAGAAGGGGGGCAAGGGGAACCGAAATTCAGCTGCCAACCTCTGTAGCAGAAAAGATTTATCCCTTGGAAAATGTAGGCTATCACTGTAGAGATCCACCCCTTAATGGCTTTCAACTCTGCAGAAATTGTTGTCAGGGAGACTGAAGCGGGTGCTTGTCATGCAGAGACCATCTTGTCGGCATGTTCACCCAGACCGGATGACTCGCTCTAAGGTATTGGTTTCCACATCCCATTTACCCGGGCTCCATCATAACCAATATGCAATCGAACATACAAAAGACCTGATCTTGCCCATTAATGATAGATTCGCAAAGTGGGCCAGATGAGCCTCACAATCAACTCTCAGGGAAAATGCAGACATCTCTCCCTGGATGTGGGATTGTCGGCACAAAATGCTGTGAATTGTTCCATAGTCTTATGCTCCCTTTCTCTGAAGCCCTATAGCACTCATTATCCGTACCACACAATTTAGCACTTGATTATATACTGCCTTGTATTGTTCCCTAATTGTTTCTCCACCCAAATAAGAGGTGGAGTTTCTTGAAGACGTAATTTTTTCCCTAACATGATTTCTATAATTGTCAGTAGCTACTTCCCTTATAGCTCTGTCTAGTAATTTTTCTTCCTTCCTCGTGTGTACCTCAAATCTACTGAGATGAGGGGAAGTACAAACCTCAACCACCACCCCCACCAAAAAAGACAACCATTAGAAAAATAAGAAGTATCTGCACATATAAGCACAGCAAAACAATGGATACGTAGAAGAAAATATCACTAAGATAAGAAATTCAGTAAACACTTGTTTCATGGGTTAGCAACCCCCCAGCCTGGTTTGAGCACACTTAAAAAAACCTCTTCACTCTTCTGCGTCCCCCATCCTTTTCAACATGGAGAGGACAGTTTCTAAAATAATAACAATGACAACATACAGAAACACTGATCCAACTCGACTCTGAATTAAAGTTAGCATCGTATAATCCACACCCATTACTTCCGGAATTGATTGTTTGAAATGTAACTAGGACTTCTGTTTCTAGAAGGAATATATTATATCTCCCTCATTACAGCAAATAAAAAACCATCTCCAATAGTTTTAGAAAACCAGATGGTTTTCTTTTACCCAGACGCTTCCTGAAGGGCAGAATCAACCTCATTGTGAATTCCTCTTTACACATGCAGTATGGGTCTTTAAAAAGGGGGATATTAGGGGCACCTGGGTGGCTGAGTTGGTTAAGTATCTAACTCTTGATTTCGCCTTAGGTCATGATCCCAGGGTTGTGAGATTGAGCCCCATGTTGGGCTTCACGCTGAGCATGGAGTCTGCTTAAGATATCTCTCTCCCTCTCCTTCTGCCCCTCCCTTGTTCATGTGCTCCTCTCTCTATCTCTCAAAAGAATGAATGAATGAATAAATAAATAAATAAATAAATAAATATAAAAGGGGGAAATGGTTCTTCACAGAACTGTTATGTAACAACTAGAAAAGATAAAATCCAATGCCACATGGATTTCCTGACCTTCCTTAAAATTCTCTACTCAGAAGGGTGCCTGGACGGCTCAGTCGGTTAAGTGTCCGACTTCAGCTTAGGTGAATACAAGCCCCGCGTCAGGCTCTGTGCTGACAGCTCAGAGTCTGGAGCCTGCTTCGGATTCTGTCTCCCTCTCTCTCTGCCCCTCCTTTGCTCTCTCTCTCTCTCAAAATTAAACATTAAAAAAATTTTTTTTGGGGGGCGCCTGGGTGGCGCAGTCGGTTAAGCGTCCGACTTCAGCCAGGTCACGATCTCGCGGCCCGTGAGTTCGAGCCCCGCGTCAGGCTCTGGGCTGATGGCTCGGAGCCTGGAGCCTGTTTCCGATTCTGTGTCTCCCTCTCTCTCTGCCCCTCCCCCGTTCATGCTCTGTCTCTCTCTGTCCCAAAAATAAATAAAAAACGTTGAAAAAAAAAAATAAAAAAAAAATAAAAAAAATAAAAAAAAAATTTTTTTTTTTAATTCTCTATACTCACAAAGGATTTGTAGACTGGCAGGCAGGTCCTTCGAGAATAATACCCAGGTCCCCCTCACTTAGGAACCACATGTTTATATATTGCAGAAAAGCAAAGTTTCATGTAATTTTGAAAACACTTCAGAAAAAAAATTTCTACAACCTCCTCTAAACCTCTGGTTTATCAACCAGCTGCATTAGAAAATGATTCTGCATCCTGGATGATTTGTGCTCCAACATGATGTGTCCAGGCTGTTCTGCCCCATCACCCCCAACCCCTCAGATAGCACTAGGGAGTACAAAATGAGAATGCAAGGCCCCGTATTAAAAACGTTATTGAGAATTTCAAGATGGCGACAGCAGATCATTAAACCAAGAGCAGTGCCCCTTGTGACTGACCTCGGGGAAGAACATGGAGAGGTCTGGCAAGCCCATTTTCAGTCCTTCCTGACTCAACGTCTTCCTCTATTTCTTCAGTGTATTTCTTTGTTTTCTTGTTTACCATCTATATTCCCCACTGGAATGTAAGCATCATAGATCTTGTCTATCTTATCCAGCACTGTATATCTAGCATCCATGCTGGCACACAGCAGACATTCAGTTATCAGGGAGAAGGGGACAGTGAGAAGGGAGGGCAGGAGGGAGGGAGGAGGAAAAGAAAGAGGAGGGAGGGAAAGACCACTGATTGTAGTTCATCCCCAGCTCTCCGACAGCCACTCATCTATTTTTAGTTGCCTTATTTCCCCTTGTACTTCTTGGGATCTCAGATCTATCCTGATAGGTAGGGATCAAAGAAAAACCTGGAGGGAGATAACAGAATATAATTAACATTACTAAGCACTTGCTAAAAGATCCTCATCTGTGCCGGTCCTTTAATACATAGACTCTCCTTTGTTTCAGCTAGAGTCTTCTGGGTGAGAGAAGCAGACACCCATGATATCCGCCGTGGGACCCAGGTTGGACAGGGACAGCACCTGGAGTGAGAATGCCTGCTCTCCTGTGCTCGCTGGCTCTCTTTCTCTTGCACTCTGTTTCTCTTGCTCAATCTCTCTCCCAGCACTTCTGCTTCAGCTGAAGCTTTTCTCTCTTACCCCCCAGCCTCTCAGATCACCCACAAATGCTTGCCCTGATAACCCCAGCTTTCACATGTTCTCTTGGGCCCTGACTCTACCTCATGACTTTTCAGCTGAAAAATCCCACCTCTGGCCACTCATCCCAATATTCCAAATAGGCCAAATTCCCAAGAGAGTACCTGAGTGGTACAGCGGTAACAGGGAGCTGGCCAGGCCTGTGGATGTGCTGCCCTTGAATCAGACATCACTGATATCATGTGATATATAACTTGGCTGCCCAGGGCGTGTGAGCAGTGTAATTCCCGTTAAGTGAGTCTAGGGGTGGGATGACACCTTACATGTTCGTTTTACATGTCCTTGCGATAGCCCTGATGAGGTGGTCATTGTTACCCCCATTCTGTAGGTATAGAGCTTGAAGACCAGAGAGGCTAAAGCGTTTGCTCAGTTCCTACCAACGATAAGCATCATGGTCAGAAGTCAGGTACAGCTGAGCCTGCAAAGCCCCTACGAGGAAGCTGCCTCCAAACAGAGAGGAAGCCAGCAGAGGTGGCCCAGAATGCATGTTACCCACTCTGAAATTCAGAACTTCTCCTTCACACGCAAATCCCAAAAAGCTGACCTATCTGTAAGACTGCTGTAACTAAGTACTGCAGACTAGGTGACTTACCAACAGGAATCTATTGTCTTATAGTTCTGGAAGCTGGAAGTCCACAATCAAGGCATCAGCTGGGACGCTCCTCCCTGAGGGAACCTGTTCCATGGCTGCCTCCTTGGCTTGTGGTTAGTCATCTTCATGTTCACGTGGTGTCCTCCCTCTATTGTATCTGTGTCCAAATGTCCCCTAATAACTTCATTTTAGCCTCTGTGAAGTCCCAATTTCCAAATAAGGTCACATTCTAGGACTGGGGGTTAGGGCTTCATCATGTGAACTTTTGTGGCACACAATTCAGCCTCTAGCAGCGAGTGAATTGGAACTCACAGAGCTCCTGCTCATTACACTGTTTCTCATGTTCTCAGAATCGGGGCCAGAGACAGCCAGGGACAGCAAAGGCACACACAGCACTCACATGCCACCGCCGTTATTAGGACTGACCCTGGAGATGCTGGGGACTGCCTTCTTTAGTGCCTTGGAGGGACGAGGTCCACTCTTGCTTTCCTTCCACCAAGGATCTCCTGCCAGCCTGTTTTCCAGAAATAGCTGCATCAAACTAACCTCAGTGAGGCCTCCTTCCCATCTCACCACCCAAGTCTCCTCCTCCACAGCTTTCAAAGAAGGGCCTGACAGGAGCCAACTTCCAGTCACTAGTTGAGCCCCTCGCACAACAGAGGAGGCTCCTACATGCTTGTTGCACCACAGATCAGGCAGGATCCTACTTTTAAGCAAATATCATCTACCCTGTTCAATAGGATAAGCAGATTTATCGTAAAACATAACTTCAGGAAACAGCCACCTACAAGGTGTGAATGGTGAGTGCAGCAATGAGGTTAGACCATGCGAGTCAGGGCGTGGTCCCCCACACCAGTAACATACATGCGGGGAGCCGTAAACGCGAGCAGAGATTGGCTCGTGTCACCCTAAATGGTTAACACAAGGGTTTGGACTTAAGGCTTAGCTCAAATTCTGGTTCTGCCACTGACCCTACAGCAGTGGGCAAAGTTTTTAACTTCTCTGAACTTCAGTGTCTTTATCTAGAAAACAGGTACAATTACACCTACTTTGCAAAGTTAGGGTAAGGATGAAATGAGGTGACATGTACAAAATGCTAACACAGCCCTGGGCAGTGAAGAAATGTTCAAACAGTGGCAGTTAATGTTATCATCACTCCAAATTTTTGCTTAACAAATTTAACTTGTTATTAAATTTCATCTTAATTTTAAAATTGGTATGAAATTTAACCCTAATAACAGGGATACCTCCTACCACTTCCTAATTTAATTGGCTTCAGGTGCACAGAGACTACCAATTAAATGCGAACAAGAAATCCAATGGATGGATTTGTAAGTCGGTAGACTTACAATAGTATTTGTCAATCTCGCAAACATAGATAATAATTCTGATTTGACAAACAACCCCCAAGCATCTGTCATTTACCTGGCATATTTTAAGATAATGGTAAAATATTTTTATTTTTTATGGCTGAATAGTACTCTACTGTGGGTGTAGACCACATTTTCTTTATCCATTCATCTGTTGATGGACACTTAGGTTGCTTGCACAAAAACCTTTTTATTTACAAAAGGTTTCCACATACATCAGCACATTTGATGCTCACAAAGGCTGGCACCATCTCCGTTTCCATCCTACAAATAAGAATATGGAGGCGGAAAGGTCATGTGCCTTGCTTGTCTGAAGGTAAAACCAAGGTTACATACATTTAACATCTTCGTGCCGGCACTACACTTTCTCTTGTTGCAACAACCAGGAACGGTCCCGGGAAGCCTGCTGGGTGAGGGCAGCTTGGGAGAAGACAAGGAAAAAGAGAGAAAAGAAAATTGTTTTGCATGAAAAACGAATAGGACTTTAATGAAGGAGAGAAGAGAGCACGTGGCAGAGCAACATGAGCACATAGATAAAAGCAGACATTTCTTTAGAAATAGGAATCTCTGGAATGAAAATGTTTAAAGATCTTCACATTTCTTTGATGTAAACCTCCTCCACATTCCTAAAACTTTAGAAATATCTGCTATATACCCAAAAATCCTTGTGTGCATAGGTTTTGGTAGAAACCTATGTAAAGGAACTGAAACATGACTTCAAGGTTGACAATAACCCAAGAGAATACATGCGCAGGCAAGTGGGAGGCGACCAGACACGGAAGGGTTCAGCTCAGAGCAGAGGTGACAAGAAAAATGAACCACACCCAGGATGCCCAGAGAGGTTGTCAGCCTGCACAGGGGACTTGTGATGGTACTCAACCCAACGTCACCCGAAATTCAGGGGACAAGCAAAGGCTAGTATGGATAACAAAGTGATTTGGTACTTTGAGGAAAGGTAGAGTCTAAGACACCTTTTTGCTTGTTACTCGGGAGAAGTTTTCAGTTTGGAGTTCTACTGGCTAGGAATGAGAATAAGAAGATAATTTAAACAGAATGTCCCGTGGCTACACTTCCAAAGAACCTTCAAAGCCCTCAGACTCCTTTGCAAGGGAGACATCAGGCAGATGGCTCTCATGACCAAGTTAATTCTGGGCACTACTAACAGCTGCCCACGGAACCCTGTGGCCAAAATGTTTGCAAATACACATAAATTCGGAACTGAAATAACTGAAGCATTGGCTTCCAAACTTCCTTCAGCAATATCCTTCTGCTCAAACAAAACCTTCCGCGGACCACACAGGGGAAGGAAGCTGGAAATACAAAGTCCCCTAAGCAAAACCTGGGAAGCACTCTTTAAAAACCCAAGACATTGGAGGTGAGGAGGAGGAAACACATCTTTCCTGAGAAAGTTTGTATTATGTTAATTTTCAGTTACAACAGACAAGGTAAATTCTCAACAATATTGTTTCAACTGATCTGTGGTGGAAAAACATCAGAATGGAGAGGGAGCAGGATATTGGTGGGGACTGAGGGAAACTTCTGGGGTCAGGGTAATATTCTAAGTGTTGATGGGCGTGTGGGTTACTTTTGTCAAAATGCAACAAATAGGTCCTTTAGATGTGTGTATTTCATAGATGTAAAGGTCATATCCAGTTGGCGGGGAGGGGGGAGACTAGCAAATATTGGACTCTAGTTAACGATATGCATGTTGAAGTATTGAAAGGAAAGTGTACAGATGTCTGCACTTTACTTTAAATTCATCAGAAATAAAACAAGATGGCTTGATGGATGGATAGAAAGATAGATAAATGAATAGACTGGTGACAGGGCACATGTCTTTGTCAAGGTAGATCGGAAAATGTTAACAGTCGAATCTAGGCAGTTGAGCATACAGCAAGTTTCAACTTTGCTGTATACTTGAGATTTTTCCTAACGAAACGCTGGAGAAAGAGTCTTTATCTTTTGGAGATATGTATTGAAATACCTACGGATAAAATTATACAATGTCTGGTTTGCTTCAAAATAATATGGAAGAACAAGTGTGAGGACAATAGAGGAAATATGATTGGCTAAGAGATCTTCGTTGTTGAAGTGGGTAACGGGAACATGGGCTTGTCTTAGTTCCAGCTGCTATAACAGAATCCCATAAACTGGGTGGTTTAAACAACAAACCTTTCTTTCTCACAGTGCTGGCGGCTGGGGAGAGCCCTCTTCTGGTTTGCGGGCATCGTCTTCTCTTGTGTCTTCACAGGGTAGAGAGAGAAAGAGGAAGCAAGTTCTCTCCAGTCTCTTCCTATCAGGGCACTAATCCTATCAAGAGGCTCGCCCTCATGACCTAATCACCCCCAAAGGCCCCCCTCCACACACCATCTCATTGGGTTTTAGAGTTTCCGTATATGCATTTGAGGTGGGGGGTGGGGGAGACCCAAACATTCATTCCACAGCAGGAGTTAATTTTACTCTTCTTTCTCTCTACTTTTTGTGCATATGCTTGAAAGCCCTGTAATAAGAAATTTTTAGAAGTGAAAAAAAAATACTGCGTTACATATTCTTTCATTTTTTATTTTTTTATTTTTTGAGAGAGAGAGAGAGAAAGAGAGCATGATCGAGGGAGGGGCAGAGAGAGAGGGAGACAAAGGATCTGAAGCAGGCTCTGCGCTGACAGCAGTGAGCCTGACGCAGGCCTTGAACCCACGAAACTGTGAGATCATGACCTGAGGCCAAACCAAGGGTCAGACGCTCAACCAACTGGGCCATGCAGGCAACCCCTCCCAATTTCTACTTTTAAAATATGATGAAATATTGTGTTAAAAACGTCTTAAGAAGCAATAAATAATACATTCTACCCTTTATGTACCCTGTAGTAACAGGTTCCCATTTAAAAGGTTGAAATAGCAATTGTCCTCTCTTATCAAATTCATTTAACTAAAATTGTGCATAATTTGGAAAAGGCCCAGATCCCACTCTAAAAGCGTTTCTCCTTACGAAGCGCCAAGAAAGAATTCCAAGACGTTAAACTGTATCCAGCTCTGGTTCCTGACATGGTGACCCCGTAACGGAGATAATAAGAAGGCTACTATTTCGGATGTGGCTGCTGCGCCCAGCTATGTAAGACATACCCAGGCCCAGGGAGTCCAGGGGCTTGCCCACACAGGGACCCAGGTTTTTTGCCTCCTGGGTCACTGCTCCCACTTTTTCCATACCGCCTTTCCAGCAAAACGCTTGAACTCTCTTACCAACAAGAAAAAAAAAAAAAAAAAATCACACTTTTGAAATTCATCAAAATGGAATTTCTCCTATATGTGCCCTATGCAATAAAGCTTGATTCAAAGAAACGCCCCCACATTCTGATGTTTAGCCAAACCACCTCAGGCTTTACAATGGGGCCAGAAATACGACAAAGCCCGGCTGCGTTCCAAGATCTTCCGACCTTCCTGCTCACCATCAAAAAGCAAAGCTCCTTCTCCCCCACTCCTTCCTCTCGGCGCTCTCTCCCCCACCTCAGACTTTCTTGTGGTATTTCAAAACATTTCCTTATGAACCTGGATAAAACACGAACAACCAAGGATATGGAAAACTGGAACCTTGTTTCCTGAACAATTTGAAACCTAAAAATAAATTAGCGCTGTGTGTTCTGTTTGAGTTTTGGATGAAAGCCCAAGACGCTGTCTTTTGCACCTGAACTGGTTTGCCCATACCTGCTCGAGGGAACCGCCCTGCCCTTGGTGGAAATAGGATGGGTTATTGTTCTGTGTGTTTTAGGCTTTTTGGTCTTATTCAAGAGCATTCCCCTGAGGGCAAGAGATGGACCTGGGTGATAGATCACACAGAGCAAAGGAAATGTGTGGAGGGAGCGATCAGCCAGATGGGCCAGATGCTACAGCAGGCACTAGGTAGCCAGTGGGCTCAGTAAAGCCTGATCAGCACGCAGGTATGACGGCCAGAGGGCGTGTAAAAAAGCGAAATGGCCACGTGGAACTGTCAGAGGGGCTGATACAGGTGAGTCAGGCTGTGGGAGAGGATGGAGCTCACTGTCAGCCAGGGCTGCATAGCGACCCTGTGAGAGAGGGCTCCGGAGCCAGCCCACCATGAGTGTAAAACTTGTCTCCTCCGCTTCCCAGCTGGGTGACCTTGGCTAAGGAACGTGACTTCTCCAGGTGTCAGTTTCCCCGCTTCCAAAGTGGAGATGATTTCAGTCAACATTGATTGATGAAGCATCTTCCACAAGCCAGCTCCTGTTCTGAGAACTCTATATTTAGCCTTCTGAACAACTATATGTGTCCATATATTACTATCCCTGTTGGAAGGAGCTAAGTAAATTTGTAAAGGTCATAGGGCTGTCAAGTGGTGGGGCCCCACCACAGGCCAGGGAACTAACTGGACTGCAAAACCCACCAGTTAAACCAGTTAGCTCTCTTACCTCCCTTTTGCGGTCACTGGGCAACAGTGACCATTCATAAGACCCTCTGCGCCCCCAAAAGTGTTATAAAGCAATAGCTGAAGGAGTAGGCCTGTTCACCTAAGATTGCAACAACTTGCCAATAGCTAAGGTAGATGTAAATCAAACTGGGAAGAGAGAAGAGGGCTGGGGCCCCAGGGAGGACACCTAGAGGCAGACACCACAGCGACTACCAAGAAACACCAAAAGCAGCTGCCCGGGGGCAGGCAAGATGGCCTGAGGAGAGCCACAGGAAGTGCCCTCTGCAGGGAGCCGGTTATGGTCAAGATATGACTGGCAATCCCGGAAGTGACCCCTACCTCAAAATACATATCCTACCTCAAAATCTAAGGTATTTGGTTCAGCTCCTAACCTGGAGAAGGCAGGACAGGACAATCATTACAAATACCACCTAGAAGGGGGTGGAGAGGGGAGGGCTGGGAAAAGCCGAGGCCATTTCTATCCCAGGGTAAAACTCAGAACAGTGCTCAACTGCTATTTCTTTTTTTTTTTTTTTTAACGTTTATTTATTTTCGAGACAGAGAGAGACAGAACATGCACAGGGGAGGGACAGAGAGAGAGGGAGACACAGAATCCAAAGCAGGCTCCAGGCTCTGAGCCATCAGCCCAGAGCCCGACGCGGGGCTCGAACTCACGGACCGCGAGATCGTGACCTGAGCTGAAGTCGGATGCTTAACCGACTGAGCCACCCAGGCGCCCCTCAACTGCTATTTCTTGGGTCTGTGTTCCTATCTGCATATTTGTTACTTGTGTCATCTCCATGGAGACACTAACTGTAAAAAGTTCTTAAAAATGAAAAACACTGTGCACTTATTTCAGTGAGAACAAGGAAGGAGGGTTGATGGAAATGACGCAGCCGCCTTTGAAGACAGCTCCAGGAGAGGGAGAATTTGGAAATGAGACACAAGTGGGCCAAATCCCAAGGGCTTATAAGACGGAAAAAAGAAACATGTGGAAGCCTGTTAAAGGCTGCAGAGATGGACCTCGGGATAGCCAGAAGGAGGGCTGGGCTCTCCCACTCTTCAACCCGGCAGGGACTCCCTCCAGGCCTGCGACGGAAACAGCAGCCACATGCTACCTGCCAACCACAAGCCCACTGGAGCCCAGGGAGGGGTCTGAGCCTGCTCTGTTCCCACCAAGTCCCCTGGTAGTCTATACAGAGTCAGCCTCTGATGGGTCTTCATCTCTCTGTCTCTGTCCTTCTGAGAGACGCAGGAAGGAAAGGGGAAGCATGTCTGCATCTCTTCAAGACTAAGAGAGGTTGAACTGGGGGCTGAGCCTGGGAAAGCTACCCACAAAGGGAGCCCACAGAGGATGGGTCACCCTGACCGCCCTGCAGGCAAGAAACATCCCCCTCTGGCACTCGAGCCCAAACCAGCTGACTCTCCTTCTGCACCCGGGGGGTGTGCATGTGGTCAACATGCAACCCACCGCCCCTTCATCAGGAGAGACTCAGGGCCCATGTCTTCGTGCAGACCCATCAGCCTTCTGCGCATGGACGACCTCCTTCAATGCACCCCGGGGTACCTGTAGGCTAAAGAACAGAAGACGGGGTGACAAGACATCCCCACTGGGGGGTAGATGGAACAAATCAGTTGAAGACCTTTGAGGTGATAGTTAGAGGCCCCCCAGCCATGCTGACCGCACTCCGTGCAAGCAGGCCTAGGACCGTCCTGATCTTCAGAGTGGAACAAGACAGACTTCCTCTTTGCTCAGATCAATCACCTCGCACAGCTTGGCTGCACTACTGATTATTAAAAGACTCTGCTCCCACCAGATGAGAAGGATCCCAAACAATAGAGAGACAAAAAGAAAAGAAAAATGTGTCATGCTACATCCAGACCACGTGGAGAAGTCAGCCTGTATGACTTCCGTTTACTTAGCAAAGGTCAAAAAACACCATTTTACAAAGGATGACAACTATACCAAAGTTATATGTTTCAATTTCTGGAATGAAGTGTAAAGAAAAAGACGAAACGGAATAAAATATAAATTATGTTCTGTCTTGTTTGCATCTAAAGATCATCATTTTTGTGTAAAAAACACTGTTTTATAGGGTGCCTGGGTGGCTTACCTGGTTAAGCGTCTGACTTTTGATTTCGGCCCAGGTCATGAGCTCACAGTTCTTGGGATCAAGCCCTGCATCAGGCTCTGTGCTGAGCATGGAGCCTGCTTAGGATTCTTTCTCTCCCTCTCCCTCTGCTCCCCCCCCAAAATAAATAAGCATTTTAAAAAGAAGAGTTTTATTAAAAAATAATAATAAAAATAAAACTGTTTTATAGGTGGCTTCTTTCAGTTCTTCAAACATGCAGAATTCATTCCTGCCTCTGAGCCCTCACACATGCTGTTCCATTTACCAGAACTCCATGCTTTGCGTGACTTCTCTCTTTTATCCTTCAGGCCTCAGCCTGAGTGTCCTCTCTTCAGTAAGGCCTTGGCTAACTATCCCATCTAAATTAGGACCCCTCCCCTTATTGCCTGTCCTAGTACCCTGTTTCTTTCAAGGGCTTATCAGATTTGGAATCGTCTATCAGTTTACTTTTATCTTTCCTACTGGAATATAAGTATTACAGACCCAACACAGAGCACAATGTAAGGCACGTAAGAGTGCTTGGTGAAAATGTACTTACATGAATGGAGGAAAGAACAAAACGTAGGATTTGGTGTAAAAGTGGGCCTGCCGGTGTGTGGGGGTTAAGGCCAGGAGCCCGCCCTCACCTCGGAGGCTGTTCTTAATACCCCTTCTCCCAGCCCAGCCTTGTCCCAGCCAATTCAGTTTCAAGCCTCTAAACTGCCCTCCTCTACATACGGCCCATCAATGCCCTCACCTGCAAGAGTCTCAGTCACAAAGGAGGTACGAGGCTTAGTTTCTTGTACCCACTGGCTTCCCAGTGGGCTCCCCCCTCTACCAAACCTTTCCAAAGGCCAAAAGGGCACCCAGACAGCCATTGCTATGAGCTGAAGGTCAAGTACAGGACTGGAATTGCAATAAGGCAATATTCCCTGTCCACATGAGACAGCTTAAATTCATGCTCAAAATATCTCACTATTAGAATTTAACCTGTTTTTTAAATAGACTTTCCTTTTTAGAACAGTTTCAGATTAACAGAAAATTGACGAGAGTACAGAGAATTCCCATATACCCCCATACCTAGTTCTCCCTAATATTAACATCCCTCATTAATATGTACATTTGTTACAATTAATGAATCAGTGCTGACACATTATTTTTGACTGAAATCCACATTTTACTAGATTTCCTCAGTTTTAACCCAATGTCCTTTTTCTGTTCCAGGATCTCATCCAGGCATCACATTACATTTAGCCATTGTGTCTCCTTAGGCTTCTCTTGGTTCTGACAGCTTTTCAGACTTTCTTTGTTATTTTTTTAAATTTTTTTAGGGTTTGTTTATTTTTGAGAGACAGAAAGAGAGAGAGACAGGGCACGAGTTGGGGAGGGGCAGAGGGAGAGGGAGACACAGAATCTGAAGCAGGCTCCACGCTCCAAGCTGTCTGCCCGATGCGGGGCTTGAACCCACGAGCTGTGAGATCATGACCCGAGCCGAAGTCGGACACTAAACCGACTGAGCCCCCCAGGTACCCCTCAACTTTCTTTGTTATTGATGACTTGACCAGTTTTGCATGGTTTGGGCAATCGCTCTATAGAATGCTCTTCTAACCGGGATTTTGGAGGTTTGGGATGAAGGTCAAAGAGGTAAAGTGTCACTGTCATCACATGAGATCAAGAGTACATACCGTCAACATGACTTATCACAGTAGATGTGGGCCTTGAGTATCTGGCTGAGGTAGTATTTGTCAGATTTCACCACTACACCCCCATTCACACTGTACTCTTTGGAAAGAAGTCACTGCCTCCATTTAAGGGATGGGAAGCTGTGTGTGCCCCCTCGAGAGGGAGGTATCTACATAAATCATTTGGAATTCTTCTGCACAAGACATTCGTGCCGTCTCCTTCGTTTATTTATTTGCTCAGTCATTGGAACCAGTATGGACTCTGGGATATTTATTTTACACTTCGGGTTATAATCCAATTCTATTTTATTTTGTCACTTAAATTGGTCCACCTTTGGCCACCGAGAGTTCTTCCAGTTGGCTCCGGTCTCCCTTTGACATACCTCTAATAAGTGGAGTTTGGTTTTGTTTGTTTTAAGCACTTTCCTACTTTTCAGAACTACAAGATGTGACCTGTTTCTTAAATCATGCCAGTAGCAGACCCTGATGTAAGGTAACCCCAGAAGTAGGCAATTAAAAGGCTGCCCCTGCCTTTTATCGATGGACGGGGATATTTCTAGCCTGCATGGCTCCCTGGTGTTCACTTTTATGAAGCTCTTGCTTTGCCTTTCACCCAGACGTCATTTGTCAAGTGCCAAGGGGCACAGAAAGCCATGGGACAGGGGAGGTGGGAGGCCACAGTAGGGGAATGCCAACAGCAGAGTCTGAAAGACTGGGATTAGCTGTGGCCTCCACACTAGCTGAGTTACCTTAGAGTAGGTCACTCACATCTCTGAGCCCTGGCTTCCTCATACGTTCCTTGCAGGACTTTGTGACGACGAAAGGTAATTCATATGAATGCCTAGCACAGTACTGGGCCCAAAGTTGTTGCTAATAAATAAATAAATAAATGGTTAGCCTCAAAGAAGAAAGATTGGGAGAGCCAGTCCACTCTACAGGGATCTCAGGGTTGCAAGCAAGAACAACCCGCTCGCTCGGGCCTCTCCAGCCAGCTGGGGCTCCATCAGTTCAAAACCAAGCAAATGACTCATGAATTCTAATCCATTCTTCCAGTCTCAGCTTCCCTCCTTCATGCTGGGAGGCCAAATTACAGTATTTTATTATTTTGCCTCTTTACTGTGTATTTTATTTATCTCTGTTGTGCTGCCTAGTTTTTGGCATTTTTTCAAAAGCTCGACATGTTCCTACCTGCTATTTGTATTCTCGGTAAAACCACCAATCGCTATAATGTACCTCTCCCAACCTTCAGGAGGATTTCTATGCAGCGCGTTTGCCACACTGCTAGCTTCATTAATCTGGAACTGGATGCTGGGACTCCATGTACTGTTTCGATTTATATGTTCTCTCAGTATGTTTGTCATTTTCCTGAATCAGAGACTCTGCTCCTGGGTAAGTGGCTGCTCACGGTGGCCCCCACCAACCAACCCCCAACTGAATAATAGAACAGGTGTTGATAGAATAAAGGTAGGATATATCGGACTTCTAAACTGACCTGAAATCAGAAAGGTCAACAGTGCTATAGCCAGATGTCCTCTGAGTACAGGGCCCCCGGTCACGGTGCAAGTTGGTATCTGGCTTTCCTTCACTGAATGCCAAGAGTTCAGGACCACCTATGTCTTGTCCACTGCTGTATTCCCACAGTGTAGCACAATGCCTGACACATAGTGCATGTCCAATGAATATTTACTGAATGAATGAATGGGTTTTCCAGAAAAGTAGGCACTCCTGCTTTTCTTTCATTTCCTGGTAGGTGCAGAAGCGCTCTTCTCCTTCGTTCAAAGATTGGCTCCATTTGACGTGGCCTGCCATGTTGTGTTCTAAACTGTAATCTGAGTCAGAGACTGAGAGACCCCTGGAAGGGAAAGGAGAGAACAAAGGTGAACTTGGATATGTTCCCATGGACATGTTCATGTTCCCATGAAGGGAACAGTGGCCTTAGAAAAGACCCTGGAGAACTCTCCCACCCCTGCTACCACGTGAGGACACAGGGAGAAGACAGCAGTCTGTGATGGAGGAAGCAGGTTCTCACGAGGTACCAACTCTGCTGGCACCTTTCCCTGGGACCCGCAGCCTCCAGAACTGTGAGAAATAAATTTCTGTGGTTTATAAACCACGACATCTATGGTATTTTGTTATAGCAGCCCAAGCAGACTAAGACAAATGCCCTCTCACCCCCTCCAGGGAACTTCCCCAACCATCAGTACCAAACATACCCTTCCAGGCCCAGCCCACCCAGCACCAAGGTGGCTCTCTTCCACGACACCTTCCCGGGCCCACTGACTCGACAACTTGAAACCTGTAGCATGAGCCCATGAGGCTCATCCACACGGCAGACACACACTCTGAGGCCCCTTCCCTTACTGTACAATCTCTCGTGCGCCAATCCTATATGGTGCCTGCACTTTTTACCTGTTCGCAGCTCATCTTCCCAGCTACCCTATAAATTCCTCGACAGTAGAGACGCGTATTATATTTTTTGTTAGTTCTGTCTGTCCTGGCACCACCTCCAGCACATGGAAGGTTCTTTCTAAAGTCACCCACCTCCAAGGCACCAGCCTTAATCACTTCATCACTTCATCAAAAGGGAGGAAAAGGGAGGATGCGGAAAGGAGGTCAGAGAAAGGAAAGAGGGAGAGGGTGGGGCAAGGCAAAGAACATGAGCTAACCAAAATAAAAATAATTGAGCCCAAACACGCCCCGACAGTAGGTTAGGTTACATTTCACCGAAGTATCAAGTGGATTAAAACAAACAAACAAACAAAAAAACAGTGATGGGGCACCTGGGTGGCTCAGTCAGTTGAGCGTCTGCCTCTTGATTTCAGCTCAGGTCATGATCTCACGGCTCATGAGATCAAACCCCGTGTCGAGCTCTGCTCTGGCAAAGCCTGCTTGGGATTCTCTCTCTGCCCCTCCCCTGCTCTAAATAAATAAATAAATAAAAACAAGCAAACTAAAAAAAAAAAAAAAAAAAGACCCAGTGCTGCTAAAGCAGAAGAGGCAAGTACGGCGAGCCCGCTTACCAATCCCCCCACTGCCTTTCTCCTTCAGATTCCACTGCTAAGAGAAGAACCCCCTTTCCACAGCTCTGGCAGTCTGCTCTGTGCCTCACTGTGTTGAGTTCAATACTGTGTGCAATCAGCAGATGCTTACCACCTGGAAATCGTAGACCCATAGGTTTGCCAAGCTGGAAAAGCCCAGGCTAGGTTGCAATTCTAAACCTCATGTCCAGTGTCCCCTTCCAAAATAGAGAAGATCCTTTGGAAGTGGTATGAAAAATCTAGTATAAGCCATGTTAACTTTGCTGAGAAAATGTGTAAATTTCATGAGATTCTTAAAGGGGTCATGCTGTCAAAAAGTCACAGATCACCACCCTGGGCTAAGTTACAGACCAGGAAGCTCTGACCCAGAAAAGGTCAGCAAATACCCCCAAGGAAATAGAGCCAAGGTGGTAAAAGAACCTGAATTACAACCCAATTCTCCTGACTTCTGACTGCCACTTTTTCTCCTGTACTTACTCTCTTCCTTTTTTCGTTATAAAGAGATATCCTTTGTGACACTATTTGCTCTAACAGGATTTGACCTGTGGTATTCTGGATGCTTCACTCTGTTACATTTTAAGCACTTTCTATTTGCCTGCTTTCCTTCACCCTAATGATGCCCACAGAGATGTAATTTTCTCACTTCTCTTTTTCTATTATCACCTTATCTGGCCTTTGCCCACTCTCTTTTCTGCTACACATGGCATGTCTCTGGGTGCCCTTTTGTCCTCCCATCTTGATTTTATGAGAAGTATTTATTTCCATGTTTTCTGTATTTGCCTGGATGTATTCTTACAGAGCTGATAGTAAGACTCTTCTGTCTCAGCAGGAAACGATTGCTCATGGCAATTACGCCTGCTGTCTTCCTTTTCATTTTCCTCCAGCTCTTGATGAAATTGTGTTTCCAGAAACCCTATGAATTCTTTCTCAGACTCTTACATAACTCAGTATATTCAGCCATTTCTTTCTCATCCACATTTTTTGTTTGTTTGGTCGGTTGGGTATTTGGCTCATATTCTCTCCAAATAATTTGGTGCCTATTGTATCTTCAGTTTCTCTCACACTGTAGATGGTCTCCTGCATCTGAATGGACGGCTCAAGACTCAGGCACATTCGGTTGGTATTTGTATCATTAACTGCAGAATGAGTCTGTGAACCTGCCAGTTGCTGTGCTGCTTGTGACTCTGTTTTATTGATTTGTTGTTTGGGGGGGACTGTTTGTTCGCTCTTCTGTGGGGAAGGGACATTCATTTTGGGCCCAGTCTTAGGGCTAAAGTTTAGAATGTGTTCCTTTGTTCGAAGTTTATGTTCTTTATATCTTTATAGAGTTTGCCCCTTAGGCAAAGCTCAGTGTGTGTGTGTGTGTGTGTGTGTGTGTGTTCTGGGAATAATTCTAGAGGATATTTCATTGGACTTGAAACAGAGGCTCCAACATCTTCTCCATGAATCGATCAACACTTGAGGATAACTTCTCAATTCCACTTCCCCCAACCCCACCCGACCCAGTCCCATCCCCTTGCCCTGCCGCACTCTCAAGATTAGGGTTCCATCCCGGGAAAGAACGCCAGCAAAGTTAAGGCAGAAACCCCTGACAGGCCCTTACACACCACTCTGGGGTTCAGAGGAAGCCAGTAGCATCATGGGAAGGGGCTGGGGATGAGGCAGGAGGTAACACAAGAGAAGATAATCCAAAAGCAACTCGGATTCCTGGGATCCTTTCTTTGGGCCATGAGGTTCACTGATAGTGAATGTTACTTAGGAACAAACAAGACTGATGGCCTCTATCTGTTGAGACAGGGAAGGAGAAAATTCATCCCAAACCCCACCGAATAAGGAAGGGAGTGGAGGAGAGGTGGGTAATACTGAACCTTGGCTGCATTTCCTGGTTAGTTCAGAAGAGAGGGCAGCACAGGTTCTGCGAGGAGGGCATGATGATCCCTTGGAAAGGAGTTGGGAGAGGCAGAGGCAGCGAGGCGGGGCCTAACATCCTCAGAGCTTTCATTATGGCAACTGCTCCCATCCACCTCATTCCCCTCCATGCATGGTACCCCCGTGAACTTTGAACCCTGCTAGGGGTGCCATCAAAGTTTGATCGATGTGTAAACTATATTTTTGCTGTAATAGGGAATACATACTGGCAATGTCTGCCCGATAAAATCTTGAGCTGAATGGGTCACAGTATGGAGCCTGGGGTCTGGTACAAGTTCCTGCCAATAGAAGGAAACAGGTTTAGTGTGATGTCAAGCCAGCCTGAAAAAGAGACTCCACATTCAATGCAGCTCACTAAACCTTTGCCCTTATGAATTTACAAGATTGTGTACCCTGCCGGTTAGCAATTCTATGCAAACAGAGTCAGCAAATAAATGATGTGATGACTATTGAAAACTTTTTTCAATGTTCTTATTTTTTTCCTTTGAAGAGGTGTTGACCTTCAAATGCACTGACAAAAAAAAAAAATTCAAGTATTCAGAAGGTTGCCAGGCATTCAGAAAGAATCGGTGAAAAGGATGATCTGATTTTAGAAAGCTAGAAATTAAAAAATAAAAATAATACCTATACATTCTCTTCCTCCCTCTGAAGATACCCAAAATGTCACCAATAGAAATTTGAGAGGCAGTATAATGGAACAAACACTGGCATCAGAAAATGAAGACTTTGACCCAAGTCTGCCTTTCACATGGCCTATGTCCCTCCCTGGGCAAGTCACTGAAATCAGGTTTTCAGCTACTTTTTCCATACAATGGAAAAGTTGAACCTCATCGTTAGCAAGGCCCAATTCAAGAAAACTAAACACATCAACGGACTAAATGTGTTCCTTTGTTCATTCAAAATGCAAATTACTTTACTGATCCCCATGGCAAAAAAATAAAAAGAATCTTCTATCAATTACTTTATGGGTAGGAGACTCTGCATGATAATATAACTATGCCTTTATTTAAAAGGTTGGTATCTGGACACTTTTAAAGAAGAGACAATAAAGACACTATTTTCTAATCTTTCAATCCTTACAGCTGTCCAAATTGCATCAGAACATTCACAAAATGCATTCACAACCACTATCAAATTTCTTCCTCCAAGACACCATGAGAGAGAAGCATAATTATCACCTCCGTTTTACACGCGGGAAAACTAAAGCTCAAAATAACTTTCTAAGGACAGTGAATTGGAAGCAGAGTTGAAGCTAGAGTTAGTTCATTACAAGGGTGCCTTGTTTGGCTCAGTCGGTTAAGTGCCCAACTTCAGCTCGGGTTACGATCTCACGGTTCGTGAGTTCAAGCCCTGCATTGGGTTCTGTGCTGACAGCTCAGAGCCTGGAGCCTGCTTCAGATTCTGTGTCTCCCTCTCTCTCTCTCTCTCTCTCTCTCTCTGCCCCTCCCCTACTTGTGCTCTCTCTCTCTCTCAAAAAACATTTTTAGAGTTAGTTCATTACATACAATGCACAGTACAATGTGATTTTCTTATACTGTATAATGAAATGTGTCAACATTTAGAAGATCTACAGAGCTCGGTGAACCATTATGGTCCAAATGAACAATGAATAACATAAAGCCATGCATGGGTAAGTGATCCATGCAAAGTACAAGATAGATCAACGGGTTACAATATAACAGAATATGAAAATTTCATCGATCTGTTTTCAAACTTCATATTGGAATTAACCATCTAGAACTACCACTTGTTGAGCTTGAGAGTAGTATCAAGAATGAATTTCCACAATTATCTGAAACAGTTATGACAGTTCTGCTTCCTTTTCCAACCGTATCTGTGGGAAGCTGGGTTTTTTGTCTATACGTCAACTTCGAACAAAACAACACACCCTAGCAGATTAGATGCCAAAACAGATGTGAGAATCCAGTGGTCTTCTAATAAATTAGATATTAAAGACATCTATAAAAATATAAAGTGATGGCACTCTTCTATGTTTTGTTTCCGAAAATAGAACTTTAAAAAAATTTAGAATGTTACTTGTGTTAACAGGCAATGAGACTGTTGCTCTTATTTTTTCATGAATTATTAAATAAATATTTTAATCTTTTCTCAGTTTTAACTTCTAGCATGGCAAATGTGAGTAGATATAATCTCTACAAACAAAATCTCTCTGGGGTTCTCAATAACTTTTAATAATATAAAGGGATCCTGAGACCAAAAAGTACAGAGAAGGAAGGCCACTATATGATGATAGAAGAATCATTTCACCAGGAAGATACAACAATCTCAAACCTGCATGGACTTAAAAAAAAAAGGTCTCAAAATACATAAAGCATAGAGATTGGCAAATCTACCATCATAAAGGAAGATCTAATTGTATCTCTCTCAATTATTGTTAGGTCAAGCAAGCAAAAATGGGTCCAGAGATTGCGTCAGTTGGGTCCTGGCAGCAAGATGATGCCATATTGATATGAAATGAAGAGAGAGAGTTTAATTAAATATTCACCAGGTATGGGCAAGGTTATAATATTTAATTAAATATTCACAAGGTATGGGCAAGGTCCACCAAAGATGGACGGAGAAGCACATCCAGGGCTAGCCACAGGGCGACAGGGGCTAAACGGCCGAGAAGAAGACTTGGTCACCAACACCAGTGAGAGCTGTGGCTGAAGGAGAGGGTGTCTGACAAGCTCTGAGACCTCTGACAGAGGACTGTGTCTTTGCCAAAATGGCTCAGCAGGAGGAAGCTGGAAGAGTTATTATTCTGACCTTTCTCTCTGCATCTTCCCACTCTCCTCCCCATATCTCCACTGGCTGAGCCCAAAGAAGCCCAGGGTGGGGAGTTTTTGATAGAGTTCATACAGGTCAGCCTCCCACAGCACAAATCAGGGTGAGGAAATGTAGAAAGTAAATCCGAAGGGGCAAAAGGAGAAGATTCAACACGGAGATCACTGACCTGAACATCATGTACAGGTCAGTGTGCCAGATGACAGCAGAACCCAGGCTCCAACATTTACAGAATATGTACTCTTCCAAAGCACAAAACATGGACCGTTTACAAAAACTGACCACAATTCTAGGCCAACAAGCAAGTCTCAGCAAATTTCAAAAAAATCCATGTCAAATAGAACCTGTCCTTAACCACAAAACAATTCAATGGGGTGGGGGGTGGGGGGTGGGGATGAGAAGCCAATAACAAAAAGATAAGGAGGAAACCCACATATTTGGAAATTTTAAGAAGAAACATTTAGAAACTCAAGAAAAAAATCATGGACATTTAGACATATTCAAAAATTGACGATAACCAATTTATGTAAAGAAGCCAAATGTCCATCGACGGATAAATGGATAAAGAAGATGTGGGGTGTGTGTGTGTGTGTGTGTGTGTGTACATATATATATATACATATATATATGGAGTATTATTCAGCAATCCATATATATATGGATATATACTCAGCGATATATATACATATATATATACATATATAGAGTATTATTCAGCAATCAAAAAGAATGAAATCTTGCCATTTGCAACAACCTGGATGGAACTAGAGGGTATTATGCTAAGTGAAATAAGTCAGAGAAAGACAAATATCATGATTTCACTCATATGTGGAATTTAAGAAACAGAACAGATAAACATAAGGGAAGGGAAGCAAAAATAAGATAAAAAAAGAGAGGGAGGCAAACCATAAGAGATTCTTAAATACAGAGAACTGAAGGTTGCTGGAGGGACGGGGGGATGGGTTAAATGGATGAGGGGCATTAAGGAGGGCACTTGTCAGGATGAGCACCTGGCTGTTGTATGTAAGTGATGGATCACTAAATCCTACTCCTGAAGACATTATTGAACTATATATTAACTGACTTGGATTTAAATTAAAAAAAAAAAAAAGAAAAGAAATATGATAGTGTCACAAATACAGACCACATATCTAATTTAAAAATTGCAGTAGCCATATTATAAAAGTAAAAAGGAATAGATGAAGTGAATTTTATTTTACCCAACATATCCAAAATATCATTTAAACATGAAATATTAGAATTATTAATAAGGTGCTTCTAAAAAAATTAATGATAATGAAAATACTACACACCAAACCTTGCAAATATAGCAAAAATTGTACTGAGAGAGAAATGTATATCCTAAAATGCATAAGTTAGATCATTTAGAAACTAAGAACTAATGAGCTAAGCATCCAATTCAGGGCATTAAAAGAAAAACCAAAAAAGATGCTAAAAATGTAAACACACAAGTGAATGAAATAGAAAACAAAAGTAAAAGGCGGACGATCCACAAAGCCAAGTGTTGGTGGTATGATAAGGTTGAAAAGCAACAAAACAAACTGTGAAATCGGGCTCTTACAAAAGATGAGCAAGCAAGATCACACAAATAAAATCTCATCCCTGCGTCCCCCTTGGTGGCCTCAGTCCACACATCTCTAACCTGCAGCCATCAGGTGCTGTGCTTTCTGTGCGCTGGAAGGGTGGGTGGGTGTATTTGAAGTCGCAGCCTAAATGAGCCAAGGACACAACCGATCGGGCCTGTGGAGTTTCCACCCGCTGTGTCCCGGCTGAGCCATAGCTGCTCCGGGTCCGCAGGTCAAGCTGCTTGCCAGCTGAAAGAGCCGGCGAAGAGCCAAGGGGCTGCAGAGCACCTGAAGCGGAAGCAGACAGGGAGCGAAGCTGCTGGGGGAAAAACACAGGCTGCCGACTGGGGAGGCTCAACAAGCAAAAGGCAAATCAGAGGCGAGTCAGTATTTCACCGTCCGCCAGCGCTGCATTTGCTACTCGTGAGGCGTGTGAACACCCCCATTCGGGGGGATGTGGGGTCCTGGAGGGCTCTCCGTGGCTACAGGAAATCTTTTGTTCATGCTGGTTGGGGAATTGTCTTTTAGTGTTCGTATCCTCCGTTTTTCCTCCGCTGTCTTCTAATACCTTTTCTGCAAGGACCGCAGAATCTCGCGGGCCCCGGTCATGTGTATAACAGAGGCCCATCCACGCGTGCTAAGTCAAGATGTGTAGGCCAGAAAGAAAACACTCACCCAAATCGGCCGAACCCAAAGTTTTAAAGGCATGGAAGGCCGTGAGAAGGAAAAAGAATTGCGAGTCAGGTACACAGAGTCATTTGCAGCTTCATGATCTCTGAAGAGAAGCGGCATTTCTAAACCGTAGGTGTGGAACTGAGGTTGGCTAGGACAGGTGCTGTTACACAGGGTACATTATCGCCAACTGGTCACCCATTGTAAATGAGTAATATCAACACTCTGCCTTGGAAATCTATTTGTTGTTAATGTACCTCAAACCACGGCCAAATAAACTCTTAAAATGGCAATACGGTGATTCATTTTCTCACACCCAAAGCCAGTTCAAGTCCTTTTGACTCTTGAAATGATCAGTCATTAATCTGCTAAAATGTTCCATGTAGTTGGAGAGAAAGCCCTGAATTCCAGTTTATCGGAAATTCAATTCGGAGTTCAATTAAAAATATCAATATTCTTCATTCAGAGAAACATCCCCCAAATAACGCTTTCATTTCCAATTCTAGTTAAAGGAACAGTCTGAGAAATTGCATGTTTTGTTGCTTTACACACCCATTAAAAAGCAGAAATAGGGGCGCCTGGGTGGCTCAGTCGGTTAAGCCTCCGACTTCAGCTCAGGTCATGATCTCATGGTTCGTGAGTTCCAGCACCACGTCCGTCTCTGTGCTGACAGCCTGGAGCCTGCCTTGGATTCTATGTCTCCCTCTCTCTCTCTCTGCTCCTCCCTGCCTCACACTCTCTCTCCGTCCCTCAAAAATAAATAAAATTAAAAAAAAAAAAGAATAGAAATAGACTACAAGTGATTGATACCATTACTTCTGGCGATGACTTTACAATTCTTGCCCTGTTTATTTATAATCACCATAAGTAAGTGAAATATGCGTCTTTATTTATTTAATCTTTAAGGAAAGAGACCTCGTTTGTTACCCAGTCATTTCTTCAACCTGATAGAGCTCAGACTTGAAAAAGAATTTTCTGGTTTCAGTATCTGGGTATGATGAGATTTCCATGGACCATTATAGTCTTTCCTATATTTTTTGATCTTTCATCTGGATTGTTTCTGTATATATGTAATGCCATCTCCTTGCTTTTTAATTCTATGACGTGGAAATCTGAAACAATCTTTATAATCTCAAAGTGTCCAGTGAATATACTGCATAATGGTTTGACCGACTGCTCCAAGGTCTGTATAATACAGGCAGTTGTACTCCTACTATCTATCACACCAAGGATGTAGATAAGGTAATAAACCTCCAGCTAAAGCTTATTACACAGGACTGTAATTCTTCTCAATTCTTCTTAAGAATTACTGTAAGCAAAATACGAATGTTTCCTTGTTTCAGCCTATTTTTCCTCCTTTGCAAACTGAGCATTATTTTCATTAAAAATTGTCATGTAATTCCGTGATAAGGCTTACTGCAAATAGTTTAGAAATACATGTGCAGGCCTGCACTTAGGGTACCTGGGGCTCATCTTATTTAAATAAAAACATGGCCTCTGTGCAAGAGCAATGCTGAATTTTCACCCAAAATTGCATAAGCCTAGCATGTAAATGATGTGTAAATGAAGTGCTCCCTGAACGGGCATTAAGCGAGCATTAAGAGGGAAGACCATAACAGTCCATCATTTCAATGGTCCCAGCCCAAAGGTGCTTGAGTCGCTTTGACACAACAGAGTGTGACAGCTTCATAGGCATTGTTTCAGGCCGCTGAGTCCAAACTCAGTGGAAAAGAGGGAATAAAACTAGGCCCAACGAGTCACTGATGGCTGGACCCCAGCTCTTCGCCCCAGCCAGCACAGTCCATCAGTTTTCTAGATTGGGCTCACCAACTTGATCCATGGGAAGGAGGATTTTATGTAGCTTTGCTTTAAGTAAACGATGACCAGTTGTTGTAGAAATAACCCAATCAGTTAACTTTTTATTTGAATCCAAACTCTGGGCAGTGCTTGTGGGGTGCTCCCCAAAAGGATAAGAAGTGTTCCCTGGAACAGCTTGGAGGGTGCAGTCTCTCAGGAGTCCCTGCTCCAGTCTTTGCCTCACAGGTTGATGGTGTGCAGGGTGAAAGCCTAATGATCATATTTTGCTATGAGTGTTCAGGATAAAAACAGGCTGCCTTTTGCCAGCCAAGGATTAATAGTCATACATCTTTCCCCATTAAAAGAATCCCCATATGACAATCCAACCTCAGTAATAATGCATCCATTCATACAGGAAAATAGATCCAATGCCGTCGTCATAGGATCACCACACATCCCAGTACCTACTACTAAGCCTTGAACATGGTAGGTACTCAAATCTATATTACTCAAGTCAACCTTGGGTTATTTTTCAATTATCAAGGATGAGTATTTAGCCTTCATCCACAAACTTTCATCCAACCCCCTAGACCCACATTTGCCCCATGTCCAGCTGGAGGTGGGCGTGAAATCTGTGTCATAGAACCCAGTATCATCAGTCAGTTTGTGAGAAAATTACCCATCATTTGACCTCATTAGTATCATTCTCCACTCCTATCAACAACCCACAGAAGAGTTTATTTCTCAGTTATATTGCTGAAGGAATATGTTTTAGGTCTAATAAGGAAATTAAATATCTAGGTATCCACATCAAAGAATATATACCCAGAAAATAAAGGAATAAATATATGTATATGCCTACACAGCATTCATATATATATATATATATATATATATATATATATATATATAAACACACACAGCATAGCAATCCAACCTCATATATTATTTTCCAAATCATCTTTTCAAGAGCAAATCTTAATTTTCATCATTTTTATGACATTTCTTTTTAATGCATGACTACGATAATGTAATTTAACCTTTTCTTAATATTTAGGATTGACTTTAGAAATTCAAGTTAATGTTCTCTCCTGTAACACAGTGGTGCTCTCAGGGCCTATTAATGTACCTAGGACTCCCTTTTTTGCTAGACTGAAAGGCTTCAATTTGGGGAGAGGAGTGTCTATTTGGGGTTACTTCTTTACCTGCTCAAGGATCTCTGTCTCCTCAGACCAGAGAACCAGAGATGATCACTGCTCCTTGCTGTCAGGTGTCTGACTCCAACACTTTTCTTTCCTCCTCATTCCCACCCCCACCACTTTCTGCTTCTAAAATGCCTGTGAGAATGGTTCATTCACTCATTTCTTCATTCTACAAGTATTTATTGAAGTTCTACAATGTGCCAGGCACCGTCCTAGGGATAGCATAGAACCTGGTTCTTGTAGAACCCACAGCCTGTGAGTGCACAGAGACATTAGTCAAAGGATCACAGAAATAAATGCAACATCACCTCTTAGGAATGAGGGAGCGATGGTGCAAGAGGCCCTGAGAGTACCAGGGAGGCCAGAGAAGGCTTCCTTGAGCAAGTGATGGTTGAGCTGATCTGAAGAGTTAATGTCACAAGGAAGGGCCTCGGGAGCATTCCTAGCAGAGGGAACACATGCATAGCTCTGTGGTCGAAGAGAATGAAGACAGCCCATGACACAGGACCCCCGTGGCTACACCCAGGCCTTTTGGTATCCATTCTACAAGCAAAGGATGTATAAGTGGGTGGGGGTGGGGGGCAGGTGACAACCAATTTTGCAATTTGAAAACACTACTTTGGCTGCAGAGGGGAGGACAGTTTGGATGTGGGCAATCGTGTGTAGTATATCCAACAGGAGAGTGTGGCACCGTCCAGGGATGGTGGCTTGGACAGAAGCGGGGGCTCTCAGTGAGGGTGCTGGAGACATCCGTGGACTTGGGTGGGAAAACAAGCAACTTCGGAGTGAAATGCAGTACTTCCTTCCACGACGAACGTCAACGCCAAACCACAGCAGTGTCAGCAGCACCTGTGACTCCAGCCAAGAGGAACCTCGGGCACTTTCAGATCACTTCACAGTTGCTGCAGACAAATGGAGCTATCCCTTACGCGCATCACGACTGGAAAATTACTGTAGCTCTTGGGCTTGCCACGAGATCGGAGGACCCAAGGCATTTATAAAGAAGCCCATATATGATTGTGACTCAACTTTTAAACATATTTTGATAGCAATGTTTTTAAGATGATTGGCTTCCTTTGTAATCCTCTGTATTTTATTTAATGAACTTAAGTCTCATTCTGAAAAGGAGCCCAGAGGCTCTACCAGACTGCCAAAGGCTTCCGGTGCACAAAGTAAGTGAAGAGCTCCCGTGGGTGAAGGGGCTAGACCGTCTGAGAGCTATTTAGGAGGTCAGTGTGGCATGGCCCGGATGGGTTGAGCGAGGATGGAGAATGGCACCTGACCGTTCCTAGCGGTCTGGTTCCCGCGAAGGGGTGGGCGGTGAAGGTCTAGTGTTTTCACTCAAGACAGAAGATACCAGGAGCTCGCAAGGACATCTGTGGAGAAAGTGCAAGGGATTTTGTTAGTGGGCTTGAGGGACATCTAGTTTGGCCACCTTTCTCACTTTGTAAGTCTCAGCAGACTCACAGCTAACTGAGAAATATTGGTAAATTGGGTAGGTGTCACCATACATACAAATATAAAAATACAAATAGGAATAGTTATCAAGAAAATTATAAGTTTCACAAACCACAAGACACTCTTAAATGTAGAGAACAAGCTGAGGGTGTTGGGTGGGGGGATGGGCTAAATGGGTGATGGGCATTAAGGGGGACACTTGTTGGGATGAGCACTGGGTGTTACAAGTAAGTGATGAACCACTAAATTCTATTCCTGAAATCATTATTACAGTATATGTTAACTAACTTGGATTTAAATTTTAAAAAAAGGAGAAGAAAATAACAAGTTTCTATTCAAGCAAAACACTTTCCAGTTACAAAGTATTTTTAATACTCACAAATGAAACAGTTACCAAAAAATCTGCCAATTCCTCTCTAACACTGTTTTCCAGAGGATTGACTCTCTTTTTCCTGGAAGACAGTTTTCATTAAAACCTATAGTCAAGCGATGGATGCTGTCTCCCAACATCTTCCTTCCTTGGATCCCAATCTCCATTCTGTTTGTTTAAGACCCAAACTTCTATCGCAGCTCCTTCAAAAAAAAAATCAGAAACAGCATCAACCCAAATATCCTCATTATTTCTATTTCTACACATGAGCAACATATTGGCTTTGCCAAAACAATTAAACAAACTTAAATTATGACTCACTAGCGAGAGACTTCTCTGATGACTTCATCCAAGCCTCCTGCCAGCTATCCCATCAGGCGTCTGTTGAATCCTGGACAAGAGGAGGATTGCAAACAGAGGAGTTTCAATTTGGCGTCCGTCTCCATTCCTGTTTACCTTCAAAATCGCGTACACCTTCTAAACACTAATGTATTCAGATAGAGTTTTAAATACGAAAGTCAGACCGTGCCAGTCTGATTTGCCCTTGGCTCTGCAGAACTTGAGAGGGGTGTTCTCATTGTCTACTCTTTTCCCTTTCACCGGTGGAAAGAACATGTCAGGCAAGAATCCCTTCAAAAGCCTGTAGACGGGGCTTGAGAAAAAGTGGTTTTCTTGCCTTTGTCATTCTCAGGTGTCCATGGACACCGTGCCAGGGTTAAGACACTTTGTTTTTTCTCTTCGTTTTCTTTTACCCACGTACCAGGCCACAACTCTTTCCCGCAGAAGAATCTCAAAGAAATCAAAACCGTGGGGATTTTACGTCCCCTTCCCCAACAAGCACACTGTGACTATGATTCACCCTATGCTGAATGAGATCCATTTCAGTCGTCCTGCTCTCAAATTTCCAGACCTTCATACAAAATGTAAAGATTTGATTTGATTTGATTAGTGCACCTTCTTAGCGTTCAATCATTACCTTTGATCATGGGCTGGAGACAAAAAACAATTATTTTCAAAGGCATTAACTGCTACTCTAGGCTGCTTCTTGAGAGACCCAGTTCTTCTCTGTACTATAGAGCATTTCGACAAAAACTTTTGCATCAAACTGGTGAGTTTTTAAAGAAAATTCCAGATTAAAGTCTGCTTGGAAGACTGGACTTCCTGGCAGTTGGCTGAGGTTAGGCAGGTGGCTGGCCACATTTCTCAAACTTTATTTTTCCAATTTCCTATTACACAAATGATATAGAGTAAATAAATGTTGAAGGAAGAGAGAAGTTCGAAGAAAATAATGTAGTGAGCTTGTAAGTATCTTCCTCACACAGAGACTGTGACCTACGTTCTAGGGTAGAGGAGGCGTATTTGTTCAGTTTGTTTATCTAAGAAAGCAAAACGAAATCTGCATGTGTTAGAACTTTTTGAATGGTTCACTGCAAAGCTTGGAAACACAAACCAGCGAAAAAGAAAAAGTATCTCTCGTCTGATACCAGACCCCAAGAAGAGGGCCTCACCAATAATTGAATCAGCACCCCCAACACTGTCAAAGATCTCTTTCTCTTCCTTCTCTCCTCCTTTCTATCTGCTTCTCTCTGCTGGCTCACATCATTCTCACAAATCACCTTTACCTTCCAGGCTAGAACCAGAGCTACTTCGGTTCATATATATATATGATGCTGGGAGTTTGCATATATATATATATATATATATATATATATATATATATATATGCATCCCAGCATCAAAGCAAGACAGTGAAGAACCTCTTCTTCCCTCTGACCGGCTTCTGTTTTCATAAATGCTGCAGAAAGACACCGGTCAGTCTAGTTCTGGACACAAGCCCCTTGTCAGACCAATCATGTTGCCAGGGAATATGGTCTTGTGATTGGCCCAGCTCCCGCCAGCTTCCTGTCCGGTGACAAGCACAATGCCAGGGAGGTGAGGTCAAATTTAAAAAGTGCAGCTCCCTTTCAAATCATATATTAGACTAGGAACTTCCCGAAATACAGTCTCAGAAGGAAAGGAAAATGTTAAGTAAACAAAATAATGCCGTTTATGCAGCAATCGTGACTCTAGAGTCTTTACCAGGAAGACTTTGCCCTGGGGTGACACTTAAGATGCCAGAGATCGACGTAAGTTATTTTATACCAAAGCCCTTATTTCCCCCAAAATAAAATTATAATTGTGTGAATCATTAATAATGATGCAACATGGAAAAGAATAATTCTAGGGCATAAGGAAATGGGGAGATGTTGGTCAGAGGGGACAAGGTTTCAGTTATGCAGTTTCAATTATGAATAAGTTCCAGAGAGCTAATGTACAGCATTGTGACTAGTTAACAATACTGTACCGTGTACCTGAAATTTGCTAAAAGAGTAGATCTTAAATGTTCTCACCATGCACACACACAAAGGTAACTATGTGAGGTGATGGATGTGTTAATTAGCTTGATTATGGTGATCATTTTATAATGTATGCATATATCAAAACATCATGTTGTACACCTTAACTGTATTCAGTTTTATTTATCAATTATACCTCAAGAAATCTAGAAAAAAATCAATTAATTTAATTCCTTTTTAGGTTTTTACACACACACACACACAGAGGAATAAATTCTATAGTAACATTAGGTGAAGATTTTTTTTTTAATTTCTAGCATTCTCTGATATTCAAGTAGGTCTCTCGAAAGGTAAAACAAAACATTGAAGGGTTCTTTTTCTCATCATTTACAACAGGCTACATTAATAATTTTAGAGTGCCATTAATAATCTTTCCACATAAAAATAAATGTTCTAAAATTGTCCTAATTCAGCAATGTCAGCAGTGCCCAGGACACGAAATGAAAGTACCATAAACAAGTGTTATTAGTGGAAATGGCTATTTCCTTCAGCGCACAGACATAACAGGGCAACAGTAGGAGGCAGCGGGAAGGCGATTTTTCCACTCGGTGTCGACACCACAACCAACAGACGCACAGGACTCTGAACCGGAGGAACAGGAGGCTAGTGGCCATTGGCACCAGCCAGTGACCTCAGCCCTCCGGACCATCCTCTCCCCGGCTACACAAATGATAGGATTGGGGCAGACAAACTTTAAGATGCTTTCCGGTTCTGAAATATTATAATTCCAACCGAATCAGCATAAGTGGGATGTAAAGGAGCCATTTGTTTAATGGCTTGGAGGAAAGCCAGCTGTCAGCCTCTCCTTTCCGAAATGTTTATGCCCCTTGCCACCGTCTGGGCACAAGGCACGCACATTGCAGTCCTTGTCCTCAGGGAGTCCGCAGTCTTGGGATGCAGAGGGGAGCCCGGTGTGTACACAGATCACTAGAACGCAATGTCCCGAGGGCTCTGGGGGAGTAGCAGGCAAGGGGCGGGGGAGGAAGTGACTAACCCACCCTGGGAGATGCCTAACAGAGGAGATGCTGTTCAACATGAGCCCGGAAAGGTGAGTTCAATAGATCGTCTGTGCAGATGGCCACGTTTGAGGGAAGAAAATCTGGGCAGGGGAGAAAGCAAGTGCCCAAGGAGCCCAGAATGTTCTGAGAAAGGAAATCTGGAGAGTAGACAGGTAGGGGGACCTCCCTTGTCGATGGGAAGACCCCCTGAAGGGCTTCCCCGCAGGAGTTAGGCACGTTCAGATCTGCCTCACAGAAAGCTCCCTGGTAGCAATGTGGAGGGTGAGTTAAGGAAAAGGAGCCTGAGGACAGGGACACCGGGCTATTGGGGATGTCCTGCATCAACAGCTGAGCCAGCTGAGAGGATCTGGGTTAAGGCAGTGGCGGGGATGGCTTTGGGGAGTGCGGTGGGGCAGGGAGAGACAGGACAGGTGCTGCCTAGGAAGGACAAGCTTCCCCGGGGCCCATGAACTACCTAATTTTTACCATGTTGGGGAAGAAAAATTTTTCTTGGACCTTCTTAATTTTACTACACAGGGGCCCCTGAATTGAACTAACAAAGGACAAATTAACAGGAGAAAAGTCACAGGACTTTTGTTAGGATTTACGTGCACAGGAGAGAAGAACTGAAACTCAAAAAAGCAGTCAGACCCAGAGATCATGTGCTACTTTAACAAAGGCGAGCGGGGTTGTGCTTCAGAGGCAGATACATCATGGGGGAGTAACCAGAAAACATATAGGTGAACTAATGGGAGATAAGTTATTTTCCTAAATTCTGTTTATGCAAACTTAATTCAGTGTCAGCTCCCCGTCTTGCTCTTCCTTTCCTGGTGGGAGGAGAGGGTACCTTCAAAAAGGGAAATTTATGCCCTGCTTTTAGGCAGATTTTAAAGGAAGGCAGAGAATCCTTCCCGCCATCTGTTGATTCTCAACTGCCTCCAGCTCAGAATAATCCTTACACCGAATCGGCACATTTTGGGGTGGCATTTTCTGCTCCCTTTCAACTGCATGTGTGGCTCAGAGTTTAAGCTCACTGAGCCTCACTTTCCTCACCTCCAAAATGAGGAAAAAACTTTGCAGATTTGCAGCTAAAATAAAATGACACAATCCACTTGAACCACTCAAGATAACACTAAGTGTTCAGCAAGCATAAATCATCATCATTTTTGTTATCACACACCGCTATCCGGTTCTCCGGGATGGCACGGGGCCAGGATGGCTGGGCCCACCCAACCTTGCCGTGAGATCAGTGCAGGCTGGGGCTCAGTGGGCAGGGGAACCCAGAGTTATCAAAAGTAGAAAAAGCCAGAAAATGAGGGAATAAGTATGTTTGGGGTACCAAGGGTCAAAGCTACAAAAGCCAGAATCCGTCATCTAGGTTAAAACCTGGCCCTAGCATGGAGGCAGAATGGAGAACCAAAGGCAAGAAAGGCAGGAAGATGTGGGGACTAAGTAGGAAGCCGAAAGCAAGGTTTCGAGAAAGGAAAGAAGGTCCAGAACAGGACTGAAGAGCCCAGAGCCCAGAGCCCAGAGCCCAGGGTGTGGGTGGCCCAGATGGGTCAGAATGGCTTAAAAGACAGGCTGGATGGGAGCAGACATCCCTGACCACCACCCACTAACGACCTTGAGGATACTTCCCAACAAAAGAACAACCTTGTTGTGAAGAATCTCTCCACTCTCCAGAAAAAGAACAATTAAACCTTCCCCCGAAACCTTCCAGGTAAAAGGAAAAACATTCCGTCCTCATTGCCCTTCCCACCCAACACTGACACTATGAGGGAAGAGATCATTGAACAAAATAGGAACTTTTCATTGATTTGCAAAGCCTTGTTCATAATGTTTTTCCTGTTTTAATCCTTTCCCCTGACACTGAGGTAAACACAGTCATCGTGTCCGTTTTACAGAGGAGTAAGGTGAGGCTTAGAGTTGGTGAGTGACTGGGGTGAGGTCATCCAGCCAGTGAGATCCTGGCTGTGCAGTGTAGGAGCACCCCCTGAACCACCTGCCCCCCTGGGGCAAAATGCCAGGTTGTGGAGAAGCAAGGGGCAGTGATGGAGAGGAGATAAAAGCCCAAGTCTCTTCCTCTGAGACTGGAGGGAATGCGGGGAAGGTTAAATAATGGGCTAAGGAAGTTAGCTTATATTTTCTCTGAATAGCCAGGCTTGGTTTGTGTAGAAAAGTTGGGGGTGGAGTGATGGTGGGGGAGCATGAGGCCTTCTGGAAGGAGCCCATTGTGGTGTGGCCTGTGGAGAAGGCATATACTAGAACCTTGCTATTTATCATGTGACCCCGATTCAGCAGCAGGAGCACCTGGGAGGGGACTCTGCCCCCTCCCCCACCCCCCCCACACACTCAGATTTACTGAGAATCTGCATGTTAACCGGACCCCCCTGGTGACTCATATGCACCTTAAAGGGCAAGAAATACTGTTCTGGAAGGCAAAATACCCAAGCCCAAAGCTTCAGTTTGAGCCCCAAAGTCAAGGGTCTATGGCCGCAATACTGTTTTGATTCTCCTCAAAACATAAATCTCTGGAAGAGACAGAAATGTTTGAGCCTGGGTCAGCAATTCCGGGCATGGTCTAGGTATCAAAGTCCAGAAGACAGGTGGAATGGGATAATTCCACAATGTTCCCTGACAGGAGCAGAAAGCAGAACTGAATGCATAGCCTTGTGCAGGAGAGTGTTCCTGTCACATATTCTGTGGCCTAGGGGGCAGTGTGTCCCATCCCACCCCCACCATCCATCCAGTCATTATTGAACGGCCCCTATGAGCCAAGCACTATCCCAGCTGCAGGGAAAAACCACAGCAAATAAAATAGGCAAAGATCACTGCTTCCAAGAAGCTTTCATTCTACTAGGAAAAGAAAATAAATTAAGTGAAAATACACTGCATGCTAGATGGTGTAAGTACTACAGAGGAATATAAAGCAGAAAAGGATATGGATGATATCAGTGCTAGTTTGCACTTTTAGGTAGTGGGGCACAGGTAGATCCCCCTGAGAATGTGACATTAAGACCCAAAGAAGATGAGTGTGCAAGCTAGACAGTTATCTGGGGGAGGAGCATTGCAGACAGAATAAACAGCCAGTGCAAGGGTCCTGGGGCAGGAGTGTGCTTGGCTTGCTTAAGAAACAACGAGCCATCTGTGGTCAGAGAGGAATAAACAAGACCAGTAGAAGAACTGCTCAGAGAATCAGCACAGAAGCAGATCCTGTAAACCCTACGGAACCCAAAAGTTTTGCTTTTGCCACTGGTGACATGGCACCTCACAGTGAGGCGTGATGTGGCCCGACTTATGCTGTAGGATCGCTCTGGTGGCTGTATTGAGGAGAGGCAGAAGCAGGGAGAGCAGTGAGGAGGCTGCTGATAGAGTCAAGCCGAGAGAGGACAGGGACCCGGAGTCAGGTGGCAGCCGTGGCAGCGACGAGGAGAGGCTGGGTTCTGGATATTGAGAGAAGGTAGAGCCAAGAGGATTTCCTGTGGGAGGACTCCAGGGTGTTTGGCCCGAGTAACTGGAAAGACGCAGTTGCCCTCATCTGAAACGGGGAAGGCTGCAGGCAGAGCAGGCCAAACAAAAAAATCTGGAGCAATAGAGCACGGTTCGCAGCGCTCGGGGAAAACATGTGTCATGTCCTCATCTCGCATGTTCTAAGAGCAAGTGGTGTTTTAGCTTTAGTTGGAAAAAGTGGTTAGGTGGTCCCTCCTCCCCCACTTAAAAGGATAAACGAAAATATCAAATTACCAAGACTTTGCCAAATGTCAACAGTGAGCTGGCACCAAACGCATCTGGGCCAGTACATCGCCCTGAGCACAAACAGTGAAGATCCAGCTCATCGCGATGGAAACCGAGGGCTGGACGTGACCACGGAATCTGGTTACCACTAGCGGCCACGCTTCCTGGCCCGCCCCTGGCTCCCATCTAGATTCTCTCAGAATGAACCCTTTAATGAATGCTACTTGGTTCTCGGCTTCTTCAGTCACCACTGAGCAGGGCCTTTCTCTGCCTACAGGGCCACCAGCAGGGCCAGGAGAAGACCTGTCCAGGTCACCGTGTGGCCATGCCTGATTCACATTTGGAGACCTCTCTTTTCCTTCCAGCTTCGTTGAGATCTAACGGACCTATAACATTGTATAAGTTTAAGGCCTACAATGCGATGATTTCACACATCTCCATTGTGAAATATTTACCACAATAAGGTTAGTTAACACATCCCTTCACCTAGAACAGTTACCATTTTGTTGTTGCTGTCATTGTGGTAAGAACAGTAAAGTTCTATTCTCGTAGATACATCTCATGCTATACATTGTACATCCCTGGAACTTAGTCGTCTCATAACTTGAAGTTTGTGCCCATTGACCAGCATCTCCCCATGTCCTCCACCTCCTGGCCCCTGGCAACCACCATTCCACTCTGTTTCCGTAGGTTGATGGTTTTAGATCCCGCATACGAAGGAGATCATATATTTGTCTTTCTTTCCCTATCTGATTTATATCACTCAGCCTCAAGTTCCAGCCATGTGGTAAATAGCAAGATTTCCTTCTTTTCTATGGCTAAATAATATTCTGTTGTATATATATATGCCACACTTTTTTTTTTAACGTTTTTATTTATTTTTGGGACAGAGAGAGACAGAGCATGAACGGGGGAGGGGAAGAGAGAGAGGGAGACACAGAATCGGAAGCAGGCTCCAGGCTCCGAGCCATCAGCCCAGAGCCCGACGCGGGGCTCGAACTCACGGACCGCGAGATCATGACCTGAGCTGAAGTCGGACGCTTAACCGACTGAGCCACCCAGGCGCCCCAATATGCCACACTTTCTTTATCAACTGACCCATCATTGAACCCTCAGGTTGTTTAGATGCCTTTGCTATTGTGAATAACGCTCAGTGGACATGGGAGTGCACACATATCTTCAAGACAGTGAGTTCATCTCCTTTAGATATACACCCAAAAGTGGAATTGCTGGATCACTGGGTAGTTCCATTTTTAATTTTTTGAGGACATGTCATACTATTTACCGTAGCAGCTGCACCGGTTTCCATTTCCACCAACAGAACGCGCCTGGGTTCTCCCTCTCCACATCCTCGCCAGCATTTGTTATCTCTTATTTTTTTGATAGTAATCATTCTAACAGGTATGTGAGGTGATATTTCATTATGGTTTCAATTTGCTTTACCCTGGTGATCAATGACATGGAGCGCTTTTTCATGTATTTGTTGGTCATACGTATGTACTCTTTAGGAAAACGTCTATTCAAGTCCTCTGCTCGTTTAAAAAAACTTTTCTAATGCTTATTTATTTTTAAGAGAGACAGAGTGTGAGCGGGGGAGGGGCAGAGAGAGAGAGAGAGAGAGAGAGAGAGAGAGGGAGACACAGAATCCGAAGCAGGCTCCAGGCTCCGAGCTGCCAGCACAGAGCCCGATGCGGGGCTTGAACCCACGAACTGCGAGATCACGACCTGAGCCGAAGGTTGACACTTAAGTGACCGAGTCACCCAGGCGCTCCCTCTGCTCATTTTTAATTGATTGAGTTTTTGTTTTGTTGTCGTTGTCGTTGTTGTTTTGCTGGTGCGCTGTTCCTTATATATTTTGGATATTAACCCCTTACCAGATATAAGGTATGCAAATATTTTCTCCCATTCCGTAGGTTGCCTTTCTGTCTTTTTGATTGCTTCCTTTGCTGTGCAGAAGCTTCTTAGATTGATGTGTCACACTTGTTGATTTTTGCTTTTGTGCCTGTGCTTTTGCTGTCCTGTCCAACAAATCATTGCCAAGACTGATGTCAAGGATCTTTTCCCCTATGTTTCCTTCTAGGAGTTTTACAGTCTTCATTCTTATGGGTAAGTCCTTAATCCATTTTGAGTTAATTTTTGTGAGTGGAGCCAATAGGGGTCCAGTTTCACTCTTTTACATGTAGATACCCAGTTTTCCCAACACAGGGAAAATTGAAGAGATTATAAATCTCTTTATTAAACATTTATGAAAATCAGAGGCGCCTGGGTGGTTCAGTCTGTTAAGCATCTGACTTCAGCTCAGGTCATGATCTCACAGTTTGTGGGTTCAAGCCCCGCATTGGGCTCTGTGCTGACAGCTCAGAGCCTGGAGCCTGCTTCAGATTCTGTGTCTCCCTCTCTCTCTCTGCCCTTCCCCCACTTTCTCTCTGTCTCTCTCTCTCAAAAATAAATAAACATTAAAAATAAATAAATAAAGGGGCACCTGGGTGGCCCAGTCGGTTGAGTGTCTGACTTCGGCTCAGGTCATGATCTTGTGGTCGGTGAGCTCGAGCCCCACGTCTGGCTCTGTGCTAACAGCTCAGAGCCTGGAGCCTGCTTCAGATTCTGTGTCTCCCACTCTCTCTGCCCCCTCACCCCCTCTCAAAAATAAATAAACATTAAAAAATATTTTTAAAAATAAGAAGCAATCATATTCATTGTCAGTTTAACTGAATGTTACAGAGGACTTTCCTTAGTAGAAATGAACAGCAAATGGGTTTATTCAGCAAAAGAAAACAACAAAGATTTGCTAAATGGCTAATTATGTTTTTCAAAACCTAGACTCACTGACACCAAATTCACCAGGTACCAGCAATGCATTACCACTAAAATAGTAGGAGGAAATATATAGACTCTTTGCTGAATAATCCAGCAAACAGGGGCACCTGGTAGCTGAGTCGGTTGAGCATCTGATAGCTCACAGTTCATGGGTTCAAGCCCCACGTCAGGCTCTGTGCTGACAGTGTGGAGCCTGCCTTGGATTCTGTGTCTCCCTCTCTCTGACCCTCCCCCACTTGCACATGCTCTCTCTCTCTCTCTCTCTCAAAAATAAACATAAAAAATTTTTTTAATAATAATCCACCGAACAACCAAAACAACCAAATGATAGAATGTCTCCATCACTGCTTTATTTTTTTATCCAAGGATAATGTAAACTACATTGAAATTACCATAACATTTAAGATTTGCCGAAGCTTTCCGGCTAGAAATACACGACCATAAATTAGATGAACTCACACACTTTGTACTTCCGTGTGTTTTTGTGGGATTTCAGTTGCGCACAGAGAACCTGATTTCTTCGGAGAGTTATCTAGTTCAGGATTTCATCTCTGCTCTTGTACTTAAGTTTCTCCTCTATGTCTTTACTTTGGTGGGGGGAGGGGAAATGAGAGGTCCACAGAGTGTCCTGTCATGTGGATATGCAATCAATATTAATAATTAGATAATAATTAATAATTAGATAATGTAAACGATGTGTTCTTCATACAAACAGGTCTCTGTTACTCTTCATACTCTGAAGAAGCATTCACACACAAAAACACAAAAGACAAATGCTGTAATGCCTTACAAAATAACTATGCGAGTTTCCAGGAGTATTCACCAAAACAATACCATCTGAATTATTCTAGCCTGGATCCCTGCTGTTTTAACACACAAACACACAACCAGTTTATGTCACCTGCCAAGCAGCCTGTTTGATGCCTGCCAGGGAACGTCTGGGAATACTCTACTGTATTTGTAAGTGCACATTCCTACTGCTTGCCCATCCCCCCCTTCTCTTCTATATTATCAGACACGATGCTAAGCTGTCCATTGATATGTCATACCTCCAGCACCCCCAGCAACCGAAGCTGCATGCATGCCTTGCGAAGCCTCACGATTCTTTGCAGTGCACAGAAGACCTCTCAAGTCTCAGTCCCCTTGCAGTTGGGCATGGCCATGTGACTGTCCTGATCGATGGGCTATGAGAAGAAGGGAGTGTCATTTCTGGGATCTTGCAGGGCTATGAGAAAGCAACATTTCCAGATGGCACGGCTACATGGTGGGGGGCCCCTGTTTATCATGGTTTTGAGCCCCCTGCCGACTTGTGGGGAACATTCAACAGGAGCTAGAAACGAACATTGCTGTGCTGTTTAACACTGAGCTTTGACATCACTTGTTTCTGCGGTCTCCTGATGAACCTAATAACTTTAGCTGGCGTTGCTTCTGAGCCATCTGGACCAGCTATTTCCCTTATCAATGTTCTGCCCATTCTCCAGCAGATCCTACTTCCCCGCCCTGGGGAAGGACACATAAATTTAATTGCACAGATCCAGAATTCCTCCAAGAGGTGACTTCTCCCTCATGAAGCACCCCTTCTTCTGGCCTACCTTAGCACACCTCCCTTGGTCTTCCCAGTCACATTCATGGGCATTCCAGGAAGACAACTGCCGGTAATCCCTGTGCAGCCAAGTCGTACTTCCCAGACCCTGCTCCCAGGAAGCTCCCGTCCAGCCACCAGCTAGCTCCCTCCGAGTACGATCCTGGCCTTCCGGCTCCTCACCAATCCACTCAAAGAATTCAGTTCACGGCTCGGTTTTTCTTTAAAAATTTTTTTAATGTTTATTTGTGAGAGAGAGACAGACAGACAGACAGAGTGTGAGCAGGGGAGGGGCAGAGAGAGAGGGAGACACAGAATCCGAAGCAGGCTCCAGGCTCCGAGCTCCGAGCTGTCAGCACAGACAAACTCACAGACCTTGAGATCACGACCTGAGCTGAAGTCGGACGCTCAACCGACTGAGCCACCCAGGCGCCCCATTGGTTTCTCTAAACAGCAGACCAAGAATTGCTTCAGGACTTGCCAGAGATGCTACTTTCTCCCTCTGTTCACAAAGGAACCCTCATATTTCTGCATTTTCTCTCTTTTCTACCATGGAAAGAATCAGCCAGTTTCTACTGAGAGCCAGAAGCCCAAATCTGAAATGTAGGCCTGAGGCCACGGGGATGATCTCATATATCGTATTGTCCATTCCAGCTCAGGCAATTCCCATGCAGATGCTTCCAGCTAGAGCTCCTCTGTGCTCCACTTCTGATTTCCAGGGTTTCCTTGTCTGTTAAGCCTGCCCCCTCCTGTTATTTTTAGATTTGATTTTACTCCTTCAAGAGGGCCAGGGATGGGGAAGGGAGAAACTTTTTTTTTCTTTTTAATTAAAAGCAGATGACAAAGACAACTCAGTCACGGAAAATAATAGGAGTCACACTGTCTCTCGGGCTCCCAGTCGTGCATTTCCGCCATCAGCCTTGACTGAACAGAGCTGCAACAATGCTAATCGAGTCTCCCCTGCCTCTTCTGGAAGATACACATTATCTAAACAGATGTCTGCTGGGATTCCATTAGAAAGCTGCATATGCCATTCTTCCTTTCCATTCCTGCTCACACAATGATTGCATTTTGGAGCTGGAGGGGGACTTCTATGACTACCTCCATATTCCCCAGAAGGAGCCCCGGGCCAAGGGAGGTTAAGGGATGCGACTGGGGAGGTGTGGTGTGCTCAGGTCCCTCCATTCCCACCCTCCAAACACTGAGCCCGTCTGTTGAATCCATGGTTCTCCGCCGCCCTAATAACCAAAATAGACCGAGAGCTCCTTCAGGTGGGACCCCTGCTTTCCATATTCTCTTCCTCAGTTCTCAGGTAACTGTACCAGGCAGATCAACGTTCATGGAGAAGCACTGGGTTTTCACACGTTCTTCCGTAAACTCTTGTTGTTGCTTACTTCCTTTCCAACGACTGTGCTTTTCTCTCTCTCTCTCTCTCTCTCAACCGAACGCAGCCTTATGCATATTCTGTGAGCCTGGACATTTGTTCGCTTGCCTCTTTGCTAACTCAAAACTGTTTGATTCCAGTTTTTCTTAGAAGACTTCATTTGGATTCAGTCTCAAAGTCACATTATCAAATGTGTGCACAGTTAAAATGTTCTATTACCATATACAATAATTCAGTAGTCCTGGTCTCTGTGCTCGGGTAACTTACATAGAACAGAACATAGCACGTGTTCTGGTCATGGCATAGAACTTCGTTTTGCATTGTCAAACTCTTGCCTTTCTTCCTTGTTTCCCAAAGAAGAAGGTCATGGGGTGGGAGTGACCAGATGAAATCACTTACAGGTTATCCATGAGACTAGGCCACAGAAGGTCTGATAAAGACAACTTCTGATCATATCATACGGCAGGGAGGAAAAGCATGTGTTCTAGAATTTCTGTCTACCTCCCTAGGAAAATGAAGAACTCTTGACTGTAAAAGATAGAAACCCAAGCTAGCTTGAGCAAAAAGACGAACTTATTTGAAGTGTCCCCTCCCCATCCGGGAAAAGCAAGAATGCCATTGGACATCAGAGACAGCTGGGACCAGGGACTCACAAACCCCCAGCATGCTCTCCTTTTCTCTGCATCGGTCTCTGGGGCAGCATTATTTCTGATGTTCCACGCTGATGTCCTCGTCGGGAAACCCTGAGCTCTTCCTCATCCTTACTTTACCCATCAGGGAAAGATTAGCTCCCTCTCCCCAGTTCCTGTTGCAAAACTCCCAGGGAATGATTCACTTGGTCTGACGAGGATGAGGTCCTTACTCCCATCCCCGAATATTGGGGGCTTTTCTCAGAAGAGGGGAAATCGTAGAGGGCTCTTCGGTCACCCTAATTCACATTTACCACGATATGCAGCAACGGGCAAGTTTCTTAACATCTCTGAGCCTCGGTTTCTCATTATAAAAGGACAAGTTGGGAGGGGGCACAAAAACAATACCTTCTTCAAAGAGCTGTTGATTTCACATGGATAAGCAGTATTAATGGCTGGTGCGGTGTCTGGTCCATATGAAGCATCAATAAATGTTCATTTTTCCTTCAAGGTGAGTCTTAAAGTCAAGGAAGGAGTGAGCACATTAAAATGGAGAGGAAAAATTTTTGGAGCACAGGGAACCAAATGAGAAATGCTATACAATTCAGAGTAAGAGGCACTATAGGAGTTGTTAAAAGGAGGGTAATTGAGCCTTAAATCATTCCCACCCATAAATCACCCACAAGATCCGTGTTCTAGAAAAAGGGGGAGGGGGGGGTAACATTAGCTATTGGGAACCTGGAATGTCAAGTTGACCAATGAATCTGTAGCTTGTGAGACATTCTTTGCCATCGAGGGGAAGATTATTTGAGTCAAGTAACATTTTAGGGCCAACATAAAAAGAATTGTAAAAGATTTGGATTTTGATGAACTCTGAGGAGCAAAAGCTGCATTTGCTCATATTCCCTTTATAACTTTCTGGAGTCCAGCCAATGAATATAGCCAGCTGTGCAGTAGGATAACTTGAATTGACTACAAGTTCTACAAAAAGATTCCCTATGTTGTCTTCCCTCATACATTTCATCCTTAAGTTTTATGAGAAGATAAAATAGACTTCATATTACACATTTCTTCCATAAGATTACTACATCAATGAGGCACTGAAATCAATAGATTGTAAAATTTCCAGTTTTCCCAAAGCTTTCCCAAAGAGTTTAATACATCTCAGATCTGGCTTTTTTTTTTTTTTTTTTTTTTTGCATTTGAATCGATTTGACTCCCACAAACATCTGTTCTTGATAAAATAATATGAAACTTAATGTCTTCATGGTGGCACAGAATCAAACTCTACCTCCTCTCCTCACTCCTCATCCAGTTCTTCCATAGTCCCCATGTCATCTGCTCTCCCAGTTTGTAAATGACCATGATGTCTTGCTCTCCAGCATTCACCTGCCCCTGGTTTCCATTTTCCTAGACACACTTGGGCGACCAAAGGTGGTGGCCACAACTCCTCATCACCTGTGGTTCGTGGTGTCTTATACAGCTGAATCTTTACACTTGCCAGATTCATTCCACTCCCTTGAGTTTGACTCAGCCTAGATCCTGGCTCTAAGACCCACTCCCTCAGTGAAGGTTTCTCTTAACTCTCCCAGCACATGGCACATTCTCCTCTAAGCTCTTACTTACACCCTCAATACTTATCAGTACTTTAAGCAAAGGCTGCTTAGTATTGCAATTTAATTTTTACGTGCCCATGTCTGGGACCTTGTTGTCTACTTGTTCCCTGGTACCAAGCCCAATGCCAATACATAGAGGCTCCATAAATACATGCATGAATGAATAAATGAATGAATGAGTTGATGGAATGCATTTCTACACAGCTTGGCATTTTTAATCTTTGGGAATTGAGGTCTACATCAGACTTAAGTCTAAAGACAGCAGATTTTAGCTCAATCTTGTCAGTTACTCTTATCACAAATTACGTTATGGATCTGGGAGACACTAGGATCAGCAGATGGAGATAGAATTAAACAGGGAGCTATTAGGAATGGCATGGAGCTGTGGCCAAGCACAGAGGTGGGACTGGTGACTAGGGATGGGCAATCATCCCAAACTCTGGTTCAGGAACCGAGTAACCTGCATTCCATCCAGGTCAACCACTGAAAAGCAGGTTCTGTGAACCAGGGCAAGTCATTGATTCTTTCTGAGCTCAAGAAAGTTCATATACATCTACCAATGTGTATACAAAGCCCCCCCGCGTCAGCAGAACAGATGACTACAGGGCTCAAGAAACATCTATGTGAAAGAAAGCAAGCCCAAAAAAGAGCTTTCATCATTTGTCTACTATTTCAGAAGAAATGTTCAGGAGCACGGGTGTTTAGGAGACCATCCTTTATGGGCTAAAATGACTAGAAGCAGCCTCTGTAAGTCACTGGAGAATTGGAAATACACTCTCGTCCTCTTGAATGTTCTTCAAGACTCAGTGAGAGGTAGATAGGTCCAAACAGAAAGGATGAAGGCTCTTCCCATCCCCTCCCCTCGACCCTTCCTGAACACAGTTGAGCACTACTAGCATTTTCATAAACATCTGACTGCTTAACAACCTGGTAAATAGTGGGACTGGGTCCCTGGGCACTGAATGACGGTGACAAAGGACTGAGGAAGAGGAGGAGGGGAGGGAAGGAAGAGGGAGAGGAGAGAAGGAGAGCCAACCTCCTTGAGACGTTCCCGTATGCCAAGCTCTGGGCCTCGGTCACTTTCTTACCTCACCTCACAAAGCAGCTCTCTGTTGCAGTGGGCAACCAAAGCCAAGGCCTTAGGAACTTGCCCATGGTCACATCTCTGAGTAGCAGAGGCACTCACCAGTCAAAATGCACAGGCTGCAAGGGACCAAGGGTGTCAAGGGACAGAAAAGAGACCCTGAGAGGGCAGATAGAGGATGCTTGAGGCTTGCTGGGGCCAGATCTGTGGCTTGTGAGACACTTTAAACATCAAGTCACCATCTGGTTTAATCCAGGTGTGACATTGTCCATCATGGGAAAGCAATGGGGGGGGTGGGGGGGAGGTGAGGAGTCATGCTCTGGTGGAGCCCGAGCAGCTGGAGTGAGGGAGAGAGCGTGGCACAGGAGCTTGGGGACAGGGGAGACCTGCCCATGGGCACAGAAGGATTTCCACAAACAATCAGTACACACATTAGTGTGTACCAATAAAACATGAGTCCTAGTTTAACCCCGTGCAGACACAGAGCATAAGGTTTCCTTATGTGTAGAGTAGGAGATTAAAAAAAATTTTAAAGTCCTTTGGCAACCTCTTTAACCCATCTCTAATGAGGTCCCAGATGTCTCAACGGGGCCACAAACCCAGCACATCTAACTGCATCTGTGAGGACATGGTCCCCCCTGTCTCTACCAGAAGGCCATCCTGGGAGCTCTGTTTGGAAGCTAAGGCAATTAATTGGCATGCATGAACCTGGTGGGTAGAGTGATAGGGAGAGAAGAGGAGAGATTCCTAAAGCATTTCCCAAATTTATCTCAACTTTCACATTTGTGCTGGGAAAAACACACCCAATATATAACCAACGGGGATAGCTCATTACTTCAATGTTCCAAGTTTTCAATCCGCTAGGCAACTTCTGAGAAAATGTCATCCCCCAGTGAGGGAGGGAGGAAGGGAAGGAGAGGGAGGGAGAGGGAAGGGGAGGGAAGGAGGAGGCCCACAGGAAGGTCTGAGGATTGCTACAGAGCCAGCGTCTCAGGAGAACATGATTGAAAACAAATCACAAGTTTGCCGCTTCAGAGATGTTAACCAAATCATGGAATAAAAATTTGTAATGAAAAATATGGGCTGATATATACATATTGTTTATGCAATACTCTGGCAATCATTCTGCAGAGATGTAAGGAAATCAGAGCACAAAAAGAGGGACATCCATCGCCCACACCTATGCCAGGCGAAAGGGGAAGGGATCTCTGGTTTAAATTTTAAGCCAAACATAGGGCACCTGGGTGGTTCAATCGGTTACGCGTCCGACTTCGGCTCAGGTCATGATCCGGTGGTTTGTGGGTTCGAGCCCTGTGTTGTGCTCTGTGCTGACAGTTCAGAGTCTGAAGCCTGCTTTGGATTCTGTGTCTCTCTCTCCCCATCTCTGCCCCTCCCCTGCTCACTCTCTGTCTCTCTCAAAAATAAAATTGAAAGCATTTTTTAATAAAATAAAATAAATAAATTTTAAGCCAAACATCAAACCATTAGTCAATAGTGATAGGGTAACAGTGAAAGGTAACAGTGAAAACGGAGCTGTCTGGATGTAGAATCCACGTAAAAGTGAAATGTTAACACTGCAAAGATCCCAGTCATTGGCCCAGGTTTCACAGTGGTAACAAACAACACCGAGAGAGTTCTCACTATGTGCAGGCACCTGTCCGGATGCTATTTGGTGTAACCCACTCAGCAACCCCATATGCAAAGTGCCAACCCCACACCCCGGTCACCAAGGGAGGAATTAAAAGGTCGTGCAAGTATGTGTAAGAGTCAAGGTTTGACTCCAGGCAGCCTGACTCCAGGAGTCCCCTTTGTTTATAATACTATAAACATTTCTTTATGTCCATGTCTTCTATGCTTATAATATTAAACACCAACATTTACTGGGTACTTAGCATGTTCCAGGCACTGTCCTAAGTGGTTATGAGATGGTATTCTCATCCTTTGTTTTGAAATGAAAAAACCGAGGCACAGGGAAGAGCTATAAATGACCCCAGATCTCAGAGTATGTTGTACAACCAGGGCTCAGAACTAAGTAGCCTGGTTCTGGGACTCATGGCCCTGGCCAGTGGATAATTGCCTAAGAAACACACACATCCGGGTTGAGGGAAAGCGTTCACTGAGATCTTAAAAGCATGAGAGAATCCCACTGCCTGAAATCTGATCAAGGTCATGCGTGGGGAAATTTTCCACCTGGCTGCCCACATTAGGGACACAGAATCATGGGAACAAGATGAAAAACATACCTCTTGATATTTTTGCCACGTGGGCTTGGACCCCAGTTTAACAAACGTGGCTTTGCCCTCGGTACCACCCTCTTGGCACCCGTGGGATGGTTCTCCACCCAGGTCAGGGCACCCTTGAACTCTTCGTTTTCTCAAAAAGATAGCCCTTCTGTTTAACTTCCCAGGTACATGAATCTGCCCCAACTAGTCCCACACGTAAGTGGACTCCAGCCCTCATCAGTGAACCTATTCACAGACTGACTGCCCGACCTACTCCAGCCCAAACCCCCACTGGATGAAGTCACATTTGTAGAAAGAAAACTTACTCTAGGTTCGGTTCTTGCATTTAGATGGGCCACCAGAAAGCCAAATATCTGGGCTGTGTTATCCTCCCCACCCCCCCTTGCAGAATTTCTTCCCTTGAGTTGCATTTGGATATTTTGCTGTCAACATTTACCAAAAATCTTCTGTGGAGCCGTTAAATGAAACTCCTATAGCATCTGCCATAGGAAAAAAATTGAGGATATTGTCTACTGTATCACCCAGTCCCCATAGAAAAGACCCCATAACAAACTTGCTCTTTTTCAAGCTCAAAAAAGCTTTACTCATCTTGAGGAAATAGTATGTTTTGTCACTTCTGAGCATGAACATTATGTCTTAACTGCCCATCCCTTTTTCTATCTCCCTCTCACTTCTTAAAGCTTCTAGGAAGCTCAGAGTCAAACTTGAAATTGAAGGTATGGACCTTCTTAGTCTCTACAAGAGGCCATAAAACTTGTAATCTTACCATCTCATAGGAAAAAAATTAAGGTATATATTATTTGGTGTAATTAAGGTGTATATTTATTTCCTTATTTATAAGTTCTATGCATGTACCTGATTATATATTATTAGCTGATATTTTAAAGCACAATATACACAGAGGGCAAAGTTCACTGTTCATGACTAAGGATATAAATTCATATTTTAAAATGTCTTCTAATAATTTCAAAATCGTTTTGGCCTTTTCTCTCAGACCTCGCTAGATTGGACTGTCATCGCACTTGCTCTTAGTGAAGCTGAGACAGAGCTTGCCCAGGCAGCCCGGGAAGGATCAGCAGATGGTACTAGCATGAAAGGCAAACCAGCAGTTTCTTTGCAGGGATATTTTGAAGATACTATCCTCCTTTTGCGAGGAGATACTTAAGCATGGGTAATAGAAACCAGAATCCGAGTAACTGGACGCAGGTGCACGGCAAGATGCCACAGGTTGCCAATGGCAACCCAGCCAGCCAGCAAGGAGGCATCTCTGGGTGTGGAGAGTCTGCCCAGAGCTCCGCAGACACCGTCTGGGAGTGTCACGGGCTGGCCAAGGGAAGCATGTGACAGGCGCGCGTTAAACAGGACGAGATCTCAATGGCTCTCATTTTAAGACGAAAAGTCTCTAAACATTCTGATATGGGTGCTTGCCACACTACAGTTGATCTGATGTACAGATCACGTCCCTTCGGAATCCATCTATCTCTGTCCTCTATCTCGGTTTACCTTATCCTGGTCCTGACCTCCTAGTCATGTGCTCTCCTCTCGGTCACTCTATTTTTAGTCCTACTTACCATTATTTCTGGCCTGGGTCGTCCTGAAATCCTTTATGGAGTGGGAACGTACCTTCCTCCACGTCATGAGCAGGATGGATAGAAGAAACAAAGAGAAGGCTTTTTCTCAGTGTCCATATTGTTCACTTCAGCTAATGGTGTATTTGGGATTCTTTCATGTAAAAGAAGTCTCGGGGGTGAGTCAGGCAGCTCCATGAAATTATCTGGGACTCAGCGGCCTGCAGTCACTCCTAAGAGTCGTCTTCCTGTCTGTCATCTTCCAGCAGCTAGAGCTCCAACCACCACGTCCGCTCTCCAGGCTGACAGCAACAGGACGGAGGGATGGGGCACCCCCAGCAGAAGGGCTCCATGCCGCTTGCCCTCGCACAGCCTCACCCAGGTAGGAGGTAGAGTGAGAGGGCCATGAGGGTGGGTGAGAAACAGTAAAAGTCAGGGAGGGGCGCCTCGGTGGCTCAGTCTGCTAAGCTTCCTGCTTCTGGTTTGCGCTCTGGTCATGATCTCACGGTTTGGGAGTTTGAGCCCCGTGTCCAGAATCTCCCCATTTGGGATTCTCTTTCTTTCCTTCTCTCTCTCTGCCCCTCCCCTGCTCGTGCTTGCTCTCTCTCTCTCTCTCTCTCAAAATAAATAAATAAACTTTAAAGATAATAAGTAAATAGATATGTGTCAGGGAGAATGGAGATTGGGAGAATGATAAGCAGTTTTCGCCACATCTGTTTTAAGATTCGAGATCTTTCAGGGGCTCCTGGGTGGCTCAGTTGGTTGAGTGTCTGACTCTTGATTTGGACTAAGGTCATGATCTCACAGTTCATGATTTCGAGCCCTGCATTGACAGCACGGAGCTGCTTGGGATTCTGTCTCTCTCTGCCCCTCCCCCGCTTGCTCTCTATATCTCTCAATATAAATTAAAAAAAAAAAATTTAAATAAAGTTTAAAAAAATTAAGGTTTTCATTAGCTAAGTAGGACTCAGTATTAGAATGGCATTCAGGAGAATCCTCATTCTAGACTATCACCCTGAACCTAATTTGGATCTTTTTTTGCCCCCCATTCAAAGACCCAGTATCAATTACCACTCAAAGGTATTTAATTTTTTTTTAATGTTTATTTTTGAGACAGAGAGAGACAGAACATGAATGGCGGAGGGTCAGAGAGAGAGGGAGACACAAAATCTGAAGCAGGCTCCAGGCTCCGAGCTGTCAGCACAGAGCCCGACTCGGGGCTCGAACTCACGGACCGTGAGATCGTGACCTGAGCTGAAGTCGGACGCTCAACCGGCTGAGCCACCCAGGCGCCCCGCCACTCAAAGGTATTTAAAGTAAGAATCATCCCAGGAATACATTGTCCACTGTAGAAGCCCTAGAAAGTATGTGAATGCATAGTTAACACAGATGTACAGAAAGGCAAACATTTTTTTGTCTAAGAGAAACCACAAGGGGTATCTTCTCAGACACAGTTGCACATCAGGTTTTGCAAACTGGATCCTCCTTCAGTTAACTATTTAGTGAAACTTGCAGTGAATTGGGGTGGGGGAGACCTCCATCTTGTAACATGAATGATCATATTCTAACACGTCTGTGTCTGGATTTGAAACGTTCGCTTAGACTGTTCTAAGTTAGTGCCAGCTCTCCAGACTAAAACGCGGCCTCTGACACAAACCCGAAATGCAAGTGTCACGATGGGCGTCGCCTCCTGTTTGAAGTCTCAGCTGCCGCGTGTCTCCCAGAGACCCCAGTGGCAAGATGGTCCCTGGGATTTTGCTGCTTTCCCCTCGAACTGACTTCAAGAGCCAGACATATGAGCAGATGCTGAGTGGACAGTCTGCTGTTGTTGAACACGAGTCAGGGACAGAATTCATTGTGCAACGACGCACATCTCTCATCTTTCAGATACCAAAAGTATAAAAATACCCCAGTGGGTCACTCACCAGAATAACATAGGCAGTGTTCCATTCATGAGCTCACACTGTGCCAGTGACATCACAGGAAGGCCTGTGCAGTTTACAACGAATCAACCAGAGACCCTAAAATAGGCTCTCCCTTCCTGGGCCTCGCCCCTCCCACCAAACCTGGGGTGCTTGCTGGCTCGAGTTTACAGGAAAAGTCCAGGAACCTGGAGAGTTTCACTGAGCTGAAGAGTAAAACATATTGGGGATGGGGGTTGAATTTAACTGTGTACCTTATGAGTAATGAAATCGCCACAGCAAAAGGTGTGGTTTCCAGAAGGCTGACAGGCCGTGAGCACATTCACTCACCCGCCAGCATTAACTCCAGTGCATGAGGAGGGGAGGGAATCTCTCCCTCTGTTGTGTATTTTCCCCCTCTCCGAACTGCAAGTGAAAAAGGAAAACTATAAAACCAAGAGGCTGCATGTCCCCTGAGACATTTAGATTTAAGCTGGACCAAGCACTGCCCGTGTATCACAGGCCACAATTTCACCCTGGCAGGGAAGTGAACTAAGTGACTTAATGGGTATTTTCCATCTCTAATTTCCATGATTAAAAGAAAGAGGTTGAGAGGGGTACATGTGGAGCCTATTGTGAGTTTGCCAATGAATCCTAATTTAGATCAAAGAGAGTCAATGTGACACTGAACCATAAACACCCTAGTGTGCGTTACTTCAAGGAAGTTGTTAGTGCGTCCCCGATGGCTATTATGTGATATAGTTGCACTCTATAGCCTGCACCCTTTAATTACTAATATAGAAGAAAATCCCATATGAGAGGAAGGAATGTAAATGAGACCTCTGCTCTTTTGAACATTTTATGCATTTGCCAAATGAAAATTTGCTGTGGACTTTGGTTTTCCCTGATCGCTGTTGGTAGTGATCATTTGGCTCATGGGATTAAATCCGAATTTCCAAAAACGATTTCTGATCAGTGCACAGGTTTTAGATCTTTATGGATGCTTTGCACTGAGACATGGATCATCAGAACCAGATTGGGAACGACGTCTTTGAAGTTTTCAAAGGTAGGGAAGAAGCCCTCTTCCGTTCTCATCTTTCCTCACGCTGAGCGTTGCTCAGCGCGGGTCGAGGGGTACAGCTGAGAGAGGGACCTGTGGAGGCCAGAGCCTTGGTATCACCCCCAACTCATGCACTATCCCCAACATGTGCCGGTAGCTCCTGTGTAGAGCGGATCGTGCTTTAGGGACACGGGTCTCGTTGTTGCGCACGACCACGCCTGCTGACGTGGGGTTTGCTCACGCTAAGATTTAAAAGCACAATTTTAAGAGAAGGATGACCCCAAGGGTGCACTTGAACAGCGCGATTTTAAAGATATTTCCTTCTCTAGGATTCTTCTACCCTTAGCCTATGGGCACAAAAAGAGGATCGACAACAACTTGGCACTTAAATGAGGGGCTGAGTGTAGGACCAGGCCTTGTACCAAAGCGAACACGCTCATTAGACACAACAACGACTGAAGATATTAACCATTCCAGGCGATTTGCCGTGACCAACACTGCATCTCGTTCAGTAAAGCAAACTCCTGCTTTGCCATCTGTCTCATACTACAAAGAGATAATAATAATAAAATCGTTGCTTCATGAGTACACCAGGTAGAGGATAATTCTCTGGTAGACCACATCGGTGTTCTTCTCCGAAGGATGCCATATTCTCAATGAGGCAGAGAACACAGGGGAGAGTGCGTGATTATGCACAAACGGGATGCCTAAAATCAAAAACCAATGCAGCATATGTCAGTATTTAAAGCCCCATCAAAGAAACATCCAACTTTTCAGCTGTAACCCAAATACAAATTTTCCTTACCCTGTCAATTAGCAGATTACACAACTTCTGTAGCAGGAAGACCATTCTGCCAGCAGAGCCGTAGTGTTTGGAATGGGTCCAGGTCAGACAGATGGTGTGGAAAAAGGATGCAATGAGACGTTCCCGATTGGCAGAGTCAACAGTTCTTCCGTGCGGCAAACAGAACCTTTGAAGGGCGGAGCCACAAGGTAAAGTGTGTTTCCCACACCGCGGGAGAAGCACGCAGGCGGCCAGAATCACCAGGGTCATCAGTGACTAGCACAACAATGGGCTGGCTTCAGGGAAGCGTCTAGAGAAGAAAAATAGGCAAAACATTACATAAACGGAAAACTTGTTCTTTGGCACGTAAAAAGCGCCGCCCTCCTGCCCCAACCCTAAGCCAAAGGGGCATAAAAAGCAGAGCTATATCTTCTCCAAAACACAACGGTTAAATTAGTACAAGAAAGCGTTCTTGCTGTCTTTGGAATGCTGGCTATACTATAAACAATCAAATGATGTACCCACGAGGGGAAGACAAAGGATATTTGCTATATTGTTATTAAATTCCACCTGTACATGTCACACTCTGTTTGCAAAACTGGCTCGCTTACCGACAGCACCCATCCAGCTGCACAGAAAAGCTTGATTCAGGAGCTCACTATTGAAGTTACTATGCATAGTAATAACAATAACAGCCCACTGAATTCCAAAAGTGAGCTCTAAAATGTAATCACTTTGGGGTGCCTGGGTGGCTCAGTCGGTTAAGCGTCCGACTTCAGCCCGGGTCACGATCTCGTGGTCCATGAGTTCGAGCCCTGCGTCGGGCTCTGGGCTGATGGCTCAGAGCCTGGAGCCTGTTTCCGGTTCTGTCTCCCTCTCTCTCTGCCCCTCCCCCGTTCATGCTCTGTCTCTCTCTGTCTCATAAATAAATAAACATTAAAAAAATAAAATAAAATGTAATCACTCATTGAAGATTTTTTTTTAATTTTTAAGAATTTAAATTCCCTTTCATTAAGATCAAAGAAGCAAGGCTATTTCATTAACTTAAACATCTTTAGGTCAGTAAAAGTGTCTTTGTAGCTATCTCTTTATTTTTTAATTTTTTTTTTAATGTTTATTTATTTTTGAGACAGAGAGAGACACAGCATGAACAGGGGAGGGGCAAAGAGAGAGGGAGACACAGAATCTGAAACAGGCTCCAGGCTCTGAGCGGTCAGCACAGAGCCCGACGCGGGGCTCGAACCCACGGACTGTGAGATCATGACCTGAGCCAAAGTCGGACGCTTAACCGACCGAGCCACCCAGGCGCCCCTGTAGCTATCTCTTTAATAGCAACCGGCCATGTAAGCACCATCAGTGCACTTAATCCTCTACACAACCCTGCAAAGTGGAATGATTCTCATCATTTTAGAGGTAAGAAATTAAAGACCCAAGAAAGGAGCCTGAACACCCCCTGGCCGTAGCTCGAAGTGCTGCTATTCCAATACCTGGGGTCTGGCTTAAAACCCTGTTTCTCCATTCCCCTATGGTGCCCCCCAAGGAGGAAGTGAATGTTTGTTGCAAGTTCCAAGTCAAACTTCTGTCTCCAAATGGAGAAGTACCCGGTGATGATGTGTGGATGAATTGGCCCAATGCAAAAGAGCCGGTTGGATGTATGTGCTAATTTTTATTCTCGCTACTTCTGGGCCTTCACTAGAAATCACTTCACCGTGAATTGATTTGTGCCCAAACACAAGTTGGAGTCTTACTTTTAGGCAGCTCTTCCTGAAGGGGATCCTGCATGACCAGGAACCTAATTCCGCCCTGCCACCTGTCTTCTGCTAAGAGACAGAAAGATAGGCAACTCATAAGGTGGTCATGGTACGTCTGATCTTCACAGCGCCCTTCTCCACCAAACCCTGATTCTTTTCCTTCTATTTTTGCCCACTCACCTATAGAGGCTCAGGTCTCTATGTTGCAATCGCGTAGAGAGGAAAACACGGAGGTCATTATCCGAGGCTGCTGGGCTAAGTTCTTTTCAGCTGCACTGGCAAAAGCAGACTCTGCCTTCGTACAGAGGCTGGGTTTTCTTTGACATGATCTTGTTGGAACAAAATGGGAGAGAACTCGCATGTCATGCTCTGTCTATAATAGCCCTTGATTAGAGAGAATATAGACCTGGCAACACGTTTGATGCTATAGAGATTTCAGAACCAAAGCAAGGTCGACCTGCCAAGCCTGGCATGAAATTTTATGACTAGGACCACTGTTTTACTTCAGAACAACTATAAGAAAGATGATTCAATGATTAAAACAGCAAGTAACTTGGTCGTCAGTTTCAAGTTTTCAACCCAGGTCCCTGCCCTATATCCACACCCTGTGAAGAGAAGGGGGAAAAAAAGCACAAAAGGCTCATAGAAGTAACAATTGCCTATTTTAATGTTGGCAACGGATAAATGACAATTATGTTGTTAATTGATAGTTATTCCAATGAGTTGTCATCCATGTAGATTGTTCAGATTAGCAATGTTGTTTTTGCATTGTGATTAAACCACTGAGTTGCTGCATAAAGGCTGTTGTATTCCATAGTAGACACATTCTAATAACCCAGAAGAGAAAAAGGGCCAAGCCCCTTAAAAGAGGCAGTTGATTTTTTAAAAAGGCTGGGAGATATAAAATCTCATTAAGATGTGATTTTTAGCCAAATGCTAGATTAATGAAATGCACTGTTTAATTAAGGAAGTTTCTATACAAATGAAGTATTAATAAGACAAAAGGCAGTAAAAAGGGAGCAACAACCGAAGAGGTTTAGAACAAATTCACACCCCAAGACTAAATAGCAGCCACCAACTCTGTACCTTTAAAAAACAAAACAAAACAAAACAAACAACTCTACATCTTACTTAAATGTTTCTGTGGCTTTCCAACGTTGCAAACAATTTTGAAGTTTGAAGTTTTTCTACTCTATAGGAGCTTTAAGTTATAGCCGCTGATTAGTAACATTAAAAAAAGTGATCTCAAAGTCTGCAGCCAGCCATTCAAGAGGGCTTGACTGATCCCTCCCTGTGGCAGCTGCCCAAATCTTGGGTAGAGAAGCCTGTTGGAATTAAGCAGAACCTAGCAGCCATTTCATGGAATTTCGGCATGAAATTGGACAAAAAGCATCATGTTAAGCAAGCTTCTCTTTATTTCTTCTTAAAGTAGGTCCAGCCAACAAGCCTGGCAATGACTCTTGCTAAATTGGGGTAATATTCCCGTTCTTATCAACTGTACATACTTTAAAAAAAGGAAAAACCAACTCACCTTTTGGCAGTCATTTGCATCCGTGCAAGTATTTCTATGCTTCACTCCTCCACCCCTCACCTCTCTCAGTATTGACATTGCTGTACTACTGTCCCACTCGATGGAGCAGTGAACATCTGTGGTTTTAACCTGCCCAGAATTATTTCCCTTTCTTCTGATAATTGGACTCTAATTTCTGGGAACCACCCCTCATCTACACTAATCCTTATGGTTTAGATGGGACAGTCTCACACACACACACACACACACACACACACCCCGTCTCAGGAGTGGACATGTATCTCAGGCCTGACTCATCAGCTTGATCCACTCCTCTGGCCACAGCAAATGGATCAGGGATGAGCACAGAACCCAGCCCGGTAAGAACCAATCTTGGAACTTTTTCTGGAACTCCTAGGAAAGAGAAAGAAGCAATTTGGTCACAACTTTATATGTTTATACCATGCTTGAGAAAATAGGTAAATATAGTGTAGATAATGAGAGTCCAGCTTCTCACTGTCAGAGAAAAAAGTTAAAAATAAGGAAAGAAAGGGGGCGCCTGGGTGGCTCAGTCGGTTTAGCGTGCGACTCTTCATTTGGGCTCAAGTCATGATCCCAGGGTTTGCGGGATCGAGCCCCATGTTGGGCTTTGCACTGAGTGTGGAACCTGCTTGGGATTCTCTCCCTCCCTCTCTCTCTGCCCCTCCCCTACTTTCACATGAATGCATACTCTCTTGCTCTCCTTCAAAAAATTAAAAAGAAATTAAAAAGAAATAAACTAATTTAAGAAAATAAGGAAAGAAGGGAGGTTAAATGAACCCCAAGATTTTTGGATTGATATTAGAGGTACTAGTATGAATTTGTGGTTTTTAAATATGTACCCAAATGGGGGCACCTGATTGGCTCAGTCAGCTAAGCATCAGACTCTTGATTCGGCTCAGGCCATGAACTCATGATTGGTAAGATCGAGCCCTGCATTGGGCTCTGTGCTATCAGCACAGAGCCTGCTTGGGATTCCCTCTCTCTCTCTCTCTCTCTCTCTCTTCCTCTCTCTCCCCTACTCCCCCGTTCACACTCTCTCTCTCAAAATAGATAGATAGATAGATAGATAGACAAATAAATAAAATACATGCCCAAATAGATGGATAGGTTTCTGATATACTCAGAAATAAATATGTGTGTGTGTGCATGAGCTAGTGTATTTCATAGCCTTGTTTTTGAGAAGGCCTAGACACAATGACACCCCAGGAATGATAAGCATAACTAAGCACCCAGATCTTGGGTTCCAAATACCATTCTCCAACAAAAGGAACCAGGGCTCCTTGGAGACATGATTGATTCTGGGACTACAAAAGAGAAAACATATGAGTCTGTTGCATCTCAAAGTGCTAGAAAGTTGGGAAGGGTTCAACAACAATGATGGAGGCAGGGTGCCTGGATGGCTCAGTCAGTTAAGCGTCTGACTTTGGCTAAGGTCATGATCTCATGGTTCTTGAGTTTAAGCCCTGCATGGAGCTATGTGCTGACAGTTCAGAGCCTGGATCCTGCTTTGGATTTTGTGTCTCTCTCTCTTTCTGCCCCTCTCCCCCTCACACATTCTCTCTCTCTCTCTCTCTCTCTCAAATTAAATAAACGTAAAAAAAAATAATAATGATGATGGAGGCATATCAAAAGGCATGAAAGAGCTTCCAATAGCCAAAGATGAACCATTTGAAAAACAAAATAAATAATGACATTATTGGATTGTATAATGACAGTATAGAATAAAATAAATGTCCATAAATGTCCACAGAATAAAATAAATGTACAACGTGACTAGTCAGGTTGTAATTTATAGAATAAAATAAAAGTCCATGTCATGGACATTTATTGGTAATGATACCAATAAGTAATTGAATAAATACATCAATGGAGAAGAGACAGCTTTTTTTACAGAAAACTTCCAGCCAATAAATATAGATGGAATGAGGGAACTAGAAAATTACTATTAGAATAATACAGTAAAAATTGTTGCAGGCAAAATCAATCAATGATTTCCAAAATTAATGGGCAAAAGTTTGAGGAAAAATAAGATATTTGTGTAGTCTCAAAGTATCTCCCCCAAGATATGTATTAATTACAAAGGGAGATATTGTTAACTTTTCATTGGAGAAACCTGGCTGACACCATGTTAAATTAACATTACCAGTAATATGACATCCTGATATCATGTACCCCCAATATGATGGCCTGAGAAGAGTCTATATTATTTCTGAGGTATTCTTAACACAAATGCATGACCTCAGTCTCATCATGAGAAAACATTAGACTCAAATTGAGCGATGTTTTACAAACTGACTGATCAGTACTCTTTGAAAGTATTAAGGTCACTAGAGACAAAAATGGTTAAGGAAATGTCACAGAATGGAGGAGACTAAGGATATGTGACATCTAAGTAAGACGCGAGATCCTCAACTGGATGCTGAAGCAGATTTCCATGGAAAAAAATGGCGACCCTCAGTCTTTTTATTTAGATTGCAACAGTATTAAGTTCTTAGTTTTGAGCGTTGTACTTTTGCCACCCAGGAAGTTAACATTACTAGAAGCGGGATGAGGGTATTCAAGAACTTTCTGAATGACTTTTGAAACTCTTTCACAAATTTAAAATGATTTCAAAATAGTTTTTGTGCTATTTTGTACAGCATGGGGACTATAGTTAATGGTACTGTATTGTGTATTTAAATGTTGCTAAGAGAGTAGATCTTAAAAAGTCTCATCAAAAGAAAACAATTTTGTAACTATAAATGGTGACAGATGTTAACTAGACTTACAGTGGTGATCATTTTACAATATATACAAAGCAAATCATTATGTTGTACACCTCAAATGAATATGTTCTATGTCAATCATACCTGAATTAAATTTTTCAAAAATTAAGATAGCTTTTTTAAAGTTAAAAAAAATTTTTTTTGATATAGAGGTTAAAAGTCAAGGGTCATTTAAGATTACTGAATAATGGCGCAGGAGGAGAAGAGTAGCCAGGGCCTGAAAATAGGAGCTCCTGGATCAAGGTATGACTGAAGCTAACCACGCCAAGAATTTCTGGTTGTTTCTGGACAAAGATGCAAATAAATTTATTCTACAGAACAATAAATTTAAATAAGTACAGCAACGTTGGGAAGAAAGCAAAAGAGAAGTGTACAACAAGGAGAGCAGGTAAGAGTTGCATTCTACAAAATGTTAAAATAGTGTCATTAATATTTTTAAAAAATTGAAATGTTTATAAATATGCTTCTCCAGCTTGCCCAACACTTCTGAATATCACTTCAGGTTATCCACTGAATTCACATTTTGCCTAGCGATACTGCCTACCTAGTGTGCCTGAGAAATGCAAGAAAACTCAGCCTGAAACATCTTTCTATTGGCCATGCCATAGGACATGAAATTCACGGTGTCCATTTCCTTTGGAGCTAATGCCCTAAAGATCTCTACTAAAATCGAAATCCTGTGGCCCAACGTATAAAGGCCATCCAGGTTCTATCTGGAAGAGTAATAGTTTATCAACAATTAGCAACTTAGCACCAATTTATTAACCAGATTAAGCACTGCCCCCTCAGAGGGTCTTGGAGGAATGGAGCAGAGGATGAGGAAATTTTTTTAATGTTTATTTATTTTTGAGAGAGTGACAGAGACAGAGTGTGAGCGGGGGAGGGGCAGAGAGTGAGGGAAACACAGAATCTGAAGCGGGCTCCAGGCTCTGAGTTGTCAGCACAGAGCCCGACGTGGGGCTCGAACCCACGAATCATGAGATCATGGCCTGAGCCGAAGTCGGATGCTTAACCGACTGAGCCACCCAGGTGCCCTGAGGATGAGTACTTTTTAATGAAAGAACCAAGAGGGAGGAAGAATTTGAAAACTAAGAGGGAAGATCTGGATAATGTGCTGACACTGGAGGTCCAGCTTGAAGGTAGCAGGCGGAGAGAGGAGCACAGACAAAAGGAATAGGGAAAGAAGAATGGCACAGTGCCAAGAACAAACCTGCCAAAGATACGTGTCTGCAGCCACCTCTTGCAGTACTAATAGAATCATTGTCCAAAGGGCACATTAGAGGGGCGCCTGGGTGGCTCAGTCGGTTGAACTTCCGACTTCAGCTCTGGTCATGATCTCATTGTGAGTTCGAGCCCCGCGTCGGGCTCTGTGCTGACAGCTCAGAGCCTGGAGCCTGTTTCGGATTCTGTGTCTCCCTCTCTCTCTGACCCTCCCCCATTCATGCTCTGTCTCTGTCTCAAAAATAAATAAACATTAAAAAAAAAAATTAAAAAAAAAAAACAAAACAAAGGGTACATTAGATTATGGCTGCCATATACAGCTGTGCTGGCTGTTCCCAGGCAAGGGGACAAGTCGGGATTGAAATCCAGCCCAAGATGCTCTTGCCAAGCCGTGAGTCCGGAGGGGGTTGGGGGGGGGGGGCTGCATCTGCTGAGAGGAAGGCCTTTCCTGTCGAGCAAATACTTCGCAGTGGCAGCCTTGCATCAAAATAATTGTCAAGCCCTTTTCCCCGAGGGGACGAGAACGTGTTGATACTTTCCTGGTGGCACAATCTCCTTCCACTTCCGGGGAATGTGCCAATAGACCTTGCTGCCTTTCACATCCACTGTGCTCCCAGGCCACTCCCACCCAGTCGCCCTTCTAACACTCAGATGTGTTTTGGAGGTGGTTGAAGGCGGAGGACAGGGGGCTCTGGCTGGAAAGAACTTTGTAGCCGTTATCAAGTTATTTTCAAAGGCAGAACTACTGGAGCAAAGTCTGTGCCGGAAACGTTTTGTGTGCTGGTCTATCGTTCGAGCTGTTCGGAGAAGGACAGTGACAGAAGCTTCCATGCTACTAGCATCCTCAACAAAAATCGCAAGTTAAACATCTTCATCCACTCTTTTTTCTGCTACCTTATGGACTGCAAAAAATACTTGAGTCAAAATTAGGGCAATCACCATGCCCTGTGAGTTATTTATCCCTACTGTTCTCAGGACAGTGTTAACGTGCACGGCTGCTTCTGATATATTTTGACAAGGAGAAAGTGGCAAATTAGCTCATTATCTCTTTAGAGCAGTGCAGAGACGCTCGGAGAAAATCCCATCTGGCCTTAGAGTATCTTACCTGATGAGCAGAACCAGCAAATGCTCACTTTTGTTTTGCCCAAACTCTTTTCTGCAGCTTTTTCTCAGGCCAGTAGTTGAAGCCAGGCTCCCTTTGGACCAGAAGTCATCTGCTGTCCCCTCAGGATTGTGGCCACTTCTGTAGAGCACCACGCACCCATGGTGAGCCCAGACGAGAGCCCAAATTTCACTAGTGAAGGAAGTTCAGGCGATCATCATTAGCATTTATTTCCTGGTTTTTCCTATCCATATTCCCAATCAGTGACGTAATGAAGATGCTGAAGATACAGGAGGCAGCCACGTAAGAGCTTTCATCTGAGACACCATCTGCCCTGAAGCTCTTCCTCCCGAGAGTCTGCTGCTGCCCAAAATATTTGCATAGGGCTACGTTCCTGCTGAATGCAAGCATGTTGCTGTAGAAGGACAGCACATTAATGGCCCTTTCCGCAATCACACGTCCATTATTTATTGACCGCCTACTATATTTAATCAGGTCTTCCCGCTAAGCCCTGAGGAAACAGCGGTGACCGAAATAGACATGGGGAGTGTCATGTCCAATTTGCCATTCTTACCTAGCCAACCCTTTACACCTTCAGTTTTTGTCACTCTGCCGGGAAGCCCTCCCTGAGCCCTAACTCTGATTTAACGGACCCTCTTCTATTCTCCCCTCACGTTCTGTGCACACCCCCATGGCACTTAATGCTAAAAGGGAACCCCCAGTCCCCAGGATTTCAAACAGGGGCAAAGGTTAGTTTACATCTCAAAATCTCTTTCATTTTCATTTCAGTTGTAAAGGACCACATAAAATAACTCTTAAAACGTCACCCTTAAGTGCTACTGAAAGGAGGGGAAAATTGATATTCATTGCGCAAAATCTGGAAAAAATAAAGTCTATATTGCTCATAATGGCAAATGTGGTTGTGGGTCATGAATCTGGTCTAACTCACTAAAATCCATAAAAATAGTTACAACTTGTTCATAAAACACCTCTTGCGAGACTTTCCGTAAGAAACTTCAGAAGGTAATGAAACATCAGATAATAGGGAGTGCTAATTGACTCTGGCAAAGCCCTGAGAGTCTCTGCTTCATCTTCCTTAGGTGCGCCATGAATACTGCCCCCACAGACAGGTGACTTCTTCACCCAAGTTTCCAAGAACCAATAGCCAAAAGAGCCAGAGCCCTTCCTACCATGAGACCTCTAACCTAGATTTTACTTTTGAGTTTAACATGGTACCTTCTCGTGTCTTCCTGCACATTCCTGGGTCATCAGATAGAGTGATTTTGGTAAATAGATCCTATAATTGAGAATTAAGATCATTAAGGTCTCCCAGGCATGTCCCATGTTCAAAATTTAAAATTGAAACCAGGCCTATAATTCATAGTGAAAGATGGAAAACCAAAGGGAAACTAAAGTAGAAAAGAGAAAAAATTCTCACACAGGCTGAGAAAACCCTTTCATGTCTAGCTTCTCTCATAAAATATGGAGTCTTGGGGAAATCACAGTATCTTGGATACAGAAAACCATTTTTACGCTTTTTCTTCTTTGCATTAAAAAAAAAAAAATCCATGATAGTCTTGGCCCACTTCCTCAGGTTTTCCAGACCCATGAGCCATTCTGTATCACCATGGCGTTTATTATAATCTTGAGCTCTTGACAAAAGTAGAGGCAATTTTCCATCAAGGTGAAACATTTGCTAAGTACTGACAAACACAATTTGCACATCTCCAAATGGAGCTAATTTTGACATGATAAAATAAAATAAGATTACTGCGTATTTAGGCTTCATAATGACCCATTTGATTTCACAAAATAATTCAAAGGGAGGTAGGGGAAATCCACCAATTACTAACTGTCAAAAACATATTAAGAGGCATCATGGCCAGTGTAAAGTTATTAAGTTAATCAATGGAAACTTCTGTTCTCCCCCCAGCCAATCTTCTGTTCAATATTGACTCTCTTGACAGTATCCTTTAATGCCTAGGAACTGCTTTAATAATCTTGAAACAGGAAAAAATAATTAGCATGTATTTGTAACAAAAGGTGTATAGACATTGATGCTGTAATTATAGATCATAATAGAGGATATAACTCAACGTCCTAAAAGACAGCTTGCCTGAACACACGTAGGAGATGATTTGGGGATGTGTGCAGGGATGGTGCAGTTGGGTACTTGGAAAATAATTCAGGCGGCAAGCAATGTGGTCTGCTTACCCAAACCACAGAGCGAATGTAATTAAAAGGGGGAATGGAAAATATTGTGGGTTTGCCCCCAAAAAATTGGGCAGGGACTTTTTCTGACTATAATCTTCTCTTGTTACAAACGTCAGCAGAAGGAAGTAGTGATGTGAAGAACACGAAACAATGGCAGATCTGTCCAGGCTATTCCTCTTAACTGCTTGGTATGCAGACAAACAGTGAGGAAGACAGAGGGAAGTCTGGATAGTAAGGCTGGTAAATTTAGATACTTCATCCCCTTTGATAAAAACTCTGTACCAGTCCCCTTTAGTCTTCCGCTGAATTCAATTGCAAGAAAAAGAAACAAAGAGAAAGGAGATAGAGAAACTCGGGGTTAACATGAAAAGAGAAAGACCTGCTCAAACAAAAACATGGCTCGCTTCTTCTGTCTTTTCTGCTACCACCAGGTTCCTGTAAAAGTATTAGAGAAGCTCTACAATAGAGTACCAGGGAAGGCACCATGTTCTCTCTCATACAGTATTTATTTATACTTTATTCTACTTGGAATTTCTTTCTTCAGGAAGTTCAGATTTTACTTGAGGCTTTCCCATAGCACAATGTCTTGAAGAAAAGAACTAGGTCAGCGTAACTGGGTTGGATGTTACGATCTGACACCACCAGTGTCGGGCTTGAGACCAGAGGCATCGGTCATTTTTCTTTCGTTAAAGTCAGGTTCCCCGAGGGGAGGTAGTGAGCTGGGGGAAGAGCATGAGAATCAAGAGAGGACCCTGGTGCCAGGAGCTGGGGAGATGGGCTAGGCTCCAGCTGAGGGAGCCAGACAGTGAGTTGATTATACATACAGATGTGCAGAGCAGTTCTTTGCTTTGAGCGCAGAATGCCTCTTGCCATCAATTTATTTCTCCCTGGGATGGAAATTGAGACTAATCCAGTCTCCATCTTACTCAGTGGGTCCCATCTCCTCTCCCAACGGACACTTTGCACCCTCCCGTGGTGCGGCAAAGATACAATAGGAACATCTCAGATGGAAGGACCAGAATGCAGGGTCCACTTAATCATCAGGCACAGTAGGCACAGTACCTAGGCTCATAATACATTTAGGGGTCCATGCAGATGTTTTTAATTTGTTTTAAAATCAGGAGAATAATGAATCCAGCAATCATGCTCCTAGGTATATACCCCCTAAAGTTGAAACAGGCATTCGAATATTTACACGTGAATATTCATCGACGCCAGTAGAAAGGTTAAACAACCGAATTCCCACCAGTGGACGAAGGGATGACCAAAATGTGATCTATCCATGCAACAATGCAATACTATTCGGTCGTGAAAATATTCAGTCACGTAACTGATAATGTTCCATTGTGGATGAACCTCCAAGATGTGGCGTTAAGTGAAAGAAGCCAGATACAAAAGGCGACATGCCGTAGAATTCCACTTACATGAAATATCCAGAAGAGGTAAATCCATGGAGACAGAAAGCAGATTAGAGGTTCTCAAGGGACTGGGTGAAGGAGGTTATGGAGAGTAACTGCTTAATAGGTACAGGGTTTCTTTTCCAGGTAGCGCTTTGGAACTAGACAGAGGTGGTGGTTGTACAACATTGTCACGAAATTAAATGCTGTTGCATCGTACATCTTAAAATAGTTCATTGTATGTTATGTGAATGTTATCTTGATAGAAAAAAGAAAGAAATGAATCCAACCTGGATCATATTTACCTTTGTACCAAGGTTATCATAAAATACAAACTTGTAGAAAATTCGTGAAGGGGTCCCCAACGCAAAAGTGCCTGCAGCATACCGAAGCCATAATGCAGCCTTGACAGAATGCACAAAGCCCAGGTGCAAGCCAGCAGGAACATGAACTATCTGAGGAAGTGAGAGAAGCCACAGTGGCTGGAAAACAGCAAATGAGGGACAGACTCCTTGAGGAAGATGGTCAAGTCAGCAGGGGATCAACCATGGGAAAGACTCAGGATGCTATTGGAAGTGCCAATAAAGAGTTTTAAGGAGACTGGTTTTTGTTTTTTTTTTTTTAATCCCTCTGGGCTGCTATTTTGGAGAGTAGACTAGTAGGGAGTCAAGAAGGGTGGTTACTTTGGTGGAGTCCAAATAAGAGGATATTGCCATAATCTGGATTAAGACAAAAAAATAATGGCTGCTGGCAGGAGAGGTGTAGAGAGACGCATGGCTTTGGAACATTTGAATTTTTTTTTTTAATTTTTTTTTTTTTAAGTTTATTTATTTTTGAGACAGAGAGAGACAGACCATGAACGGGGGAGGGTCAGAGAGAGAGGGAGATGCAGAATCGGAAGCAGGCTCCAGGCTCCAGGCTCTGAGCCATCAGCCCAGAGCCTGACGCAGGGCTCGAACTCACAGACCGCGAGATCGTGACCTGAGCTGAAGTCGGACGCTTAACCGACTGAGCCACCCAGGCGCCCCTGGAACATTTGAAATATCAACAGGACCAATATGGGGGATGAGAAGGAGAGGTGGTCAAGGCTCATTTTCGCTTTTCTGGCATGAGCATCTAGATGCATATGATGATGCTATTCGTTAAGAAAGAAGCCACCTGGGTGGCTCAGTCAGTTAAGCGTCCGACTTCGGCTCGGGTCATGATCTTGCAGTTCACGGGTTCGATCCCCATGTTGGGCTCTGTGCTGACAGCTCAGAGCCTGGAGCCTGCTTCGGATTCTGTGTCTCCTTCTCTCTCTGCCCCGCCCCTGCTCACGCTCTATCTCTCTCTCTCAAAAATAAATTGACACATTAAAAAAATTAAAAAAAAAAAAAGATAGATACTGATGGTCCAGGATTAGGGGCAGACATTCAGAAATTGTGTTTTGAACATATAAATTTTGAAGTACCTGTGAAACTTTCAACAGGGAGGACAAAAGGGTAGTTCAGTATCTTGGGTGCAATTCAAGTGGGGAGCAGAGTAGGGACAGAAAACTTGGTGACTGTCCATGTCCAGAGTAAAAGGAAACCCCCAGAATGAATGAGATCAAAATGAGGAGAGTAAGAGTGCAAAATGAGGAGAGAATTCAACTCAGATCAGGACTTGAGAAAACCCAACATTTAAGTGTCAGAAGAAAAGCTAGGAAAGGAGATGAGTGGAAAGAAGTAGAAGGAAACTCAGGAGGGCCATGGATGTCAAGGAAAGATACTGTTTCAAGAAGAGGAGGACACACAACTGACCCCAACACTTTTGAGGTCAAGCAGAATGTGAATGTTTAAATGTTACATGGTTATGCTGTGGAGGTCATTATCGACCTTTTCGAAAGCTTGTTGTTAGTGGATGGGACAGAAACCAGACGAGAGTAAATTGAGAAGAGGGTGGGAGAGGGGCATCTGGGTGGCTCAGTTGGTTGAGCATCCGATTTCAGCTCAGGTCACGATCTCATGGTTCATGAGTTCAAGCCCTGCATTGGGCTCTGCACTGACAGTGCAGAGCCTGCTTGGGATTCTCTCTGTCTCTCTGTCTCTCAAAATAAATAAACTTAAGAAAACTTTTTTAAATAAGAGGGTAGGAGAAGAGGGGGTGGACAGAATGTGGAACAGCTCTTTCAAGAAGTTGTGAAGCTGGAGGAGCAGGTGATCGTGAGACAAGCCAAAGCCCGACTTCGCTCACCCTCACTGCCCATTTGGCAAGAGGGGAATGAAGGCACAGCAGAGACTGCTAATTCTTAGAGACCAGGGACGAGCATCAGAGGCCCTTCTGCAGCTGGAGGCTTGACTGCCCAACAACTTGACAGGGGCCGCACCACAACCCTGCTAATTTTGTGACTTTGCAAAGGACAGCGTTCTCCGCCCTTTCAGAGCAAAACCACAGAGAAACTGAAGTTTGGCAGCTTTCTCGCCAGCAGCTCTCAAGTTGTGGGGGGAAATCCTCAAGAACACGAAGGCATGATCACAGTGGGTCCGAGTCCAGAATGCCATCTTCAAATAATATTAAGACTCTGTACAAACAGGAAGCCAGAGGGCAAGTCGGGGAGGGGCAGAGGGAGAGAGAATCTTAATCAGGCTCCAGACCCAGCACACAGCCCGACACGGGGCTTGATCTCACAGCCTTGGGATCGTGACCTGAGGTAAAATCAGGAGTTGGATGCTCAGCCGACTGAGCCAACCAGGCGTCCCCCGAACACATTGTTAGGAGGACACCCAGCGCCAGTGCTGAAGACGGAGCCCCGCCCCAAGATCCCCTTGCACGTTCCTCCTCACTGTTCACTTCCTTCCACCGCGCCTCTCCCCCCTGTGTCGTTAGTTTAAATTCTGGGACACAAGAAACATCAATACTGTCCCTTCATCCTTTGCCAACCGCAGAAGGAACCAGCCCAGCAGAGAGAAGCCCAGATCATACAAGCCTCCTGGTTCTGGGTGGTTTACACCTACTGCCCCTGCCGATGTATAGCATCAGGCAAATGATGCTTTCACAGGGCAGAATGTTACTTTTTCCTTCCTCAAGAACTGCGATTAGAGAGTTGGCTGTGTGCGTATGTTGCTGCCTTAGAGTCTCTAGTTTCTGTTTCAGGGTTGACTACTGTCTCCAGTGTTCGGGTAGATTCGAGAAGACTTGAACCAGAAAGACAGACCCCCACAAGCAACTTTTCTGGGTTTTTTTCCCCACCCTGAATGTGGCCTATCAAGTAAGCTTTGAGGTTCACACTAGAGCCTGAGCAAGTAAGTCTCTATGTTCTTTCTTTGAACATCATAAAATGTTTATTAGGTGTCCTCATGCATATAACCCTGTGCCAAGCAGACAGAGGGCCTACACTCTGGCTCTTACATACTTGAGGTACGATGTTCCAGATGTCGCATCTGTGGACACTTAGCAGGGTTATGCTGGAGCTCCTGGTGGGTAATGTTTAAGGGGGAAAAAAAAGCTAGCCCTCCCCTAACTTTGAAATAAAGGGAATATGTTGTTATAATGTTAAAGAGTACAGGAAACTAGATTAACAAGATAGAATTTTTTTTTTTTTTTTTTAACATTTATTCATTTCTGAGACAGAGAGAGACAGAGCATGAACGGGGGAGGGTCAGAGAGAGAGGGAGACACAGAATCTGAAACAGGCTCCAGGCTCTGAGCAGTCAGCACAGAGCCCGACGCGGGGCTCGAACTCACATACCGCGAGATCGTGACCTGAGCCGAAGTCGGACGCTCAACCGACTGAGCCACCCAGGCGCCCCTTTTTTTTTTTTTTTTTAAAGTCAGAAAGGCAATTGTAGTCAGAATGTCATCAGCCTATTCACCTTCAGGACAAAAACTACAAATTGATCATCTTTTTATCCCAAGTGCCAATCTCATGGCACAAGGATCCAATGTGAGAAAGAAAAGTAAATGATAGTCAGAAACAGGGCAGAGATGTCTGTTACCAGCATTTCAGGTTAATACTAAGCTGCCAATGCAGTAAGATAGATTTTTTTTTCTTAAAAATGTTTGTTGTGGTTTTTTTTTTTTTTGAGAGAGAGAGAGAGTGTATGAGCGCAAGTGGGGGGAGGGGCAGAGAGAGAGAATCCCAAGCAGGCTCCGCACAGTCAGCACAGAGCCCGACGTGGGACTTGAACTCACAAACCATGAGATCATGACCTGAGCAGAAGCCAAGAGTCGGCTGCTTAACTGACTGAGCCACCAAGGCACCCTGCAGTAAGATATTTTTAAAAGTAGAGGTATCAGGGGCGCCTGGGTGGCGCAGTCGGTTAAGCGTCTGACTTCAGCCAGGTCACGATCTCGCGGTCCGTGAGTTCGAGCCCCGCGTCAGGCTCTGGGCTGATGGCTCGGAGCCTGGAGCCTGTTTCCGATTCTGTGTCTCCCTCTCTCTCTGCCCCTCCCCGGTTCATGCTCTGTCTCTCTCTGTCCCAAAAATAAATAAAAAAATGTTAAAAAAAAAAAAAAAAAAAAGTAGAGGTATCAGAATTGGAAATGAAGAGACAAAACTTTTCTTATTTGAGGACTACATGACTGTCTCCATAAAAATGTTATAAAATCTATAGGCAAACTATTAGACCTAGCAAGAGAATTATGTAGGATTGTTAGACAGAAACAGTTTATAGAAATCAATAGCAAGTATATAGATCAGTAGTGACTAATTTACTCATTTAACTTAAAAAAAAAAAAGTGGGGGGTGCCTGGGTGGCTCAGTTGGTTAAGCAGCCAACTTCGGCTCAGGTCATGATCTCGCAGTCTGTGAGTTCGAGCCCCGCGTCGGGCTCTGTGCTGACAGCCTGGAGCCTGTTTCAGATTCTGTGTCTCCCTCTCTCTGACCCTCCCCCGTTCATGCTCTGTCTCTGTCTCAAAAATAAATAAACGTTAAAAAAAAAAATTAAAAAAAAAAGTTATTCCTATAGCAAAAGAACAAAAAACCAAAAAACAACCAAAGAAACAACATAGAAAAAAATGTAAAAAGATGTGTAAGACCTTTCAAAGAGAAGATCGTATATAAAAAGAACATTAAAATAGACTTGAATAAGGGAAGATACAGAATGTCCATGGATAGGAAGATAACATTCTTCCTCCAAACTAACATATACACTCAATATACTTCCAATAGAATCCTAACATGATTTTTCAGTGGTACTTGACAGTTTAATCTTAAGCTCACAGAAAAAGCTAGGGATCAAAACAGTCAAACTATTTTGAAGGACAGGTTAGAGGTGAGCAGAGGCTTGCCCTACCAGATAGCAAGATGTGGAAGCTAGGGCACCTACATGGCTCAGTAGGTGGAGCGTCCGACTCTTGACCTTGGCTCAGGTGATGATCCCAGGGTCGTGGGATCAAGCCCTGCATCAGGCTCTGCACTGAGCATGAAGTCTGGTTAAAATTCTCTCTCCCTCTGTCCCTCTCTCCCGCTTGTGCTCTCTCTCTCTAAAAAACAACAAAAAAAAGATATTAAAGCCATGGTATGGTTGTATGGTGCTCACACAGGGAAGACAGAAAGGACTGGAGGAATAGAGCTACATAAAAATGGAAACTTGATAAATGACAGAAGTAGCATTACAATCAGTGGGGGAAAGTTGGGCCATTCAATAATGTGCCAAGAAGACATCCATATGAAAATAGTAGAGACTTCACACCTAAATGAATAACTTCAAATTGGACTAACAAGCTAAACCGAAAAACAAAATGGTAAAATTTTTATAACACCAGAGAATTTCCTTAGAAAGACAGAATAGCTGCACCTCATAGATTCAATAAAACTCTCACAAAACGGCAGCCTATATACACAAAACACCATAATGCTAGGAAGAAAAGCCCCATGTTGGAAAAAGATATTATTAGCCCATTGATCTCTAAAATAATATGTATCTGGAATTTATTATGTTTAATTTTTTTTGTGTTTACTTATTTTTGAGACAGAGAGAAACAGAGCATGAGAGGGGGAGGTGCAGAGAGCAAGGGAGAGGCAGAATCCCAAGAGGCTCCAGGCTCTGAGCTGTCAGCACGGAGCCCGACGTGGGGCTTGAACCCACGAACCATGAGGTCACGACCTGAGCTGAAGTCAGATGCTTAACCAACTGAGCCACCCAGGTGCCCAAGAATGTAAAAATCAATGCAAAAATGCAAATAATTAAAAAGGCAAAAGGGCAAAGGATTCGAATAGCTAATTCCCTTCAGAGGAAACATGGATTATAAACTTAATGAAATAGGCTCAACCGCACCAGAATAAAGGGAAATGAGAATCAAACTCATGAGTTATTTCACATCCATCATGTGGGAATATATGGTAATTCTGGGGGTCTGCAAGAGAGGGTTTCCCCAATGTGAAGCTGGCTTATGCAGCTGGCGGGCTGGTCAAAAGGACTACGTGAGTTGGAGTGGGTGTGGGGATGCCGGGAAGAACTGGAGAACAGAGCAGACAAGAGGCCACGGTGCCGTAGCAGCCTATATCCCAGCCCCTGGATGAAGGGCACCACGGAAGGCAGTCAGCTGGGCTTGAGCCTTCTTTACAATATTCCATCCAAGAGGGTGGTCTCCTGTGTAGAAGCCTCAACAGTGAGAGGCTAGGGGGAGTAGCACACCAGGGCAGGGGCTGAATTGCCAGTTAAAGGGTGGAACCAGTAAGAAAAGCACGCATTGTTTGTTACTCTTGTCCAATGCTCGCTTATGCCTGCTGATATCCATGTCTTTATATACACGTGGCTTAGGTTTTCCGATGCCTGTTTAACTTTTTACCCTTACTTGTTTTTCTCCGAGATGAACTGTAAACCATTTTGTCAAATTCCAAAATAAAATTGCATTGCTTTTCATTGGAAAAAATACCTGCCAAGGCCAGCAGTTAGACAGTATGGGAACATGTGAACGCCTATACACTGCTGGTAGGACTGTGATTTGGTATGAACCCAGTGCAGATCAACTTGGCAATACTTAACAAACTTGAAGAATATCCTGTTGGCCAGTGACCGAAGTTCACGATACATACCTCAAACACTCACACAAGTGCACAAGGAAACATGTCAAGTATTTCATTGCAGCATTGTTTATAAGCGAAAAATTTTAAGTAACTGAAACATGCGTCGACAAGAAAATGGAGAAATTGTGATATACTCAATGAACTACAGCGTTTTTAAATGAATGCTTTAGAGAAACATGTATTCACATGGATACATCTCAACAACATGAATGAGAAAAACAAGTTCCATAAGGTTAATCTACACTATGATACCATTTATATAAAGTTTCAAAAACATGAAGACAATCCTATATATGCATATATATAATAAGCATGTAACACAGTTCATGGTATCATTCCGATAAACAAAATTGAGAGCAGCAGGTACCTCTGTGGGTAAAGGGAAAGGAATGGAATGAGACAGGGCTGCATAGATTTCACTGTAGCCAGAACTTTTTAAAAAGAAGCAAATGTGTGTAAAATATAAGATTGTAAAAGCTGGATGGTGGATACACGGGTATTCACTATATTGTTTTCTATATTTTTTCTGTATGTTTAAATGCTTCATAATAAAAAGGCACAATACAAATAATAGCAATTTTGTTAATGTTTGCTGATAGACAGCTAGCTAGATGAAAGCGAATAAACACATTAATACATGATGGGGATAACTGTTTCCAAATGTAGGAAGAATATTGATTCCTCCAAGGCTTATATTTACTTAATTCTTAGCTATGTATCAGGCACTGTGAGAAATGGTTTACATGCATTAACTTATTTAATCTCCTCCATCCCCCTTATGGAGATAATGCTCCTCCTATTATCATTTCACAGATTGGAAAACTGAGGCTGGGAATGGAATGTAGAGTCCAAGGTCACATAACTAGTAAGCAGCAGAGCCAGGACATAAACCCATATGTGTCTAAGTCTGAAATCTAGGCACTGTGTCTACTGTGAAAAGTTTCACCTTTATTAAACGAGTCAAGATGAAAAGCCACAGAAATTTACCAAGAGCACAAATGGGAAAGATGCAATTTACTGAAGATTTTTAAAGAATCAGGGTGTAAGGAGGACTAAGTAATTGGCTACACACAATTAAAAGTGAGGCCCAAACCAAACCTGTGTGCATAATGAAAATATGAAGGGAAGAACATATAGCATGAGAGATTAACTACAAAGCTAACATTGGCAAGAAAGCCAATATCCCTTAACCCCAAAAACACAGACAGCCCTTTGATAAGAGTCCTCAAACAGTAGATGGACTTTTCAGGCCTTTTAATCAGTTCCCTTGGGTACATTTCACTGGCCCTTCAAGGCTCACCCTTTCTGACTCACTCAGGCTCTAAACTAAGTTCTCCCTCATCTAAACCCGACTCATCTGGCACTGATGATGGTTTTTTTGTGGTACTTTCTACAGGACCAAGTCATCAACTAATTCAGACCACTTACGTTATGCAAGAAGGAATTGTATCTTATGTTTTAGTTGGCATTATTTGATAACAAGTAACAGCCTCCCAGACGTTAAGAACTAAAGGTGGAAGGCAAGGAACCTCTGTAAGGTTTTAAGGGTATCTTACTGAACCCAAGAGCCCGAAACGTAGACAGGCACAAAACATTGGAACAAAAACTGCGGTTACCAGCAATCAAGGCAGCTGTTCTCGTCATCTTTTTATTCTGGGATTGTACAGTCTTGTCTTTTATTCTTTCTGCTTCACATCCATGTCCCAAATGCAACCTCCCAAGACACCGGTTTCCCTGTTCTAAATTCGCAAATCACCTACTTGGCTCCAATTTGACCAGATGTCCACTCCTTGTCCAATCATCTAAACAACTCCTCCCTGAAGGTGGCAGAAGTAATCCTCAGAAAATAGGTCAAAAGTTGGGGAGCAATCCTAGAAATTATCTGCTACAACATTTCATTTCTGTTGTCTATTAATTGGATGCTTAGACTTTTCTTGGAGAAAATAGGCTGAATTTCTCTGATGGCCTTTTCCAACTTAAGGTTGGAGCCACTGAATGCTAAATTCAATCAAAATGAATCTAAAGATTCTCTGGTTGGTTCCTAGAAATGTTAAAATAGGATAGAATTCTACATCAGGTTGTAATTTCCTTAAGATGACACTTTCTGTGCTTCATTCTTTATTTCCATCCTTTCTGACGGGGCAGTCACTTCACTGACATTGTCCACCAGCAATTTAGATTCTATAGTTCTCTTTTCATATTTTTTTTTCCATTAAAAAAAAAAAAACTCCCTCTTTCTGAAGAAGAAAAATCAATGCATGAACTACAAACAATGGAAACCCCCAAGTACTGTCCCCTTCACCACAGAAAAATGTCTTCAGATGTGGAAGGAGAAAAAATTATGAGTTGCTGCTCTAAGCCAGAGGCACTATGATAAATGCTTACATTTTAATCCTCACAACAATCGTATGAGGGATACCATTGTTATCCCCTTTTTGTGGATGATGAAAATTAGGTTGTTTTTTTTTTAAATTTTTTTCAACGTTTTTTATTTATTTTTGGACAGAGAGAGACAGAGCATGAACGGGGGAGGGGCAGAGAGAGAGGGAGACACAGAATCGGAAACAGGCTCCAGGCTCCGAGCCATCAGCCCAGAGCCTGACGCGGGGCTCGAACTCACGGACCGCGAGATCGTGACCTGGCTGAAGTCGGACGCTTAACCGACTGCGCCACCCAGGCGCCCCGAAAATTAGGTTTTAAGAAGGTAAGAAACCTATCTGTTCTCACATATCAAGTAGGTAGCTTAATACGGATTTATAAAAGAAAGAAAGGAATTAAAACCTGGGGAGTGGGGAAAGACTGAAGGAAACCGAGACCTCTCATTCGGCACCCTTTTAATACCGAAAAACTGCATTTAAATATATAATGAAGAAATGATTAAGAATCATGTTACTTAACAGCATATGCAGTTCTTTAAAAATTTCAAATCCAGGGGCACCTGGGTGGCTCAGTTGGTTAAGCGTCTTTACTCTTGGTTTCAGCTCAGGTCACGATCTCATGGTTTGTGGGTCTGAGCCCTGCATCGGGCTCGATGTGCAGAACTTGCTTGGGATTTTCTCTCTCTGCCCCTCCTCTGCTTGTGCTCTCTCTCAAAATAAACTTAAAAAAAAAAAAAAAATTTCAACTCCAGCTTAGAGGTCACTTAAATTTTTATAGTTAATATTTATTAATATAAAAATGTACCCATTTTATGAGAAACTTCAACAATTTTCTCATTCCTTACTCAGCATCTGCCTCCTTTATTCTCTTTACCATCAAATTTAACAGAATAGCTATGCTTGTCTCCATAGCCTCTTCTCCTGTGCTTTCAACCAGTCTTTTACCCAATACTCTCACCGACTGCTTAAAAAGATCAGCAGGCAACTCCTTATTGCCAAAACCAACGGTCTTTTCCTGCTTTGCATCCAACTTAACCTCTCTACTACATTTTATGTTCATCACCATCATGACACCATCTATGGTTTCTGACAACCTCCCTGATGACTCCTCTTTCTCCCAATTCCTTAAGTCTGACCGTTTTCCAAGGGTTCAGGCTTTAGCTCAAACAGATCCCCATGCAGTGTTCAAACATCTTGGATTTAAATGAGAGCTCTTGCATTTTTCTCTAAGACCCAGGATCCAAAAAGATTAGGAACCACTGGTAAAAATTAAATTCTGAACGCCTCTGCAATCTGACCACCTCCTCCAGCTCTTCCACTCCATTCGTCACAAATCCTCGTCATGTGTAACAAATCACACTGTGCCTTTCCTGACGCCATTTCCTCTGCCTTTCCCCAGATCTCTCCATGCAGAATTCTCCCTCCTCTACATTTCTGGAGCACGTTGCATCCGCTGCTGGTATATATTTATCACAATATATACAAATCTATCCAAAAGACCAAAATCAGTATCTTTGGGTCTTCAACACTTTAGAGAAGGTGATTTCACTTAAAATATCAACCAATTCATTTTGTGCTCAGTATCAGACACAAGACTTGCTACTCATTTATGGCAAAAAGTTTTAAACATAGTATTTGGTGAACCAAATAGCTCTTTTACATTAAAAACATTCTTACCAACTTAATTAAAACTAAAAACCAAACGGTTACTAATAGGGTTAAAGCCAAATGCTATTAGTAATAATAACCACAAATTTCAAGCAATATTGAATACAAGATTTTTAATAAAACAAAAATTTTGAGATCAAAGATGCTTGCTCTATTTAAGTGATTCTAACCCAGGAGTGTTTATCAGAACCACTTACGGAGCTATTACAAAATACATATATAGTCTCCATCCCCAGAAATGTAGATTTAGGTAAAAAATGCAGCAAGACCTGTGGACGTTTTAAAATGCTCCCAGCATTTTCTGATGCAATACTGGCTAAAAATGATTTTCTATGAAGTATGTTTGACATGCCTTCAACTTATGAGTACACGTATTTTTACTATTTAAGTATTTCCACTATTTTGAAGTATCTTAAGCATTTTCACTATTTTGCCCAATGTTACTTACAGGGCACCTGACTTTTGCAACGTATTCCTTTAAAGCTTTATGTGCTTTTTGGTTAATTGCATTACTTCTCAAAGTCATTAAGTCTCAAAATACAGAAAATAAAATTTTCTTGTGATATTTTCTTTAAGTTGAGGTATACAGAGTACAGACATCTACCCGACTAGGTGACTACGTTCGAGGAATTATTTGCATGTAAATATACTGAATATGCACCCTCTAGGCCTTCACGAAAATAAAGCAATTGATGAAATACCTACTAAAGAGTATACTTGCACTAAGAAATATACTCTTACACAATACTAAGATTCTAGAACTAGAAAAAAATAGATCAATATATTCAGCACTTTTAAATACAAAAATAGAAATATTTGAAATGACCTAGGCTGAGGCTGAACACTGACTCTTTTGCTAGGTAAAGAGCCACAGCTCACAGACATATTCCTAGTGGGCACTCTTTAAAATCTAAAAGTGTAAATAATTTTTAGGACTACTTAATGTTCTTCATTGTATTCATGCTCCAAGAACTGATAAAATATGCTTGGAAACTCATGGATCAAAAGCACTCTATAAACTTACTGTAAAATTTCAATATTATTTAAAAACATCTCTACTATCACACTCTAGAAAGATTTTTAATCCCCTGACTTAATAGGTATTTTGCTCAAGTGAGCAACCTTCTCACATAATCCTTTTCACACATCTTCAGTAATAAAAAAACTTCTAAAAATTAACTGGAGTTTAAAGATTCAAATTATGATCCTTGTAACTTCAAAATAATTGTACATTCCATTAATTTCTATAATTCAAGTAATAATGCCTATTTCACATCACAAGCTTAAGTCTCACATTTAGGAAAGAAAACTCTGCCTGTGTTTCTGTGTATCTAGAGTTGTCCTATGCATTCAAAGATATTATTGACAGTGTCAGACTGGGCCTGGAAAACAATGGAAATCTTAATCTTCACCCCCACTGGAAACACGTGGAAAGTAACTGGATTTTTCATTTAAAAATATCCAAAATACAGTCATATTGTTAACTTTTCCTTTCCTTTTCACTCTGCCCTTATCATGATTAGACCTACACAAACTCAAAACATAACTTTTTCAACTAACTCGTGCCACGGTTACCAAAGTATGTCTTACGTTATCATTTTCAAGAATCTTCATGTAAACTCACATTTTTAATGAATCAAAATATTCTGCACTGCTTTAACTGCGGAAATAAAAACAAGGTTTGCAAAATGGGATTATTACAATTAATGTGAATCAATGTGGACTTAGAATTAAAAGATTTTTTTTCAAAAGTTTTATTTAATGAGCTCATTTTCAGGAGAAAATCAGTCATCTGCTAGTGCCTCTACTCCTCCCTTTTCAAGTAAATATCCCTTCTCCCAATAATTTCAGTGTCTGAGATCAAGAATCTGTGAAAAAAGGTGAAGAAAAATGAACCATACAGATTTTTCTTACCCCATACCACTGCAAATATTTTAAATGCATAGGAATACAACAAACTCAAAAGAAAAAAAATAGTGTTTTATTAACTACCACACTGTTATAATACACTTTAAACGTACAATAAGGTAGCCTTTAAGTTTGAGGTGGTCTTAAGAATAACAAATGAACAGAATTCCAAATTTTGAAATAGGTGAACTGCTGCAGTTATAGGTATACATTTAGGAAAATTGTATAGCTCTTACAAGACCAGCAATGAAACTTTATTTTGTACATTTTTTAATAATTGAAAATATAAACAATAATTAAAAAATAAAAAGAAAATACACCATAATAAAAAACATACATTTCTCAATTAAATGTACTGGATACATATAAATTTTAAGGGAAGAAGCAAAAAAGGAAAATGGTTGATATTTAAGTGCAGACTGACTACCTAGACAAAAAAAAAAAAAAAAAAGAGAGACTTAAAAAAATATCATAAACCTCTAGTTTTCTATGACTAATATCCATATGGTTGGAGTATCGTCACTATGGAAGTGATTTTATGTTTGCATATGTTATACTTTACTGGTAATTTACATGATGGCTTTTAAGGCCCTGGCAGACATATGGTTTTTGGAAACAAGATTGGATTGAAAAAAAAAAAATCAAAAAAAAAAAAAAAAATCACTGCTAAGACGCAATACACCTTATTTTTTTTGGTCCTCCAATATTCAAGAAAAGGGATAATTCACTTTAACATTTTCTTACCACCCAAATGCCTCAACCTATACATTTTAAACTTTTTTTTTAAACATTGGTTATATTGCCCAACTTCGTTATTGAAAGAATATTAACAAGACATTATTTTGGCAAATTAAATCTTAAACATGGCTTTTCAACAGGATTTTAAAAGGTGACTATCCCTAGAGTTCCATGTTAAAATGTAGTTTTCAAAATCTTACAAGAGTAATGCTTAAAATATTGTACATAGTTAACCTAATTAAAATAATTAGCTTCAAAATGACAAATTGATAAGCTAAGTAAAGCCTACACTATGTAACATTTGCTTGGAAACTTGATTTGTCAGTTATGCATAATAAAAATTCCAGTCATCAAGAAAATTACAAAAATTTTTTTATCATAACATGATTTCTTTCACCCACCAACTTTTTTTTTATCTTACAATAGATAAATACCAACATGTTCTCATTTTTACACTAAACCACACAGGATTGATGCATTTGGTTAGACTACCATTCGCATTGTTAAATTCAATTTTCTCTTTATATAACTTGGTAAAATTTCATTTCTTCTAGATTCCAAAAGTACCTACAAAACCCATGCAATTTTACCATTTTTAATATACTATGGAATATCATACAAAGTAAGGCATTTCAGTGTCATGTATAACCAAGTTACTGTCAATCCAAAAATTTTTGCACATCAATAAAAAGATATCTAAGAACTTAGGAACAATATTCTTCTCACTACTGTATAAAAATAACCACAATGAATAAGTATTTGTGTAATATTTACTCCATTGTCTCGTTTCCAGAAACTGTGACAAGCTGTAAAGGTATTTCAGTGTTGGTAAGGATATCCTGATTGCTGGTGGTGGAAGTATTAACAGTTCCTATCCCTGAAACAGAACCTTGTTGAATATTTGCAAGGATAAGTGTTGTTCCTCCTGCAGTAATCAAAGCATCGTCTCGTGCAGCTTCCACAGATGCCAGCACTGTACTGCTAGAGTGAATACCTTTTTTATTCTGATGTGTTTTAATATGTTTGGCAAGGTGGTCACTTCTCATAAAGCGTTTTGAACATTCTGGACAAACAAATTTCTTCTCACCTGTTAAAAAGAAATTAGGTTACTTAGTTTTTTAAATTCAACATGAATAGACTGATCATCTGCTGAGAAAGAAAATAAGCCAACACTGACAGAGACAGGAAGCAGAGTTCAGTTCCATTAAAAGCGTATTCGTTTCGTGAGCTGTCCTTGCAAGATTTCTCACATAGAGTACTCTTCCCTCAAAATAAATCTGTCCTCTTTACTTCTGAATGAAAAGTGATCTTCGAACTTATAGACTGATATTTGGATACGACTTGAATACCTCAGCTATGCCAATAGTTTGTTTTGAAACATCTGTTAGAAGACACCGTACAGCTAAAAAATGACCATCTGCAAAGAGCACACTGTTTTAAGCTATATTTAAGGTATTATTAGCATGTCATATCCACGATACTAAACCTTTTAAATGTGAATTCAAGGAACTACACAGGGTACTTAAGATTAAAGCAAAAACATAGCCTGTGCTCCAATAAGACTGATAATCCCAGGAATAATGGAGATGGCTAGCTGATGTGATTTTAGCTGGAATAGTCAAGAGCAAGCCTGATATACCATCATGTTATAGTTAATTCAAGACCCTGATGCCTAACTTTATTTCCCCAGTATGAATAAAATCCTTTTTTTAAATACAAAAGACTGACTGAACTTCTATTATGTTGAAGACAACTACAAAAGAGAATTACTGGAGGAAAAGGCAAAAGGCAAATCTAAAAGGAATCCAGAGAGAAATCAAGTAGTAAACAAACCTTGTATTTTGTGATTCTCTTCAAAATTCTTACCTATCTCTTATTTCAGCACCTCCACCTTAAGTAGGTCCTCATCAGACCTCACGCCTGAACTATGCTGCAGTGACACCCTAAGTCATTCCCCCCTCTCCTATCCAGTCAGTCAATGGCAGACAAATCTTCCTTAAATACCAAATCGTATCAGTGTGAAACTTCACCATGACACTAAGTGGTACGGAAATATAAGAATAACTTGCAGATTATGAAATAGATTCTCTACTGCCTAACTTAAAAGGACCTCCATAACATAGCTCTATCCTACTTAACAGAAATGTGCTATATAGAATCTCACCTTCACTCATGGCAAATGGTCTCTCACCTCTTCTATTCACATATCATTCTATTCTTCTGGGAAGGTATTTCCCAAAATTTCTTTTGGAATTAATCCTGAGAGATGCTCCATGGAAAATGGCACAACAATCAAAGGAGGCTGGGAAATGCTACACATACTACATCTCCCAACTTAAGAGATGCACAGTCTTCTTAATGTTCAATTAATGGTCCTAAGAGGTGTTGCCTTGAAGGTAGCTGGACTAAACCCTGTTTAACTCAGTGTTTCTCACATTTATTTGATCACAGACTTTTTTGTCCCCTTTTATGTTATTCCTTTTTATATCCTGATCAAATTCCACAGAGGAAAATTCTGTTACCAGGCCACTTTAAGGTCCCAGCCCACTGCCCAACAATGTCTTACTATCCCATGCAACACTGATCTCTGTCTCTAAGTACACTCGATCTATTTTCTTATTTTGTTTGCTGCAGCTTGAAACAGGTTAAACTCATCTGTCTAACCTGACAAATAAGACAGAAAATAAGTAGCACATGTAATATGTATACTACCAAATACTTCACAGGTTATTTTATATATTTAAAGACAATGTAGAAGGTGTGAAAGTAGAGTGAGAGACAGCTTATTTGCTTACTCTAACAGAGAACCTGGATTTGAATCCAGATCCAGAACCAACACTTTCATTTCACAATAAGCTTTATTGTGACTATAAATATATATTTTTCAATTCTTCAGTGTTGAGCATAGACTGATGAACACCTTGACCATTATATGGTAGCAGGAGAAAACTCTAAGATACATTAAGTTAGGATTTAGTTGGAGTCACTCCTAGGCTCATTTCATGTAACAACCCCACAATACCATGAAAAACAATCAAACAGAAGAGTTCTTCCATCAATAATGCCCTGGTTATTCCTCATTGAAATGTTTTTTGCTTACCTCACAGATACTAAAACAAGAAAAGGTAAAATACTTCAATTTATCAGAAAAAAAAAGAATTATTCTTTAGCATGTTGAAGAAAAATAAAGACAGATCAAGAGTAAAAGCAGACAACTAATTTAAAAGGTTAACATAATAAACAAGAATTGCATAAATGTGGCTTAAGACATTAAACAACGTTACAACAAAACAAAAAAAGCTAACTATATAAAAAAAAAAGCTAACCAAAGTCTGCATAAAATAAAATGTTATTTTACAAGATAAACCATATTGGCTTATTTGGAATTACTGTTCTTAAATTGGTATTACTGAAGATAAAAATTGAATGTAACTAGTCATATTTTAAAAGATTCAGATCAGTAAGATGTGGGGGGGGGGGGACTTCAAGATACTATGCCCTATAAGTCATTTTTTTTTTCAGTGAAAAGTAAATATTAGTAACCTGTATGTGTTCTTCTGTGCCTCTGTAATTCATCACTTCGAGTAAATCTTTTACCACAGAACATCCAGTTACAAACAAAAGGACGCTCCCCAGAATGCCAACGCAGATGAGCTCTCAGATGTGAGGTCTTCCCATAGACTTTACCACATCCTGGTATATGACAAATGTGTTGCTTCTTTTTTCCAAGATTGGTACCTCTAAAAAACACACAGAGAATAATATATACTTCTATGGAAATATTCAAGTAAACATTACTACTTCTATATTCCCAAGCTGAATTTCAAATCGAAGACGTTAACGCCATGAGGTCAATCAGAAACCAAGACCATTTAAGATCAATTTGAATTTTTAAAAATGTGTGTGTGTGTGTATATATATATGTGTGTGTGTATATATATATATATATATATACACACACACATATATATCTCTAACATGTAATATCACATTATTAATTTTACTTCAGATTTAATGTGATTGCTGTCCAAATGTAAACATGCTCAAGAATTATATAATTTAAAAGGACATTTCACAAAGAAATGATTCACAAAGAAAGATTGTACAAATAAAGCTACTTAAGTATTCTGTCAGAACCATTCACAAATTCAATGCATAGGCCCAATCCATGTCCTAGTGGTATAAGAAACTAAATAGTCTCTTCAAAGTCACAATGTCAGCTAATTTAAAAATTAAATAAACCAAGAAATGACTACATAACCAATCACAGCTACAATAAAAACGATAGGCACCTTAAGCAGACTTTAAATTAACATGACTTAAGCATATTTATTCCTTTATTTGTATAGCCACACCCTGAATATACACGGAGACTTGGGAGAAAATCGTAAAAAAAAAAAATCTAGACAAAGCTACTGTCATAGCTCCCTTAGCACTACAGAAAATAAATATAAATCAAAATTATCTTTACAGTTAAAATTCCTTTCATATTAACCATGCAAAGATACCCCAAATTACACATCAGAGATATAATAAAATACAGTTTCTCCACAGCATAAAATTTGACATTTGTTACATTTCAGTATTTGATACCAAGAACAGGGTTTGGGAGATATGTGCTTAGATGAATGAACACAGGTATTTTAGCCTAAGCAAGAAGAAAACTTTCTTGATTCCAGAACTGATATTCAAATAGTATTAAACACTATAGAAAGTGTTATTTCCCAAGCTTTAAAAAAAAAAAAAAAAAAAAAAAAATTGGGCTGGTTACTAAATAAAAATGAGTTTATAAAAAATATGACACTTTAGACTCACTGTCAAAATCATATAAACTCTGCAATGTTTCCGAGATTACAAAAAGGTACATTTAAGACCCCGCCGCCCCGACTTCCCCTCCTCCCCCAATCTCATAGTCTAGGTATATAGCCTGTAAACTGTCCATAAGCCTGAAAATCCTCCTTTATATATTATACCTAGCGTTTTTCAATTTTTACTGGAAAAATGCATATTTCCCCACATTTATATTTTAATGTACTCACACTCAGTAGCATGTGAAATTGCCATAGGACAAACAGTGCTAAACGGTGCAGTGCTGGCTGTTAGATGCCATAGGTGTTCTGAACAGGGAGACATCAATGTGGGCTCCAGTAGTTAGAGAAGGCTTCGTGGAAGAGGTGGGTAGGATTTAGATAGAAAGGAGGGAAGGCATTCCAGGCAGAGGAATAGCATAAGTAAAGACAAGGAGGAGTCATGCTGTTGTCTTAAGGGCAAGGACGTCATAATCTAACACAATTCTAGTTTCTGCTCCAGTCCACCCCCAATTTCTATAACTCTCTTCCAAGAGCTGAGTTGAGTGAAACAGGTTTTTCTGGCTCACCTGCAATGCCAAAGTATTAACCAAAGCCAATATTTCATTTAATTTAGTTTTTAAAATTTATTTTATTCTTACACAGCCCTAAGAAAAAAGAGTAATGTTTGTGGTTATTGGTGTACAAACCAATTTCACATATTGTGTTCACCATAGCAATTTCACAGAGAACCCAATTCAGTTCACTCTTGTACTCATGACTTCTTGCCTCTATGCTAAGTGTACCACTCAGGTGAATCCATGTGCTTTTATAAACTCAAAAGTGCTAAATACTTTACTAACTAAACAAAATTTAGCTTGAGAGCACTAACAAAGCACAAGATTGTAACAAATTACAGCAACAAATCTGGGTTCTCAAAGAACCAAAGAGCTCGAGAGAGGTATTTTCAATTGAATTTTAAGAAAATGAGAAATACTATTTGAAAATGGGACAGGCATCTGGGGGGGGGGGGGGGGAGATGGGGACAGGATGCACACAAATATATCTAATTTAAGGGAAAAGCCTAACACCCGGGTCCAAATTTCTATTTAAAAAGGAAATTTTATTCAAGATAAGATCTAGATATGTTAGATATGGATTTATGACACGTGATGTGAAGGAAAAGAACTTTCTCAACAAATAAATATAAAGGTAATAATAAAAGATTTAGTCGTAAGTTTTCTTCTTGATTTACATAATCAAACCACTAACACCTATACCACCTAGAAAAAACAAACAACTTTGAGTTTCTATTCCTAATTGCCTAAACTTGTTCTCAATAGTTTAGCAATGACAAGACAGAGTGACACAATAAATAATGCTAAATTCTCAGTATGGGAATTAAGAAAAGTGAAGTAAATCAAGTACTTTCTTTTGCTTGGAATGGAAGAAATGAGACACCAACTGAAATTGCTGACAGATTTTGCAAAATAACTTAATTTTTAAAATATGGACTGATGTTTAATCCACACAAACCCCACATAACAATAATGCTTTTAGAATTTATTCTACTTTATTAAAATTACCTGCCTCTTCCACTAGAGTAAAAAGTTTCTGAGGGCTGGTTCTGCTTAATACATATTGGTTAAATGCCCAGATGAATACAATTTTTAAATATTTAACTATATTTTACACCTTGCTCAAGAAGGTAAACAAAATTTTGTTCTCTGAATATTCCACTTGATATATGTGTATTTTTAATAGCTGAGGGAAAAAAGGCCAATATTCTAAAATGTTTGAAGTACTGCCCACCTCACCTTTGCAGAACCCTTTAGAATGCTCTGGATTTACTATATGCTATGCTTCTATTAATTAGATGCAACAACTGTTAATGATACAATTTTGCCTGTCATGTATATATCAGTTGAAGTTTGTTCAAATGAGCTCTAAGAAACAATAGTTTTTTTTCGTAAGAACTTCCATTTTGATTGCTTAGAATAATTTTAAAAAATGAACTCACAAAAGTTCTAGAAAAAATAAGTCTTTTTTTTAAGGTATTTCATAAAGACTGATTCACTAAAACTTTTGTGCATAAAACAAAGTTTGCAAAGTTTTAAGTGGTAGAACTCTTCTTTTACTTGTATAACAATGCATTATACAAACCACTGACAAAGTTGAAAGGCAATGTAAAACTAGGAAAAAATATCTGCACATATGATGGTTAAACACACGAATTAACAGATTCACAAAAGACAATTCACAAAAGAAATCTTAAAATGGTAAAATAACACACCAAAAAATGTTCAATCTCACAATGTAACAAAAAATATACTAAATGAAATAATAATGAGGAATTATTTTTCATATCAGACTTCAAAAGGTATTAAAAAAATGATGAAATCCAGTGTTGGCAAGGGTGTGGGAAAGCAGATACTTTCATACACCACTGGTAGGAGTATAACTTGAAACAGATAGAAAAGCAGACAATTCCCTTCGATCCAACAATTTCACTTCTGCCAACTTACAGTGATGAAGTAATCAGACAAAGGTGCAAAAATGTATGTGTAAGATTAGAATGACAGCAATAAACTCTCAAAAAAGATGTTAAATTCTTACGCATCCACACAACAATATTAACAGCCATTAAAAACTTGATGTAGACTCTATACAGACTTGGAAATATGGTCACAAAAATTTTCAAAATAAGAGCAGACATGTAAACAGTGAGAATGATTCCACTTTAAAAGATATGTAAAGTCTGAAAGGATATATACAAAAATGTTATAATGGTTATCTTGACATGGGGTAGAAGTTTGGTATTGTTTTAATATTCTTCTAGATTTCTGAATTTTTATGAGCACATATTAGTTTAATAAATACAAATCTAAAGGAAGTTCATTTTCAAGAAAATGCGTTAAGTAAAATATAGGCCAGATCTTGACCCTCAATTAGATTGGACTTTCACGAACAAATTTATCTTTAAAGTTCCTCTAAAAAGGAGAGTAAATTTCAGAGAAGTTATTGTCTAACCAAACTTAAATTGGCCAAAACATGTCAAAGAATAAATAATATTTCAAACAAATAATTACCCAGTAAACAAAAATACCTAAGGATCTGATATAGAAGCAAATCCACTCAAGAGGTAGTAAGTACAGTTTAGTGGTTAATGGTCTGGAGTAAGAAACTGGGTCTAAATCCCAGTTGCATGTTGCTCTTAAGAATCATTCAACCTCTCTGTGCCTCATTTATAAGACTTTCTAACATCTAAAACTCAGTAAGCCCTCAATGTTAGCAGTTATTAGTCATTGTTACCATCATTGTGAATGGGCTGGCCAATGTACAAATCAACTAATGACACCAACTCGAAGGCAGATAGGCTCTATTTCTATTAGCTTAAACTCATTAACTGTGTTAATAGTATATTTTGTCTATTTATGGCATATTTCTGAGAGAGACGTGTTAAGGCTTTTCACTATGACTAGGGATTTGATTAGTATGTCATTAAGAGTCGTATCAGTTTCTGCTCTCTATATATTTCAATGTTATGGGGGGAAAGTATCATAACTATTAAATCTCCTTTGGTGAAAACTTCGTATTATTAAGAAACCTACCCCTATTTAACCATGTGATGATTTTCACCCTGATCCTTCGTTGTCTGACAGTAACACTGCTATCCAAGTTTTCTTGTTAACATTTGCCTAATAAATCTTTTTCCACCCCTTCAACATTCCTGTGCCAATTTATCTGAGATGCTCCCTATAATTAACATAAGGCTGGATTTTGTTTTTAAAATACAATCTGAGTTTCAAGGTCTTAATTATTAAGCTTAATCCATCCACATTTAATATAATCAGTGATCTGTTTTGAGTTTTTCCTGTCATGTTATTCTGCCTTAACATTTATTTTTTTAAAGTACAGAATTAAAATACTACAGTTCCACTTTCTTAAAAAATTCCATCATTAAGGCTTATTATTCATTTCTGTTGAAAATAGAAAATGTTTATGCTTATCAACTATTTCTGAACTTATTTTTATATAACTGCTATTCTCAAGCTAAAAATCAACTCTTTATCTGTATTTAGGCAAATCTCATTGCTGGTTTGCAAATAGGCTAATTTCTCATATGGGCCTGTTAAATGGCATCTGTTACATTTCTTTTTAAGGCAAATTAAGTAACTTTAGTTTTAAAAAAGGCACTTCGATCTGAAAATTCTATCTTATATATTTTGTCCCCTAACTTTTTCTACCACACTCATACAGACATACACACAAAATGATCATGTAATGAGAAATTTCCCATAATTAAGTGATACCGCATGCAGTATTTCAAAAATTAGGGTGATGATATTAGCAGTGTTAAAAAAAAAAAAAGAGTATGTTTCATGTGTGCATACCTCCCACCACCTTCTTTACAGTTGGGACAGGTGCAAGCTACCCTTCGAAGTCTTTTTCCTTCTTGATGTTGTTGGTCCCCTTCTTCATCTACCACCTGCACTCTTAAGTGTGTTAGATCATTGGTATTCAATGTAGAATCACCACTGAGCTGCCACTCTTCAGGATCAGGTTCTTCTTCCTTGATCCTAATATCTAAAGAAAAAAGCAAATACAGATGAGAAGCAGCCCACTGGCCCAAAAAGCATGAGATGTGAGCCTCTCTAAGGTAAAGTGAATACTATGTAAAAGTCAAAAATCATGTCTTTGGAACATAACCATTGGTCCTAAACATAATCATTGGTTCTCATTTCTATCTTACTCTAAATATCAAAGAATTCAGCCAAAAAGAGAATAAAGCGAGCATGAGAGCTTGCTTTTTAAAAGATTTATTAAGAAAAGTAATTTTCATATGTGGAATTTAAGATACAAAACAGATGAACATAAGGGAAGGGAAGGGAAGCAAAGATAATGTAAAAACAGGGTGGGGGACAAAACGTAAGAGACTCTTAAATACAGGGAACAAACAGGGTTGCTGGAGGGGCTGTGGGTGGGGGGATGGGTTAAATGGGTAAGGGGCATTAAAAGGAGGACACTTGTAGTACTAGGTGTTATACACAGGGGATGAATCACTGGAATCTACTCCTGAAATGATTATTACACTACATATGCTAACTTGGATGTAAATTAGAAAGAAAGAAAGAAAGAAAGAAAGAAAGAAAGAAAGAAAGAAAGAAAGAAAGAAAGAAAGAAAGAAAGAAAGACTTTTTTTTTTAAGCAAGCTAAGGCTAAATCACAAGCAATCTGAAACTTCAATTATATACTCGTTCAGCTAATCAATAAATCCAACAGTCAATTCAGATTGGAGCAAATTCTAAAACCCTTCACAGCCTATATCAATCGTTCCTATCAATAGGTACTATGGGAATGCAAAAGAAGGGATCATTCACTTGAAACTGTTACTCACAAATCTAACCTTTAAATTAAGTCATCATTACTAAAATATCTATAATGGCCACAATGTCACTATGGAAGGAGACAGAAATATGAGAGACAGTTTCTATTTTCAAGGAGTTTTATTACAAACCAGATTGGGAAACAAAATGAGGAGGCAATGGTAAGGAAGAATGGACATGGCAGGAAGTTGTGTCATTTTCTCAGCAGAGCCAAACATCTTTATATCGATAGTGATACAATATCATTTTCTACATGAAAACGAAGAGGTTTTTCATCTCAGAAAACTTTTTTAAAGAAACAATACAGGATTTAAAACAAACACTGAATATAACCATCTTTGGTAAAGCAAATTCTCACAGATTTTTATTCTGATTTATGTAGTAAACTAAAAATCTTAATGGAAAATTATTATTTTAAATCCAAAATTAGTCACTAATAACTGGGGCAAAAATAGCTTTAAAAAAATCAAATGTGTCTTGTAACTGCTGAATTTAAACTAATGAAAACTAGAATGTATAACCAACAACCAAGAAAAACACCTCAAACAGTGTAAAACTAGTTTATTTTATCAGGATAACCACAACAAAGTATCGGGAGGAAAGTAGGAAGAAAGGGAAGCATGGCATGGGCAACAGGGTACAGAGCAGTGCCATTCACCAAAATAGGAAATACCGGAGAAAGACCAAGTAGAATTAAAGAAGGACAGTTAATGAGTTCAAGGTTCAAGACCATGGAGTCTGAACGAGTACAGAAGCAGGACCTATACCTTTGGAGCTCAAAATAGAGGCAAGTGCTGGAGATACAGAAATTATCGGTATATATACAGTGATGGGAGTCTTTCCAAAGAAGTAGGTTAGATCACTCCACGACTATAAAGAGGATGAGAAAAGAAAGTAGCCAGTGAGGAATACAAACATTTAGGGAACAGGCAAAAGAGGAGGAACCTGCAAAGGTAATTAGTATCCAGGAAAATGTGCTACATCAATGAAAGAATGTGTTTCAAGAAAGAAAGGAAGTGGTCAACATCAAATACTGCAAATAAGTTAAGAAAGAAACTAAGAAAGTGGGCAAGAAGTGAGAATGTGTTTAATAACAAGAACAGACAAGTTTTTCAAGAAGTCTGGTTTAAGAGAGAGACAAAAATATGGCAATAGACGCTTGAGAGGACCAAAGAGGAGAATTAAGGGGAGGGAGTGTTTTGTTTTATTTTTAAAGACACAAAAAACTTGAACATGTTTAAATGCTTATGAGAAAGATCTATTACAGAGAGACTGGTTGAAAATACAGGATTTTGAAACCCCTAAAAAGTGAGGAGGGGATGATGACCCATAGACCCTACAAGTTCAGCTGATGGAGCACAGCCACAACTCCCTCTATTACATGAGGTAAGAAAAGATACAAGCACATTCGTTCATACCATAAGTAATTAGCTGCTATGTGCTGTGAACAATGCTAGACTCCAGATGCAGAGAGAATTCGATGGCTAGAAATTGAAGGAAAATTGGTTTCTATTTCCTCAGTGAAAAGATGAAGAATTACACTATATATAAAATTCCTCCAAATACACAACATAAATGTGTATTGACTTCTGTTCCTTTATAATCTGATGCCCATCTGTATCACTATGACCAGATACATAAGTACTTGCACAAATATTGCATAATACTAGCTTTGTAAGTTAAAGAAAAGACATAAGTACATGGATACCACATATCCAGAGTAGAGTAAGTTTGAAGTCCACACATGAGGCAGTTTATCAGATGTTTTTAAAGCTGCTCATCTTACATTATTTGTGATGAGGCAGCAGGTAAAAAGGAGGACAAAATACTAATATCAAGGATGGATAAAGCAGTCTAGACAGACAGAAGACTTGAAGACACCAAAGAGAAGAAAAAAACAGCAATTGATGAGAGAGGGCAAGAATGAAATGCAACTTAACTGAGGGAATGAAGATATTATATAGCACGTTCCTGCCCCCCATTGCTAGTTCTCTTACTGGAACCTACAAAATACGTTTAAACATTGTGTCGTGGACATAAATACTCACAATTTAGTGTCCTTTCTTACTGAATCTGAATACAGCACAAGCAAAAATACTTCACATGTAAATTGAACCCATCTTGTCCACCAACCAACCTTCTCCTGGCATCTCCTTTAGTTGACAGCATTACAAGTCACCTAATTTTTCGGACTATCAACTCTAGCAGAGTCCTGTCAGTCCATTCCCAGCCTCTCATCTTCCTCTTTTGCTAATCCATCTTCTCCACAGCCTCTAAAATGTTCTTCTTAAATAAAAATCTAATGACATCACCTTCCTGATAACCATACTTACACTAATTCTCTATTTTCTACAGTATAAAGACCACACTCATTAACTTGGTATTCAAGAATGTTCTCAACCTGGCCCCAACCTGGTCTTCCAAACCTCACTATTAAAAACACTGAAATTCTCAGGGCTCCTGGGTGGCTCAGTGGGTTAAGCATCCGACTCTTGATTTTGGTTCAGGTCATCATCTCACAGCTCATGGGATCAAGCCCCACACACATCAGTGGGAGCCTGCTTGGGATTCTCTCTCTACCCCTCTTCCACTTGCACTCTCTCCCTCAAAATAAAAAAAAACAAACAAACAAACAAAAAAAAAAAAAAAAACAGTGAAATTCTCACCATTTTCAGAATACATGCCCTCTCTCAACGTCACTCCTTTGTGTGTGCATCTTGCCTGGACTGTTTTCTATCTCTTTTCCTTTTTCATCGAACTAACCTCTATTTATCCTTAAAGGCTACTTCAAATGTCATCTCTTTTATATATACTTATGGTAGAATTATATTTATTGGCTCATACATCCCTTTAGATATTGAGTGCTTCACTCCAAAGTGCTCAGAAAATACAATCTGACTAAATGAACAAAAACTTCCCTAAGGAGGAACTTCCAATATAGGCAATAATCTACCTGGAGAGACTTTGCCCTCTGCTTTTCTGTGCTCCTTCTATCTGCAAATAATACATAAAGAGAAGTGTTTTTTTTATAAGATTAAAAGTCATTTCATAGGGACAGGACCACTAAGTGTTCACTAAAAATAATAGATTAATTGCCCAAAATGTGTTACACCAATTTTAAATCACTCCACTTGTTCATACGCAATCTGGGGTATTTTAGAATCTTAATGATAAAATTAATTAATCCAATAAATTGGAAATAATTCCCCTTTGCTAACTGCATATCATTTTAATTACAGACACCTTAAAAATAAGTCTCCAGTACTAGGCAGTCAAGGTTACATCTTCCTCAATAGCCGAGTGTAGACGACAGAAAAATATTTTTTACTGTGCTCTATTAATGTCTTACGTGTGGTACCTAATCATTCTTAGAAATCTATTTATAAGGCTCAGAGGAAAGGGAAGTAATAATCCATCAAAATAGATCATACAAGTATGAAGAAGTACCCAATATTATTAGGTATCAGGAAAATAAAAAGCAAAATCACAATGAGGTATCATACCACCACAATGGCTAACATTCAAAACAGACCAGGCCAACTGTTGGCAAAGTAGTGGAATAACTAAAACTCTCCCACACTGCTAGTGGGTGTATAAATCGGTATAATTTTAGAAAACCTTTTGACCACATCTTCTAAAACTAAACCTATGCATACCCTATAACCTAAGCAATTTCACTCCAACAGAAATGCATACACTAAAAATTCACCCTAAATGAAACAATTCCAATGTCCACCAGTATTAGAATGGAAAATAAATCATAATATATTCATTCATACAGTTAAATGTGTTAAAACAATGAAAATTAACAACCTATATGCAACAGGAATGAATGTCACAAACATAATTTAAAACAAAAGGCTCACATTTTTTCTCTCTCTAGAAATTCTATTTTTATATAAAGCTTATTAACACAGGTAAAACTACTCTACAGTGACTGCCTATCTTTAAAAAGGGGTAATAACTGGGTCTAAGGAGATTGCTGGTTTGTTGATAATGTCCTATATTTTAATCTGGGTAATTTTTCCTAGGTGTTCATTCTATACAAATTCATCAAGGTACACACATATGATTTTACATTTTTCTGAATGTGTATTATACTTCAATATAAATATTATTCTAAATAAAAAATTTTTTGAGTAATCTATAGATTACTTAGGAATTCTGTGTCAATCAGCTTCTTTTGTTGCGGCTTCATCTGTAGTTCCTTATAATCAACTAACACCTTCCCCCAACATAGGAATTTAAAACAAAACAAAACAAAACAAAACAAAACCTTTAAGAGATGAGTGTGCTCTAAAAATTAAGTCCATAAACTGAAGTTTAGAATATAATATTATTCACTCAACAAGTATGTGAGTGACAATAATGTGCCAGGCACTGTTGTAGGTTCTAAGGATAAACAGTTAATACAACAGTTACCTTCATCAAGTTTCCTATTTAGTTGCGAGAAGACAGAACAATTAAGTAAATACACAGCATTTTAGGTGATAAAGTGTAATGAGAATGGTAAAGAGAGCAGGAAGTGAAAGGAGTGAAATACTAGCTGTTTTAAATAGAGGGGTCAGAGAAAACTGCCTGGAGGCAAAGGATGAGCAAGGTGGAAGAAAGTATTCTGGGCAGAAGGAAAAGCAAGTTGGATGCATGTTTGGTGTATTCAAGGAAAAGCAAAGAGGCCTGTGTGGGTAGAATGAAATGAATATGGAGAAAGTGTAGTAAGAGATAAGATCACAAAGTAAAAATGTGGAAGAGGAGGAGAGATGATCATATATGATGTTACACATTGCATATTACCTCACAGACCATTATAAGGACTTTACATTTCATTCAGAGTGAGGGAAGCCACCAAGGCATTAGGAGTAGAAGGGTGATATAATTTAAATTACATCTTACTAAAATAAATTCGGTATCACTCTGGATGCTGCATTAAAGAGACTGTTGGGAACAAGGGCATAAGTAGGGAAACTAATTAAATTAGGAAGCTAATACATAATTACCAAAGCAAAAGATGACAGTGGCCTAAAATTAAGGTGTTATTGAGGAAGTAGTAAGGACTGGCCAGTCAGGTAGAGTCCATGACATTTGCTAACAACCTGTTTATTACTAACAGGTTTTTTTGTGAGGTGTTGAGAACAAGAAAGGAGTTAAAGACAATTCTAAGGTTTTTGTGCTGTGTAATAAAAGAGATGGAGCTGCCATTAACTGAGATAGGGTAGACTGGAAGGTGAAAAGATTGTGGGAGAAGGGTGCCAATCAGGCCCCCATTTTTGGATATGAAAGTTTGGAGGTGCCTATGAAATAACCAAATGATGATGCTCATCAGGCAGTTGATGGCTCTGGAGTTCAGGCAAAAGCATGCCCTGCAGATATAAATTTGGACATCCATCAGCATACACAGCTGATTATTGAGAGTGACTTGGAATGGAATACAGATAAAAGGAAACCCTGGGCACTTCAACGTTCACAAGTAGAGGAGACTAAAAGGAACCAGCCAGAGACACGAGGAAACTAGTGTCCAGAAAGCAAGTGAAGCAGTCATTTCAAGAACATAATCATAGGTGTCAGTGCTTGATGAGTCAGGTAAAATGAAGACTGAGAAATGACTTTTGGATGTAAAAGTGTGGTAATCACTGGTGATCTTGACAAAGACTGTTGCAGTAGAGAAGTTAGGACACAATCCTGCCTAGAGTAGATTGAAAGAATGAAAGATGAATTGCAAACAAGTACATACGACACTTCCCAAGAGTTATGCTGGGAAAGCAAGCATCCTAAGAATGTCACTGAAATTCCTAAGCTAGCCAACAAAGGCAGATTTAGCATGTCTAGTAGCAAATACATGTATTAATATATACTAACAATATAAAAAATGAATATGCTTAAAAAAACAAATGTGCTTATTTGAAAGGACTTTGGGTACATAAGAAAAAACAAGTTTAAATGCAAAAAAAAACTGAAGCAATATAAATAGAAATTCTCAAAGAGGGGTGCCTGGGTGGCTCAGTTGGTTAAGCATCTGACTGTTGATTTTGGTTGTCATGATCTCATGGTTGGTGGGATCAAGCCCCATGCCAGGCTCCGCACTGACAGCATGGAGCCTGCTTGGGATTCTCTCTCTATTCCCCTCTCTCTCTCTGCCTCTCCCTGCTGGTGCACATGTGCAACGCTTTCTCTTTCTCTCAAACATTAAAAAAAAAGAATGTTAAAATAAACAGCACTTTTTTTTTAAGTTTATTTATTTATTTATTTTGAGAGAGAGAGCAAGTGGGGGGTGGGGGGGGGGGGGGGAGGAGAGAGAGAGAATCCCAAGGGCTAGAACTCACAAACCCCAAGATCATGACCAGAGCCAAAATCAGGAGTCAAAGGCTTAATCAACTAAGCCCAGGTGCCCCAATGGCACTATTTTCAAAATTATATTTATTCTCTACCTCAAAATGTTTAAATTTCCTTTTCATCTGGCTTGGTATATGGCAGTATTGTCTCACGTTTATGGTTGTTTTCATGGCCTACCATAATAAAACAAAATAGGAAGGAAGGGAGGGAGGGAGAAAAAGAGAAAGAGAAAGGAAGGAAGGAGGAAAGAAAGTTTGGCTGCTTTTGTGGATTAGGAAGATAAAGCCAGCCAGTGGTCTCCAAATCTTTGATTGGCACTATTAGTAAAGCTGTGAATATGCACCCCATAAATATTAAGCATATACACTCTAATTGACTATAAAATATTAGAAAACAAATACATGTAAGAGATTAACAATTTTAATTTTATTGTTAATTACAATGGCTCAATATTAGATAATGCCACAACAAAATATTTAGGGCAAGATTCAATGTTATCAATAGCAGATAGAAAGTGACTACTCTGCCATTTTCTTAGGTGTTCAGTGATAACTTCATTTTCTTTGCTAGTCAATGCATGGCTTCTTTACATGGATATTAAAGACACTTGTCCACTTTAAAGGTTATTTAGTTAAAATCAGAAAATATAAATTCATTCAATTCAAGGATATATAAATAGCAATATGCAGCATCGTGCTAAAAGCATGTAAAAAGAGAGAGTGAGCAGGCATATCATATGTAACACAGAGCTGACATGGAATCAATGAAGGCACCAGTGGTAATCTGTATGTATAATCAATATTAGTCAGGCATTAATAACCCAGGACATGCATAGATTTCTATTAAAAATATTACCAGAAAATGCTAAACGCTTCCTCCTAAGACTATTTATCAACAGAGCTAATAGAATATTTAAGATACATTCTTAACTGGTTTATCAAGTCTGGAATATGCATATTTAATTTAAATAAATAATACTAGATAAATATGAATTACCATACTGTTGATAAAATGAGATATTCTCCTTTATCAATAGTATATCATTAGGATTTTTGTTGTTCTTATCAAAGGCTTTCATATTCTGCCTTCAATTTTTTAAGCTCTGACGAAATTATTTCATTTGATTCTAAAGTTTATTTTATTTACATTTTCCCTTTAATCAGTTTCACCTGCCATAAAAAAAAATCACCTGAACAGAATTATAGGATAATCCTACAAGATCTCATATATTATTTTAATTAGATTTTCACATTCATAATTATTCAGATTCCTAAGGATATGTGAGAGCTACCAAGTCTCTTTTTCCAATTTTTCTTTCAAGGAGCTAGTTCTAAACTCCAGCCATTGATTCCTAGAAATATAACTGTGCTAGTCTAATCAAAAGAAATTAACACTTTAGGGGAAAGTTTTAAAACCAAACTTTATTCCTTTACTTATTTTAAACAAAATATATGTACATATATTATCTGTGCTTTAACATGAAGCAATCTCTTTCCCACAAATCCTATCTCTCTAAACCTAGATTATTCTTCTATGACTGCTCCCTTCCCCCTACTTAAAATTAATCTTTCATCTCTACTAATCTTTTTCAAATCCTCCCCTTCTCTTTTTTATAGCAGTTTTCAGAATCATCTTCGAAGCTTTTCTACCCAAGTGGAGATTATACAATAGGATTATTCATCCTAGTAAATATAGACAAGAGAAGCTTTTATCAGATACACACACAAATGTAAACATAATTAGAAATAACTGATTTTCTAATATGCCTCATAGAAGACTTCACTTGATAACCATACCACAAATATATGAGAAAAAGGCTATGTGACTTGCAATTAATATACTATAAACAGTAAAATATTAAGTCTCTGTTAAAGGGAGCAGTGTTCTATCAAATAACACTTAAGATTTACTCCTTGTTCAGACACTACTGTAAGCACTTAATATATATTCCTCTACTTAATAGATAAGAAAACAAACATTAGTAGTTTCAAGTAGTTAGAAGTCACATAATCAAAAATGGATAGAGTCAGAACACAAGGAAAAAAATTATGCAAAACATACTCCAACTATTGCTAAAAATCGGTTCTCTACCGGGGTTAGTTCCCAGGAAAAGTAGCTTAAGTAAAGTTAGCTTCCTTACATATGAATATATGTCTTTAACTGTAGTTTGATCAAATGAAATTAATGTGACTTTTAAAATCTGGGGAGAATAAAGAAAATGTTGTATATACCTACAATGGAATATTGTACAGCCTTACAAAAAAAAAAAAAAGAAAAGGAAATCCTGTCACATGCTACAACATGGATAAACTTGAAAACATTATATGCTAAGTGAAATAAGCCACTCACAGAAGAACAAATGCTGTACGATTCTACTAATATGAAGTATCTAAAGTAGCCAAAATCACAGAAACAAAGTAGAAAGGTGGTTGCTAAGCACTAGGGAGAGGGAAGATGGGAAATGGATACAGAGTCTCAGTTTTACAAGAGGAAGAGCTCTAGAGATCTGTCCCATGAAGGTTGAGTGTTAACTACAGAACTATACACTTAAACATGGTTAAGATGGCACATTTAATGTCATGTGCTTTTTACAATAAAAAAAAAAAATCTGGAAAAATCTTCCCTGTTGCTTCCCACCATAGAGGACTTCATTTGAGGAACCTCACAGATAAAATCTTCAATGTCACAGATAACAAGTTCAGAATAACTGTAAAGGATACACATCAATATAAGACAGTACTGCAGACAGTATAAGGCTCCTCCCTTCCCCCATAAGTTTTACAGACTAGTTTTCCTCTCTTCCTCAGATAAGAAAAGACTACTTTAAAGTTACTCTAAAGTTTAAAAAAAAAAAAAAGATAAAAGTTGTTCTCTGCCACATCCCCAGGTTAAAAAACCAAAAAGGATGACAGTTTCCAATAATCCTTGACTGCTAAGGAACAGCAAGAAAGTGATCTGTTACAAGTGGTTATCACAACTCTCTCTATTCATACCCTAATAATACCAAACATTCATTCTAAGAGTAGATTCAGTTTTCAGAGACAACTGAAGATGAACTGAAGTGACATATTACGAATATATTAAATACTTAAACTGGGAGATAAAACATTGCTCTTTATTCAAAACTGTGACCCTAACATAAGCTGGATCTTATAGAAGTTAATTAACATTCTTACCACCTAATTTCTAAATATTCTATCCCTGGAAACAACTTCCTAGTCTAAGTATATGATGACAAAATTACACTTAAAAAAACTCTTTTTCCTTAGTAAAAAAGCAAGAGTGGAAATCTACAAAAACAGCAATCAAAAAGTTATGTATGATTCTTTAAACTCACCTCACACAATCCTATTCTCAGTTTTCATGCCAGCTACCCAATAAACTTCTTCCATGTTCAGATATATACATGTTTCATTACTCATCAAGAATGCAAGCAAAAAAAAAAAAAAATTCTACATTGATTTCATTACTAAGTCATTCTCATTTCATGTTGCAAGAACTCTCTTCTAAAATACATGGTTTGCAATCCTCTCTTAAAATATCTCTTTACCAATACTGAGTTGCATGTTAACTAAAATTTTTAAAAATATATTTCTTTAAAAAATAGTCATTACAGATTTCAGTTATGCTTTTTAGATACTACATATTATCATAACTTCTTGAAATACAATGGCAATGGAATACAGCATAATATAAACTCATTTTCTCAAATTTAAATAAGGTAGGCTCTTTTCATTAAGTTTTAATTATAAAAACTTAAAATTAAACACTGGAGAAGAGTGTTATCTACTACTTCAATGTTTATTTGTATACCACTTTATTTTTGTTAATGTTTATTTATTTTTGAGAGAGAGAGCACACGCACACAAGAGAGGGAGGGACATGGGGGGTGGGGGTGGGGGACACAGGATCCAAAGCGGGCTCTGCACTGACAGCAGAAAGCCCGTTTGCAGGGCTTGAACTCACGAATCATGAGATCACAATCTGAGCCGAGGTTGGACACTCAACCAACTGAGGCTCCTGGGTGCCCTTCGAATCACTTTAAAAATACACTGAAAACTTCTAAAATTCAAAACCTTCAAGGCATGAGCTGTTTAGGATGGTAGTTTACAAGATAACCACAGGGTACCATATTCTGAATGGAAATCTCTCCAGAAATAATTACACACTTACCTACTTTCTTTAGCAGAACCTGAAAATATTATTTAATCTTTAATGACTGCAATTCATTATTAAAATAATTTGGTACTGGACAAGCCCTAGAACACTGCACTAAGTCCAGAATTCCATTTTTTTATTTCATATATCTACTTTTTTTTTTTTTTTTTGCCTTCTTCCCAACTCTAGTGATATCAACCCTGTCTCCCAAGCTACACACCCATTATCCTTTCTAATGTGTATCTTCTAACCCAACTTGAAACTGGAAATCAGCCAAGTTTGTTAAAAACTGTATCTGAATACTGGAAAAATTAGGCCTAAAGAATCTGAGGCTTCTCCTAAGGCTTCTCCTGAGGCTTCTCCTAAGAAACTCCAAAAACTATGCCACAGTGGCTATACCTGTTGCAGCTTAAGGGCTTTCAAACTGTCTTTAAAGGACACTATAAACTGTAAATCTGTCAGTAGAGAAAATGAATACGTAGGGTCCCAGGTCCTCATGTAAATCAGAGCAACTCCATGAGGTCAGTTTTACATACTGAGGTTCTGATAGCCATATTGCTACCACTATATGGCTAGAAAAAATAATAGTTTGGGGTTTTTTCCCCTGCCTCATTTAAAAAAAAATTCTCCATTTAAACAAAAGATTCCTTTTCCTCAATGTCTCAGAAATGCCTATTTTTCCCCCTAAGGATTATTCAACAACACTTTCTGTGGATTTTCAACAATCTTAACTTGAGTTGCTATCATCAGGAATAGGAAACCACACCACCTATGTACAACTTTGAACAATTATGTTTAGTTGTATGTTAAAAGTTTCACTGTTTTTCTATCTTTTCCTTTGTCTTCTACCTAACATCATCTCTTTGCCATACCACCTACATAAGAGGAGCACCTTGTCATTCTTGGGCTTGGCTATCACAAGGAAAATAAACCGAAAAGCCGCACCTCAGCAGTTTTAGAATTTATCCATTTTCCTTTGCCCTTAGATTCCAATGTCTTCAATCCAAACATTTAATGAGCACCTACTGTCACTAAAATTATAATCTAACCCATCAATCAGGACTAGTAAGGTTGTGCTACAGTAATAAACAATCCCAAATCTCAATGGCTTGACACAACAAAATTATTTATTTCTCACTGATTTTACATATCCAATTCAGATTTGCAGGGGGGATCGGCTGGCTCATCAGTCCCTCATGAACCTAAATGCTACCTGACACACACTTCCAAGACTACCTTGATGAACAAGGTAAAAAGGAATGTGGTAAACAACATCCTGCTTTTAAATTTCAATTCAGTTTATTGGCCATAATTCACATGGCCACACCTGACTTCAAAAATGACAGGAAACATCAAGAGAACAGAATTGGACTATTTATGAAGAATCCTGACTCCCAAGTCCCCTTCGTGGTCAAACATTTAATTTATTCTCCTTCCTACAAGAGGAATACACCTGTCCCCTACCTGTAGAACACAACCTGAAAATTCCATCTAGTAATAGCATTAAGCTCAAAGACCAGGATCTGTTGATGGTATGGAAATCTATCAGATCCAGATGCGGTCCCTCTTCACAGAAACCTATTTACTAAAACAAGTTATCTACCTCTCCCTACACATAAAAAATACACAATGATATATGTAAATATAAGTATAACCATAAAAATGAGGTAAGAATGAGGTTAAGTATAACCATAGAAAACCACTCTCACTCAAAAGAAAGGGAACAGGAGACACAACAGTCAGTGGTTCATAGTAATTCATAAACCTCGCTGAACAGACGGGGTGGGGGCAGGGTATACTCTGATCACTAGGAGGAATTTCTCAGCAGTGTTCTCTATGCCTCTTAGCTCTACCCTCCAGGACGTTTTTCCTTGTCTATTATCCTGCTTACCACAAATGAAGTGGACACAGAATGTGCCTCCCCAGCTAAGCAGAATTCTCAGCCTGCTGGTACAAGGTTAAGGGGCAGGGACTAAGAACATTAAATCTCAATCAGTTACAATTTTTTCACACTTTTTTCATGCTTGTGGTTTCTTCAGCTATACAACTCCCTGAAAAACTCAGAAGGCTTCTTATATGTTTGATTCTAGCCATTTCCAAGTGCCAGTATCTAGACCACAGATTTTTTTTCTAGATACAGCTTAGACTGACTAGATTTGCTGGCTCTCTTGTCACATGAAACTGTGTCTCTCTACTTAATTGTGAGTACTTAGGGCTTACCTTTACCTGGCTTTAGTAGGGAAGCCATACTTTCATCTCTTTTCCCTAACCAGAATGAATTAGTAGGCCGTTACTCTGAGTCACCTTAATGCATTCAGATATTTTAACAATAGATGATGGTCATCACCTTGTTTGGATCCTTGCCATAAGACTTTTAATTATTTTCTCAAAAGGCTTCTCAGTTTCATCTCTTACTGACTGAATGTGAGAACCAGTTGCTTCTTCCAATCCTACAAATCCCCAAATAGCTTCTCATTCCTACATGCAAACCAGCCAATCATTTTCTAGCTCATTTCCTTCTTATAACTTGTCAAATGGAGCCAACAGCAGTTAAAATACAATTTGTTTTCCAGCTTCATCCCCTAAAGCTACAAATGCATTAGGTATATTACTTGTCCTCAAGTTATTGCAAACGACTCTGCACAGCATCTTCCCAGCCTCTAGTATCAGTTTCCTTGCTGCCTGATCCTTGAACTACATCTGAAGATTTTTTGTTAGAGCACCCTACAGTATTAATTTTGATTTTAGTCAGAGTAGGCTACACAACACAGGTGCTGCCCAACAGAAACATAATGCAAGTCACTTACGTAATTCTAAATTTTCTAGATGCCACATAAAAAAACTTAAAAACCGTGAATTTTAATAATATGTCATTTAACCCAATATATTCAAAATAATTACACTTCAACCCATCAACAGTACAGAAATTGACCTATTTTACATTCTTATTTTCTTGCATACTAAAATGTTCAAAATCCAGTTTGTATCTTACACTTAATCATATCTGAGTTCAATCCAGCCACAATTTAAGTGCTTCACTGCACCAGACAGCTAGTGCCTACCATATTGAACCATGCAGGGCAAAATTAGGTTGCAGGAGCAATAGCAAGCAAGCCCTGAAATCTCAGTGGTTTATCTTTTTATTCATGTCCATCATAGGTCAGCTGAGGGTGTACTGCATGCTTTCCACACTTAGGGGTCAAGGCTAGCAGAGTAGTCACTATGGTCTGTTTCATTGGCCAAAGTAAGCTATACGGCTACACCCAAGTTGGGTGTGCCCAGAAAGAAAACCAGAAACAACAGGTAGATAGCACTAATGACTACCATCTCCATTTTTTAAATCACATTTTAAAACTTTCAAATTACATCTTCAAGGAATTGGAATTCAACATTTTTCTTTTTTTCCAATATACACCCACTTCAAAATGCAAAACGATAAAATGGTAAACTACTTCTACTACTAGCCAGTTAAAACAGGAACTCTAGAATACGTATAGTTTCTTCACTATGGAACATAATTTTTTCTTCAAAAAGGATTCTGAAGATTTGGTAAAAGCAATTGAAAAGATGCGACTAGAACTCAAAATACTCCTTTTACTTCAATTGTGGCAAACAAGTACTTTAAATCTTCTTTAACTTCTCGTGCCAACCCTAAGTGATTACTGCTGCTGAAACAAGTCCAGGCTGAAGAAAAATGGTAGGGGAAAAGCCACATTCCTCAAAAGTAGGGTGAAAGAAAAATAAAGAGAGAAATAATGTTACTCAAAATTAAGGATATTTTTCAAAAAGATTTCCTTATGGTCCTTATCAGTTAACTTTCTGCCATTTAACACTGTAACATAAAAACCAATTGCCTACTTATTTATCCAAATTATAAGGTAATACTTCAAAGCCTGATGTTTTATTTTCACAGGTTTAAGGTGAAACCCCCTTCCTCTTATAAATAAATGCTTATATTCTATTCCACCTTCATTTAAGCATTCAAAAAAAGAATTTTAGCATATTAGAGGACCCAAGATAATAGCTGGATTTGATGAAATGCTGGGAATTAAAGAGTATCCTAGTGAGTTACATGTAGTAGGCAATAAACAAGTTATCACAAGAAAGGGCTTAGGTAAATAAGAAAGCAAATTTTCCTTAGGAAATAAATGCACTGGTATATATGTGGACTGGTTTCATATAGCATTTAATTCCTCCTTACAAAATCTTTTCAAGTCTGGTGTTCTAACTTATTAAAAGACTAGGATAACATAAGCTCTTTCAAATAAAGCAGAGGTGATAACAGAACCAATAAGCAATCCATGGAGATGCATTTCTGAGAAAAAATAATCCGACAAGTCAAATCTCAACCAACAAAACATCCAAAACCAAATCTATGGAGTCCAAACTAAATTTTCTGATGCCAGACATTAGAATAAATGCCTGTCCTTCTGCTACCCAAAGAAATTATTACCCACTAAAACTTTATAATCCTACAAGATTATCCTAGAAATGGTAGAAAATATAGCTTTTTCTGTATGTTTTATTGATGCTACCAAGGCAGCTAACTGTAGTCTCCATCCCTAAAAATCTCCTGAAAATCTCTCTAAGTCTCTTGTCCAGTTTACCTACTCTCATGACTTCATGTCCATCACCTCTACAGAATTTCAGTCCTCTATGTCTACTACCAACAGTCATTTCAACCTAGAACTACAAATTCAATCCATTAAAACTGCTTTCCCTTTGCTTCCCCTAGATCAGTTTCCCTTCCCAACTCTTTTGAAATGTCTAACATTCTTACTTCCTTACTTTATTCCTGTATAACTGAAATAGCTTCCTACCTTCTTTAGTGCTAATTTCTTCCCATTCCAATCTATTCTTGAAGTATGCCTTCCAAGAACTGATCAATTCATGTTATTCATCTATTCAAAAACCTTCAACCTTTTAACCTTCAGTTAAAAATATTAAAATCCTCACCAGTAGTATAGTCAGTGCTCCCCAGTCTTACCCAAACGTGTCCTATCAGCCACCAGTCCCCAAACAACATCCCAGCCTTCTCTTCAGCTATTACAGTATTTCCTAAAGTGTTCCTTATAATTAACCCAACAAAATACGAATCTTTAGAGATACATAATCTAAAAAAGAAAAAGGATGCTACTTCATTTCCTTAAACAGTCAAGAGGTTTATTTTCCACAGGATTTCTCAGAAACTTTACATGTTAAAGAGAATTTTCATAACTTGTTTAATAATATCTAATAACATCTCACAAACCATTTTTTTGGGAAATGCTAGGCTGTCTCCTGGATAGGCTGCCTCTATGCTCTTAATGCTTTTTGCCTTGTTGGTATATATCTTCCTTTCATTCTCTACCTATACAAATTTAGATTCCTCTACAGAAGTTCTGGAAGTTCTCTGTTCTCTGTAAGTCTTCCCAGACAACTGGAGCCCTCTTTGAACTTCTACACAATTATCTGTAACATACAATTATAACATCACACTGATTTATACTGTCAATTGTACATAGGTTTATATAGTTGATTACTGTTCCATGTGTCTGATTTAAATACCCCCAACAAATCTGTAAGCTTCTTGGAAATAGGAAAATATGCATCCTTCTCTTAACCACATAATATCAAAATTAAGGGCTATCTGACTTACTTGACAAAAGACAGTTGCACTCTAAGAAACCTGTTCAACTCCTCTCTTCTCTCAAACTCTTGGGCCTTAGTTACTATCCCTTTGCCAGAATTTAAACAGCAAAAGCATTTATAAAAAATCTATCTAGTTTTTCCCTTTCATGTGTAAGAAAAATCAAGAATATTTCATTGTAGTTTAGTATAACTGGATAGTGTCTAAAATTTATCACTTATCTTCATATTAAAGGTGATAAAGCAGGGAAACAGTCTCAACAGTCAAAATCCATCTCCCAGGTTTTCACAGAACCATACAACCTCTTGACACTTGTGATACAACCATGTCCAAGCTGTTATTATGAACAAGGCTCACTAACCAAAACAACACAGGGGATTTTAAACACCAAAATTAAAGTCCAATCTTATAAATTTCTTTTTTAAAAACTCAGCTATCCATAATGTCCCCTAATAAAAAACAGGAGAGAACAAGACCCACATTTCAAGAAGCTTTTTGGTATAGAAACTTCAAATATATACAAAATTAGAACAATATAATAAACCCCCAATGTACCCATCATGCAGCTTCAACAATCAACTCTGGGACAATTCTGTTTATCCATACCCACATTGTCTCCATGTTACTTTGAAACAAATCCCAGATATAACATTTCATCCACAAATTGTTCAGTATGCATTGCTCAAAGATAAAGAAGTTTCATTTTTAAAATCTCTCATCACGTTATTCTTAGAATATACAAAACTTAACAGAGTTAAAAAAAAAAAAAAGACTTCAGGTGAAGTCATTTAATTCTTCTAAATTCCCTCACATTCAGGCAAGACTAAATCTAAAATTCCTTTTGCTTCTATTGGCTTTTTTCTCCACAGGTTTATAGGTTGGTTTCTGAAACAGAATTCTAAACGTAAAGAGTCTGTTAAAAGCTACAAATTTCGCACAATTACACAACTCCAAGTGGTATGAAATAAACAGATACCACACATCCCATACATCAGAACAAAGTTAACTGTTTCAGAAGCAAGCAGGTAAAATTCACCTTACATATTACCAGACAAATCTATGTTTGCTCTGTATCCATTACTGATATTTGTTCATTTATTCATTCTCAAAAAAAAAAAAAAAAAAAAAAAAAAGAGGGGCGCCTGGGTGGCTCAGTCAGCTAAGCCTCTGACTTCAGCTCAGGTCATGATCTCACAGTCCATGAGTTCGAGCTCTGCGTCGGGCGCTGTGCTGACAGCTCAGAGCCTGGAGCCTACTTCAGATTCTGGCCCTCTCTGCCCCTCCCCTGCTCATGCTCTGTCTCAAAAATAAAAACATTTTTAAAAAATTTTTTAAAAAAAGAAAGAAAAAAGCAGACGTAAAAATGAGAAATGACTACTGAATTCCAAAAGGAGACAAACATGTAACTATAATACAGAACAAGGGAAATAGATGCTATTAAACAAGCAGTAATTTAAAGGAGGCAGGAGGCTCTAACGGCTATGGGACAAGGTAGCATCTAAGCTAAGACTTTAAAGATGTCAATCGGAAGGTTACTCCTCTCTGCTCCCAAAGTACTATCAGTTCAATGTTAGTACATCATTTGCCACTTTATATTACAATCTTCTACATGTCTGCTAACCCAATGGTTCCCAAAGGGAAGAAGAGGAGTCCTGCCCTCCCGAGGACATTTGACAATGTCTGAAGCCATTTTTTATTGTCATGACTGTAAGGTAGGGAGTGCTACTGGCATCTAGTGGGTAGAAGTGAAGGATGCTGCTAAACATCCTAAAATGCACAGGACATCCCCCACAACAAACAGATCAGCAGACCCAAAATATCAATGATGTGGCTATTGAGAGACCCTGGTTTAACCTGTTAGACTGTGAAAACTTTAGTGCATCTTTGTATCTCCAGCATCTGGCAAAGCAGAAATTCTGTAATTATCAGCAGACTCAACAGACCTCAATTTAAAGGTAATGGAATACAATTTTATGTATCAATTATACCTTAATACAGCTGAAAAGGCAAAAGAAAAGCCAGTGAAGATTTCAAGGAAACCAACAGCATGGCCTGTCTTTAGGGAAGAGAACTTATGCAAAGAATATATTGGTACAACTTCCAGTATCCTCCAAAATTGTAAATGCATACATTGTAGGGGGTGCCTGGGCAGCTCAGGTGGTTAAGTATTGATTCTTGATTTTGGCTCAGGTCTGGATTTCAAGGTCTTAAGACAGAGCCCCACCACAGGCTCCGCGCTGGACAAGGAGTCTGGTTAAGACTCTCTCTCTCCCTCTGTGCCCCTGCCCCGCTCACACATGCTCTCTCAAAAAAAAAAAAAAAAAAAAATTAAATACATGCACTGTAACCTCTAATCCAGGAATTTTGCTCCTAGATATTTATCTTTCAGATATGTTTACTTTCTCTAAGGGAAAAAAGAGTACATGTATATAAGGATATGCACCACAGTATTAGCTGAAATATGACTGAAAATAAATACCCATCAATAAGAATCTTATTAAATAAATGACAAGATATTCATTCAATAGAACACTGTTGTTGCCATTGCTAAGAATGAGAGAGCTTTACACTTAAGATCCAACAAAAAAATTTTTAATGCAGAAGAATGAGGGTGTATAGCATGATACAATTCTAAGAAAGGCAGAGAACATATAGGTAAGGTATGTTAATGTCTGTACATGTATCCTTCCACTAGAAACATTTCATGCATTAAAAACATCCATACTTCATGTATCATACATTATATAATATATACATTATGTACTATATCACACGTAATGTATCATATGTTAAAAATACTATACTAGTGTCATCTATACTTCATTAATAAACTTTAAAAAAAAAACCTGGTGGTGATGGCTATCTCTAGGATAGGGAACTGGGTGGTTAAGATAAGGAGGGAAGAAAACTAACTTTTAATAATTATCCTTTTATACTTTCTGAATTTGTGCCTTGTGCAGGTATCGTTTATTCAAGAACTAAATACATTTTTTAAAAGAATTTTAAATGCACTGGGGGAAGACTGAGGCATGGAAAAAGATTAAATGTTAGAAACAAGAGCCTAGCTGTAACAGTAAAAGCCAAACTACCGATATGAGAATGGAGAACAGATCACAAAAATATGGCAGAGATGAAACCAAAAGGACTTAGAACTTTCTACAAGGAAACAGAGAAGAATTAATCATGCACCAGCATCCAAACTGCTGGAGAAAAAAAAACAATTGTGCTAATTACTTAAGTAGGCACCCAGTCACCCCTGCAATTCTACATTTCATCAGTAATTTTGCTTTCCAATTCTCTCAGATGACCATTTTATATCTTCTTCCTTCTTAAATTTCTATCACCTGACCTCCTCGCCCATCTCAGCTTGTGTCTTATTACAAAGGGAAATCAGAAGCAGAATGACAAGAATTACCTTATCTTCCCACCACATATCTGCATCTGTAAGGCTCTATCTTATGTCCTTCCTGTCAAAACATGTGATTATCCCTACTTTTATCAGCGGCCAACCCCTACACCTGTGTCCTGTATTTCATCTTGCTTGCCCTCTTAAAAATTTTCCTCTATTATACCTTCCTTCTTTCTGCATCAATTTCTCACTCTTCATTGACACAGGCACATGAAAAACCCTACCTCGACCTCAAGTCCATCTCCAGCTACCACCAATTTCAAAATTCCTCTTAACAACAACAACAACAAAAACCTTAAAATATTAGTCTGTAATTACTACTGCTACTTCCTCTTCCCTTAAATCTCCTTTTATGTCATTCTATTCAGCCCTCCTCACCACTTGTCACCAACAACCAGAATCCCACTTCTCTATCATCTTACATACCTTCCACAATATCTGAAAAGAACACTCTCCCCCATTCTTAAGCAGTTTATTCACTTGACTTCTTGGATATTACTCTCTTCTTGGAAGTTACTATTTCCTTTGCTGGCATCTCCTCTAATTCTCACCCCCTGAATGCTGAAATGCATAGGATTCAGTTCCAAGGATTTCCCTCAATTTTGGCTGTTTTAAGTTTCAGTTACTGAATTTCTATTTGGTTCTTTTACAAATTTACTATGTCATTTTTGTTATAGTCTCTAACTCTGTTAAAAAGTGCTTAAGCTTGGGGGTGCCTGGGTGGCTTAGTCAGCGATCTTGTAGTTTGTGAGTTCAAGCCCCACGTCAGGCTCTGTGCTGACAGCACAGAACCTGGAGCCTGCTTCCGGTTCTGTGTCTCCCTCTTTCTCTTCCTCTCCCCTGCTTGCAATCTCTCAAAAATAAACACACATTAAAAAATTAAAAAAAAAAAAAAAAACAACCCTTAACTTTAAAATAAGTGCTCAAGTTTGGCTTTTATCTCCTAGACCACAGTAAACAGCTTGTGTTAGTCTATGTTTGATAATTGTAGTATCTAGAGTTCAAATAAGTCTTATTTCTGTTGTCTGATAGGTCTCACTTATGCTGTCTCATCTTCTCATATGCCTGGTTACCTTTGATTCTGTGCTAGACATAACATTTAAAAAATCTAGAAAAATAATTTGAGGCTCCGAATTATACTACTTTCCAAACTCTTCTTTACCTACATTCTCTACTAAGTTATTAATTTTCAAAACACGTGCACTTGAAAATCACTTGGGAACTTATTTAAAATAGATCTTTCCTGGGGCGCCTGGGTGGCTCAGTCGGTTGAGCGTCCAACTCTTGATTTTAGCTCAGGTCATGGTTTCACAGTTTGTGAGTCTGAGCCCAGTGTTGGGCTCTGCGCAGAACCTGCTTGGGATTCTCTGTCTCCCTCTCTGTCCCTCCCCTGCTCACATGCTTTCTCTCTCTCAAGATAAGTAAATTTTAAAACAAAACAAAATAAAACAGATCTTTCCTAAGCCTCATGCATGGCAATTAAATTAGAATTGGGAGGAAGTAAACACAAGTTGTTGGCATTTTTTAAAAGTTCCCTGTGAGAGCCTACCATGCAGCCAAATATTGAAAAGCAATGATCCAAAAGATTTCATCTGGTCACATCTATCTACATTAATGACTCCCAAAGTCTCATCTCTAGCCCATCCACTGTTTATTGAACCATCTATTTGGGATATCTAAATAAGCATTTCATATTTAACAACGCCACAACAGAAGTCCTAATTCTCCATTTACTCCACCTTTCCCCACTTTCCTTATTACTAGCCTAGCCAAATTCAGTATCCTCTTTTGCCTATATTATGGCACTAGCTTTGTGCTTAAACTAGCCATTGCAATTCCCACCCCACCCCCGATCCCCATCTGCCACAGAGACCTGCCAGAGTGATCTTTTTAAAACATAAATAAAATGAGGTCATTTCCATACTCAAAACCCTCCAATGTTTTCCTATTAAAAAATAAATAAATAAAAATCCAAATACCTTACCATGGCCTATATCCTCTGGCCCCTGCCTTCTTCTAATCTCATCTTCCAACACCTCTCATTCACTAAACTCCAACCCCCTCAGTTCATTCTCCCATCCAGGAACATTCACTCCTCTAGATCTCAGTATGACAGGTTCCTTTCTTAATGTTCAGACCTGTACTTCCATTGTATTTCCTTTTAAGGAGGTTATTTCCTAAATACCCTACCTAAAATAACCACCAATCTCCATGGGGTTTTTTCATGTTCCCTACTATTCCATAACCCTATGTTATTTTCTTCATAACACTAATTATCTAAAATTACTGTTTACTTTTTTTTTTATCCACTAAAACACAAAATTCATGAGAGTGAGGACTTTGTCTCTTTACTATAGCAAGGAACTTAAAAAAACATTACCTGGAATACTTTAGCATACCCTCAAACATTTGATGACTGAATGAATGATGATAGATTACTCTCATCTAGGTTGCTGGGAGGATGATGTTACTATTCATCAGAGGAGAATTTATGAGATTTATGAAAAGCACCACATGTCAAGTACGCTCATAAAATAAAATTGGATACAAAAACTATCCCAAGAGGGGCGCCTGGGTGGCTCAGTTGGTTAAGCGGCCGACTTCGGCTCAGGTCATGATCTCGCAGTCCGTGAGTTCAAGCCCCACGTCGGGCTCTGTGCTGACAGCTCAGAGCCTGGAGCCTGTTTCAGATTCTGTGTCTCCCTCTCTCTGACCCTCCCCTGTTCATGCTCTGTCTCTCCCTGTCTCAAAAATAAATAAAACGTTAAAAAAAAAAAATTAAAAAAAACAAAAACTATCCCAAGAACCACTAAAATGACCAAGTATTTTAGAGACTGGCTTTAATAAAGTAATTCTCTTAGATTAAAAGTAATAGGGCATTATAGATCAGTGTATCAATGAAAGCATACTAATGAAAATCACACATTAGGTGATTTCCATTTTGCTGGGTCTAAGAATTCTAACTTGCATTATTACTAGTGGCTACATTATGGAAAAAATGTGGCTAATAACAAATTGAATATACTACTTAAAAAAATGAGAAAAATAACTTAAAAACAGATCCAGAGATCATTTGTTAAAGATGCATCTAATGAGTTGAATTAGTTGACCTAAGATTCCAAGATTTAAACTGCATAGCTACATCAGAACAATACTGCTATTATATTTACCAATGTTAGATAGATATTTGAGACTTCTGTATCATCCTCAAAGAATTATTCATGGATGCGTGAGCACTCTATTTCCATAGACTCTAAAAAAACAAGTGTTACCAAAAACATACATTAAAAATGATTTTACTTTGGAAGGTATATAATGTACTCCAGATAAAAATTACGAATTGAAATTTCCAATGTCTTGCAGAAACTCGAATTATATTGGATGATTTGTAAATCAACAGAAATTAAAATCAAAAACTATGCTCCAAAGTTTCTAAATTATTTTGCTCAAAAAAGTGTCCAGTAAAAACTTTCATATACCCAAAATTCACCATGACCAAACTTAAAAGCAAATGGAGAAAAAATTTATGGTATGTAACAAAAGAGTAATGGCCTTAACATATAAAGATGTCTTAAAGGAAAAAAAAACAAGATAGCTTACAAATCAGTGGGGTAGAAACATGCCAAAAAAAAAAAAAGGAAGGCAATTTACCAAACACAATTTGCCAATAAAGAGGCAAATACATTCCAGTTCCCTAATAATAAATGAATGTGTTAGATTCTACTTATGCCCTCCAAAGCTTTGCCCATTTGATAAAATGATTATCCCAGTATGAATGAAGTATGCAAAAGTATAATGCTGGTGCAAGAGCATTTTTGCAATATATAGAAAATCCTTAAATAATTAACATTCTTTAACCCAACAATTCCACTTTTAGTACTTCTGCACGAGTAATCAGAAATGTGAGCAAAGATTTCTATATAATAGGAAAAAATGAGGAATAACCTAAACATCTGACAATAGAAGATTAGTTAAATCATGGAACATCCATACAAACATACTTATCTACAAATAATCATGTAGAAAACTGTGGGAAAATGCACATAATACATTGTTTGAAAAAGTTACAAAGCTGTTGTGTACATAACCTCAACTTTATCGAGACACTTAATAATATATAATATGCACAGAAAAACAGACTAGAATATTATACAGCAGATTACTAGCAAATAATTTACCAACTTTACTGGCTGTGGGATTACTATTTTTTTTGTTTCCTTTTCAGAGCTGTCCTGAATTTCTGAATCTAGGACTCTTGTTACGTTTCTTCTTTCTGATTTTCTGCTGGACAGATAATTTTCTAATGGATTGATAATTTTCTATCTCCTGGTCTAATTTAGAAGTTAAAAATTACATTTTTATTCTTGTTACTTATATAAAAATTATAAATTTCTACAAAAAGACTAAATCTAGTCTCCATAAAGATCATCCTCCTAAAAATGGCAAGAACCTTTACCCACACCTAGATTCCTTTATTTTCATACTTAGCATTCCATTTCTTTTTCAACAATATAAACATTAACTACCAAAAATGAATGCTATATATTAAAACATAATTGATAAAATGAGTTCATAATGATATCCCCCAAAAATAAAGAGAATCTTTGATAGGACTAGGACGCCAATTCATCCAATTCATTCAAAAACAGATAAATTTCTTAAAAATGAATTTAATAGCTTATCTTGCCTTTTTTTTTTTGAGCAGCAGGCAAAAGTTTATTGGGAATTATAAGATTGGAGAATAAGAACAGTAGGAAAACTCTCTTTACAGAGAGGGGATATTCAAAAGCTAAGGCCCTTATCTTGCCTTTTTTGTACAAACCTTTTTTTGGATAACCAAATAGCTAATAAGGAAAAGTTTTTTTATGGGAGAATCAAAAGTCGTAACACAAAAAGATTCAGAAGATTAGAAAAATCACCATTGTATAAACCTTAACGAAATAATCCAAAAGACGATGAAAAGCTGTTAAAACCATTAGTTGAGAAGCGGAGAGCTGGAGGCACATCAACCAATAAAATAGTTTCTGAATCCTAATTTGAACAAATTAATCCTAAAAAAAGCCTCTACATTTTTAAAAATTTATTACTTTAGTATAAATTGGCATACAGTGTCATATTAGTTTCAGGTGTACAAAATATTGATTTGACAATTCTATACCTTACTCAATGCTCACCACAATAAGCGTTAGTCACCATCTGTCACTATACGTTATTACAATTTTATTGACTATTTTACACTCCCTACGCTGTACTTTCATTTCCATGGCTTAATTAGTTTATAACTGAAGTTTGTATCTCTCAATCCCCTTCAACTATTAAAAACACATTTTTTTAACCAACTGGGGAAAGTTAAACATTATAAGGATATTAGGTAATATTAAAAGATTACTAGGAGCACCTGGGTGGCTCAGTCAGTTAAGTGTCCAACTTCAGCTCAGGTCATGATCTCACAGTTCATGGGTTCGAGCCCCGTGTAGGGCTCTGTGCTGACAGCTTGGAGCCTGGAGCCTGCTTCGGATTCTGTGTCTCCCTCTCTCTCTGCCCCTCCCCTGTTCGTGCTCTGTCTCTGTCTCTCAAAAGTAAATGTTAAAAAAATTAAAAAAAATTAAAAAAAAGATTACTAGAAATTTAGAGTATGGTAAATAATATTGTGCTTATGTTTTTAAACATCCTTATTCATCAGAGCAGTTTTCAAACATCTTAAATCTTTTAAACTCATGATCACTTTTATACTGTCAAGGAGCTTTTGTTTGTATGACAATGTATGTCAAGGAGCTTTTGTTTGTGTGAGTTATACCGATTTGCCAGAGGATGGGGTGAGGGAGAATAGCTGACTATGAAGTGGTACGGGGAACTGGTAGGAGTGATGAAATGATACTGGATCTTGAGTATGGTGGTGATTACACATAAGTGCATGTGGCTGTCAAACTGTGCAGAATTATGCACTAAAAAGGATGAATTTCTCATTTAAGTTATGTCTGTATAAAAAATGAGAATGGTAATGCAAACTGGTGCAGCTACTCTGGAAAACAGTAGGGAGGTTCCTTAAAAAACTAAAAACAGAACTACCCTACGACCCAGCAATTGCACTACTAGGCATTTATCCAAGGGATACAGGTGTGCTGTTTCGAAGGGACACCCCCACGTTTATGGCAGCACTATCAACAATAGCCAAAGTATGGAAAGAGCCCAACATCCATCGATGGATGAATGGATAAAGAAGATGTGGTCTATATATACAATGGAGTATTACTCGGCAATGAAAAAGAATGAAATCTTGCCATTTGCAACTACACGGATGGAACTAAAGGGTATTATGCTAAGCGAAATTAATCAGTCAAGAGAAAGACAAGTATCATATGACTTCACTCATATGAGGACTTTAAGGTACAAAACAGATGAACATAAGGGAAGGGAAGCAAAAATAATATAAAAACAGGAGCACCTAGGTGGTTCAGTCGGTTAAGTGTCTGATTTCAGATCAGGTCACGATCTCACAGTTTGTGAGTTCGAGCCCCGCATCGGGCTCTGTGCTGACAGCTTAGAGCCTGGAGCCTGCTTCGAATTCTGTATCTCCCTCTCTCTCTGCTCCTCCCCTGCTCATGCTCGCTCTCTCTCTCTCTCTCTCTCTCTCTCCCCTTCAAAAATAAATAAAAACGTTTTTAAAAAGTTTTTAAAAAATAATATAAAAACGGAGGGGACAAAACTTAAGAGACTCTTAAATATAGAAAACAGAGCTGCTGAAGGGATTGGGGGGGTGGGCTAAATGGGTAAGGGGAATTAAGGAATCTACTGAAATCACTGTTGCACTATACACTAGTTTGGATGCAAATTAAAGATTAGTTAATTAAAATTTAAAAAGTTAAAAAATAAGAAATAGGAAAACATTTAAAATTTTTATGTACTCAAAGGGCCTTTGTTTACATAAGTATAATCTATCAATATTTACCATATTAGGAATCAAAATGGGGAAAACTTAAAGCTGTATTAATTTTAAAATAAACTCATTAGACGTTAACATAAATAACATTTTTATGGAAAATATATTTTCAAAATGTGAGAACAGTATTAAGTCTTTCCAAATCTCTTTAATATCTAGCTTATTAGGAAACAACTAGATCTTTATATAAGCTCCTATGTTCAATCTGTTATCACCCATTGTGTATAGCTTCAGGAAACTCCACTGCACACTATATGTGAAGTGAGAGTAAAAAGGGCAAATAACATATTAGTATTATTATGAAAATACCTTTGATCTCACAGACCCCCATGAAAAGGGTACCAGGGACTCCCAGACCACATGCTGAGAGTGGTCCACTCCATTAACCACATCCATTTTGGGTTAAAATTACACAATTCTGAAATTTTACTTTAAAATACTCCAGAAGAATAAAATTTTAAACAGCAGAAATAGAGGAAACAAGAATGACAGAACACTGATAAATGTTGAAACTAGGAGGTGGTTACATTAAAGTTCACTATACATTTCTCTGCTTTATGAAATTTCCCACAACTCTCAAATAAGTTACAAGTATTTTATTGTCAGTTAAACTTAATTTTTTTATTTTAGAGAGAGAGAGCAGGGGAGAGGAGTAAAGGGGGGAGAGAGGGAGGGAGGGAGACAGAGAGGGAGAGAGGGAGAGAGGGAGAGAGGGAGGGAGGGAGGGAGGGAGGGGAAGGGGGGGAGAGAAGCTTAAGTAGGCTTCACGCTCAGTGCACAGCCTGACACAGGGCTCAATCCCATGACCCTGGGGGATCAGGACCTGAGCTAAAATCAAAAGTCAGACACTCAACCAACTAAGCCACCCAGCTGCCCTAAACTGTTAATTTTTTTTTAAGCTTTATTTATTTTTGAGAGAGAGGGACAGAGACAGAGACAGAGCATGAGTGGGGGAGACGCAGAGAGAGGGAGACACAGAATCTGAAGCAGGCTCCAGGCTCTGAGCTGTCAGCACAGAGCCTGATGCGGGACTTGAACTCACGAACCACAAGATCATGCCCCAAGCCGAAGTCGGACGCTTAACCGACTGAGCTACCCACGTGCCCCTAAACTGTTAATTTTTTATCCACTTCTGTGCTCACTATTATTTCCACATTTCCCACTCATTTCCTCTGGAACCATTTTTCTACTTAATCCTTCAGTAGTTAGTTTAGTGAGGTCTTTGAATAGTAAACTCTCAGGCCTTGAATATTTAAAATGTCTTCATTACATCCTAATTCTTGAGTAGAAGTTTAATTGCATATAGAATTCTTGACTGCTGGTTATTTTCTCTGAGTACTACGAAGATATGACTACACCATCTTCTGGCATCTGTGTGGCTGATGATAAGTTGGTAGGTCTGCAATTTCTATGTAAGTAATCTGTCTTTTCTGTTAAAATTTAAGATTATCTTTCTCCGTAATTTTAGTGTAAGTCAGGGGTGAACTTATTTTTGTTTTCCTTAATACCTGAAGTAAAATTTTCATCTGTGGACTGTATTTCTTCAACACAAGAAAATTCTCATCCATTATCTCAACGAATACTACTTCTCCTACCATTCAATCTTTTTATAAAATTCCTTCCTCTTTTTATAAAATTCCTATGCTGGTGGCTCTCGATCTTTCAAGTCTCCTGACTGCTTGTTCATTATTTCTATGCTGTCTTGTGGGCAAATTCCTCAGAACATCACCATTCGCTCACTCTTTTCCTAGGTCCAGCCTAAAGATTGCCCTATTTCCTCCTTCCATTCCTCCACAAATTTATTTCACCTAATCCAAAACAATGCTGACAAGACACACCACCACCAGTAAAAAAGAAAAAGCACTATCAATTAAATATTGACATGCCATGGATTGTGATATATACTCCATGTTTCAGAAATATTAAATGTTAAACAATGTGTGTTTTAGAAGCAATGAAGTATGTTTAGCGCTTCTAGGATTTCTGATTATTGGTTTACATATCTACCCTTGTTTTACAACTTCCTTTTTGTCATTAACGATTACAAACATACTGATCTTATTTTATTATTATTTTTTTTAGAGAGAGAGCACGACCAGTAGAGGCAGAATCTTAAGTAGGCTCCAAGCCCAAAGCATAGCCCGACAGGGGGCTCGATCGCACAATCCTGAGATCATACATGACTTGAACTGAATCAAGAGTCAAACATTTAACCAAGTGAGCCACCCAGGTGCCCCTAAACATACAGATTTTAAATTAAACTCTTCAACAAGCTGTTCTTTCTTTAATCTGACATGAATTAATTTCCTAATTATTGATTTTATTGGCTATCTTTCATAGATTTTTGCATTCACCAAGCATTTTAGAATTTTGGTTTTCAAGTTTATCTTCAGTAAAATTTTTCTCTCTGTATCCCAAGTCTGGAATTGTTGCAAGTGCCTCCACAAATCTCTCTGGCCCCAGCACAGATCCAGATCTTATATTGGATTTAAAGGAAATATTAGGGATATCACAAATCCAGACTCTGAGCTAACAGTTCAGTGTTTCAGACTGGTTCAAATGCTGGTCAGATTGTGTTCCTGTCCTCCTATTCCCTGTAACTTCTTCACATTTCTCTAAGTGTACAGCCTCATTTAAGCCATACCTTGGAGTAACAGAGACCTACACTGTTTTAAACTCCCCTCTAACAAAAAGGAGCTGTACTCCAGCTCTTGGTTTTGGTTTTGTTTGTTTGTTTGTTTGTTTGTGGGAGAGCACACACATGCAAGGAGGGAAGAAGGGCAGAGAAGAAGAGGGAGAAAATCTTAAGCAACCTTGATGCAGGGCTTGATCCCACGACCCTGGAATCATGACCTGCGCTGCAATCAAGAGTTGGATGCTTAACCAACTGAGCCACCCAGACACCGGCCAGCTGTTGGTTTTAAGCAGTGAATCTGATTCTTGGCTCTTCCTTCCTCATGTGGGGTTACTTTTATCGATATGAATAGATAATTAAATAGGATATAATTCCTGACTTAAATACTTAAATAGCAGGTATGTTCATCCTGTTAAAAAAAAAAAAAAAAAAGGAACTAAAAATTAAGCAGGATTAAAAAACTGTACAGGCAATAGAATTATAATATTAAAAAAACATACATGACACCATGTTTTATCTTGAGAAGAGATTACAGACTTCCACATTCTACGTTAAAATTTTCAAAAAGAGGGGCGCATGGGTGGCTCAATCAGTTAAGCATCCAACTCTGGATTTCGGCTTAGGTCATGATCTCACACTTCATGAGATCAAGCCCACCATCAGACTCTGCACTGACAGCTCAGAGCTTGCTTGGAATTCTCTCTCTGCCCCTCCACTTCTTGCACGTGTGAGCACTCTCTCAAAATAAAGTAACATTTAAAAAAATTTCCAAAAAGAAAAAACTATTTCCATGTTTTTATTTTCCATACCAATCATGTACTACACTTTTATAAGCAGATCAAGCAACTTCAAGAAGTACAGAAAATACACACAACTGAATGAATAAAAAGTACTGGGGAAATCAGAGTATGAATGATTTTCCCAAGCTTTAAAATAAAAATTTTAGAAATTTCCAAAATTTAGTGAAAGACCATGACATGCATATACAGTATATAGATCACAAACGAAGAGTTCGTATTAAAAACAAAGCAGAGTATACTGAATAATATCTAACTAAAAGATCCTCAGATTGTGTTTAATGAAACACTTTAAGGTCTACATAAAACAGTAGCTAGGTTGATCCTCTATTTGTATAAGAGGGCTAAAAGATTTACCAATTACCTTAAGTCATCATGGATCACAGTCATTCACATTTTTTTTCCATTCTTTAGCTCTACAAAGACTGCATTTCCCACCATACATCCTGCTTTTCAAGCAACAGTTTTGGCCTTTTAGCAGCATTTGTCCATTCCTATAATCAGCCAATTCTGACATGTGATTAATTAGATAAAACCAAAAATTATTACTTTCACTTTGTTATAATCACCAATAAAAATGTTTCAGAAGATATTTCCCCCTACACTTACCATGAAAAAAATACCATAAGGCTAGTACCTTCCTCCAAAAAATGAAAGAAAAAAAACACATATTGATGTAAATTAAATAGCAGAACATCAAATCAGTGTAGTATAGCAAAAAACAAAACAAAACAAAAAAACAGAAAACCCACAAAGGTTAGCTGTAAAAGCCTTGGGCCAGTTTCCTTCTCTACCCAAATGTTAGAAAAGTAACAAGATTATTGCAAGAAAGAATTACATTATATATCTAAAAACACCTAAATAGTAGTTGACACATTTTTCTCTTTTACCCTTGCCCTCCAACACTTAACTATGAAAAGTTTTAAAAATCCAACTTTTTGTAATGCTTCCATTTTCTCCCTATAATTTTAAAAAGCACATCTACCAATTAGTCCACAACTATGCAGTTATCCAAGGGTAATAGGAAATTCCAAACATGAGGCTTTTTGCTCTAAAGAAGTAATGAGAGGTGCCTGGGTGGCTCACTTGGTTAAGCATCTGACTCTTGATTTGGGCTCAAATCATGACCTCAGGGTTTGTGGGATTGAGCCCCACACTAGGCTCTGTGCTGCTGACGGGAGCCTGCTTGGGATTCTCTCTCTTCCTCTCTTTCTCTGCCCCCTCCCCGCAACTCGCATGCACACGCTCTCTAAAAATAAATTAAAAACCTTAAAAAAAAAAAAGAAAGAAGACAGACTTCAAGCTGTATTACAAAGCTGTAATCATCAAGACAGTATGGTACTGGCACAAAAACAGACACTCAGATCAATGGAACAGAACAGAGAACCCAGAAATGGACTCACAAACATATGGCCAACTAATCTTTGACAAAGCAGGAAAGAACGTCCAACGGAATAAAGACAGTCTCTTTAGCAAGTGGTGCTGGGAAAACTGGACAACGACACGCAGAAGAATGAACCTGGACCACTTTCTTACACCATACACAAAAATAAGCTCAAAATGGATGAAAGACCTAAATGTAAGACAGGAAGCCATCAAAATCCTCGAGGAGAAAGCAGGCAAAAAACCTCTCTGACCTTGGCCACAGCAACTTCTTACTCAACACATCTCCGGAGGCGAGGGAAACAAAAGCAAAAATGTACTGGGGCTCATCAAAATAAAAAGCTTCTGCATAGCAAAAGAAACAATCAGAACTGGAAAGCAACCGACAGAATGGGAGAAGATGTTTGCAGACGTGTCAGATGGAGACTTGGTGTCCAGGATCTATGGAGAGCTTGTCAAACTCAACACCCAGGGGACAAATGATCCAGTGAAGAAATGGGCAAGGGACGTGAATGGACACTTCTCCAAAGAAGACATCCAGATGGCCAACCGACACATAAAAAAAATGCTCAACATCACTCGTCATCCGGGAAATGCAGATCAAAACCACAACGGGATACCGCCTCACACCTGTCAGAATGGCTAACACTGACAACTCAGGCAACAGCAGATGCTGGCAAGGATGCAGAGAAAAAGGATCTCTTTTGCACTGCTGGTGGGAATGCAAACTGTTGCAGGCACTCTGGAAAACAATATGGAGGTTCCTCAAAGGATTAAAAACAGAACTACCCTACGACCCAGCAATTGCACTACTAGGTATTTACCCAAGGGATGCAGGTGTGCTGTTTCAAAGGGGCACATGCACCCCAATGTTTACAGCAGCGCTATCAACAAACAGCCAAAGTATGGAAAGAGCCCAGGTGTCCACTGATGGATGAAAAGATAAAGAAGATATGGCATATATATATATATATATATATATATATATATATATATATATATATATACACACACACACACACACACACACACACACAATGGAGTTTTACTCGGTGGTCAAAAAAAAGTGGTCTTGCCATCTACAACTACGTGGATGGAACTAGAGGGTATTATGCTAGGTAAAACTGGTTGGTCAGAGGAGGACAGATGTCATGTGACTTCACTCATATGAGGATTTTAAGAGGCAGAGAAGATGAATATAAGAGAAGGGAGGCAGGAATGATATGTGAACAGGTAGGGGGACAAAAACATGGGAGACTCTTAAATGTGAAGAACAGGCAGAGGGTTACTGGAGGGGTTGTGGGAGGGGTGATGCGCTGAATGGGTGGGGGGCACTGGGGAGTTTACTCCTGAAATCACTGTTGCACTGTATGCTAACTTGGATGTAAATTTAAAAATAAAAAAGAAAGAAAAAGAAAGAAGCAATGATTTCCATAAACCTTTCTTCCTACCTCAAACACCTGACTGAATTTTAAATGTGCCCAGTCTTGAAGGATCAATTTGTATTTACATAACAAAATCTGGTAGAGAACTAAAATTTGAGAGCCTGAGTAAAGGCAGTCTTGGTGTGAACTCTGGGGACATTTTCTGACCAGAAAAAATGTTGGAAAAAGACATAAATCCATACTTTGTCTCTCCCCACTGATTTTCAAATACACAGCAATGGTAGACAAAATAAAACTTCAAAAAACAGAACTTCTCTAAAACAGCATGCATTTCTCAACGGGAAAAAAACAGAAATATAATAAGTGAGTGGGGTTGCAACTTGGGGCATGATGAGCTGCTCTACTTTCAGTCTGGTTTCTAAGGGATAAGAGGCACTAAACATACCCATCATGAGAAGGGGCCCAGAGTCAGATGCACTGCCTTAAACAGGCAGGAGCTGGTCATTTTTGTTAAAGGGAAACTTAAGAAAAACAAAAAGTCAAAGAAATTCCAGAGCCCCAGTAAAAAATCTGTGTCTTCTCATTTATTGTAAAATTGTTACATACTTAACAAAAACAAAAATTCAAACCAGTGATGTAAAAGTATTTGAAGCATTTCATCCGGGCATACTATGCTCTAACACAGATTTAAAAAACCTTATTCTTATTTTCAACTAAAACACATCCTAAAATAATTTATCTTGCTTCTTGCCAATTAAAACTCCAACACACCAAGGGATAGTTTTCCTATCACCAAATCTCCCCCAAATTAAAATTTCCTGGGTTTCATTGCTAAATATGCTGTTGTATACTATGCAGCATTTATTCTCATTTTACTTTCTCAAAAATTTTCCCCATTCCTAAAACTGGAACAAAATTCACTTTTAATGGCCTTCTTTTATTTTACCCTTCCTTGCCACCATTCAATAAACTAAATTACCACTTTAAAAAGTCCACTTCATATTTAATTCCTACAGTGTTGTTATTCTGATAGTATTTTAGAAGTAATGTATTTGAAGTATTTGGTGCTTTGTAACACTGATTTATGACCAACATAAATCCACAAAAATCACAAATAAATTCCCTAGGGATGTTTTTCTAACATGTACAGATCTCTACAACCTTAACTTTATTCAAGCTTTAAAAACTGGTTTCGAAAAACTACCAGCTAAATCTTCAGAAGTCTGTTATTCTCAAACTTTTTGGTCTCAGAACTCCTTCTAAACTCTTAAATATTACTGAAGTCTCCAAAACTTTGTTTGTGTAGGTTATATGTTTTGATATTTACCATATTAAAATTTATGACAAACTGTAATTGTTTTGTTTAAAAATAGTAAATTATTATGTCAACATAAATTAACATTTTATGAAAAATGATTTTCCAAAAATATAAACAAAAAGTTTAATGAGACACCATGTTTTACATTTTTGTGAATATCTAGGTTAAAAGAAAACAACTAGAGTCTCATACTTGTTTCTACATTCTATCTGTTTGCAACATGTGGTTTGGGCTGAAGCATAGAGTATCTAGTCTTACCAAGATATGTGGCTAGAAAAGGAAGAAATAATTTGTCTTTCAATCAATTGTGGGTATTCTCTGATACTGTATCAAACTTGACAAGTGGCAGTTTCTTTTAAGTCAGTGGCAGTGTAAAATCTGAAACCATATTGATAAACTTTCCATACACTTGTCACAGGTGTATCTCAAACTCTGAATGGATCTTTTTACTGCTGCATGATTTTGTAACATGAACTGGTTATCTGACAACTACTGGTTCACTGAGTTATCACACAGATCTTCCAAATGTTGGCACATTTTGTTATAATACAGTATCAAATCCTATTTATTAAGATCATATCCATCTCATCAAAAAAGTAATTAACAAGCAATCAAGTTCATAGAAATAAACTTGAGTTTTCCAAAATTCTGATTTTCACTGGAAAACCCAAATTTTATCATTGGTAGCAAATACTGTTAGGCTTTTTTTAAGTGATAGGCTCACTTAAATCTTTTTTTTTTTTTTTTGAGAAAATATTTGCACTTAAATACATGAGTCTCTCAATAACCATAGTTTGTCAGTTGTTCTTTCAAGTAAAAACACTCTTTCACAAAAATAGCATTTAGTTCACCTTGCAACTCACACAACTGCACAATTGGAAAAGAAATTTTTTAAAAGATAATCATCTTGTTTATGGTATGACGTAGAAATTGCTTCATTAAAGCATACTTCCCATTTTGTCACAAAGATTACAAAGACATAGCAGGAACTGCAAATTAAATACGAGACAGCACTTCACATCCACTAGGATGGCTATAATCAAAAAGAGGGGTGCCTGGGTGGCTCAGTCAGTTAAGCATCCGACTTTGGCTCAGGTCATGATCTCACCACTGGTGAGTCCAAGCCCCACATCCAGCTCTGTGCTGACAGCTCAGAGCCTGGAACCCACTTTGGATTCTGTGTCTCCCTCTCTCTTTGTCCCTCCTCCACTCACACTCTGTCACTGTCTCTCTCTCAAAAATAAATAAACATTAAAAAAATAATTAAAAAATTTAAAAAGATAGTAACGGGTGTTGGTAAGAACGTAAAATGGTGAAATGGTGCAGCCGCTTTGGAAAAAGTTTGGTAAGCAGCTCTTCAAAATGTGAAACATAGTTACCAAACAATCCAGCAATTCCACTCCTTAGTATATAACCCAAATAAATAAAAACATGTCCACATAAAAACTGTCCTCAAATGTTCACAGCAGCATTATTCACAATAGCCAAAAGGTAGAAACACAGTCTGTCAACAGGTAAATGAGTAAAATGAGGTATATCTATACCATGGAGTATAATTCAGCCACAAAAAGGAATGAAATACTGGCCCAGGCTACAATACAGATGAAACTTGAAATTATTATATTAGATTAAAGAAGTCAGACACAAAGAAGCCACAAAATGCATGATTCCACTTATCTGAAATAATCAGCAAATCCAGAACAGGCAAATCCAAAGAGACAGAAAGTAGATTAACAGTTGCCAGGGGTTAAGGGGAGGGAGGGAATGAGGAGTGACTGCTGATGGGCATGGGTTTTTTGTGGTTTTTTTTTTGCGGGGTGATGAAAATGCTCTAAAATTAGATGGTGATGATGACTGTACAAGTGTGATTACATTTAAAAAAAAAAAAAAAAACAACACTGGGGCGCCTGGGTGGCTCAGTCAGTTGAGCGTCCGACTTCAGCTCACTCAGGTCATGATCTCACGGTTCGTGAGTTCGAGCCCTGCGTCGGGCTCTGGGCTGATGGCTCAGAGTCTGGAGCCTGCTTCCAATTCTGTGTCTCCCTCTCTCTCTGCCCCTCCCCCATTCATGCTCTGTCTCTCTCTGTCTCAAAAATAAATAAACATTAAAAAAAAAAATTAAAAACAAAAAAACAAAAAACAACAACAATGAATTATATACTTTAAAGAGTGAATTGTGAACTTTACAGTATGTGACTTGTACTTCAGTAAAGCTATTTTTTTAAAAAAGACATGCAGCACTCGAGTCAAGATTTAGTAAAAACAACTATTTTGACTGGTTCATCAAGGTCATTCTTCAGTGAAAATAGCATTTTTCTTTAACTGCAAGCACATGGTCATGAAGAATACAACAAGCCTGGAAGTGGTACTACTTTCATTTTTGCCAGGACAGAAGCCATTTTAGCCACCATCAGGGAAATGTCAACATGATGAAAAAGGCAAATAACGTCAGTATTATGAAAAGTGGTGTCCTTGACATCAAGGACCTCTGAGAGGGTTTCTGGGATCCCCCAGGGATCCACAGACCATGCTTTTATAATGGCTGCTCTAAACCACTGCTTCAGGAGGCTCAAATGCAATTAAAGTCTTGCCAAGTACAGATCTGAGGCTTCAGAACAATTCTAATTTTCTAAGCATATATGACAAATTTCTTCAAAGAAAAAAAGTAATATCTATGGTGATGGGAATTACTTCAAAAAATTAAATTCAAGTGTCCTAATGTAAGAGTTTGGAATCTTTGACTCACTCAGGTTATAACAGTAGTACAATCAACACAATAACCCAAATACAAAATAGAAGAGTAAAACTAAGGATTTAGTGCACATCAAAACACTCAATAAAACGTTATCTAAAGAACATTAAAGTAATAATGATACCATCTCTTTTACAACTGTTTAATTTCTACACAACATTCGAAAAACAGACTTCTGAGATTTCTACCCATACTATCAATAACCATGTATCTAGCACGGTTAAATTTAATGCTCAGCTACATACCTGTAAGAATAAACTATCACAAAATCAAAGAATTTTAGGTCTGGAAGGCACCCTAGATATAGTCACCTAGTCCAACAACCCCATTTTATATAATGAGAAAACCAAGTTTGCAAGAGAAAAAGTAACTTGGCCAAAATCACAGCTAGGTAGTAGGGGAGACAGTCTTGGCTCCCAGTGCTATGTTTTCACCATGCCAACCTAATTCCCCAACCAAAAATAATGCATAAAACATTTAACTTACATCACACCAAGCACAACCAAGACACCTTACCTGCCAAATAAAAATTCTGTAATGCCACCAATCAACACCAATCAAAGGTGAAAACAGATATAAAATTGGGGAAAAACTACAAACATACTTGGCATAATGGAGAAATGAATCCTTGACTTCAAAACTTTTCAGTGAAGAACAATCTGGAAGACACTTTGATGTCTACCTTTCATACAAACATAGGGAATCGTATCATCACCTTTAAAGATACCCAGATACTGAAAACACCTTAAACCAAAAAATATCCCTACATGTTAAGAAATCACTGATCTATGGCATGACATGACTTAAGACTCACCTGCAGGACTGTCAGCATTCTCTCCTGGGTGTAGCTGTATACCAGTAGAATCTATAGAGTTCACTGTAACTGTCTGTAGATTTGGCAACTGACCAGTGCTTAGACTAACTGGAGTTGAAGTCAAGGCTCCACCTGCTGCAACTTGACCAAGCGTGAGTGTCTGAACAGGCGTCAAAGTTATTTGCTGGGCAGCAGTATTCTGTATTTGTAAATTCTGCAAGTTCTGGACCCCTTGTACTTGAAATGTTTGCCAAGTTATCTGTCCAGAAGGGGTCACTGTCTGTGCCTGAATTAAAAAGGTTCCAGGATTCAGCTGCAACTGAAGATTTTGCAAAGCCTGTTGTGATATATTTTGACCACTGGCTTGCACACCATGGATTGTCTGTGGTGTAATACCTTGCACAATTTGGGCTTGACTGGTTGGCTGCTGAGACTCTTGAAGTTGTAGATGTTGTACAACAGGCTGAGCTGTAGAAACCTGAATATTCTGAGCCTGTGTCTCTTCAGAAACAGGCGACTGGATATAATTTCCCTGAAGGTCTGAAGAATGGACTTGCCCACTAGAAGTAGTCAAGCTATTTGTGTTTTGTTGTAATATACCTGTACTATCTATAGTAACAGGCAACTGTGATGAAGAAGATGTTGGCACAAATAAATCTGTATCAGTATTAGTTTCATTAATATCAGGAGAAACCCGCTCACCAGTCCTTTCTGAATTGTCTGAACTATCCATAGCTTGTCCTGTGTTTATCAAATGTCCATCGGCATTAATGCCTGCAGTCATTGTCTGAGAACTGCCCGAGAGTCCCAAAGAATCTAGATCGACACTATTGATTGGTACAAAGGTAATATTTCCTGGCAGACCAAGAGGCACATTCGCAACTACTTGGGTTTGGCCAGGAAAAGATGAACCACCAATTGCAACTCCCTGAACCTGGACTTGACCAGTCTGTGGTATGAGATTCTGGATATTAGCAGGAGGTGTTCCAGAGGCAAGCAAGGTTTGATTAGAGCCAGGAATGATCTGAATTTGACCACTTTCTTGATTTATACCCCCATTATCTGAAGAGCCTGTGAAACCAATCTGAACTTGCTGACCATCTGTTGACTGAATCTGTGGTATTACTTGATATTGAACATTGGACACTGTACCATTTGATGAATCTGATCCTGGTGCAACTGAAAATATTTGCTGATTCTGCAAATTCTGAAGGGGAAGGACATACTGCCCACTCGAAGTAGCAGCACTTGGAATCTGTACTAGATTACCAGCTTCATCTTTTATAGTTGTAGGTGTGGCTGACAAAACCTCCCATCGGTTTGGTGCTCCTCCTAACTGTGCAGAAGCCAAATCGCCTGTCTGGATAAAGAAAACAAAAAATGTTATGCGATATATGTCTGTGAAATATTTGAATCAATCCTCAAAAAAATCTTAAAAACTGACATAAATCCTACTACCTGAAATTAAAAGTTCTCTTAGTAACACAGTAGACTTCAAATACTGAGACAGTACTATATAAACCATAATATTTACTATTATTTCCAATTTTGTTAATTATTACAAAGATAACCCATGCTATTTGAGCAGGAAAAAAATTCAGAGTATTCTTTGTTTTATGACCACAAACTGGTCTTCTATTCCCTCACCTATGATCTCTAATCTATACAGTTAAATAAATAAAAATACAGGTGGCTAGAAAAGATTATGAACCGCTCAAACCAAACATTATCACAAACACTGAGGAGTTCAAAAAATATATATACTAAAATATGTATCACTAAATCAGGTACATTATATTTGTGTACAAAAAGGAAACATAACCAGTACAGTGTTATCAAATCATCTAAATAAGAAAAATTAAGATTTGTGTATTACTGCTATAAACCTTAAGTCAAACTATTAAAGCTCCCCTTTTATGGCACATATTAATGTCCTCCAGAGTAAACTCTTGGCTAGGACTATCCCATTAGCAAGCCATCATATTCTTTACTTTTCCCATGAACTACAAAAAAAATATGAGACCTTAAAATTTTTTAATGAGGAAAGATTATTGCCCTGTGACCACATGGCAAAGTCACTCCACCTGAAAGGTTTTTCCAGAATCTAAAAGCTGGAGGATACAGACATGATTTTATCTACCACTCTATTTATGTTTGCAGGAAAATGACAGACATATACATTGTGTATTCTGTTACGTAACAGAATTTAGTTATCATCCTCATATTTTACAGATTGAGCAACACAGGAAAGCAGAAAGCAATAAAATCTTACACATCAACATCAAAGGGCAAAACTTTTTAAGAAAATAAAGGTAATGTCTCACATTGGAGCCGTTCTTTTAATGCCAAGTACTATGATAGTGATTTATGAGATTATTATCTACTCCTTACAACAATTTTGTAAGGTAGGTGTTATCACTATTCTCATTTCACAAATGAAAAACTGAGAAAAATCACACAGCTATCAAATGGCCAAGATAGGATTTAAAACTAGGCCAAGTCTAACTCCAGAACCTAGACCTTTAATTCATACCAAACTTGTCTCCCACTAAGATCAAGGGTAAAGACACAGAGAATAAGACTTTATATGAATTACCCTTAAAATAGTCATTCCTATGCCACTTCCTTCTCCATCTATATATGAATTCCTATGACTATGCTTATCACCAGACAATGAAAACATAAGCAAATCTAGTCCAGCATTCTCAACCTAGGACCCATGCTTGGGCTTCAAGGGATCTCTGAATCCTCTAAAATAACACAGCAACTTTTTGAGAAAGTACAACTGGGGAGCAGAAGGATAATCTAGGGTTACACTGTATTCTCAAAGGAGGTCTATGACCATAAAAAACGGTTAAGGCATATACTGTTCTCTCAGTATAAACCAGTCCACAAAACTTAATGCAAATATTGTAGAACCACATTTTAAAAGTTTCTTAAAGAAACTCACTACCTAATTCTCATGCAGACGCGTAGTTGAAAAGCATGTATTTCAATGGATGAACCACAGTTTAATAACTCAATTCAAGACATTTGAGCATATGTGCCAAGTTGAAATAAGCATGAGTAAGCACATGAAACACACACTCTCTATTTTAAATGGTTCACAGTTTATCCAAGCAGACACAGAAATACATGCTACTACTATGTGAATATAGGTGTGCACTAGCCATAGAAGGGGAACATAGAAGATTGGGGGGGGGGGGGGAAGGTATCACACGAGATATTTAAAGTACTCTTAGAATAAATTTATGATTTCACTGTAGGCATCTAGGAAAAAGAGATGGGGCATTAATAAAGGCATAAAAAAATATTCACAAACAAAAGGAAATTCTAAAGAATGGACAGTTTGTGGAGTTCAAGAGAATCCAGAAAAGGCTCATATTCATAGAGAAAAGTAATGGGGAACAAGACATTTTTATCAAGGCCTGTAGTTAATGGCTTTGTAGATCCTGCTAAGGAGTTTGGACTTTATCCTGCAGATAATAAATGAAAGCTATAAAAGGTTTTTAAGCAAGTGATGCAATCAGGATCTGTGTTTTATAAAGATAAACTAAGGCCCAGTGAAGGAGACTGAAAGAAAGGCGGAAGAGACTAAAGACAGATAAACTGTGGGACCCAGTACAAATGTGTAAGCTTCAACTAAAATAATCATCTTTTAAATACAAACATTTAAACTTATCAAACTTAAATTACTAAAATGAAGACCAGTCATTAAAGTTGCATGTCATTCTTCAACTTCTATCTGGTATAGGCATTATAAGCTTAAGTCATCGTTCTCAATATCTGAGTAATAATTCATGTTTCATTTCAGTCTCTTGGCATCTTAAATAATCTAAAGACATTTACATCTAGACTTTATACTGAAATCTACCATAAAATATGTCTAATATCCAATCTTTATCTTCCTAAGGTTGTTGTTCACCTCTGAATTTTGACCAGCATTAAATTTACAATTATTCAACTTATATCAAAGAATACAGTATCTCAGGTACAGATTGTTTTATCATACTGGCATTTTATCTTTTTCATTCTTTAAAAAAAGTCAAATTTATGGCATCTGAAGTTTTTTGTTTTGTTTTTTTTTTTTTTTTACAAAATAGTAGTAAAGGCAAATAATCAACCATCAGTGAACAGCTTTTTAGTCAAGAAATTCCTTGAAAATAAATATAACTACTCAAATGACAAATCTGAGTAAGTACTATCCAAGGATCCAGAAGTTAAATAAAATAAATTGTGGTACCACTTTTCCCAAAAATGCAGGTCATTAATTGAAGGGAAATCCCCAAACGTTAAGTAACACAGCATGATGCATCTGAACTTTTTGAATAAACCTAAGGAGAAATGCATACATAAGAAATATTTATGAAGCACAAACCCAGAGGGAAGAAAAACAGCAACAAATAATTTAACCAAAAGACAGGCAAAAGGGATCTTTTAAACGAAATAAATTTAGTTTTAAAAAATTTACCAATATTAATTTTTTTAATAGAATTGGAGGAAAAACACTGATTCAGAAAACTATTAGACTTTCATGGTTTAAGCTATAATTATGTTTGGGGGAGGTAAGTATATTACATTATAAAGAAAAGAACTGACTTCTAGCTAAAACTGTGGAATTGTGTGTGATTTAAAGCAGGACTCAATTTTCTTATGTTAAAAATGGGGGTGGGGGGGCACCTGGGTGGCTCAGTCGGTTAAGCATTCAGTTAAGCATTCGACTTCAGCTCAGGCCATGATCTTGCAGTTGTTGAGTTCGAGCCCTGCGTTGGGCTCTGTGTTGACAGCCTGGAGCCTGCTTCAGATTTTGTCTCCCTCTCTCTCTGCCCCTCCCCCACTGGTGCTGTCTCTCTCTCTCTCTCTCTCTCTCTCTCCCTCTCTCTCTCTCTCAAAAATAAATAAACATTAAAAAAAATTTTTTTATGGGAAAACTGGGACACCTGAATGGCTCAGTTGGTTAAGCAACTCACTCTTGATTTTGACTCCGGTCAGGATCTCACCGATCTGGAGTTCAAACCCTACTTCAGGCTCTGCACTGACAGGGCACAGAGCCTGCTTGGGATTCTCCCTCTCTCTTTGCCCCTCCCCCTCCCCCTCCCCTGTTTGAGCCAGAGAGCCCACACGCCCGCTCTCTCAAAATAAGTTTTAAAAACTTAAAAAAAAAAAAAGGGAAAATTATTACCTCACAGGATCTTAAGAATCAAAATAAAGCGTTATGCTTTATAAACTATAAAGCACTATGCTATAAACCACTATGCTATAAAGCACTATCCTAAAATCCTATCATTATGATTACTCAGATTATGAGGACACAGCATGATTTGAATGCCTAGTACAATCCCTGGCATAAAGATCAGTAAATATTTATTGAATGAATAGTTAAAAGTATTTACTTTAAAATCGCTGCAAAGAAAATGACAGAAAGGAATGGATCAATAAAACTGACCTTGAGATATTAAAGTCTTCTATGAAAAACTCCCAATTTTAAACCAATTTCTTTCCATAATTCAACAGTAAGTCCCCCCAAACTTTCAAAACTATAGAGCCTTGACTAAGCCCATTCATTTGTAAGAGAAATTTCATTAGCAGCACCCCACTCAAAGAGATGACGATTCATAAAATCAAGAGACCAAAGTAAAAACATGTGATGTTAAGCTATTGGAAACACTAATGTTAGGCTTATTGGAAACACTACAGAAACAAAAGAAGAGAGACCTAAAAACACATAACCCAGGCAAGAACTAGCATTTGGTTTAGGTTCAAGATAACTCTCAGGAAAAATCCACCAGTGTTTGTCTCAGTAACTCTTCATATTCTTATCAGACAACTAACAAACACCAAGCTGACATGGAAGTTGGCATCATCGTAAAAAGTTGTAACTTGAAGGTACTCTTAGGTCTCCCTCTGTACATAAACACATAATCACACCGTAAAAAGGACCAAAACCAAGAGTAGCCCTAGGACGTTGCTATAGCAATTCATTACAAGGGCTTTCTCCAGTGCAACCAGGCATAAAAATGGAGGGGGGAGGAGCGGTTGAATGGGAAAAAAAAAAAAAGAGGCTATCTTCTCAGATAATACCTGTGGAAGGGGGGAAAAATGCATAGCACTTATTGCATAGCATTTGGAAAGGATTATTAACTTCTCAGTTCCCACAAATGGCTTTGTGAAAGCCAGAACCCGGCAAGGACAAAGTGTTACTGGAAACAAAAATAAGTGTGAAGCTAAGGTGGAAAGAAACTAAGAACGACTCAAGTTTCTTAAAATCTTCAAGGAACACTAAAGAACTCAAACCAACTTCAAATAAAAACAATTACCCAATTAACTGATCACAACTTGAAGTACAAATGAAATAAGCAAATAAATAATCCAGAAACTCACATGAATACAGATTGGACAAATTAATGTGACATAAAGGTCTACTTCTTATATTTCTTGATTTATTTTTAAACAGCTTTTAATAATAAAATACAAAAAGGGCTTTGACATCAAACCAACTTTGGGAGTCCATGCTGTGGAACATTACAGTTGAGAATGCTTTATGATTAGACCTATTCAACACTGGTTTGAAGGTAACCAAACACTCTTGGCCAGGATCCAGAAAAAACCCCTATCATATTATAACAAATTCTAAATTCAAAATACTTAAAACAAATCTCCAGTGTAGCTCACTGGCTTTTCAATGCCCTTTTAATCTTAAAATACCAAACTCAACTAGCATAAAGTTGAATTTTATGTGTACACTTCCACTTGATTTCATACACAATACTATATGCAATGTGTTACCCTGGATTAGACCCTGGAACAGACAATGGGCATTAGTGGGGAAAAAAGTAAAATGAGAATGAAGTCTGTAATTTAGTTAATAATACTGTATTATTGTTACTTTCCTAGTTTTGACAAACGCACTATGGTTATATTAACATTAGGGGAGGCTGGGTGAAGGGTATAATGTAACTCTCAGTTCTATCTTTGCAACTTTTCTATAAATATAAAATTATTGCAAAATAAAATTTTAAAAAAGCACAGCTACAAAAGCTCTTAACAGGCCTCTCATGATTCCCAGTAATTTGAGTGATTACAGTTAGATTACCTAAGCACATTTTTAAGTAGAAAAAAATGCCCATAAAAATTGCTTAAATTTTTTCATTTTCTGAGATGTACATGTCTGAAATTCATTTTTAAAATGGAAAACTAATTTTCACACTTGCTAAGGCAAACATACTCAAGCCAGTCTTGCTAATTCTACTCAGTGAAAAAAATTTATGCATGCATACCAAACATACAAAGAAAAAAGTGCTCCTACTGATTCTAGTTCACGTTCATCTGGCGGGAAATGTGATGTCAGTAGAGATTTGGTAACTGAGAGGAGGAGTCAAAGAGGCAAGGAAACAAGCTCCCTACAAGTATATGGCCACAGGAGGATGAGACTAGAGACAGTGTTCTACTCCCAGGGCTGAGATTCCCATCTACAAGTACATATACATATACATATACATATACATATTTTTCACCCATAACTTCCTCCTTCACTCCTCCCCTCCCCCTCCCCTAACAGTGAGCTATATACACTTGCTAAGTTGTGGTTACAAGTTTTTGTTCTAATTGAAAATATTTTAAAAGATAAGTAGAAGCAATCTGCTTCACAATTTTACTTGTACAGTGGTTTTTTAAGATAAACAATTTGTTTTGGCTCTATGGGCCTAGAGGAATAATTCATTAAAAAATGCTTACCAATCCGTAAGTTTAAAAGTAACAACGCCTCTCACAAATATAATTTTATGCTTTTACATTTTAATCAGCTTACAAAAGCACAAAACCTAAAATACTTTTTAAGACATTAAAACTACTCATATACCTCTACAATATAATTTGAAGCACTAAAAATACAAATACAATATTTAACAATATAGCTTAACATTAGCTTCACTTTTAGTGCCTAGACATACTAAGAATTTCCTGCAGACTATGCCAAATATCAAACTTTTCTGTCTATAGTGACTATTCAAAATATCTCTACACAAATCAATTCCCATAATCCACCTCAAAAAAAAAAAAAAACAACTGGGAGAGGTTTTAATTATTTAACAAGTGAACACATCCACATGTTTAACGCAACAGCGACGATTCAAACAGATAAAATTCACAACTGATTGTCTTAAAAATTCTGTCTAGCTAATTTGTATTAAGCACTCATGAAACACACTGACCAGCTCCACCCTCTGCCCCCAAACTAAAAACACTACAAACAGGATCCCATCACATTGTATCAGACCGGTAATCATAACAAAATGGAAATACAGCTCTGCCAATCACATTCAACTGTAAGTACAGTATACGTTAGTATGCATGTAAATACAATTCCTTACATGTACTTTTGTTTCTAACACTGGTATTCCATATTCAATTTCAAAAGCCAAAGTATCGTGTAAGTAACTTCGCGGATTTCAACCGTCGCGAATGTTTCACTTACTCCACTTACGAAAAATCACAAATTTAAGTCATCTGCAAAAACTAAAATTCATCAATTTAGAATGGCCACTAAAAAAAAAGCACTCACAAAGTATTCACTGCTGCATACAGAAAGGTAATTCAAAGACTAAACCTTCATTCCTTTTTTGGTTTCTTTTTAGCAATTTAAGATTTAAATCAGTAAGATCTAGTAAGTTGCAGCAGAAAAAGCTCCAGGTTCAAAAACACTAGAAACTAAAGACACTGCCTCTGTAGTTGATACTATCTATGGCCGATAGGCTGTGCTTGAAAATTTTGTAGTGTTCAGCGAAGGAGTTTGCAGCACTGATATGAAATGCTCAAACATCCATTTTGGAGTCCTCCACCCCCGCCCTCTCTGACTTCATTTTGTAGTGAATTTGGATCGAGGCGCCACAGTGACAATTTAGAGAAAGCCGGGGCTGGCCTCTGATCCACAGAGGCACGCGAAGGAACCCGAAAGGGTGCCCCGGCTGCGCGATCCGTCCGTATCGCGGAAGACGCGGGCGCCCGGGAGGCCTTTTGGGCAGGCGGGCGCGCCGCAGGCCCGGGATGGCGGGCCCAGGGCCTTGGCGGGGGCGGGCCGTGCGCGCGAGACTTACCGCTCCGGCGGCGGCGGGGGCCCCGGCTGCGGCAGCCGCCTCCTCCTCGTCGTCGCCCGGCGATGGCGGCCCTATCTTGCTGCAGGTAGCGGCCAGCAGGGCGAGCGGTGACGGCTGAGTGTCCTACCCCCGATGGGCGGGTTCAGAGAGGGAGACAGGGGGAGGGGGTGGCGGTTAGGGCCGGGCCGCCGCTCGCACAGGAAGTGCGCCTCGGTCCTCGCAGGCTGCGCCCGGGCGAGCGCCAGCCCGCGCTCTCCTCCTCCTCCTCGACTCCAGCTCGAGTCCTCCCGCTCGCACGCACACCAGCTCCACCGTCCGCGGGAAGGCGGGCGGCAGGCTGCGCGCCGGGCCTCCACCTTCCGCCCGGAACCCACCCCCGGGAGGGCGCACACGCTCTCACGCTCGCGCGCGCACACACACATACACACACACACACACACACACACACGCGGGCGGGCGCGCGCGCACACACACACACACACACTCACACACACACACACTCACAAAAAGGCGGCGGGAGGGGGAGCGCGGGCGGGGTCGGAGCGTTGGCGCCTCGGGCGGGCAGCTCCCGGGGCGGGGGGAGGGGAGGAGAGAGGCGCGGAGGGAGGGGAGAGGCGAGGGGAGGAGAAAGCGGCGCTAGGGGGGAGCCGGGCCGGGGCTCAGCCGCTCCTCACCTGGGCCGCCGCCGCCGCCGCCACCGCGCCGTTTCCGTGCTGCTGCTGCTGCTGCTGCAGATACTCGCCGTGGCCGCCGCCGCTGCCGCCGCCGCCGCCGCTGTCCACGTCCAAGGCAGCCATTTCCTCTTGTTTCACGGGCTTTTCGGGAGCTGCAGGCACAGCGCGGGGGGGTGGGGGTGGGGAGGAAGGCGGGTGGAGGAGAGGGAGGGGGCCCGCGGGCCGAGGCGAAATTACTCCGAAAGCCCGGACCGAGTCCCCTTCCCCTCCCCCACCCGCCCCCCCGGCGGCGGCGGCGGCGGATCCCTCCTCCTCTCCTGCTGCTGCCCCCGCCCGCCGCTGCCTGTAACCCTCCTCCTCCTCCTCTTTCCCTCCTCCTCCTCCTCCCCGCGCTGCCCCTGCCCCCTCTCCTCTCCTCTCCTCCCCTTTCCCTTCGCGCCGCTCGCTCTCACTCGCGCTCGCTCCTCTCGCACCGTCAGTCACTCACACACGCCCGCCCGCCGCCCGCGCCCGCACACGGGGGGATGCGCTCCCGGCGGACCGGGCCGCCCGCCCCAGGGCCCGGCAGGGACACGGCGTTGCTGGGGCTTAAGGGGTGGACGGTGGCTGGCCGGGAGGGGAGGGAGGCGGAAGGGAGTGCGGCTTTCTGCCTCTCACAGACACTCGGTCGCACACACGGGGCCGGGAGCCGGCGGCGGCGGCCCCGGGCTGGCTGTGGTCGGCGGCGGCGGCAGCGGCGGCGGCAGCAAGGGTTGCTCTCTCTCGGCTTTACGTACCGGTCATAGTGTGTTTAGGGCACCTCAGGCGGGGCTCCCCGCCGCCTTACACATGGTGAGGAGCGAAGGCGGCGGCGGCGGGAGAGGATGCGGGAAGCGGCGGCGGACACGGCCGGAGCGGTCCGGGGATTTTTTTTTTCCTATTTTGATTGACTGTGCGGGAAACACAAAAGGTGGAGCCTCCAGCCCAAAAGGGGGGAAGAGGGTGACAGCCCGCCCGGAAGTCCCGCCTCTCTTCTCCGCGCTCATTCGCCGCCACGCTCTTGGTCGGCAGTGCTCATTGGCCCGGATGCCCGTCAGTCGCTCGGTCAGCCGGCGCGCTTCCTGTTTGCCCCCGGGTGGAAAGAGAGAGACAATAAGCGGCCGTGGCGGCGTAGGTTCCCGAGAGCGGCTACGGCTCGACTGTTACCCCGTTGTGCCCGCCTTGCTCGCCGGCTGCCGCTGCCAGGCCCCAGACGCAGGCCTCTTTCACCTCGCAGGTGCTTGGAGCAGGCCCAGCCAAGCTGTAGAGAGCTGGGCCGGGGAGGAAATCCGTCCCCGGCGGCCCCGGTTCCACTCGACGCTTCCTCCATCCCGACAGCAGCCTCCGCCGGTTCTCCCCAGGGCCTCACGCTCTCGGAGCCGCCGCTTTGCGCTGCCAGAAGGCCGCCGCAGCTCAGCCCCGGGGCTGCCGCTACGGCCGCTGCAGCTACTGAGCAAACCAGACCCGCCCCACGAGCCCGGGGGGAGGGAGTTGGTATTGGGGGAGACACCCCCTCCGAGGCTGGAGGAGGATTTTCTCTCTCACACATTCAGCTCTTAGATTCACAGTCAGAGCCATCTCGTTCCCATCCCCCTTAGCCCCAGGTTTTCCACGCGTCTCCCACTTGTACGTACCCTGGAGGCAGGCATTGAAAACAAAAATCTCAGTTCACCTCACTAACGGGAGAACTTTTTTCATTCTGGCCAGTGGCACCAAAACAGGCATAAGACTTAAAGTGTATCTCATTTGGTACATAGCGAGTATATATATTCAACGGGGCAGAATAATTTTTTTAATCCACTCAATCATTTTGCTGGTCAAACATACATTATTCCCTGCTTTTGGATCGTCTTGGTAACAAGTCAACATCCGAAAAAACCCACCAACTATTACCAACATCTTAAAAACAGTGATTCTTAGTATTTTTTCTTGGAACATTTTAGTTATTTACTTTAAAATCTCATTTCACGTATTGGATTAGTTTAACACTACTTTGCCCTAATCACCCTTCATATCTTGCTTTTGTCCCGGAGGGAGGGTAATGCTTAGGCTTTGTGTTTGTGTGTGTGTGTGTGTGTGTTTTGCCAACTAACATTTCTGCGTATGACCTTTAGATCTAATTGCCAAGAAAGGTTAAATTCAAGAGGTGGAAACGCTGTCCACAATAACCCTTTTTATTAGAAATCTAACTCAAACAAGAATTAATGTTTCAATTATTGTATTTTGTGTGATAGTTGTGCAGTCCAAGCAATTGAACTAGATTTTGTGTGTGCTAACTAAATACAATTCTTGGCCCGTTTGTGAGACACTAAATTTGCACCTCAATTCTAAGGCACTTATACTTGTAATCTATACTCATAGGATCAAAAACACTATATTTGGCACTTAATGTACAAAAGACATAACTTCTAGGGAAATAACCTAAAAACCACAAACATGCAAAAACAAGACTTGAAATTCAGAATTTCAAGTTGAGCTCATCTAATAGTAAGACCTTTGGTCTCATATTTAAATAGAAGAATAACTTTAAAAGGCGAGTAGTATAAATGCTGTACTATTTTACCCTTAAGTTTTTTAAAGGAAAATTAAAGCATCAGAATAAGCTGGCTTGGGATGGGGGGAGGAATGGGAGGCTTGAAGAGGAGGACAGACCTGAGAAAAGTGGAGTAGGAGAGGAGGAACGTCACGGTATTGTCACTTTTCTGGCATGGATATGTTGGATAGAGGATCATTCTGTCCCTAGAAGAGGGATTTTCAGCTGTTTCTCTAAGAGTGGCAGTGTGTTTTATGAGTCTAAGATACCACCTACGTGCCCCTTTTACAAAGTCTTAGTCCAGCCACCTATAGAGAGCAAAGTATTTGGCCACAGGAATTCATTTCCTCATTGGTGCCAACTGACAAATGGAATGCAGAAATCATTTTCAAACCTCTTTGGTTCATAGACCATTCTGACAAGATGCAAAAATACCTCACTCATTTAATCTTTCTGAAAAGGGAAAATAACCTACCAGAGCTAACTATTCCTATTCTGCTTTTAATGCAGCGCTTTTAAGAGCTATATATACCAAAAGTATTACTACTACATAATTAGATTCAGAGGACCCCCTCAGCCCACACTTAAAAGAGTGATCGTCATGCAATATCTTAAGGCTGGAAATGAAGACAGTCTCTGGACAGAATACCTTTTTCTTGGCTATTCCAGCACTGTAGTCAAATCTTGAAGTACAGCTTATGTTAATTAAAAGATAGCAGGGTTTTCTCAGTAGAATCTACTGCCACATTACATAAGAATCCAGAACTGCAGTTGCTTATTACGAAGGGAAGCACCATGCTGGACATCATTTATACTTTCTCCTTTGCAAAGATGATTTCAGGAAGTTCTGTGCTGGCCACTGTTTTACATCACAGTAGGAGATCTGGGTGTTACTATATTTTCCTTTATCCTCAATTTCCTCACTTATTTTTGTATCTTCTATGTCTTTGTGTAAAGTTTTCTGAAATCCTTTGGAAACATAAATGTCAAAGGGCCTAAAAGATTTCTACACCCAATCCATGAACTTTAACCCATCTTCAACCCCCTTTTTCTCTACAAAGAGAAGAGGCTACTAAATAATGCTTGATTCACATCTGTAAGAGCCTAGCCATTCTGTATTAAAAACAGCAACAGCCCCGATGAACTGCACCACAGCTGAAGGACTCTTCCCTTTCCCTCATAGTCTCTACTGCTTCTCTTCCTTCCTGAGCATCTGTGAGTGGACCATATGAAACTGCCAATACTCAACCATTTTCATCTAAATGGCAATTTTTAATAGTTGTACCTAAATCAATGTCTCTTTGACATAACCTTTGTTGCTGTGATTGTGACCCTCCTCTTACCTACCCCTGGATCTCTTTAACCTGTTCACACTGGATTTCAAGAATCTTCAAGTTCCATTTACATAATCACTATCATATTTCAGAAACATTCTGGTTGACATTGACTAGTATACTTAACCCCCTTCATACTTTCTATCTTCCCTACCTTATTAAAAATATACCTCAAAAAAGAAAAACAAAAAATATATACCTCAAAGACATATTTCTTATTTTTTCTTAATCTACCAAAAGAGAGAGTATTTTGGGGCTTTTCCTATGTGCCAACTCCTTCACATTTTTAATCCTCACAGCCTTAGGAGATATGTATCATAGACTTATCACTTTATAGATGAGGAAACTGAGGTTAAGCAAGATTATGGGACTTGTTCTGTGTTATTTTTCAAATAGGTGGCAGAATCAGGATTTAAACCCACATGTGTCAGTTTCACCAATCAACATATCAAGTTTTCTTAAATCACCAGTTTAAGAGTTTCATCTACCTATTATGGAAAAAAGAAAAAATAAAACACAATAGGGGTACCTGGCTGGTTCAGATGGTACAGCATGGGACTCTTGACCTCAGGGTCCTGAGTTTGAGCCCCACAGTCGGTGTAGAGATTTATACTCAAAAACAAACCCCTCATACACATATGCAATAAAGTAGATAAAATAGGTACATATGTATAAGGAAGATCATTTAATTTTTTTTTTATTTTAGAGAAAGAACACACAAGGGGGGAGATGGGTCTGGGAGAGAAAGAGGCTCCATGCTGAGCGCAGAGCCCCGGAATCACAACCTGAGCCAAAATCAAGAGTCAGATGCTTAACCAAATGAACTACCCAGGTGCCTGAGGAAGATCATCTTTAAAGCAAGTCTTAGGGTGTGAACTCCATGTGTCAGGGATCATATTTTGAATGCTCTAACCAATACCTAACACATTGTGGATGTTTAAAATTAAGCAGAAAGATTGTCAAGATAATTATCTTGTGGGAAAACAAATGATGAATTAAACCAATAAATACTACATGATAAAATTTGTTCAACCTTATAATAATCCTCCTCTTTCAAAATCACTTTTCCCAAGTAAGTTAGACCCTCATTTTCATTCATTCATTCATTCATTCATTAATGAATATCATCCTAGTACAAAAGGATTCATCTTTTCATAATTCAAGGGATCTCATTCTCTCGATCTAACTTATTGACATACCTAGATATTCTAAACTTTCTAATTGCCCATAACACTTATGAAAACATCTTCATGTCAGTCTAGGAAGCTAAGTGCACTGACAGATTTCTGAGTCATTGCAATTTTCTGAAAAAAGATGGTTTAAGTATTTCTACCTTGTTAATCTGTCTTCAAATGGGGCATCTGGGCAGCTCAATCGGCTAAGCATCCAACTCTTGGTTTTGGCTCAGGTCATGATCTCACGGTTCCTGAGTTTGAGCCCTGTGTTACCCCAAACCAGGCTCCACACTGACAGTGCAGCACCTGCTTGGGATTCTCTCCCTCTCTGCCCCTCGCCCCCCTCAAAATAAACTTAAAAAAAAAATGTGTCTTTGAATTATAGTGTCTTCTTAATTGCCTTTCTTAGAATAATATAAGATGCCAGAAAGTCTCTTGGTTGTAAATTAGCAAATTGATGAGATAGCCATACTTAACAAATGACACTACTAGCCTGATTCCACTAAGGTATGATGTCCTTAAATGATGAGAAACAACCTTCAACCTGAACTATATTCATACTTTATTTCATGATTCACTGTCTTTTAATAGAATTTTTTCTATCCTTTAATCCTGTAATCCAGACATATCCATCAACTACAGTGGATCCTTGAACAACACGGTTTGAACTACATCGGTCCACTTTATGCAGATTTTTTTTCAGTAAATACAGTACAGTACTGTGTTTTTTCTCATGATTTTTAATATCATTTCTCCGCCTTACTTTATTGTAAGAATACAGTGTATAATATATATAACATACCAAATATGAGTTAATCGACTGTTTATGTTATCGGCAAGGCTTCCAGTCAACAGCAGGCTATTAATAGTTAAGTTGTAGGGGATTTAAAATAGTTAGGTTGTAGGGGTATATGCAGATTTTCAACTGTGCAAGGGGTCAGCGCCCCTAACCCCATGTTGTTCAAGGGCAAACTGTATTCCCAAAAGAGCCAACCATACCGAAGGCCTAGTTAGAGAAAGTAAGAGAAAAGGGAAAAAAAGAATCAGGTGGCAGGGAAAAAGCTGGATAGAACTGTATAAAGTATTGAAAACAGTTTTTACCTGAAGGAATAGAAGTTTTCCAATTACCACTAAAATGGTTGAAATGTCACACCATGTCATCATTCCGTTTCAACCCAAGAGGTGGAGTACAAAATAAATGCAATTATACATACACATACATTTATATATATTATATTTATAATATATAGTATAATCCACAATGATTAATAATTCATTAAGTAACATTTAAAATAAATGAAAAAAGATGATTCATTATGGATAAATCTCAGTAACGCTAAGTGAAAAAAGCTTGTTACAGCAGGATAAACAGTATAAACTTTATATATATGGAGTTGAAAAACATACCAACTTATATTCTGCACTACATGTGGAATAAAACTATAACATCTTGCATGGGAATGATAGACGCTAAATTTTACTTTTTTAATGTTTACCTTTGAAATAAAGAGAGCACAAGTTGGGGGGGGGGGGGCGTGCAGAGAGAGGGAGACACAGAATCCGAAGCAGGCTCCAGGCTCTGAGCTGTCAGCACAGAGCCCAACGTGGGACTCAAACCCATGAGCTGGGAGATCATGACCTGAGCTGAAGTCGGACGCTTGACTGACTGAGCCACCCAGGCGTGCCACAAATGCTAAATTTTAGGTGGTGACAACCCTGGGTGTGGAGAGGAGAATGAGATCTGAATGGATTTCTCAAGAGGCTTTGTATTTGCAAGTTTTACTTAAGTTATGCTGAGTATGTTATTCTGGTATTGTCCCCTATTACTACTGTTTGCCTGAAATACTTCATAATCATAACTTTAAACAAAGAGAATAAATTAATAAATGAGTCTATGGCAGAGTAGTAAAATAAACATGCCCAGGCAACTGATTGACTGAAGGAGTGGAGGGGAGGGAGAGAATGATTCACATATGACTAAGTTTTCCAGCTTTAGTAACTGGAAAGATGCGTTAGAATAAGGAATGTAAAAAATGGGAATGGGTATGTGTTGGACAATCATGAGTTTCATTTTAGATGTGTTGAGTTGGAGGGGCTAGGAGAATATCCATGAGATATCTAAGAGACTATTGTAAATTTGAACCCAGAGCTAAAAAGAGAAATAAGTGTAGGGCATGGATTTGGAAGCCTGTGAAATAATAGAAAAAACATACATTGGCCTCTGCACCTGGCTCCTGGCACAGAGCCCCTAAAACTCTTGTGATTCCCTAAGCGATAAGAAGGTACATCTAACTCTAGGTACATCTTGTGTTCAAATATTTGATCTTTGACCCTGGATCTCGACACAGAGCACCTAAATCCCTTGGAATGTCCTAGATGATAGGAGCATCTTTTGTTCTAATGAGGTGACTTGGGGTGGGCTCCTGGACAGGGGCTGGTCACTAGAAAGACCAAGCCGTGATTAGAGGCTTAGAACTTTCAGCCCCACCGCCACCCCCTGGAAAGGTACTGGAAAATGCGTTAACAATCGGACATGCCTATGTGATGATGGCTCCACAAACATCCTCTAAGTACAGAGTTTGAAGAGCCTTCCAGGTTGCTGAACTCATGAAGTTGCTAGAAAGGTGGCATGCCCAGAGAGAGTATGGAAGCTACGCCCCCCATTCCCCCTGTCTTGCCCTATGTGTCTCTTCATCTGTTTATCTGCATCCTTTGTGGTAAACTGGTAAAGGTAGGTAAGTGTTTCCCTGAGTTCCGTGAGACATTCTAGCAAATTATCTACTCCTAGGAGGAAGTTGTGGGAACCCTGATTTATAGCCTGTTGGTCAAAAGAACTTGCAATTCAGGGCACCTGGGTGGCTTAGTCTGTCAAGCGTCTAACTCTTGATTTGAGCTTAGGTCATGATCTCATGGTAGTGAGATCAAGCTCCATGTCAGGCTCCCTGCTGGGCATGGAGCCTACTTCCAATTCTTTCTCTCTCCCTCTGCCACTCCCCCACAGGAACATGCTCCCTGGCGCTCTCTCCCAAAAACAAAACAAAACAAACAAAAAGAAAGAAAGAAAGAAAGAAAGAAAGACCCAAAAAACTGGTGAACTGGGCTCTAACATCAGGACAGTCTTGCGAGATTGAGCCCTTAAACCATGAGGTCTGACACTAACTCCAGGTAGATGGTGCCAGAACTGAACTGAACTGTAAGGCACTCAACTGGTGTTGGTTGGTGTGGGCATAAACATGCACATTTGGTACCAGAAGGGAGAATGTTCTGAGCATCGTGAATGTGAGAATAAAGAGAAAAACCAGGGAGCTTTTCCTAGATGGAGCCCTTACCATCTTCATAGGTGCACTTAACTTCAAACATGAACAGTCTCCCCATCCTTAAAAAGCCTCCTTGTGACTCTGAAGTTTTCTTGAATTATTGTCTTCTTTCTTTCTTTCCCTTCCTTCTCCGAGGTCTCAATAACTTTCTACCTACTGCCTCCCTAATTTAATGCTATACTCAGTTTCTGTGCCTACCATGCTACTCAAAATCGCTGTCTGAAAGGTTGCCAATGACTTCCTCATTGCAAAACCATGGGTTCCCCATCCGCGCTGATTTTCATTCTTTTTCAGGTTTCTTAGCATTTGACACTTAATCCTTAAAACTCTCTCCTCCTTTCAAAGGTCATCTGCTCTCTGGTTTTCTCCCAAATGAGTATTTCTCCATAACTTCTCAATGCTGTCCAGTAATGTTATCTGTGATGATGGAAGCACTCTGTTCGCACCTACTACGTGGGGCTATTGAGCACTTGAAATACAGTGAGTATGACCAAAGAACTGAATTTTTCATTGTATTTAATACTCATTAATTTAAATTTAAATGGCTGTGTGTGGCTAGTGACTACCATATTGGACAGTGCAGCTTTCAAGTTTCTTTTTCTCCTCCTAGGTCCTAAATACAAAAACATTACTTCAGACTCAGTTTTTGATTTCCTGAACTTATCTTTAAAACTCATCCTCTGGAAGCTGAACCATTCTCGGAACTTCAGCCATGTCTCTAAATTTAATCCCCAAATCTTATCTTTAATTGCCTCCTGTCACCTTGACTTCCTCAAGCACTAAAAATTCTCTTAATCTCTTCGGGTGCCTGAGTGACTCAGTTGGTTAAGTGTCAGACTTCAGCTTAGGACACAGTCTCATTCACGATCTCATAGTTCATGAGTTCGAGTCCCGTGTCGATCTCTGTACCGACAGCCTAGAGTGCCTACTTTAGATTCTGTCTCCGTCTTTCTCTGCCCTTCCCTGGCTTGTGCACGGTCTCTCTCTCTTTCTCTCTCTCTCAAATATACATAAACATTAAAAAAAATAAAGGGGTGCCTGGATGGCTCAGTCGATTAAGCATCTGACTTCGGCTCAGGTCATGATCTCACAGTTCGTGAGTTCAAGCCCTACGTGGGGCTCAGTGATGACAGCTCAGAGCCTGGAGCCTGCCTCAGATTCTGTGTCTCTCTGCCGTCCGCGCCCCCCCCCCCCTCCCCCAGGCTCTCTGTCTCTGTCTCTCTCTCTCTCAAAAATAAACATTAAAAATTTTTTCTTAATAAATAAGTAAATAATAAAAAATAAAAATTCTCTTAATGTCTCAACATTTACCTCAAACTCAGAATATTCAAAGCTGAACCCATAACTCTACGGAACCAGCCCCCCTTTCCCTTATGACATTCCGGTCTCTGACAACAGTGTCCTCAGCATTTTCTCACATGCCCACACGTGTCACATCTCTTTCTTCTCCCATTGGCAGCCTGTTACCAGGTGCTAACAAGTCTTCCTGCAGAATGTCTCAGCTATGTACCCATTGAGCCCACAAAATTTACTGAACCCCACCCTGCCAGATACTGCATGACCTTCACCCTCAAGAAGCAGATAATCTAATTAAAAGACAAAATATTAATAACATATGAAATTCAGATAATATAGAAAAGAAATAACAAAGTCTAAAGTTCACTAGATGCGTTGTCAAAGCAGTGCCCTCTGAATTCAGAAATCACTGAGGGGCAGTCAGCTCCTTCTGAAAGAGATCAAAGCATGCTCTGCCCTGGGCTGGACTTCCGTAGCTCTAGAGAGTACTCCAGACTTTCCCTGAGCCTTTCTGTTCTGCATCTGCCGCCAAAGTAATCTTCTTTTACCTTGCTTTAAAATGTTAGTGGTTCCTGGGGTGCCTGGGTGGCTCGGTAGGTTAAGCACCTGACTCTTGACTTTGGCTCGGTCGTGCTCTCAGGTTTGTGAGTTCAAGCCCCGCATGGGACTCTGTGCTGATGGTGTAGAGCCTGCTTGGGATTCTTTCTCTCTCATAAATCAACATAAGGAAAGTTTTTAAAAAATGTTAAGTCATTCCCAAGATGTAACAAACACAGGGTCTCTCTTGCAACTCCTCACTGCCCTGTGTTTAATCACCCTTCCCACCAGGACTGTGCCTCCCACTCTCCTGCTCTCATACAAATTCTCACATGCCTTCAAGCTTCCTTTCAAGTCTTAACCTCTGCCGTAAAGCCATTGCTTCCAACAATTGGTTATTCCCTCCCCTTTAACTTTCCGTTACATTTGAATATGTACCCTTAATTCAAGACAGGGCTGTCACCGCTGTTTAAATTATATACATATTGTGTACAAGCATGATGTATCAGCTTCCCTGACTTCCCTGAATCAAGGAAGGAGAGGGGTATGGTTTGAAAACAATATAGCTCTTCATTTGTCCCCCTGGGACATTTTTCTTAAAGCTATGGCATGAACTTATTTGAATTTCCAATATTAAAGAAGAATGGTAGATGTGTATGCTTTATCAAAACACCTATCTTGTTTAATAAAAGAGTTCAAGAAACAGATCTACGGCGGTGAGCAAATCGAAGATAACCAATAAATATCTGTTGAATTATTCACTGATTTCAATAAACCACCCATCTGGATTGTTGGGATTAAAGTTTCAGACTTCTTATTTTAATGGAGAAACTGCTAATAAAATGAGCGGCCACAAAACTAGGATTCACCAGCTGAACAAATCATCAGAAACTCATAAGGAAATCTTTAAATGTGTTTGTTATATGCCATTTGAAAGATATACAATATGTGTAGCATATATGTAAGTTATAAAGCATAATAAATAATCAGTTACGTGACCCGGTCAACTAATTTATTTCTGGTATTGACAGGCCACTCATAATTTAAGGGTTCTACCATACTTGAGAGCAAGTGTCATTATATTTGCTCTAATTATATATATTCCAGTGAGTTATTTGCTCAGTCTAGTACATTAAAAATATAATTAATATTTTTATTGAAATATTAACATTTACATGAATATTTAAATTCTGCAGTCAATATTCCTGCCTCACTCATAGCATTTGAATGCTTTTTATTTATTTCTAGCACAATCATGTACACATCTAATGAGTTTTTCCTTTTTTTTACTCTATTTTGAACATTCTGATTTCATACTACCGTGAGATAATCTTTCTACTTCATATTTCCTCCACACTGAACTGAATAAGCCACTTATCTGCTTATGTTACTAGTCTAGTCAAGTCATTTCATTCCTTCTTTGTATTGACTGTCCCTCCCTCTGGTTTTGTATGACCAGCTTACTGCATGTTCCTTCTTCTAAGTCAATGAGATATAAAATGAAAAAAAAAAAACGGTCCTAATATTGATCCCTGGAGCTTTGTAATCCATCTGTTCCAAACTCTTCCACACGTTGATATCAAAGTCAGTGTTTAATCTACTTAAGTAGTTCATCCCTATACCATACTTCTCTAACTTCTAGATTAGTTGTTGGTATAGTATTCTTTTCATGGTGCTTTATCCCAAGTAATTGGCTCATGGCTTCCCTCAGCTGATATTTGTCATTATATTTCACATCACCGAGGCAGATGAGATGTGAATCCATGCTGACTCTTTGAATTAAATAATAGCTTTCTGATACTTCCAATCATTGATTTTCTACAAAGTTTACCAAGGTCTTATCCTCCATGGAAATTATACTTGATACTTCTAAGTTTTAGGGGCACGTGGATGGCTCACTTGGTAGAGCATACAACTCTTGATCTCAGGGTTGTGAGTTTAAGCCCCACATCGGATGTAAAGATCACTTAAAAAATAAATACTTTTTAAAAATTAAAAAAAAATAATTCTGAATTTTATATGCAGGAGAAAAGGGATATTTAGGGAATGATCAATAATTTAATGAGGGTTTGGTTTATTATAACTGATATAGACAGTCTATAAGAATTTTAAGTCACCTTTATTGGTGAATTCAAGCATCTATTAACAATCAGGAAAAAATACCCGAAAAACAAATAACCCAGTGAAGAAATGGGCAGAAAACATGAATAGACACTTCTCTAAAGAAGACATCCGGATGGCCAACAGGCACATGAAAAGATGCTCAACGTCGCTCCTTATCAGGGAAATACAAATCAAAACCACACTCAGATATCACCTCACGCCAGTCAGAGTGGCCAAAATGAACAAATCAGGAGACTATAGATGCTGGAGAGGATGTGGAGAAACGGGAACCCTCTTGCACTGTTGGTGGTAATGCAAATTGGTGCGGCCGCTCTGGAAAGCAGTGTGGAAGTTCCTCAGAAAATTAAAAATAGACCTACCCTATGACCCAGCAATAGCACTGCTAGGAATTTATCCAAGGGATACAGAAGTACTGATGCATAGGGGCACTTGTACCCCAATGTTTATAGCAGCACTCTCAGCAATAGCCAAATTATGGAAAGAGCCTAAATGTCCATCAACTGATGAATGGATAAAGAAATTGTGGTTTATATACACAATGGAATACTACGTGGCAATGAGAAAAAATGAAATATGGCCTTTTGTAGCAACGTGGATGGAACTGGAGAGTGTGATGCTAAGTGAAATAAGCCATACAGAGAAAGACAGATACCATATGGTTTCACTCTTATGTGGATCCTCAGAAACGTAACAGAAACCCATGGGGGAGGGGAAGGAAAAAAAAAAAAAAAAAAAAAGAGGTTAGAGTGGGAGAGAGCCAAAGCATAAGAGACTGTTAAAAACTGAGAAAAAACTGAGGGTTGATGGGGGGGTGGGAGGGAGGGGAGGGTGGGTGATGGGTATAGAGGAGGGCACCTTTTGGGATGAGCACTGGGTGTTGTATGGAAGCCAATTTGACAACAAATTTCATATATTAAAAAAAAAAAAAGAATCAGGAAAAAATAACTTGAAATACAATAGTCAAAATCTAGTAGTCAAAACTCCATAGAATTATGCCTAAAAAGACTGAGTTTCAGTGAATGTAAATTATATCTCAGTTTGTTTAATGGGAGAAAAAATCAAATAGAGAAAATCTTCACTTTACAAAATCTGATAGGAATACTGAAAGTGAAAGACCAGAAGAAGCGCATAGGGACTGGAACCTGTACATAGGGGAGGTTTAACTCATCATGGAAACTTTTTCGAGGAGGAGATGAGAGCATATGAATAAAGGCCAAGCAATGAATATTTTGAAAGCAGGTAAAATCCATCAATAAAGCAATGGAATGGAAGGAAGTATAAACTATTTAAAGCTTATATGTTCAAAGTGAAGGCGTAAAAAGGCGAGTGAATAAACCCACAGGGTTCCCCACAAACACATATCTCTGAACACAGCAAGATAATAAAAGAGAGCAGTATATATCTGGATATATCTGCTTTGTCCACTCAAAAGCAGGGATGAGCAGAAAACTTAGCACAGAGTAGGACTTCACTACATTTATTCGATAGATGGATATTTAACTTCTTTAGCCTATTATCCCATTATTAGTCAGTTGTCCCTAGTTTGTTTATATTTTGTTTTTAATTTGTTTTGTTGGGTTTTTTTAATTTTTTTTTAACGTTTTTATTTATTTTTGAGACAGAGAGAGACAGAGCATGAATAGGGGAGGGTCAGCGAGAGGGAGACACAGAATCTGAAACAGGCTCCAGGCTCTGAGCTGTCAGCACAGAGCCCGACGCGGGGCTTGAACTCACGGACCGCGAGATCATGACCTGAGCAGAAGTCGGCCGCTTAACCGACTGAGCCACCCAGGCGCCCCAATGTTTTGTTGGTTTTTTGATTAATGTTTTATTTATGAATACTTTTAGACTTATAAAAAGTTATAAAGATAATGCAGAGTTCCCATCTACCTCTAAGCCAGTTGCCCCTAATGGGGACTGACCAATCATCCCAGTTTTCTTGTGACTGCCCTGGTGTTAGCACCAAAAGTCCCATATTCCAAGAAATCGCATTCCCAGGCAAACAGGGATGGTTAGTCACCTACTACGTCAACATCTTAAATTACTGTGGTCTTTGCGTCAAAACTAAGAAACCAACACTGGGGAGTTACTGCCAACCAAACTCCAGACCTTATTTGGATTTCACCAGTTTTTCCAATAACGTCCTTCTTTTCTGTTCCAGAATCTGATTCAGGATACCTGTGTCTAGTTGTCATGTCTTCATGCCCTCTGTCCTGTGACAGTTTCTCACTCTTTCCTCACTTCTTATGGCCTTGACTTTTTTGAGGAATAATTGTAAAGTATTTTGTAGAATCTCAGTTCGGACTTGTCTGATATTTTTCTCATATTTAGACTGGTCTTAGGAGCTTTGGGACCCTAATTTATTTTTTAATTCTGCAAAGGTCATGCTGATTTTCTTGGCTCCACTAGCCACGGTGGACTTTAAATTCTTCAGAATATCGTTTTAATTTTTAAAAGATAAAATCACTTGTCCAAGAGTTAGAGTAAATTTTTTTATTATAGATATAGTTCTCACATTACTATTCTACAAAGGGCAAAATCAAATTGCTTCAAATTCAAAAAATTCTTCTTTAAACTTTGAAAATGACAGATAACTCGGACTCATTACCCACAGCCTTGTCCACTGATACTATCCTCAGAGGGTAAAACTACATCACTGTTTGGCTAAACAAAGGTAGGAAGGTTTATTTTTCTTTTCTTTTTTTAATATTTATTTTTGAGAGAGACAGAGAGACAGAGACAGAGTGAGAGTGGGGGAGGGGCAGAGAGAGAGGAAGACACAGAATCCGAAGCAGGCTCCAGGCTAGAGCCCGACGCGGGGCTCGAACTCACGGAGTGTGAGATCATGACCTGAGCTGAAGTCGGACGCTTAACCGACTGAGCCGCCCAGGCACCCCCAAAATATGGCACTTTAAAAAGTTGCATTTCTTTGACTACAGTGGAGGTGAGCATTTTTTTATATTATTACTGAAGTATCGTCGACACCCAGGGTTATATTAGTTTCAGGTGTATACCACAGTGATCTAACATCTCTGTTGTAAGTTATGATATGCTCACCGCAAGAGTAACTGCCATCTGTCAACATACAACACCATTACAATAGCATTCACTATATTCCCTATGCTGCCTTTCATTCCCGTGACTTAATCATCCCATAACTGGAAGCCTGTATCTCCACTCCCCTTCAACCATTTTGTCCACCCCCTCCTTCCCTCTGGCAAACATCAGTTTGTTCTCTGTATTTATAGGTCTGTCTCTGCTAGGGTGAGGTTTGCTTTTTGTTTTTTGTTTTTTTTAACTTAAATCCACAGTCGTTAACATATAGCGTAATAATGATTTCAGGAACAGAATTTGGTGATTCACCACTTACATATAACACCCGGGGCTCATCCCAACAAGTGCCCTCCTTAATGCCCCTCACCCGTTTAGCCCATCCTCCCACCCACAGGGTGAGCATTTTTATATGGTTAGTGCCGTTTGTATTTCTTATACTACACTTGTTTACACACTTTAAAATCCAATGTCCAGGGTGCCTGCTGGTTGAGCCAGTGGACTGTGGGACTCTCCATCTCGGGATTGTGAGTTCAAGCCCCACGTTGGGTGTAGAGATTACTTTTAAAAATGAACTTAAAATAAATTTAAAAATAAAAAAATAAAAATCCAACTTCCCCTCAGGGCATCCATCACTTTCTTCTTGATTTAAAAGTGCACATTAATGACATTAAACTTCTCTCGTAGAGGTTTCAAATACGTACATTTCTTTACCTGTTTTTCGTTTGCCTTTTAATGATGTTTTGATTTTCAGAGGTATGTAGTGTTCTCATTTGTTTTCTGCCTCTAGTGGATGTTTTCGGTTTTTTTGTTTGTTTTCGTTTGTTTTTATGGTGAGCTCAGTCCTGAATCTTGGTTGTTCTAGTTCGGGGCAGCTCGTGTGAGTCTAGGAATCCCGCAGTGCGACCACTTCAGCACAGGTTCCTATGTTCTTTCCTAGTGAGGCAATGCCCTGAGTCCTCCCAGTCCCAAGCTTTAGGAAAGAAAAAAGAAATAAATTCAAAAGCCCACTGCCCTGAATGTTGCCAAATTCGGGCCTCCGAGGAAAAAAAATTCCAAAGACAGTAATAACTCAGTTAAAAAAACAAAAACAAAAACAAAAAAACTCTTTTAAGACAATTCAGCTCCCAAGCCTCAAAACTGTCCGTTTTAATAGCTGTAGGGCTGTACCGACTGGGGACCCCCAGCCCACTGCTTGTGAGTACCCCTGCCTCCAAGTCCTTCCCAGGCTCCTTGCTCCCTCCAAACGGGGATGAGAGTCCGGCCTCTGAAGTCAGGCTCCGGGGGGCCAGGAGTTCTCTTTCTATTTCCCCTTCTCCTTGCCTCCATTTTAGGACATCTCAAGTCATGACAATTTCAGGACAAATGCCAGGACTGAAAGTTATTAAAAAGAACCAGAAAGACTTAAACGCCTTCTTCCTCTTTTCTTTTTCTTTTTTTAAATGAAAACGTGTAGGATGGCTCACGTTTTACATTAAACTTAAGCCAAGAAAAAATAAATAAAAGAGAAAAAACTTAAGGTAAGAAGAAGGCCTGGCTCACATACAGTAAACGTAGTCACTTTTGCGCCGTGAATCAAGGGGCCTGGGGAAGGCCTCCTCCTCACACATTCCCCAGAATGTCTCCCTGCCACAAACTCACCATAAATGGTTCCTTTCTCAAGTGCTTGACCCGATACCCAGATAGAGTGGGTATTTGTGAGTAACTGTGAGAAATGTGATCCTTCTCGGAAGTACTGGGGTCTGTGAACCAGGTGTTTGTCCTCAAGTCTTGAGAGACGCAGACTGCCCTACAAAAATAAAGCTCTGCTTATGGTTCTGCCTGACCTGCCCTTTCCAGTTGAGAAAGGGGCCTCGATGGAGACGAGAGCCCCCATGGCCTTGATCAAGGTGGGAGCAGGAACTCAAGCGCATGCTTACTCTGCCCATCAGATAATCCGTCCTGATGGCGATACCACACTGATATTAAATGGTATAAAAAATAGGAAATGGAATATGGTTTTGACGCTAACCTACTCACTGGTCCCAGAAGCTGCTTTCATCCCGAAGCTGTGCATCAGAACAACTCAACATTCAGCCAGCAACCCTAGGTCGCATCGCTGATTCTAAAAGGCTCCAGCCCAGCTCCTGCTCAATGAAGCTGTGTTATAGAAATATTTTCTTTAGCACTTGTAAACTGCTTGCTTTCTAGAGTTTCCTTGTTGGTGACCTTATTTTGCCATTCAGCTTCAATATTAATTCAGCACGGAAGGGAAGTGGAGGGATGTCCCAGCCTGAGCCCAAGCTGGGCTCAGAGCCAGGATTCAGATTCGTCCAGGCATGTCTGATGGACCTGCCAGGAGTCTCTCAGCATGAGGGTTGGAGGAAACTCATGGAAAACAACATCCTAAGGCAGTGGGTGTGGGGGATACATCACAGGTATCAGAATCACCAGGGAAACTTGTAAAAATATGTACACCCTGCACAAATGTGTCCCTCATCCTGGTCGTGTGTGTGTGTGTGTGTGTGCGCGTGTGTGTGTATCTATGTACACAAATGGATGCACACTAGCAGGAAGCACTGCTTTGGCACCAAAATTGGCCCCAAGATTTATGTAGAAATATATTCTGTATTAGCCAGCACCAGGGGCACTGAGTACTCCAGAGAACACAGGGTGGCTTCTCTGCACATGAGAGTTCCCTGGGCTCTGGCAGTGTGGCCCTGCTCTGTAGCTCTGAACACCAATGGCTTCCACACTTCAGGGACTCGCTGCACCAAGAAATCTTAAACTGGAGATCCTGGCTTCCTGGGAATCCAAGAATAGGCTACCAGGGTCCCATACACTTCTGAAAAGTACTTACTGGGAGTACGCTTTTCTGGAAAAGTTTCTCTAAGTGTCTCAGATTTTGAGAAAAGGAGATGACCCTCAAAAGGTCAAGAACTAGAAACTGCCAAGAAAACATTGGGCAAGCAGATGTTATAAGATTGTAAGAATGTCATAATGACGGATACAGGCAAAGCCAGAAAGACTGTGTTTTGTTTTGTTTTGTTTTGTTGTACTTTCAGTTAATGTGACTTATTTTCACCTTGAGGCATCCATGACCTGGTGAAACTCTGGTTACATGAAAACATGAAATCCCACCTCTGCTTCAAGCCCACCTCAAGTGTCTCCACCTCCCTCCCACTCCCGAAGCCAAAAATCACTGCTCCCTTGGCCCAGGCCTTGTTTGTTTACCTCGTATAACAACACTTTTACCTTAGATTTTCGACCTGTGTGCACACATCACGTCCCTTCTACAAACTGTAACCTTTGAGAGTAGGAATCATGCCTTCCCCATATTCTCCTTCTTATGATGTCAATAAGCATATTGACTTAGTTCTCAACAGACGAGGGAATGAACAAATTACAAATCTGTCCCATCTACCAGACCTTTTTATTCCCTTTTACTGAAAGACTAGCCCTATTTCCTTGTAAATTATGCATTTCAAATGCATTCCTTATCATTTATATTGTCAGTCAATTGATTTACTTCTTTATGCATCGTGCATTAATTACCTGCCTTACCTGTTTTATTTGGTTGTAAACTGCCTGAAGGGTAAGGATCACATGTAAGGCACACTACGTAAACCTACGAGCCTCTTGGGAGGAACACACGGGGCTAACCAATGTGTTCAGCGTCCCAGACGGCAGGCTCAGGCTCGCGAGGAAATCTTTCGTGAGAAAACATCGGCCAAGGTAGAACAGAGGTGGGTAGAAAAGAAAACAAAAAACAAAAAACAAACCACAACTGCTAGTAGGAACAAAGCTAAAGAGTGAAATCGTCAGATTACAGAACTGACTTCTAAAGAGGAGGTAAACCAAAGAGAGAGCAGCCTGAAGCTGCGTGAACGACAGTTCAACGAAGAGGCCCAGCCTCCGAGGGGGTGTGGCTGGACTACAGTTCAGAGCTTTGGTGTTGGCTCCGCACAGGTTCTGGAAGGGCTGCCAGCTTTTTTCTAGCCCGTTACCCTGTTTGGTTTGTTCCCTGTTTGTGCCAGGCTTTTCTTGTGTTCAAAAAACCCTGACCGCCATTATTACATGTAAAATGATGTTAATGAATCATTTTAGTCTGTTTTTAGAGTAGAACGCTGGCAGGGTATTTTTAAAATTTTTTTCTTTTGATGTTTATTTATTTTTGAGAGAGAGACAGAGTGTGAGTGGGGGAGGAGCAGAGAGAAAGGGAGACACAGAATCCGAAGGAGGCTCCAGGCTCTGAGCTGTCAGCACAAAGCCCGATGTGGGGCTCGAACTCACAAGCTGTGGGAGATCATGACCCTGGCTGAAGTCAGACGCCTACTGACCGACCGACCGACCAACCGACTCACGGAGCCACCCAGGCGCACCAGCTGCAGGGTATTTTTAAACGGGTCATCAGAGAGAGGCACGGACAGAAACACGGTGGCGCTCTCTTTCTCTCCTTTACTTCTCAGTTTTATATTTACTTAACTTCCATATCCACCCACACATTAACACACCCTTCATTCCCTACAACCGAAGGCTCTAGAAGATTGCGTGATCTGCTGACCATTTTAGCTTAATGACTGAATTGTTACAGTATGATTATTCTGGGGATGTTTACTAGCTGAGGGTGGGCAGCGTCATAAATATGACACATAAATATTCCACAGGCAAGAGTCAACCTAGGGAAAGTGCAAGTGGGAGGAGGAAAGGCCAGGCCAATTAGTGGCTAGGTGGATAGGAGCTTAGCTAGTGGTTCCAAATTAACCATGACTACTCAGATACCAGCCCCAGGACACAGGGGTAATTTCAGGTTGAATACAGCTAAATAAATGAGATAATCTTCCATTGTGTATATAGTTTGTCACAAGTTTAGAGTATTCATCTTTCAGCAGCATGCATTGGGTGCCTATGTGTGGGAACCATCGTTAAACAGAACGGAAATCCTTGGATTATCTGTCAGTCCTGGTGGTAATTTTGCATCTTCTCTCGATCTTCACTCTTGGAGGTCATTATCTTGCCTGTCTCTATTATTTGCATCTCTGGACCCCCAAATAAGTTTGTTTTCAGCTAAGTCTTTGGGGGAGCAGAGTCCTTGCATGTCTAAGTCAGACTGTATGTAGTTCAATTAGAATTTTTTAAAAAATCTGTGTTCCATAAGCTAATCCATTTATAGGTTTTTATCATTGTTTGCTCAGTTTACTAGGATGAGCCAATTTTGAAAGTGTCCAGTGTTGTCACAGCTGGGCTGGACTATGCTAACAGAAAAGAGAATTCCTCTAGATCTCATTCGATATCGGAATTAGGAACAACAGCTGCCTCGGCCAATATGGCTGGTGAATATGGGGCAGAGAGAGCCCAAAGCCTGGGATGCTTGAGCTTGCTTACCATTTCACATGTTCTCTTCAAGAACCCTAACAAAATGTAAAAGTTAGTAAGAAGCCATAGGATCCAAGACATATGTACATAATTCTTTAGCTTCTAAGTCCTTACCAACTAATTCATTAGCAGTTAAGCAAAGCATGGATCTGGTATCAGAAGACTTACATTCTTCATGTACAGTTTTATGACTTGAGGCAAGATCCTTCACTTTTCTGTGCCTTGGCTTCCCCATCCATAAAGCAGAGACAATAAAACCTGCCTCACCTTCCTCTCTATATTGTGAAACTTAAGTGAGCAAGCCTGTGAAGGCTTTTTAGAAACTGTAAAGAAGTGTAAAATTGTAAGGATCATTATCAATTAACATTCAACCTGAAAACTTTCCTAATTGAACTCCATCTTAAATTTAGCAGCAATATGAACTTAAAACTCTGCTTTGGGAGAAGGGCTTACGTGCTTATTTTAAAATTCAAAGAAATAAAACCAATTCCTATAGGTATAATCCTATGAATAAAAATACATTTTCTTTTTTATTTATTTGTTTTCTTTCTTTAAAAAAATTTTTTAATGTTTATTTTATGAGAGAGAGAGAGAGCGTGAGCTAACGGGGCAGCGGTGGAGAGAGAGGGAGACACAGAATCTGAAGCAGGTTCCAGGCTCTGTGCTGACAGCTCAGAGCCTGATGCGGGGCTCAAACTCATGAACCATGAGATCATGACCTGAGCCGAAGTCGGACGCTTAACTGACTGAGCCACCAGGCGCCCCAGTTTTCTTTCTTTTTTAAATAAAAAATACAATTTCGTTGGAGGGAAAAAGCCCATTGGGGCAAGTGTTTTAATATACAGTTTAGGGAGCAGATACTGTTTTCTCAATTGCTGAGTGCTAGAGCAAAATGAGAATCAGTAGTACCTGCCCATCCTTCCAAAGGGCTCGCAAGTTGGGCTGCTAAGAAAATCTTGCTCTTTCAGATCCTCTACTTCCATTTTCCACCATGGAAATGTTTACTTGGTCCCAAATCACGGAGACCCAAAGCTTTGGCACTTTCAGTCCCTTTGATCACAAACTGACGGTACAGATTTGGATGCTCAGGCAAGTTGACTGATGGCCAGATATTTATGAGTATGCACAGACCTGAGGGATACCCTTCTAATGCAATAATTCTTAAGTCCACATGTGCCAACCTCCAGGGCGTAATTAACATTATTTTACTTTATTTTGTAAATTGCACCCTGTGCAACACAGCCCTCGGGGGCTTCTAGAGAAAATGAGCACATTATAACAAATAAAATATTACAGAACAACAACTAATAGCTTAAGCAAATTAAAAATAAGAACCCATAAAATAGTCTTGTTGCTGGGCCACAGGGGAGGAACAAAGTCCTTTAACCACTAAGACTGTTAGATGCTTTAAGACTTTTCCTTCTTTCATGCAAGAGGAGCAGGAGAGGGAAGAAGGATTGGAAGAGGAAAACCACAAGCTCCATTCAGAGTGCATTAGTTCCCAGCAGGACCACAAAAGGCCCCTGAGTTATGGTAAGGGACCAGCACTTTCCTGATGCCCATAGTTAGGTAAGGTCATATTTGGTTTCTTGAGATGTATGGTCCAACTTTCAACAACTAACTAAAGACTTCTGTGCTTCACTTTCCCACCAGACTCAGACCTGATGTCATTTTCTTCATTTTCCTAAATAGGAAAAGTTCCAAATTATTTAAAAACTTAAATAGACCTTATCTATCCTATAGGTACAAATAATAACACCAACTGTAAATATATAAATAAGTGCACACATGCACACACACACGTATACACGTACACTCCCACATCTGTAATTGAACTTCCAGAGGCCCTTCTGCAGATGACAATATGGGCTAACAGAAATAATCTTCTAGCCAAATACAAAGCCAGTCCACTAGGCATTTTTAAAATAAGAGTGTACTCTAATTTTTCCTTAAGCCTCCACAAAGTTTTGCATTGCTATCAAAATATTTTTGGAAATTCTGTAATGTTTCTCCTTTTCCCTTGGCTTCTTATTTCTGGCAAGGACTAAACCCCAAAATATCTTTCCTCTGGGACACTGAAATAACTGTCCCAAAGCAGCTGCCAGAGCCATAGCTATTCAGAGATTTGGGACAGATTTCCAAGGAAGGCCACTTAAAATTTTTATTGTTTGAGTCAAAAGCCCCACCTTCTGAGATTCTCAAAGAACAGGTGTGAGGGGCGGGGCTGGGGGGGTGCTGTCTCCTGGATTCTCTTATTTTCGGTCACAACTCAGTCTGCTGTTTCACTTCTGTTTCTTCCCTCCTCTTGTCTGCCGCCCACCCTCCTGTGGGTTCTATTTTAGATGCAAAGAGAAAAAACAACCCACCACTCCCTCTCCCCACCCCACCCCCATCCCCAGGGCTCTGAGGTTGTATTTCTCCTCTGCTGACTTTCCAAAAGCTTCCTTATTCTAATGGTGCCACAGAACTGGGTTCTTCTTACCCAGGGCCACCTCCCTCAAGTTTAGAACTATGCAGCGGGCGTATCTAGTAGATTAAGAGAAGAAAGAGGTCTCTACCACCAAGCAAGCTGCCTGACTGGCCCAAGCTGGGGGTTTCCGGCAGACAAATAAGGTTTGGACTTGTTATGTAGCACACAAGGACCTTTACATCAGTGGTTCTCAGCCCTACTCGCGTCTCAGAAGCGCCTGGGAATGGTTCCCAAAAATACCTTTGTCAAAAACAAAACAACAACAAAAAAAACCCAAAACCAAACATAACAAAACAAAACAAAAACCTTTGTCCAGGCCTGTTGAACTGAATCTCTGGCCTGGGCCTGGGCGTTGCAATTTTTTAACAGCTCCCAGATGATTCTATTGTGCAGCAGGATTAAGAACCACCGATTTAGATTCCGCTTGTGGAAGTTATCCAACCCCGAGCTTACTCCCTTCCTTCCAAATACACCCCAGGAGATTCCTCTGCCTGCTCTCACACCAAACATTTCTGGGAGCCAGGAAATGGAGTATGGTGGTCTAGGGAATGCAGTTTAGTTTTAGAAAAGAAGAGGGTTGAAGAGAAAGGTGGCACCAAGGCATGGAGGAGGCTGGTCCTGGTGGTCCTCCCGGCCCCCTACATGTAGGGGCACACAGCTGGTGTACATGAGGCCCCTCCTCTCCCTGGGGCCCGATCCTCTTAGAATTTGGCAGATGAGGCACTTGAAGCATCATGATGCTTTCTTGCCTGCCTGGGAGAGGGGAAAAACTAAGTTGTGGGGGACACCGGAGACTCACAAACTGTGATGCACAGACTCAGGATAAGAACACATCCCAGCCAGCAAAAGGACAACTTAAAAATTAAGTCACATCTATCCTGTAAGTGTTAGGATACAATAACAAGTGTGATTTTACATGCAGATTATAGCCAGAGAGATGGACACATAGCTGCTGCCTTGACACAGTCTATTCCTGGTCATACAAAGGCCGGGGACTCCACTGACCAGGGAGAAAGTGGTTCCTAAAGCCCCAGACCACCATGGTCTCTTCAGACCCTCCAGCTGCTCACCAAGCAGTTAGGAAAGGATAAGGAGTCCCTCCCTCGAAGCCCAGAGTTCTAACGAACTCCAGGGGGTTCTAACCCTCCCTCGTCCCAGTTGCTAAGGCAACTGGTGGGCACCATCCAGCTCTTCTAGGCCAATGACTCTGCTGGGCAAGGGGCCTACCCTGTACTTAGCTTTTGCTCAGAGCTTCTTGGCTCTCCGCCCGCCTTCCTCTGGCACATTTACAGCTGCTGTTGCACTCTTGGCTTAGTCTATACAGAGAAGGTCTTTCTTCCAATCTCTCTCTCTCTCCCCAGATGTCTCAGAGTTTATGTGGGAAAGCATATTCTTACAGCCTGTTAAAGAGACCTTCAAAGTCATGCCTTCTCCTGCAACCTTTGGAATCCACTGGATCCAGGCAGTGTGTCAAGTGGATTGAACGGGAGGGTGTGACTATTTTGCATGCGCTGGGTAGAGTTCCTAAATGTTTCTGGGTTTCCCCTAGCATGGTTCTGATTGTGAGCATCCAGAACTCGGGGTCTTGCCCTCAGAAACAACCGTGAAAAGCACGGGCAGCAGGATTAATGCAGATGTGCAATATGGATGAGGTCCAGCTACCAGGGAGCAAGGGTTTTACATTTTCTTGGCCAAATTAAAACCTTCCCCCATTCACACCACCTTGGCGCTTCCAATATAATGAAGCTCCATTACTTGGAATTTGGGGTGTGTTTCTTTCCCCACCCCACCCCCACCCTCAAAGCAAATTCAAGCAAAAAGACTGAAAGAGAGTGAATGAATGACCTCTCTTTCAGATAATGAACTGCCAGAGTCCTGGCTCCTGCCAAACCATACCCCACCACCAAACCAGCAAATGTCAGCCTGTGCCGGTCACCGTTGCTCCTTCCCAGAGCCACGTCATCCCGCCTGACATCCTAGCCCGTCTGGGGCTAGGGCCCATCCCTTCCTAAAGCTTTAGCATAAATTCGCAAACATGTGCAGCTCCCACTTTAAGAAAGTTTTTTTGCTTTGCTTTGTTTTGTTTTGTTAATGAAACGAAACCATGTAACCTACTGTATTTATTTGCATTCGAATCCAATAGTTAGATCTGGATACTGAATATGATATACCTTTAAAACTTGTCAGAGTGATCACATTCCAAGACTGGGGACAAGGAATGCCTAAAGGCAGACCCTCCTACAGGAGGGGACTGACTGGCAGGGAACGCCCTGCCTTGGAACTGATGCGCCCTGCTGCAGGGGTTTCTTGCCTTGTTTCATTTTTAGAAACCAGAAAAACACGAAAGGGCTCCAGTTCTAACCATCCCACTCAGGCCAGGCCCCAGGCAAAACTAGAAAGCAGACCAGGAGGGCCAAGTCAGGCTTCCAGCTCCTACTTGCCCCGTGAAAATCAAGGACCCAGTCAGGGACCCCATACTCCCCAGCCCAGGGTAGACAGAAGCAGCTCAGGGGCACATGCATCCCAGAAGTCTCTGAATACAGGACAGAAGAGCAGAAAAATCAGTTAGATATGTCAGGGAGTCAATATAATAATCATCATGATGATAATAAAAATAATAATGGCCACTAGGATTCTTATCCCAGCTCTTCTACTTAGAGGCTTTGTGACCTTGAGCGTTTAACCTCTTTCTTCGCCTGTAAAATGATGACAATTATCTACCCTGCCCTTGCCCCAAGGGTTGTCATAAGAACCAGTGAGATCATGTAAAAAATTTTTTTTCAAAAACTATAAAGTTGGTTTGTAAGCTGTTCAGAATATTCATTCCTTTCTTTTTTTAATTTTTAATTTTTTTTTTAATTTTAGAGAGAGGAAGTGGGGGGAAGAGGGGAGGAGGGAGAGAGGGGGAGAATCCCAAGCAGGCTCAACACTCAGCATGGGCTGGGGGCTCTATGTCGGGCTTGGTGTGGGGCTCAATCCCACAACCCCGGGGTCATGACCTGAGCTAAAGTCAACAGTCAGCTGTTCAACCCATTGAGCCCCCCAGTGCTCCTGAATATTCATTCTCTTTAAGGCTATTTAACATCAGTAGATATGCAAAACCAGATACCACGCCTAAGTATTATACTAAGTAGATGAAGTCTTAGCTATCTATTGATAGTTAAATATGCATATGGTATTTTTCTTATAATAAGTTACTGTTACTGGGAGATCTGTAAATAGCCTCATTGCATAAAACCAGTTCCGGCACTTGCTAAAGTGGGCTTCTACCTCTTGATGTGGTATAGTTTCAAGGGTCCCTAAGGAGTGCTCTGTACAACTCCGAGTGGGTGGTGCAAGTCTTTAGCTAGACCACATAAAAATTATATCTATTCTCATTGAATGCAGCTATCTCTATGATTTGTGAGTAGGCTGTTCAATGAGTTCAGAAAAACATTTCCTTCTAGCTCCAGCTGGCAAGATGTCAAGATTGAAAAACACATTTCCTGCTTCTCTTTCTTGCCCCAATTGGGATGGATGACCCTAATTCTCACCACCCCATTTCCTTAAGCCATTAGCAGTGATTGAATCTCTGCCCATCCCAATGAGCCTCACACAGACGATTACAATGCACAGCGGCACCCGTAATAGAGAGAACTATGTTGTGAAACTCCAAATTTACTTTTAATTCCGCCTTTGACAGACCAAATTGAAGCCATGGGTTATACTTTGTTATGGCCGCTTAACGCTAGCTGGAAAACTCAGGCACCCTCCAGTTTGTAAAAGTTTCCTTCTCCCATTAGCCTCAGATCAAATGAGATACCTCCATCTCTATCTTGATGGCTTTCAGTGCACAAAAAAAGAGTCCGTCATGATGGGGGAGGTTCTATAGAAAGGACAGCCAGAAGCCAATGTCCCCGAGGAACTGGGGAGCCAGCAGAAGAGACAACGAGGCAACCAAGCATTGTCCTCTTACTGTCCATACATTCACACACACTTGTTACAGGCTGCTGAGCGAGGAAGGAGTTCCATAAGACACACAAAAGCTCTGCAAGCAATATTCACTCATTCTTAAGTAACCAGGCACCACTTACCTGCTCAAGCTCGAGAGAAGAAAAAGATAATAACAGCAACACTGCCACCGACTGTTCCCCCTCTTCACTCTCACAACGAACCCACTATGATCCCCATTTGACAGACGAGGTACTAACAAGGCTTAGAAAGGTTATGTAACTTGCCTAATATGTCATAGGTGTTTGCTGCAGAGCAAAAATTCCAACCCAGATTTATCTGATTGCCGAGCCTCTGCTCTTACACTCGGCTGGCTTCATTGTCCAGAGGAGTCAGTCAGGAAGCCTTTGGGATGCTGAGGCTTGAATCGGCTCTTGAGTGCAGCATGTGGCTTGGGTTGAGGGAGAAGAGGAGAGGGTGTAATCCAAATTGCTGAGTTTGTATCCCCAGGGCTCACCACACTGCCTACTACATGGTAGAAACTCAATGTGTATTTAATGAATGAATAGATGAGAAAATGAGAAACAGTACGAGCAAAGGTAGGGAGATCAGTCTAAGAATGGAGAGCAGATGTGGGGAAAGGGATAATGAGAAAGTGGAAGGGGAAAGAAGCGCAAGGAGACCAGACTGGAGCAGGTCTCACTGCAGCAAGGAGTAGGAGCGGAGGTCAGTCAAGCCAGGTGGAGCTATTTGAGGAAGGCTTAAAATTCTAGAGTCATGAGTCTGCATTTAGTTCTGTGCGCGGTTAAGGTAATTCCTAAGAAGGGGCGTGATAAGGTGGAAGCCTTGATTGAGAAGGTGAGTCTGGGTCTGGTGTGTGGGAGCGGCCGGAGGTGGAGCCCCAGTGAGAAACACACTAGGGAGGACTGGGGGCTCTGATTGGTGACCTAGGTACGAGTGGAGCGCAGGCTTGTCTTTTTTTTTCAGGTTTGTGTCTTAAACAGACAAGAGAGTTGGGCATGCCATCATGACTGCATTATTTAGGGCAAGCAGAGGACAGTAAGGAGGCGTGCATGTTGTTTTCATGACAAGCAAGCTAGGATATGGAGATACGATGAAAATAAGCAGCTCAGCCTCACTACACAAATAATTACTTTTAAAAATCTGCGGTCATCAGGTCAAAGGAATTAGCTACTACCTGTCTGAGCAAGTGGTTCCAAGTATGTTTAATGATCTTCATTGGCCTGAGATCTTTTTTTTAAGCCCTCAAATAATTAGAGCAGTTCTTTTGTCAAATTTAGGTGGATCCTCTTGCTATTAAGAGTCATGAACCACAGGTAACCATTACTATTTGGCAAACATGTTGAGAACAAAGGCAGGACCTTCTCCTTTAGGGGGAACCTCGCAGTGGGTTCAGCACAGAGTACACAGAAATGAGTGCCTCGCAAATACATGTGGCCTTGACTTCCTAGCAACTGAGAGAGCTTTCTCCTTATGTCCCATACAGAGCCGGCACTCACCTGCTTCTAGCAATGCTCAAAGAGCTACTGGGGCTCCAAACATTTGTGCCCAACATCAGTTCTCTGACTGTGCTTTAATCACATACATTCACAGGGGGGTTTGCCTTAAGAAATGAGCCTTAGGGTTCTTCGATGTTGGTAGTATCCTGTGAACAGAAGAGGATTTGAAACTGCAGGCACATAGATGTTCATTTAATCATTCAACATACTTACTATGTACCCACTATGTACCAGGCTCTGTTTATGGCACTAGAAATATATCAGTGAACAACACAGGCAGTCCTGCCCTCATGAAGGTTACCATCTAGTCAAAGAAGACAGGTAACAAACAATAAACGTAACTAGTAAGTTGGAAAGTGTGGAGTGCTATGGAGCAAAGGAAAAGTGTGAGGATTGGGGCCAGTGTCACAATTTTAAATAAGGTGGTCAAGGTAGGCTTCATTGAGATGGCAACATTGATCAGAGACCTGAAGAAGATAATCGTCTGTGTTGTTCCTTACTTATTATACTTAAAACCTTTCTTAAAGCATCAAACGTAAGGTAAAAATGAGGCATCAACATCTGGTATAAGCGGAATTGGGGACTAGCCTTCTTGTTGCGAAACTAACCAGACACATATTCAATATACTTGCATTTTAACAAATGCGACCGGATAAAACTTAATTTTCTGAGGTAGAATGTGCTAAAATAGCACTCCAAAACCCCTTCTGGGTAACAAAGTTCCCCCGTTAAAACTCTGGCCCTGTCAGTGCCTTTCTGTCAGGTACCATACTTTCTCTGAAAACCACAATAAGAACTGGTCTTTTATCAAGATTAGAAACAGATACCAAATGTTTAAAGGGGATAATTAATAGCCAACAGCAAATCTTTGCATTAATGCAGTGGCAGGTGAATGAGTTATGAAAATTCCCTTTACCAGAGAAACAATCAGCTGCTTTACCACTCACCCTGCAGCCTTTATTTCTCGCTTGGAAAAAAGCCATATTTATGGCTTTTATGGGGGAAGAAAAGAGGCCAGGAATTCTGTGTTGGATAAATTTGATATCTGTCTAACCAATGATAACAATTCACGTTTAAGTGCGTATTGTTAAAACCATAATCTCCGTTCCAGATTCTAAGCTATCGTAATACGTGTGTTTTCAAGCCTTTTGGATTCCAAATGGCTCCCAGATCTAGAAAGTTATCTTACTGCTCAGCCAGGCAGGGGTTTGGTCTTGCACAGAGCCAGTTTCAACAAAGTCCCTGAAACACAACGTGTTCTGAGAAATTAGAAAGTATGCAGCGTGTGTTTCTTTTACATGATTATAACTCGGTTTCTGAGTGGTTTTCATACTAAGTGGTTCTGCTCCGAGATTTCACCCCCAATATCACCTCCACATTTCTACGTCCTGCCTGCATTTCTCTGGTAGCTCATATATCTTCAACTTCTGACTCTGCTCAACCCAGTTCAGGCCTTCCTCAATTCTAAGCTGCCAGAGTATCATGGCTGAAATACTTGAATACTCATGTGAAAGGAACTCAATCAACTTCTGCTTTTGTGTCATTTAGCAACAGTTGCTCTATTTCCTTCTCTTCTATTAAGCAATTCTGTTTGCACAGAAAAAACATAACCAACAAATGACTCTTCTTTTGTTTACCAAGTACTAAAAGCAGTGATAATAAACTAAACCATGCCAGACATTTACATAACCTACTCCACACTCACATGGCAATGTCACATAGGGCTACGCGATGTGAGCCCCTTCAGAGGAGAAATGACAAAGAACTTCAAGGACAAGAAAAATTGCTTTTACCAAGAAAAAAGAAGCATGGTTTAATTGTGATTTGACTTGACAAGGGACGCGTCCTGCTTTGAAAAAAAACACAGGAGCCTCTTGGGCAAATTAGCAGGTTGATATTGAATACACCGGTTTATCTTTCCCATCTTTTGCCAGATGCTCCATTTCATGGGTTGGTCTAGAACCACAAAATATATCCTATTAAAGCACAGGAACAAAATAGATGCTTTCTTCCACAGGAAGGCTCAACATGTAAATAACCACTGTCTCTTTGACCTATATCCATCCCTGAGGCTGCACTCGTGACTTTCTACAAGCACCAAGCACCCCTGTATCTCACTATCACCCCAACCATCCTGCTATTGTGTAGATGAATTAACTGTGACAAGATGAAGTGACTTGCTCAAGATCCAGTCACCAGAACTAGCACTCAGGTGCTCTTTTGCCCAAGGTTACACAGATAATTAATGAAAGGTGATATCATTCCCTGCCTTCCAGCTTCTGGCAACACCCAACTTCCCCACCTTCTAGTATCTGCCTCAACTCACCTCACCTGTGCCCTGCACTCAACCAGAATGTCTGACTGCCAAAACATGCATTTGAACCCGTGTTTCTTCTACGTCATTTGGTTGAGTGCCACCTGTCTTAAAAGCAGGGCTGATGTACAAAATATTTAACCACTGCTATGGTCTAAGCACTTGACCATTCAGAAAGGATATTGGCTTAATGCTGAATCAAGGACCTGGAGGCTCCCCTCCCCCCTCAATAGGCCCTGTTAGCTGCAGGTGTGTGGGGAGATCAGAGGGACCCCTAGGGGCAGTTTCTAAAGAGAAAGGTGTAAAGGATCCAGTCTTCCGTAATCTGTGCACCACGTGTACAATGCTTCCAATTTATTATTCATTCAACAAATATTAAGCACCTACAATATGTTTTTCCTTGTGGGAAAAAGAAAAGCAGTCAGACACACCCTCACGTCCTACCTTGTTTCTCGATGGAAGAGACAAGAAATGTCTGTCAATAGTTACAACAGAAACCAGAAAATTGTTTTAAGATAGGTCCAGGAAGATGGGTATGGCTGTTGACAAAAGGAGGCATCGTTTGTGGTTATGCATCACAGAAGGCCTTCTGGGAGGCTCATTTCAGCCATGGCTCTTAAAGGGTGGGGAGGATTTGGGGAGGAGGAGCTAAAAGGGACAGTATTCCAGGCTTTGGGAAGAAGTGCACACAAAAGTAAGAAATGGTAGACTACAGATGTAGTCTAGCTGGCTGGCCGTCACTGGTGGCACGTTTACAGGCATCAGCACCAAGGAGTGTGGCCATAGGAAAGGAAGGGGTTAGCAACGACTGAATGAATACTCCAGAGCACTGCTTCCTGGGCTTCAGGGCATGCTCCCTGGGAGCCCTCTCATTTCTAAACTGGTCAGGCACCCCTCCCCCAATTTCTGACTCTACTAGAGAACAGGCAGGCATTGGCTAAATGGACCAAGGGATTACATGCCCTTGCCAGGCTCTGATGGGCCAGGGAAGAACTGGCGATTGAACGCTGCCCTTGGAATCACTGCCTGGGAACAGGATGCATTCTCCAGCCCGCTTGGAGGCAGCCCAGCACTGAGTCTGGCTCTACTCCAGCCTGGTTCCAAAGCCAGAAGTGGGAGTATGTGACAATGGGCCGTGAGTGCTCCCTCGTTCCTCAGTTGGGGCTGGAGGTGGGAGAGGGAAGGGTTTGTTAAAAGTAGATCTAAAATAGGAGTAGGCAGAGAACACTGTGTGAAGTCATTTAAGAAGAATGATCGACTCTCAGAGTTTGCTCTAGACTAAATTGGAAGAGATTTTTTTTCAAAGTTGCTTTTACCATCTCCTATCGAATATACGGGTCCCTCATTATTTTAGTTCGATGATGGAAACCAGCAACTTGCTAATTGGAAAGAGCATGGGCTTTGGAGTTCCACCAATCTGGCCCCAGCTCCTTCCTTGTCAGGAAGAGAACACGCTTCCTATTTACCTAGAAATGATGCACTGGCAGGGAGGGTTCACGGATTCAAGATGAGGTCTAGGAAAAAGGAAGTTAGTAAATAAGAAGTTGTCAGTGCTTCTCTACCATGATGCAAGAACGATGGAACTCTGTTCTCCCTGACTGGTAGTCTTAAACAGAAGTATTTGTACAGCAAGTACAGAGAGGAAAACCAGCTCCCCTGGTCTAAAGGCTGTGCTCCCTGCGAACAGCCAGCTCCTTCTGTTCTTATTCTACACCCCAGAATCTGCCTTTACATCTACAATCCAGTTTCCTGAGTAGACTTGCTTTAGAGCATCCTGTGTATATAACCAGCTCCAATTTTCAAACAAAGCCTTTCTCCTATTGCATTGTTTTCCATATTGGAGACTTTAATCAAATTCTCAGAGGTCCACGAATTCTTTAGAATAACTTTTAAAAGTTGTGTTTTCATTTGAAAGATCGCATAAACATTTTAACACAAGCATCATCTGGATCACCATCTTTTTACAGAGTAATGCTCTGTAATATCAATGCCCAGACTGGATTTGCACTGATGACTATTTTGGTCAAGTGACCATCTAAAGTCTCATAATGTAAGTGTGAAAGCAATAGTTCTCAAATGGGGATATATTCAAGGGTCCACACGTTTTCAAGTCTGAGAAACATTTCGTAACTATCAATAACATGACAGGCTGGTTTATCTATCAGTCTCTTGTAAGTTTGGCTATGATGAATTGATCCCTCCCAGCTTAATCACCCTGAATGAAGGGACCCAATAGTTATTGCATCTGCAGAGCTAAAGATCAGATCTGTGGTATCTGTACCAATATACTGCCAGTCAGTGAAGCAACCAGTTAAATGACCTCCTCCTGAAAAGCTCTACTCTCTTGTATGTGACACACAGATTGTGATTGGCCATCAGAAAAACTAATCTTAGATCTGAAATAGAAGACCTTTTGATCTCTGCTCTCAACTTTGTAAAATGCAGGTGAAGCTACCTCCACTACTATTAATAGGGATATTGGGCTAATAATTCCAGACTTTCCACGGTGCCAGGTCTGTCTGGCCCTGCTCCTGACTCAGTACTCTTATCTTAAGGAGATTACGATGTGCCAAAGACCAGTGAGATGAAAGAGGCATGAGAAAGAACATTTGGAGAAAGTCATACCTAAGGTCTGCAGGCTAACTCAAGTAGGACTATGAAAAGTTTCTTTAGGCAAATCATGCATCTGAAAGACGTCTCTGAGTCTGGGTCAGAGTAGCAGTATTCATGTTTTGGATGCAAATAACAAAGTCACCAAGGGGACTCATTTGTTCTCGTAACTGGCAGTGCAGAGGTCGATCCGACTTCGGGTGTAGACTCAGTGGCTCAGCACTGCCCTCAGGACAATTTCTTCCTGCCACTCTGCCCTGCCAAACACAGCATTGGCTCCAACCTCAGGCTGGCTCTCCTCATGAACACAGGATGGATGGCTGCCAGCAACACGTAGACCATGCGCTTCCTCCTTTGGGGATGCTTTTATTCAGCATTCCAAGCAACAATTCCAAGATTTCACCCTGATTAGAGTCCTTGAGATCTCTCTTCTCCAACATTCACATCGAATCAATCAGAAAACGATGGATTCTACCTTCAAAATATATATGGCATCCAACCACCTGTCACCACCCTATTGCCATATTTCACCTGGATTACTGGAGTCACCTCCTAACTGGTCTCCCTGCTTCTGCTCCTATTCCCCCTAAAGCAGCCTGTGTGATACTTTAAAAATGTAATTCAGATCATGTCACTGCTCAGAATCTTCCAATGGCTCCCCATCGCACTTGCGAATGAGCCATCGAGTTTGCAATGCCCTGTTAAGTGCCTGATCTGGCCCCCGGCACCCTTTTGGGACCTCAGCCCCTGCCACACCCCCTCCCTTTCTCACACCAGGTGTGCTCAGCTTCTGATCAGGGACATTATACTGGCTGTCCTCTTTGCCCAGGACACTCATCTTCTGGAGAGCCACACGGCTCACTTCCAAGTCACTTTGTCGGTGAGACCTAACCAGGTCAGCCCATTGAGAACCACAATGTCTGCAAGACCCTCTGCACTCACAATCTCCCTACCCTGCTTACTTTTTTCTCTAGTACTGCTCACCTAGTGTACTCATTGATTTATTGACTCCTCCCAGCAAGAACGTAAGAGATTTATGTCTATTCGTTTCCCTGATGCAGGTGCTCAAAAAGGCTTGCTGAATGAATGAATGCATCAGCCCGGCTCTGACACCTCACCTACTTCTGAACTCTGTTTTTTTTTTTTTTCCAATGTTTATTTTTTGAGAGAGAGAGAAAGAGAGAGACAGAACGTGAGGGGGGGAGGGGCAGAGAGAGAGAGGGAGACACAGAATTCGAAGCAGGCTCCAGGCTCCAAGCTGTCAGTACAGGGCCTGATGCAGGGCTCGAACTCATGAACCATGAGATCATGACCTGAGCCGAAGTCAGATGCTCAACCGACTGAGCCACCCGAGCGCCCCTACTTCTGAACTCTTATGGGAAAATGCCTAAGACCATAAAGTTAGGAGCAGGACCTACCAAAGTTGGACTACGCTGGATGTCTCCAGAGAATTCTGATTGGAATTTTGATTATGTTCTAAGAAAGAAAATGATAGGAATCAACAGACAATCGGTGGGGTTAACAACACCTATGGTGCTTATGTAAAATGATGGTTCTTGGGTCCAACCACAAACTTACAAATCAAAATTTCAAGGGACAGGGATTATAAAAATCTCCATCTTCTTTTGTTATTTCTTTCTTTCTCGTTTCTCCTTCTTCTCCATCTTCTTCTTTGTCTTCGTCTTCACCCTCATCTTCATCTTCATCTTTTTAAATCAGCAGCTCCAGGTGATTCTTCTGTTCGTTAAAACTGAGAATAGTTTGGGGAGTGTGTATCCATACTTGGCAGGAGCAGCACAGGTGTACTGTGAGACATAACAAGTATGACAAAGACAACTGAGATATAATAAACAGTATTTTTTAATGTTTATTTATTTTTGAGAGAGAGAGAGAGAAAGAGAATGAGCAGGAGAGAGGCAGAGAGAGAGATAGAGAATCCAAAAGGGTCTCTGTGCTGACAGCCCGAGGCGGGGGCTCAAACTCACAAACCATGAGATCATGACCTGAGTTGAAGTGGCATGCTTAACCGACTGAGCCACCCAGGTGCCCCAAGAATATTTTTTTGGTTGTTTATTTTGAGAGAGAGGGGGAGAGAGAATTCCAAGTAGGCTCTGCACTGTCACTGCAGAGACCGAAATAGGGCTTGATCTCATGAACCATGAGATCATGACCTGAGTCAAAATCAAGGGCAGATCCTTAACCGACTGAGCCATCCAGGCACCCACAGAAGAATACTTCGAAGTCGAAACTGTTAATGAACTTTGGGAGTTGGAGTTCTCTTTAGATAATTATTTCCTTTTGTTTGCATAAATCTTTGTTTCTTGATTTTTCCATACAAATAATCAATATTCAAAAAACAATGGTATTTTTGTCACTTAAATAGAATTAGATTAACATTTTGTTAAATTTCATGCCAGTTTATAGGACTAGATTTTGCTTTTGACATTTTAATAATCATATTTAATCAGTCTCTGAATCTGAAGGACAGTTTTTAGTGAAGTGCTATTTTTTGTTCAACAATAAAATTATCATTGTTTTTATCCAACTTATTTAAACAAACAAACAAAAAGTTCACCCATTTCTCTTAGCCCTACCACTCCCTGCCTCTGGCAACCACCAATCTGTTCTTTGTATCTATGAGTTTAATTATATGTTTTTTTCTAGATTTCACATATAAGAGAGATCATATGATACTTGTCTTTCTCTGGCTTCTTTCATTTAACACAATGCTCTCAAAGTCCTTTCGTGTTGTCACAAATAGCAAAATTTCAATCTTTTTTATGGCTGAGTAACATTCCATTTGTGTATTTGTGTGTGTGTGTGTCCCCCAATTGCTTTATCCTTATTAATGGACACTTAGACTGCTTCCATGTCTTGGCTGTTGTAAATAATGCAGCAATGAACATGGGGGTGCATATATTTTTGAATTAATGCTTTCATTTTCTTCAAATAAATATCCAGAAATGGAATTGCTGGATCACATGGTAGTTTTATTTTGAATTTTTTGAGGATCCTCCATAGTGTTTCCATAGCAGCTGCACCAATTTACATTCCCATCAACAGTGCACAAGGGTTCCCTTTTCTCCACATCCTTACCAACGTTTGTTATTTCTTCTCTTTTGGAGAATAGTCATTCTGACAGGTGTGATGGTGATATCTCATTATGATTTTCATTTGCATTTACCCAATAATTAGTAATGTTGAGCGCCTTTCCACGAACCTATTGGCCATCTGTATATCTTCTTTGGAAAAATGTCTATTTAGATTCCCTGTCCATTTTTTAATTGGATTGTTTGTTTTTTTGCTATTGAGTTGCTTGAGTTCTTTATATATTTTGGATATTAGGTTCTTATTAGATATATGATTTGCAAATATTTTGCCCCATTCAGTAGGTTGCATTTTGATTTTGTTGATTGTTTCCTTTGCTGTGCTTTTTAGTTTGATGTCATCCCACTTATTTATTTTTGCTTTTCTGCTTTTGCTTTTGGTGTCAGATTCAAAACATATCACCAAGACTTATGTCAAGGATCTTACCACCTATGTTTCCTTCTAGCAGTTTTTTTTTTTTAATGTTTATTTATTTTTGAGAAAGAGAAAGAGAGAGAAAGCATGAGCAGGGGAGGGACAGAGAGAGAGAAGGGAACAGAGGATCCAAAGCAGGTTCCAGGCTCTGAGCTGTCAGCACAGAGCCCGACACGGGGCTCAAACCCATAAGCCGTGAGATCATGACCTGAGCCAAAGTCTGACATTTAACTGACTGAGCCACCCAGGCACTCCTTTAATCCATTTTAATTTTTGTGCATGTTATAAGATAGTGGTTTAGTTTCATTCTTTTGCATGTGGCTGTCCCAGGTTTCCTAACACTATTTACTGAAAAGATTGTACTTTTCCCATCATATATTCTTGGCTCCTTTGTTATTATTGACCGTATAGAGGCACCTGAGTGGTTCAGTTGGTTAAGCATTCAACTCTTCGTTCTGGCTCAGGTCATGATCTCACGGTTCATGGGTTTGAGCCCTGAATTGTGCTCCTGTCTCTCTCTGCCCCTCCCCCCCCCCCAAAAAAAATACATACATACATACATACATACATAAACTTAAAAAAATAATGGACCATATATGTGTGGGTTTATTTCTGGGCTCTCTATTCTGTTCTATTGATCTATGTTTGTTTTTAGTGCCAATACCGTATTGTTTTAATTACTAAAGCTTTGTAATAGTTTGAAATAAGGGAGTGTGACACCTCCAGCTTTGTTCTTCTTTCAAAAGATTGACTATTCCAGGTTTTTCATGGTTCCATACAAAGTTTAGGATTTCTATTTTTTTTTTTTTTAGGATTGTTCTATTTCTGTGAAAAATGCCATTTGATAGAGCTTTCATTGAAACTGTAGATTGCGGGGCACCTGGGTGGCTCAGTCAGTTAAGCGTCTGACTTCAGCTCAGGTCATGATCTCACGGTTGGTGAGTTCGAGCCCCGCGTCGGGCTCTGTGCTGACAGCTCAGAGCCTGGAGCCTGCTTCAGATTCTGTGTCTCCCTCTCTCTCTGACCCTCCCCCGTTCATGCTCTGTCTCTCTCTGTCTCAAAAATAAATAAAACATTAAAAAAAATTTAAAAAAAAGAGAAACTGTAGATTGCTTTGGATTGTATAGACATTTTAACAATATTAATTCTTCCAATCCATGAGCATGGACTATTTTTCCATTTATTTGTGTCTTCTTCAATTTCTTTCATTAATGTCCTAGAGTTTTTAATATATAAGTCTTTCACATCCTTGGTTAAATTTTTTCCTAGGTATTTTATTCTTTTTGATGTAAGTGAGATTATTTTCTTAATTTCTCTTTCTGATAGCTCACTTTTAGTATATAAAAATGAAACATAATTTTAAAAAAATTTTATGTTTATTCATTTTTGAAAGACAGAGTGTGAGGGGGAGGGAAAGAGAGAGGGTGAGACCCAGACTCTGAAGCAGCCTCCAGGCTCTGAGCTGTCAGCACAGAGCCCCACGCAGGGCTCAACCCACAGACTGTGAGATCGTGACCTAAGCTGAAGTCAGATGCTTAACTGACTGAGCCACCCAAGTGCCCCAAAAAATGAAACATATTTTTTTAGTATAAGTTTTGTATCCTGCAATTTTATTGAGTTTGTTTATTCTAACAGCTTTTTGATGTATTCTATAGGATCTTCCTGTATACATTATTATGTCACCTGCAAATAATGAGTTTTACTTCTTTCTTTCTGGTGTAGATGACTTTTGTTTCTTTTTCTTACCTAATTGCTCTGGCTAGGACTTTCAATAACATGTTGAATAAAAGTGCAAGGGTGGACATCCATGTCTTATTCCTGATCTTAGAGGAAAAGCTTTCAGCTTTTCACCATTGGGTATGATCTTAGCTGTGGACTCGTCATATATGGCCTTTATTATGTTGAGGTATGTTCCCTCTACACCCACTTGGTGAGAGTTTTTGTCATAAATGGATGATAAATTTTGTCAAATGCTTATTCTATCTACTGACCTAATCATATTTTTATCCTTCATTTTGTTAATGTGGTGTATCTCATTGATTGACTTGTAGACATCACACCATCTTTGCATTCCTAGAAAGAGCCCACTCAATCATGGTATATGATCCTTTTAATGTATTGTTGAATTTGGTTTGTTTTTTATTGAAGATTTTTGCATCTATACTCATCAGGGATATTGGCCAGTAATTTTCTTGTGGCATCTTTGCCTGCTTTTGGTAACAGGATAATGCTGACCTTGTAAAATTCATTTAAAAGGGTCCCTAAAAAAAAAAAAAAAAAAAAGCCACCTGGGTGGCTCAGTCGGTTAAGTGTTCAACTTTGGCTCAGGTCATGATCTCACAGTTTGTGGTTCGAGGCCCACATCAGGCTCTGTGCTGATATCTCAGAGCCTGGAGCCTGCTTCAGATTCTGTGTCTCCCTGTCTCTGCCCCTTCCCCACTCGCACTCTCCCTCTCTCTCTCTCTCTCAAAAACAAATATTTTTTTTAATTTTAAAAAGAGTTCCCTGCTCTTCTATTTTTGAGAAAAGTTTGAGAAGGATTTGTATTAATTCTTCTTTGAATGTGTGGTAGAATTCACTAGTAAAGTCATCTGGTCCTGGACTTTGTTTGTTGGGAAGTTTTTGATTACTGATTCAATCTCCTTATTAGAAATTAGTCTATTCAGATTTTCTATTTCATCGTGATTCAGTCTTGGTAGGTTGTGTATTCTAGGAATTTATCCATTTTTTCTAGTTTGTCCAATTTGTTAGTGTAAATTATTTATAGCAGTCTCTATTAATAATTTGTATTTCTATGGTATCAGCTGTAACATCTCTTTCATTTCTGATTTTGAGTCCTCTTTTTTTCTTGGGGAGTCTAGCTAAACACTTGTCAATTTTGTTTATCCTTTCAAAGAACAGCTCTTAATTTCATTAATCTTTTCTATTATCTTTTTAGTTTGCATTTCATTTATTTCTGCTCTAGTCTTTGTTTACCCTTCTACTAACTTTGGGCTCCATTCGTTCTTTTTCTAGTTTCTTGAGGTGTAGAGTTAGGTTGTTTATTTGAGGTTTTTCTTGTTTCTTGAGGTAGGAATTTATCACTATAAACTTCCTTCTTAGAACTGCTTTTGCTCTTAACAATAGAGAACAAACTGATGGTAACTGAAGGGGAGTGGGCAGGGGGGAAGGGTTAGATAGGTTATGGGTATTAAGGAGGACACTTGTGGTGAGCACTGGGTATCATATGTAAGTGATGAATCACTAAATTCATACCTGAAACTAATGTTACACTGTACATTAACTAACTGGAATTTCAATAAAAACTTTGAAAGAAAGGAAAAAAAACTGCTTTTGCCACATCCTATAAATTTTAGCATGTTACATTTCCATTTTCATTTGTTTCAAAGTATTATTTTATTTCTCTTTTCTTTCTTTGTTGAACCACTCGTTATACAATAGCATGTTGTTTAATTTCCACGTTTGTGAATTTTCCAGTTTTCTTCATGTAATTAATTTCTAGTTTCATACCACTGTGGTCAGAATAGTTGTTCGATATGATTTAATCTTCTTTAATGTATTAATACTTGTTTTGTGGCATATGGTCTATCTTGGAAAATGTTCCATGTGTACTTGAGAAGAATGTATATTCTGCTGCTTTTGGATGGAATATTTGTATATATCTATTAAGTCTCTCTGGTCTAACACATCATTTAAGGCCAATGTTTCCTTATTGATTTTCTGTCTGGATTATCTATCCATTGATGTAAGTTGGGTATTAATGTCCTCTACTAGTCTTGTATTGCTATTTTTCCTTTAGATCTATTAATATTTGCTTTATATATTTGAATGTTTCTCTATTGGGTATGTATTCACAAATGTTGTATCTTCTTGTCGGGTTGACCCCTTTATCATGTGACAACTTGCCTTGTCTCTTACAGTCTTCTGTCCGAAAGTCTATCTTGTCTGACAGAAGTCTAGCTATTCCAGCTTTCCTTTGGTTTCCATTTGCACGGAATATCTTCTTCCGTCCCTTCACTTTCAGATGTAAGGGTGTGTCCTTACATCGAAAGTGAGTCTCCTGCAGATAGAACACAGAGGGGTCTTGGTTTTTTTTATCCATTCAGCCACTCTGTCTTTTGATTGGAGAATTTAGTCCATCTATATTTAAAATAATTATTGATAGGTATGTGTTGGTTGCCAGTTTATTAATTGTTTTCTGGCTGTTTTTACAGTTACTCTCTGTTTCTTTCTTCCTCTGCTGCTCTCTTCCTTTGCGGTGTGATGACTTTCTCTAGTGGTATGCTTACATTCCTTTCTGTTTATCTTTTGTGTATTTACTACAGTTTTTACTGTGTGATTACATTAGGTTTATCTGTGACAACTTATATCTATAACAGTCTATTTTAAGTTGATAATGCTGGGGCACCTGGCTGGCTCAGTGAGCTGGGCGTCTGACTTTGGTTCGGGTCATGATCTCATGGTGTGTGGGTTCGAGCCCCATGTTGGGCTCTGTGCTGGCAGCTTAGAGCCTGGAGCCTGCTTGGTATTCTGTCTCTCTCTCTCTCTCTCTCTCTCTCTGTCTCTCTCTGCCCCTCCTCCATGCACACTCTTTCTCTCTCTCTCAAAAAATAAGCACTAAAAAAATTTAAGTAGATAATACCTAATTTGATCCCATCCTTTTTATAAGGATGCTAATCATATTGGATTAGGTGCCATTCTACTCTTAATCTTAACTAATTATTTCTGCAATGACTCTATTTCCTAATAAAGTCACATTCCAAGGTACTGGGAGTTAGGACTTCAACATATGAATTTGTTGGGGACACAATTCAATCCATAACACCATCCCTTTCTCTTTGTGATTTTAAGATCCCTAAACAACTTTCTGGTTACTAGGGTGGTTCCCCAGGTACCCAGGATTTAGCAGAGGATCGTGGAGAACATATATCCAAGAGGATCCTCTCTTGGTCACTAGAGATGAGTATCTCCATTGTGAACTGATGTTCCGTTCTTTCAAGAGTCTTCAGTGAGTCTGGCTAGCATGACTCGGTCCCTGAGAGCCTGGTCACTCTGGTTATATTGACAATGTGAATTTGGGGAACTACACAATAGTGACGAGCAGTCATTAGGCCCAGTTTGCAGAACTGGTTGACTTCTCTCTCTGACATTAATGTATCCTCTCTATAACTGCAATCTCTCTAACTCTATCCATTTTGGAAGGTTCAAAAAACAGCTAATAATGTCAGGAGATGTGCCTAGTGAACATCCTCCACCAGTCCTGTTTCTTGGCAATCTCCACACCCAACCTACTTCTAAGGTTCCGGGCCTGACATCCGCAGATATGAAGTATGTTATACAGCATGCCCTCATTAAAAACGGAATTGAGGTACCTAAGGCACAGGGGGAGATTCCCAGATATTTTACCACAGTTAGTCCATTCTATCACTGGCCCCATCTTTCTTGAACAACAGGCATTTTGAAAAGGAGTTAACTTCTGAAAGCTAGTTTGCACAACAAGGTAGCTAGAGCTATCAACCCAGGAAAATATCCACCTGTCTTTCCTATGCTCTGTGGCAGGATAGCCCCCAGTATCTTTTGTAACTTGGAGCCTTCATGGAGGAGAAGAAAGGTCTTGATTTCAACTTAAACAAATATTCTTGCTTGCATATCCTTTTCTGATTCCATCAAATATCTTTCTCTCCCTGGAGAGAACGCAAGGCTAAGGCGTAAGTGGAGGTTCTTAGAGGCCTCAGACATTATCATAAACTTGAAAAAATGCTTTCTTATATTAGCTTAGCCATTTTATCAATTAATCTCCTTGTTCTATCCATGGAAAAGGATATCATCAAATAGTTCAGTTATGGTTGGCTAAATATATTACATGAACCCTGTGGGCCATTAGCACCAACTCTAAGTTTGAGAGTTTTAGATCTACTCCAGCTTTAAAACTCAAAACAGAGGAGCCAAAACTTGAATGCAATGAAATTTGCAAACCCTAGTGGCTGACCCAGAAATTTAATACAACAAAATCTGAATACAGGAGAAGCTCTCTTAATGGAACATTACTTAACCAACTTACTGGATTACCTTTGCTCTCTAACTCTCTTTAACCCCCAATGATGCCAGGTGCACTGAATGTTAGCAGGCTACTCTTTATCACAGTATTTTTCAAAGTGTAAGTCTTCATATCAATTTACTGGGTTGACATAAATTCACTGAGTCATGACTGGCATTTTTAAAATGAAACAGTACAGAACAGTTATATTGTATGCTTAAAATCAGTTATTTATTCTAAAATGTGTTTATATTTATGGCATCAAAAGTGAAACATGAGTGCAAAAAAAAGAAAACCCAAAACAAGTAAATTTTAAAGCCAGACATGAAAAATAATGTGAAAATGAAGTTGAACACTTTGAAAAGACTATAAAGGCAGGTCACTAAAAAATAAATAACAAAAACTGATGTCAAATTAGTTGCAAGCTGGAAAACTAAAAAATGAGGAAAGAAATTATAAAGCCTAAAACAACTCCACACTAATATTGTTTACAAGTGTCTTTAAACTCTCTCTCCCGCTATAGAAAAACAAAGGTTGGCAATCCTAAACCCAAGGTATCAAGAGTGGGGCTTATGCAAGAAAAACAAGGAGCAATTCCAATCAGGAAACCCACACAGTGAGCCCCACACCTAAAAACTGGGAAATGAAGGTACAAGTATATGTTTTAAGTACAAATAAAAAGTTTAAGGTTTAAGTTGTCTTAGAAGTCTAAATCATACATGAAAAAAGGACTTACATATTTTTAAATTTTGGCCAGTCCGTAGAATATGATGGAATAGAATTTGAATGTTATAAACTCACTGCACCTATCAACAAAGGAAGGAATGACAAAGCATACCATTAATGTATCGGAGAATGTAATCAGATGGCTAGAGTATAAAACAACATGATCAGAGCAAAGTACAGAAAAAAATCATTGTCTCACATCAGGAAGGACTAACCACTTATAAGCTAAAGACTCATAATCAGCCCAGATAACTAGTTTTCTATGATGCTTTCCTGCCTCCTCCTTCTCGTTGTCCTCTTGCCCCATGAGAACTGGTTACTCCTTCATGTGCCACTTGCTGCTGTAAGTTTGTCTATTCAGGGACCTACCAGAGCCTCCGTAATAATTCCCTATACATCATCGTTTATAAATGTGCATGTCCATTATCTAGATGCCAAGCTCCTGGAAGATAAGAACCAGGTGTTGCCTGGTATTCTCAGCATCAGCCTGGCGCCTGGCACTTGGTAGGTACTTAGCAAATTTTGTTAAATGAATGACTGTGCACATAGAAGTCAAGGTGTGGCCCTAATTTTCAATAAAAATGGAAGGCAACTTAGTTTGAAGTAAATTGTAAATCTGGCATTAAAAAAAAAAAAGGTTATAAGGGCACCTGGGTGGCTCAGTTGGTTAAGCATCTGACTCTTGATTCGGGTTCAGGTCATGATCCCAGTGTAAGGAGATCTGACCCAAGTTGGGCTCCTCACGGAACCTGCTTGAGATTCTCTCTCCCTCTGTCCCTGTGCCCCTCCCCCATGTGCTTGTGTGTGTGTGTGTGTGTGTGTGTGTGTGTGTGTGTGCGCGCGCGCGCGCGTGCTCTCTTTCTCAAAAATAAATAAACTTTAAAGGAAAAAGGGTTACAGTAATACAAGCAGGATGGCACTGTTACATTTTTAAGCTCAAAAAGAAAATCACTGGCAAGGTCAAAGTTCAGTAGGCTGTTACAACCATTCTATTCACTTTGCCTTGACTCTGGATTTAATATGAACCTTTCTATAATTTTGGCTCCCTGTTTGGGATCTTGACACTTCAAAGGAAGTCCTCCTAAATAGTCAAGACAAGTATTCTGGTCACTGAAAAAGAAAATGTTTCCACCTCTCAAACTGGTAAGTTGATTTTCTCGCACAAATCAGTAAAGACTGATCTGGTCTGGGAAAAAAAAATGGAGGAAAACCATTGTTTTACTCTCAGGTATGTCCCTCCACCTGTAAATGTCCAAAATATCACTTTTATTACTTAAATTACATAATTAAAGTAATTTTCCTGAGTAATGGTGTAATACATACTGTAAAAAAGTTGCAAAGGTCTAAAAAGTATAAAGCAAGAGAAAACACACACACACACACACACACACACATACACATACTCTCTCTCTCTCATAATCCTACTTCACCATGGTATCAACTCTAACATTTGATGCATTTGCTTCCAATTGTCTTTTTTGCAGTCTTCTTTATATAGCTGAGATTACTATACATGATACATTTTTACGGCCCTAATCTAACAAGATAAGTTCACCTATCAAGTTTTCTTCTATTTACCCTGCCCCATGAAGAGTTTTCCTTTCCCATAACTTCAAACTTTCTAGAAAGACCTCTCTCTAGAATATAATATCAGTGAGATTCTATTCATCAATCAAAAAATGTTTATTGAACACAAGCTCTGTGCAATGTATCAAACTGATGACACTGAGTACAGACAGAAATAAAAGTGACTATGTTTAAAGAAATTAAAAAGCAGATTGAAGAAACAAACCTTCTGTACACAAAGAAAACATGTCAAGCGACCCCCTGTTTAATTAGGTGGCAAAGTAAAGAGGTACAGAAGGGGGGATACCAAAGGTAGCTTAAGAGTAAGTGGGTGCTCCTGGCTTCGACAAATAAGACTAGATACATTCTACATGAATCATTTCATTTAATCCTCCGGTGAACTTTGGGAGGTGAGTACTACTATTCTCTCCCTTTTACAGCAGTGGACACTGCAGTGCGAGGAGGCACGTAATTTGCCTCAGATCATAGAGCTAATATCTCAGTCTGTCTCCAAAGTTGGGCTCTTAACACTGCCTTCTATGCGATGTCCCCAAAGGCTTAAGAGAGACTGGAGAGTCCAAGAAGAGGGGGAAACATCCAATCAAGTGTTAGCAGAAAGCAAAGTATGAGCTTGCAGTCTATGGTAGGGAGCAGAGGAGAAGAGGTAAACAAACGGAGTATTTGTCATTAGGTGATCTCTTCCTCGGGCAGGACCGGAATGGAGGCTAGAGGCCGTGGTCTGCCATTAAGATGCTCAGCCCTCCGGTCATATTGGAAGACGGGACTTCCCTGGGGATTTCCTGCCATCCTGAAGTCGGACAAGCTGCCTCACCTTCAGGTAGCCCTAACCCTTCACCCCACCCCTCCCTAAAGGTCTGGCGAGCTGGGGTTCTTGGAATAAAGATCCTCATTCTCCACGGACACTCACTGCTGCTCACGTACCTCGGCACACGCTCGCATTCACACACACCTTCTGCCTGGAAGAGAGAGCCCCTCACGACTTCAACTTTCCAACGTGGGGCCCACAGAAACGAAGACCTCTGGTTCAGCACCGGGAGCCCCGGCTTGGTTGAGGACTCCCGCAGGAGTCGCACTGGAACCCCGACCACCGAGCTCCCGCCCTTCAGATCTGAGCACCCGCAGCGCGATGCACTCTTGGCCGCCGCCTTCCCCCGAGAGCACAGAGTGCCTGCGCTCCACTCTTAAATCCACGCTTAACTGAGCCGCAAGAGCAAATCTGAATGGGCCCCGACGGGCCCTCCACCAGCCGCCCCTCCTTCCAGGTCTCTGCCCCGACTTCCGCTGAGCCCCTGGCGGCCAACGCCCCCCCCCCTCCCCACCCGGACGCTCGGGCCCAGCCCGGCGGGCGTCCAGGCGGCGGCGACCAGCGCGGGAAAGAGAACTCTACGCCCCCTCCGACGTCAGGACCGGCTCGCCAGCCACCCCCTCCCCCCCCCCTCACCCCCCAACCCCGTACTCCTTCCCAGCGCCCGGCTTCAGGCGCCTTGGCCCCGGCACGGCCGGCGCGGGCCGGTCACAGCCACCCGCTGCCGCGCCCCGCCCGCGGGCGCGCCGCCCCCAGAGCCCCTGCCTCCCCCGCCGCCCCTCCCGCTCCGCCCTCCCCCCTCTCCGCGCCCACCCCGTCCCCTGCCACCCTCTCCCTACTCGGTTCTCCTTCCCCTCTCCCACCCGAGCGCTGCCCCTTGCTCCTCCCCCGCGCTCGGCCGGGAGGGCCCCCCCCTCCTCCCCCCCCCCCCCCCCCCCCCCCCCGCCGAGGAACGGACCCCTTCCCTCCCCCGGTTGCTGGAAGCTGTGGAAGTTGAGGCCCCGGCCGCCAGCCCGCCTGCGTCCCAGCACTTCTGGACCCAGACTCAGCAAACACCCGGCGCTGAGCCTGCGACACCCGCGCAGCGGGTTAAAGCGCGCAAGGGGGTTTCCACGAGGCTCTTTCAGCAAATTAAGCTTTTCACACGGTGGTTCCTTCCTTAGCGCCGGGGGAAGTAAGGCAAGGTTGCAGCTCCTGAGAGGAAATGTTCGGACGCAGAAGGGGCTTGCGGCCCTGAGGCGCGGTGGAGAGTGGGCAAGATTTGGGGTGAAAGAGCAAAAGTCCGGGGCCAGACCTGCGTCTCCTGCGTCCTGGGCCTCTTCAAGGGGAGCCCCCTTGACTTCCCTGCGTGCGCCCTCCAGGCCTTCGAGGTGCTAGAACCTTCTTTAGCATCTTTAGCGCCTTTCCTTGGTGGCCCTCAAGACTTCACTGAGAACAGCGGAGCCAGTATTTTAGGTTTAGGTGAGGGGATCACAACCCCAAATCTTAGGAATTTAGAACCAACGTTCTGACTTGACCAAAAAGCAAAAGGATGTGCTCGAGGAAGAGAGTCGGATGGAACTACAAAAAGATGGTCAGACGGAGAATAAAAAGATTGGCTTATCCTGGCATTACCTCTAGCTAGTTTTAGGCCTTGAACAAGTCAGGGAAGCTCTTTGAGACCATTTGCCTATAAAATGGAATAATAATAAGCCCTACCCTCAATGTTATTGTAAGGAAAAGCAGATTGATGCATGTGACAATGTAAACTATAAATTGCCATACAAATTTAAGGTATTGTATCTTCAGAGATTTAGGGCCCAGTCCAAGGAGAAAAAGAAACAAGATAGCTTAACCTTGACTTCTAAGAACACCACAGTGAAAGCCACATTTCCCAACATGGTTTTAGCCATACTTTGAAGAAGATCCCAGGGAGCTGTGGGACTGTCACAAAATTCTTGCAAAATCGTCTTAACCAGGATACTTGTATTTTACCTTCATTAAAAAAAAAAAAAAAATTGCTTGCCATTTAGTACCTCTGAGAAGAGGGGATGTTATGAATCAAAGACGGAGTGTAAAAATAGTGAAAAAGTAGATGAAGACTAGGAAATCATTGAGCTGAACCAAATAAAACAAGTTGTGTGTTTTACTACACAATCCCTCAGAGCCTTTGAATGCACATTGTGACTCAAAAGAGATTCCAGGAATCTGCACGTGAGGCCTGATGGATCTGTCAAGAAATGCACCCGAACACCAAGCCTGTTCTTTATTCACATCTTCATCACAGGCCGATTGGACTAATCTCATACCCGGGATTTCTAAGCTTTGGGACCTCAGGCAAATCATTGCAATTTCCCCTTCTTCATCTGTAGCCAACTGCTTGCAAAGAATTAAAACCTCATAGATTCATTAACCCAACTTTTATTGAGGGCCTGTGTGCCAGTCCTAGCACAGCACAGTCGGCACACAAGCACAGGAAGCAAGTAAAAACTTCAGCCCTTAAGGAGTTCCAATGGCAGGAGGAGACGCACACAAACAATGAAGCGACGACCGGTGCTGGCCATTCACCTTGAGCAGCTGTCGGTTGGCCTAGAGCGGAGGGATCTGGTCTCACACGCAGATGCCTACAGGGAAGAGATGGGGAATAGAAAGGTGAGAGTCTGGGAGTGCAGAATGGGAGAAGACAGGCGTGGTCTGCAGACAGAGCCACCGTGAAGCAGACGCTGATTGTTTACCCAGTCCTTCAAGAGAAGCCAGACATCTGAACTGTTATGTGAAATCCCCTGACTTCTGAATGTTGTCAGCTAGGTCAGGCTTTTAAAACACACTTGCAGGACCATCAAAACTCACCCCGCGGGCTGCCAGTTCGTAACTTCTGGGCTGCCATGTCACCAAAAATTATTCCATAGTGTGATAAGAACACAAGAGGCTTGAGAGACATTGTTTTATAACTACTATCAATAAAGGAAGTATGAGTGCCAGGTAAGTGATATTCAGTCTTCATAACAGAAAAATATTGATAATGGGCATAATATGTGATGATCTTATTACTGTTTTGATTTTAATAACCTATGTGAATAAGTCATCAGGATCCAGTACCTTGGTTTACCCATCAAAAAAACAACAGAATCTTGGCTTTACCTTGGTAGCAAAACACTAAATTTTCCAAAGTAAAGCAAATAGAATAGAAATGATGAGGGGAACATGCATATTTGCTGAATTTGAAATGCTGTTTTATAATCCCACTCCCTCTAGGTTCTCAAAATACTTGAGTTTGGGGAGGAATTCTGGTACACACATACTATATTTATTTTTTTAATGTTTTTTATTTATTCTGAGAGAGACAGAGCGAGTGGGGGAGGGGCAGAGAGGAGAGAGAGCAGGCAATGTGCCTGTCAGCACAGAGTCCGATGTGGGGTTCCAACTCATGCACCGTCAGATCATGACCTGAGCCCAAACCAAGAGTCGGATGCTTAACCAACTAGGCCACCCAGGCACCCCTATAAACGTAATTATATTTATATGATTACCAATTGTTTCAAAACTGCTACCCAATACAGTTTGCATTTGTTTTTGCCAAACATCTCACCCAACTGTAGTTTTTTTGTTTGCTTTTTAAGGGATGGAGTTCTGAACCAAGTTGCTGAAGGGTTACCACAGAGGGACACAAATACTGTCTGGCTAGTTTGGCTGAGATTACCTCAAGGAGAAACAAATTAACAATTGATTACATTGGTCTCCACTAGTTTTCTGACTGCTATTTCTCACTCTCCTTCACGGGATCCGCTCTCTCCTTCCTTGTGTTATTAAGTTAACCTTTCCTTTCCTTCTCTTCTCCCTGAAGAGGTTATTTGTGCCCACAGCTTATATTATCATATGGACACTGGGACTCTCAAATCTGTTGCTCAGGCCCATCCCTCTGTCCTGAACTCTAGGTCAGTGTGTCCAAAGACCAGATATCTCCAAAAAGGATCCCACAGATGCCTCCAACTCATCATGTGATAACAGAATATGGGGCACCTGGCTGGCTCAGTCGGTAGCACATGTGACTCTTGATCTTGGGGTTGTGAGTTCGAGCCCCACGTTGGGTGCAGAGATTACTTAAAAATAAAATCTTAAAAAAAAAATAACAGAATACATCACCTTTACCCCGAATCCCACTCTTCCTCCTCTATTCCTGTCGTTGGCTATGATATCTGTTACCTATGCTAGATACCCAGGGGTTATCATAAGCTCCTCTTCTTCCTACAGCCCCTACATCAGGTCAGCCATCAAGTTTGAACTTAGCAGCTTGTTATCTCTTCTCCACCCTCTCAACAAACGACCTTAGTTTAGTTCATCTTTTATCTGGACTTTATTAGGATAAAGTTGGAAATACCTCACCTTGCCCACAGGGCCCTCCACAACCGACCCCTCTCTAGCCTCACTTGTCCCTGCTTTACTCCTTGCATGCTCTGCTCCAATAAAGACTGTTAGTATTGTGCTCATGTTGATGGAATCCAGATGTTTGCAACTCAGCATCTTTGTCAGCCTTAAGCCTTTACTCAGACCCATTTTCCTTGCATTGGGCAGCGACCAAAGCAGAGAGTAGTGCAGACTGCCACATCACCAGAACAGGCTCTAGAGGACCCCTCCTGATCCAGTGAGCCCCCACCACAGTGTGCTTGAGATGGCTTTACAGGTCCCACTGCCTGCCTCTACCTTGTGGACCCACTGAACATCTTCACCGTCACTTCTCTAAGCCACCTTGTCTCTCATCCTTGGACCTCAGGAATGCTAATGTCTGTCAACAATGAACACACGTGTATCCCTTAAGGTTGCTGCCAGTGTCATTGTCTTATTTTGGAGAAAATGGCCTCAACGAGGAGAGCCTGGTTTTCTCCTACAGGCCCTTGTCCATTCCGCTTCTGTTCCCAGCCAGGTCACAAGTGGGTTTTTCTTTGTAGGGAGGAGAGACCCCACCTAGCTGTTGGCTGAGGTCAACTGACATTTCTCATCATCATCAGAGTCCACGGCCCCATGTTACCGTTGGTGAGGATGAGGCTAACTTGGGCACTCATGGTTTTCAAACATAAGTTTATTAAAACAAAAAAAAAAATTGAATTAATAATAACCCATCCTGGTGTAGTTTTGGCCACACTTTGAGGCCAATAGTGAGAAAATCCTAACGTTCTTAACAAGGAAATGTATTGGGGTTTTCAGCGGGAGGGAAGGACTTTTCATGGTACTCTATCCCGCAATTAAGATAGGGCAAGAATTGCCTTTAGATGCTTGACTCATGTGCACAGAGGAGAAGGGAACAACTGTCACTCTGCGACAATAAATTGTCAATTTAATTATCTATTAATGTCCTGCAAACTGAAAGTCATTTGATATTTTCTCCAAGAAAACATCTCCAAATTGTCAGCAGTCTCCCCTGCGTCCTAATTATTGTGTCACTAACTGTGTTGGTTTCATTTCTTTTTTCCACAAAATGGGTCCCTCAGCATCGGCTGATCATAGTTATCATTTTTTAATGGCCAAATTTGATGGATTTACAAAGAGTTTCCCCAAAGCCGTGGGCCATTTGGGCCTCATGCATCAGTGTGAGGCAAATGTGAATTGAGTAATTCTTTCTCAGCCATTTGTCAACACCTCAGAGGAGGAAATGTCAGCAGCACATGACGGTGATCAAACTAGTTATGAATTTGAATTTGGCTGTTCTCCTTTTAAGGATGATAACCACATGATGTTAACCATCTTTTATCTTTACATTTCATAGTTGGGTTTTTTTTTTTTTAACTATATCGTTTAATTTTTATGCCCTAATTCTTGGCCTACCTACCAACCATCGGGAGGATAACACCAAAGGAACTAGACATTTAGTCTACAATAGTAATAATTAAAAAAACAGGGGGCGCCTGGGTGGCTCAGACAGTTAAGCGTCCAACTTCGGCTCAGGTCATGATCTCACAGTTTGTGGGTTTGAACCCCACGTCAGGCTCTGTGCTGACAAGCCAGGAGCCTGGAGCCTGCTTCGGATTCTGTGTCTCCCTCTCTCTCTGCCCCTCCCCCGCTCATGCTCTGTCTCTCTCAAAAGTGAATAAACATTTAAAAAATTAAAAAAAAAACAACAGCTAATAGTTAACACGGGCTTACTAGGCTCTGTTCTGAGTGTGTATTGACTTTGTGTGTTGGGACTCATTTAATCCAACAAAAGCTCTATGACATCGCTATTGTTATTATCCCCATTTTACTGATGAGAAACTGAGGCAGAGAGTTTTATTAGAGTTACAAAGCCAGGCAGTCTTCCCTTAAAACCAGTCACCTGTATCGGGAATAGCAGCATCTTCATTATCACCAAAAAACATTTATTGGATAGTTAGGACAGGCATGTGAACTGTCTCACGTGCATTCTCACATTTAATGCTCTCACCCCATAAGGAAGTACAATTATTATTCCCCATTTTACAGAAGAGAATACCGAGGCTTACATAGTTATGTGCCCAAGGTCACATAACTATTAGGTGCCAGGTCAGGAACAATGGATCTGTCAGATTCTTTCCCACTGTGACAGTTGCCTGTAAGGATAGGATTCTGAATCTGGCAGCACATTATGCCCTTAATAAAGTCATCAGCGTATCAGCAAAGAAATTAAAAATGCCCTGGGAGGCCCTCTGGAGAAATGGCAGATTCTACGGCTGGGGCTGAAAACACGGGGTGAGCTTGGGGCATTTTACACTGACAGAAAGTAAAGTCGTGCTCACAACAAAGCAAAACACAAAAAGGATGAAGGCGTGTCAGGAGGACACAGGGGCAAACCAGAAGAAGTTCCCAGTGACCAAACCTGGAACATTTTGAGCACTGAATACATACCAATAGTATTAGATTATAAGTCAAAGAAAAAACAAACACCCATGAGTCCATACTGATAAAAAATAAATGACCGAATAAATAAATGAGTAGAAGAGAAAAACTGTCCTTAAAGAAGGATTCCAAATTGTAAATGTAGAAGGAATGAGGAAAGTACAAAATCGCCTTAGAGCCCTGTGGTAATAATGGTGGCAGGCAAGATCCTCTGAGGAATGTGAAAGTTGGTGGGTGAGGCTTTAAGGAGAAACGCGATCTTTGTATCGCCCCAGATTAGCTACCCAAAAATAATAATTACTGTGGTGTTTTTCACATATATCCACAAATTCGTTGATACTCCTTCCTCTAGAATAGGAGTTTCATTCCTTTTCCCCGGAGTGTGGGCTGGATTTAGTGACTTACTGGTAACAAAGAAAGTAAGTTGGAGCACCTGGTGGCTCAGTCAGTTAAGCGTCCAGCTCCAGCTCAGGGCATGATCTCACGGTTCATGGGTTCAAGTCCTGCATCGGTCTCTGTGCTATCAGTGCAGAGCCCGCTTAGGATCCTCTGTCTCCCTCTCTCTCTGCCCTTCCCCTGCACATGCTGCACGCTCTGTCTCTCTCTTTCTCAAAAATAAACATTAAAAAAAAAAATCTTTAAGAAAAGTAGTAACCTTACTGTTGCAAAACCTGACAGGTACCACCTTAACCAAGTGGTCAAGGTTAACATCAGCTGTAGCGTTGTACTCATATCACGAACCCCCTGATTCAATGTCTTGAGAAAGGCACTTCCCCTGTGTGGTCTTCTTCCCAACAATTCACACCCCAGTCCAGTCATGAGAAAGCAGCAGACAAACCCAAATTGAGGCACATTTTACAAAGTACCTGACCAATGCTCTTCAAAAGTGTCAAGGTCATGAAAGACAAGGGAAGCCTGAGAAACTGTCACAGACTGGAGAACACTAAGGAGACATGACAAGTAAATACAACGTGATATTCTGGACTGAATTCCAAGAACAGAAAAAAGATATGAGTGAGGAAAAAATAAAAATTAAAAAGTTGCCCCACCTGTGCTTTCGAAGTAAACAGAGCACAGAGACTCACTGAAAGTTAGCCAGAGCTGCCCTGCTTTGGCTCCAGGAACCTTGTGAGGGTGCCCAGAGGGAAGGGATGTGACAAGTGGCAGGGAAGCAGCACAGAGATGATAGCAGGACTCCGAGGAGGGGACATGATTAGCTGTGACAGGAAAGAGAGGGGTGGTGGGAGAGCAAAGGAAGGGGAGTCTGCACTTCAGGCCGTTTGTTTTACTTGGCTACCCTGCCCCATCAGTTCCGGTGCCTCTTAGCTGCCTCTCTTCCTCCTGTGCCTATTGCCTTTTAATATACTGCATGATTGTGCTAATGCTGTTTGTCTGTCCAGATTCCTCTCCACTCTTTTCCACTCTGCTCTGTGCCCCAGGGGACACCCTGCCTGCGGCTCACCTGGGGGCCAGCCAGTGGGGGGCACAGGCAGGAGCTCTGAGAATAAAGGAGAATGGGGTCCAGTCCTGAGGCTCCCACCCCACCTGGGGTGCCTGGCCTGGCCTGGCCAGGTCCCTCTAGCAGAGGCCACAGCCCCCACCCAGAGTTCTCACTGGGTTCTGGTGACTGCCCCTTCTCTTGCCCTGTTAGGCTCACACGTGGGCACTGATTCCCCCACAGTGGGTAGTTCTCGGGTGCAACTCCGTTTTCTCTTTCTCAAAGAGAAACTCTCAAAGTCTCAAACCCTGAAGTCCGCCCACATCTTGGTAAATCCTCTCATGAAACTTGTCTCGATTACTCAATTGACTAAGTCATCTGTTTCCTGCTGGGATCACAACTGATGGAAAAAGTTACTATATTTATTGTCCATTGTTTATCTTCCCCTTTAGAACATAAACTCTATGAGGGCAGAAATGTTAAGTACTCCCTTCGCTGCCATGACACTCTGTAAATAAATATCTGTTGGATAAATGAGTGGATGTTCATTTTATCCGTACTGTCTCACACGGTAATCACTCATCGCATGTGGCTATTGAGCACTCGAAATGTGGCTGGTAGGACTGAGAAACCATTTTAAATCGTATTTAATTTTAATTTCCATAGCCACAGTCCTAGTCTATGGAAATTTCCCGAGCATAAGGCAATTCTGGAGCTACTGATGTCCGCACTGCCCCAGGAGGAGTCTGGAGGGTGGCTCCGTGGTCTCAAATGTTTGCTTCGCCCTGGCGAACTGCAGTGCTGGCCTTCTTGTAGGCAGCCCGACTCAGGAATGTGTGCCTTGTTTTTATACATTTACATTTTCATTTCCCTGCAAACTGTCCATTTCTTGGATAATAGAGTTACAGTGTGCTCACCAGGCCCTTACAAACTTGCAGCTTACAAAAGAGCTCTGGCCCCTAGCCAAGGGAGTCTCCAGCTGCTGACTGACCCTGCCTGGAAAGTCAACTTGGAAGAGACGCAAATGTCCTAATCCTCTTCCAAACCACTCTAAGTAGGTTTTATCCAGTGACCTGTAAAACCAAATTAGTAAAGGGACACTTTAATTCCAGCTCATTAGAGAGCTTCTAAAATCTTTGAGAAAGCCAACACAGCAAATTTCTGTGCTGGGGGGCTGAGAAACGCATCCCATTTCCAAAAGCAAAATGTCCTTGCTTCTGGTTCTCGCACATCACTCGACATGCAGAAGATGTTTTCTGAGGCTTTCACAGGGATCTCCAGTGAGGTGGGGAGCGGTTCCTGCGAGGGAGAAAAATATGGTGGCCTAGGGAGGTCAAGTGATTTTCCCCAAGTTCTGCCAAGTCCAGTCCCAGCTCTGGTCTCCTGACTCGGGTGCAGGGAACATTTGCACTGTTCTTATTATTACCCTAGGAGCTGGCTTATTGCACAATATCAGGAAATAGTCCATATGAAATCCTGGCCCACAAAGCATACATGTTCTGCTTTTTATTCTGCAGCTTTTTTATAAAGTGTGTTTTCCTTTCCCATAATGTCATCTGGAAGCAATTCCTCCCAACAGCTGGATTTGCTTTCACAATTGGTAAACACGTAAAATGGAAGGCAGGGGAAGATGTGGAGTGTCACCAGAGGAGCCTTTCCCCCACCCGCTTGGCTCGTGTTCTGAGGCTTATCTTGGGTCTCTGCACAAGCCTCATCAAAACTGAGAACGTCTTCAAACAAGCGACCCACACTGCATTCCCTCCTTCAGGGGGTCAGCATGTTCTTTGGGGGAGAAATTTTCTGAATAGTTTGCAGATAAAATCGATCAGATGCAGACCAGATTGCCAGCTGCCAAGATCTCGGAGCTACACGTGGAGGCCAGCAAAGCAGCACCTTCTCCAAGACCTCACCATCCTGGTACAGTCAGGACCTCTGGGGTCCTGCAGGAAGCCTCCCGCAGGGCACAGCCTTCCCAGAGCCACTGCCACCAAAGCCAATACAGGATGAGAGCCCAAAGAGCACCGACTAGGTCATCAGAGAAAATGAAAGACCCCCCACCCCACCCCCCCATATGCTCCCAAGGAACAAGTTTTCACGCAGGCACAAACAGAAGGCAGCCAGTACTCCGGAAGGCCAAGAGCACAGCTGTCATCTGGGTGTTGGCTCACACCCTCTCCACTCTGTCTCCAGGGTCTCGGGGGCCGCTTCTCTAGGGGTTCACCAACATGGTTAGTTCTGGTCCAGGAGGTTCAGGGCACAGTTTAAGCTGGAATACAGTGCCGGGGGGCAAAGCTGAGGCTTCAGGCACTCTCCTCCCGTATAAGAAACGCTATTCTTTGATCAAAGTTTCAAATTTGGAAGAAATCAACCTAGCATATGGCTCAACTCTCAGAGGGAGCACGAGAGTATGCTGTTGACCAGGCAGCCCTACAGAGATGCAGAAGAGGGTATGTGTCACCCGGCCCAGCGGCGGGGATGACCTCAACACGGTGCCGGCCAGATGGGGAGAGAGTGGGGGGTAGGAGGGGCTTCCTTCCAAGCACCACCAACCCTCTGGGTAGCCAGGGCCCCCCCCCCCCCCACTTCCTGTGAGGGAGCTTCCCTGTGCTGTGGACCCTTGGCTGCAAAGTCCTCCTGGAAGAGATGAGCACCCCGCCCACTGAACAAACAAAAGGAGCCGATCAGGAGCAGGGCTCACCAGAGGACCCTGAGGAGGCTGACTGCCCAGCTCCTCAGCACAAGCTGCAAACGGAGACCCTTTGCCTAGGCCCATGGTGGGTGGAGTGCACTCTTTCTTGGGTCTGCTTCTTTCCTGGGGTCCATCTTCTCTCTCTGTCCTCCAGGAAGAGGCTGTATCTTGTCTGGAGTCAAGGAACAGAAACTTCATTGTACAGTTTTCCAAATCTCATGCCTCATATCTGAAATGTCGAAACTCCGTGTTTCTAGTTGCAGGCCAAGGCTGCTTCCTCCAGACCCTGGTCACTCTGGTCTGATCGCCTGCACTGCTGGGAGGGCCCTCGGAGTCCACTCGGCGAGATTCACTGAAGCCCAGGGGGGTGGGTGGGTGAGAGCAACCCCCTGGTTAATACTTCAAAGTGAGACTCTAGATTAAAGCAACTAGAGCTCTAACAACCATATGCAATGCGTGCACCTTGTTTGGATCCTGATTCAAATGTACCAACCGTAAGGAGACATCTTGGGATATTTCAAGAAAATTTGAATTTGGACTGGGTATCAGAAAACATTTAAGAACTTATTGTTAATTTTGATAAGTAAGTGTGGAAAAAAACATAAAAAATAAATATGTAAACAAATTTTTATATGTGTGATAATGGTGTTGTGGTTATATAAGACAATGCCCTCATCTTTTAAAAAGTATACCCCTAAGTATTTGGAAGTGAAATATGACATCTGGGATTTATCTGAAAATACTTAAGAAAAAAATATCATGATGGGTACAGCTAGGTGGCTCAGTTGGTTGAGTGTCTGACTCTTAATCTCAGGTCTTGAGCTCAGGTTTGTGATTTCAAGCCCCAGGTTGGGCATGGAGCCTACTGAACAGAAAAAAACATGATGAAACAAAGATGGCGTCTTAGTCCATTTGGGCTCCTGTAACAGAATTCTATAAACTGGGTATAAACAACAAAAATTATTTTTCACAGTTCTGGAGGCTGGAAATCCAAGATGGAGGTGCCAGCAAATTCTGTCTAATGAGAGCCCACGTCCTGGTCCATAGATGGTGCCTTCTCATTGTAACCTAACGTGGAGGAAGGGGTGAGTGAGCTCTCTAGGGTCTCTTTCATAAGGGCACTAATTCATTTATGAGGGCCCCACCCTCGCGGTTTAATCACCTCCCAAAGGCCCCACCTCCCAATATCACATTCAGGGTTAGGTTTCAACATACAAATTTTCATGGGGACATTAACATTCAGACTATAGGATATGGTAAGATGTTAATGGTTAGATCTAGGTGATGGGTGTATGGGATTCTATATACTACCCTCTCTACTTCTATATATGTTGAAAAACAATTATAATAAAAATTTTTAAGTATAGACTATTTTATCACAAAAGCTCACAGAGGACAACAAACACACATGTTTACCCACTCAGTGGTGACTGAATCCTGTAATGAGGTTCTTCATCCTCCTCATGGTCAGGAGGGGTTAGCTCTTGCATACAATAGGGAAGTGACAGGGCCCAGTCCAAGATGATCCGTAGGAGCTTTGGGGGTGCAGCAACACCCTCAGCCCCTCCGCCTGGCAAGAAGCGGGAAGGAGCTCCTCTCCCAGAGCAAATGCAGCCTTCTTTGCTTCTGCTGTCACTGGCTTTGGGGGCTGTGGTTTCCTCCTGTGTGTGCTGCATTGCTTCATGAGCAGTTCAGGGGCCTGTGTGTGGGTGGTGGAGTAGGACACAGGCCACTAAGTACTAGGTAAAGTTCTTGCTATTACAGCTCGAGATCATTCCTGCTGCCTTCACCCCCACTACCCCCCGCATTCTACACTGTCCCATCCTGCACTGACTCATTCACAGACATGCATCAGGGTAATCCTATGCCAGTCCCCTTGCGGGGCATGGGCGGGATAATGACGGTCTTTGAAGGGCAATGGAAAAGGCCTCCAGTTAGAAAAGTCAATGCGGGCCTGACACTTACTCTTTCCCTGCTCTGGCCCTAGGCATCAACTTCTGTGTTCTCATTCTAGGTTAGTCCATACTCTTTAGCCTTAACCTGGTCTTGGGAAGGAGAAGATTCTTTGCCATATTACTTATCTCCTCTTTCTGGAAAAACAAGAAAACCAATTTTCCCCCTTCTGCTTTGAAATATGCTGGGCATTCTGTTTTTCCTTATGTCCTTGATAAAAAGTAAGTGCCCTTTACTGGTGCTGGGCCATGCCTGTTCTTTCATTCCTTTTTTTTCTTTTCTTTTCTTTTCATTTTTATTCCAGCATAGTTAATATACAGTGTTTATTTGTTTCAGGAGTATAATAGAGTGATTCAGTGATTCCCTATATTAGTGCTCAATAAGTGTGCTCTTAATCCCCATCACCTATTTCATTCTGGTAACCATCAATTTGTTCTCCAGAGTTGACAGTCTGTTTTTTGGTTTGTCTCTTTTTTCCCCTCTTTGTTAATTTGTTCATGTGTTTTCTTTCTTTAATTCCACATATGAGTAAAATCATCTGGTATTTGTCTTTCTCTAACTAGCTTAATTTGGTCTCTAGATCCATCCATGTTATTGCAAATGGCAAGATTTCATTTTTTTGTGGCTGAATAGTGTTCCAATGTGTATATATATATATATATATATATATATATATACTGCATCTTTTTTATCCGTTTATCTGTCGATGGACACTTGGGATGCTTCCATAATTTGGCTATTGCAAATAATGATGCAATAAACATCAGGTGCATGTATCCCTTCAAATTAGTGTTTTTATATGGGGTGGGGAGTAAATACAATAGTTTGATTACTGGATCACATGGTAATTCTATTTTTAATTTGTTGAGGAACCTCCATACTGTCTTCCAGAATGGCTGCACCAGTTTGCATTCTCAACAGTGCACAAAGGTTCCTTTTACTCCGTATCCTCACCAACACCTGTTGTTCCTTGTGGTGTTGATTTTAGCCATCCTGACAGGTGTGAAGTGATATCTCATTGTGGTTTTGATTTGCATTTCCCTGACGACAGGTGATGTTGAGCATCTTTTCATGTGTCTGTTGGCCATCTGTATGTCTTTGGGGAAATGTCTGTTCATGTCCTCTGCCCATTTTTAACTGGGTTATTTGGTTTCTTTGGGGCGTTGAGTTGTGTAAGTTCTTTATATATTTTGGATACTAACCTTTTATCGGATATGTCATTTGCAAATATCTTCCCCCATTCAGGAGGTTGTCTTTTAGTTTTTGTTGGTGGTCATACTTGTCCTTTCTTAGTACTGACCAGAGCACCCAGTCCTTTGGAGTGGAAAGAAAGGTCTCACATATAGAGCAAGTGCTCTTGCTAAAGACCTGCCCAAGTTATTGCCAACATATTTCATAAGTAAGACTGCTCTCACAGAAAGACAAAATAAATTTTAAAAATCCTATTTATACTTTGTTAGACTCAATATTTGATATTTCTACATTTTAAATAGGTTCTCTAATTTTGCTTTTTTCCTTCCTAATGGTTTCCATCTTTGTCTCAATCATAAGTTAATGAGAATTACAAGTCTTACCAATAACATACGCTTTCATTTTTTAAATGTCTCTTCATTTTTAGTGACTAATAAGGGCACTGACACTGCACAGACTGAACTGGAGCCCCAATGGTTGTGGCGTCAGGTGGTAGCTATGACATTTCACTCGTCAGCGGGTCCGTGGAAGTCCAAACTCTGTCTGCAAAGGGCGAATGGAGAAGGTCAGTGTATACAGTTCGAAAGTGTGGGTGGTTCAAAAGCCGAATGTACAAAAGTTGAAAATGTTGCCCAGCTCCAACTAGAACGTAAGTGTCTTGCAGACAGGAATGTTGTCCATTTTGTACACAGTGGTATCCCAGTGCCTAGTGCTATCCCAGTACCGTCCTGCACACGGTAGATGCTTCATGCTTTCTGGATTCATGAACTGCCCGTGCTTTGGAATTCTTGCAGCCACTTGTCACATTGTACTGTATATACCAGTATCACATTTAACTTCAAGATTGACAGTATCTTGGAAGCAGAAGGAAGCCTTTTTTCTCTTGCAACATCTACATCATCCATAACTGAGATTCAATAAATGCATATTGACCAGGTAGAAGTACCTTTGTATTGTTGGGAGCTAGCTAGTGATTAAACAGTTTAAAAACAAAATCCCTCACTGGTCATGAGAAAAACCATAGCTCATGCTACAGAAATGGACAATTGCTGAAGCCCCCAGAAGTTTCTCAAGTACTGTGTGGCAGGGAAGTAGATTTCCTGCCCCAGAAATCTGGCAAAAGAATTCACTTGAGGATTTAAGTCTGAGAAAAAAAAGACCCAAGAAAGGAGGCAGAGAAGGGGAGGTCTTTTCCAGGGCCTAGAGATTAAGGCTATTTAGATACCACTTAAGAAAGGAACCAGATGCCAGCCAGGTTTGTGCTTCGGTTTAACCATGTTCTCTGCAAAACTTGCTTATGGGAAGATCAGAAGCTCTGACGATCATTACTGAAGAGGATTCAGAGAAATTATCGTCTACTCCCGGTTGAAGAGAGAACAAGTCCTGATCTTTTTTTGGTGTCAACCTCTACTGAAATGTGCTGTTGTCAAATCAAAAAGGGGATAGATTCGAATTTTACAACTCTGATGAAAGTGAAATAAAAGGAAATCTGTATCATCTTAATCAAAGCATGTGCCACCTGAGTCGGCTCCCTGTCTCGTCCCTTGGCCTTGGTGACTCTCATGTGCTGGAGGTTAAGGGTTTGTTAAAGAAGATGGGTTTTGATTAAGTGTCACATTTAGTGTGATGTGACATGCTCTTTATCATTGCAAGGGAAGATTGGGGGACCAGGGGGAGCTTTATAGCTAGTTCCCAATATAAATTAGGAGTCTTGGGGAATGGGTACTTTGCAGTTGGCCTTGATCTTTCCAGGGCCCAATGAATGTGTGTATGTGAGAGTGTGCACACATGTGTGTGTGTGTGTGTGTGTGTGTGTGTGTGTGCGCGTGTGTGTAGGGATGGCAGAAAAGTCAGTTTTCACGTGCCTGCGCTAATGGGCTGGTTACCCCACTTGGAGTTTGACTTGCAATTGTAACATAAGCCTCCAGCTCTAAATTTGTCCATGTTCTTGATATGGGGCAAAGTTCTCCCTGCCTTTTACTTCTTTGGAATTTCACTGTTGCTTAGGGAAATCTCAAGCATTCATTCATCCCTTTGGGGGGCAGTGACACAAATTTGAGGAGGGAGAAGCGGGAGGAAGCATTCCAAGTGCCACACGCCATTTCTAGCCAGAGGCCATGGCCGTTGCGTCCCCTGACTTCACCTAGAGAAAGGAGAGCAGTCAGAGCCAAATCCTCCTCCCTTCAAATCGAAGATGTGCTCCACACCTAAAGACTCAGATTCTGGCTTAAACTGGAGTAGTGAGAGCACAGTGAAAACGGGGGTACAGTAAATCCCCAGAGTGCTCATGAAGGCAGGGGGTGGGATTGAGGGAGACATCCCAGAAGGAACCATTCCCATCCAAAAGGCACCCCACCCCGCCTCCAGATCAAGTTTTCTAAAATATCACTTGTGGAGCTCCTGGCTGGCTCAGGGGAGCATGCAACTCTCGATCTTGCAGCTGTGAGTTCGAGCCACACATTGGGTATAAGTACTATTTAAACAAATAAACTTAGAAAAAAAAAGACTCTCGTCAAGTCAGAACCCTTCCATAAATACCCTTCCCTTCCCTCCCATTGCCTTTATGCCACAAGAATAAAGGAAATCCATACCCTTTGTTCCAGCATTCAATGCCACACATCCTGGCACTGCCAAATTGGCCTACTTACTGCCTCTCAAATGACTTAGCTTTTATCTTGCAGCATTTGCTTGTCACTCCCCTGTGTGGAATGCCTTTTCTGTTTCTCTCACCTATGGCAAGATGGCGCCCATCTTCCAAACATTGGCTACGGCCCTTTCCTTTTTATGAGGGAGTCACAGCCCACTTGAGACAATGCCTCTTTTTATTCCAAAAATCTGAATGGAGCTTCTACTAAGTGCCCAGAACTGCTCTAGACACCTGGATTAGGTCACAGAACAAGACGAAGACACCTGCCTTCAAGGAGCATGCACCGTAGTCATCAGGAGGATCGTGTGGTAAACTTAAAAGACAACTCAAAAATATTACTTAATGGTAACAGTTACTATGGAGAGAAGAAGAAGAAGAAGAAGAAGAAGAAGAAGAAGAAGAAGAAGAAGAAGAAGAAGAAGAAGAAGAAGAAAACAGAGCAGGGTAAAGGAGATCAGGAGCTCCCACTGTTTGAGGCCAGGGGCTGGCTACAGTATTACAGGATGACCAGGGTGGGTCTCATAGAGGGATGTGTGGACCAAGAAACTAGAGGAAAATCCATAATGTCGAATAACAAATGGAAAGGCCTCCAGGGGCACCTGGGTGGCTCAGCTGGTTGAGTGACTGACTTCGGCTCAGGTCATGATCTCCTGTGAGTTCAAGCCCTGCATGGGGCTCTCTGCTGTCAGCACAGAGCCTGCATTGGATCCTCTGTCCCCCTCTCTCTCCTCCCCTCCCCCGCTTGTGCTCCTGAGCTCGGCTCTCTCTCTCAAAGATAAATAAACGTTTTTTAAAAAAGAAAGAAAGGCCTCCAATGTTTGGTACAACCAGTTCAGGTGACATTAAGGAAGAAGTTAGGCAAGGAATGGAGAAATGCTTAGGTTTTTATTGCTATGTTCAAAAGTAATTTTTTTTAATTAGAAAAATTATTTACTTTTACTCCTTCCCTACATCTTACTGTTCAGGAAACCATCTTACAGACATATCTGCAATAATGTACTGTTCCCACTCTGTTTAAAGGCAAAGCAGCATAGGGAAACACCATCAGCGGTCCAGACTTCTCAGCTTATGGGATCTTGCTTCCTGATTTTACATGAAATCCTGAAACTTAGAAGTGTTTTCTCCAAAAAGGAGAAAACAGGGCATTGTAAAAGAAAAATCACTTTATTCAGTATTACAGTTTTAGAAATGGAATATGTTTTCTTTAAGGAACGAGAAACTTTTTTCTCAACTGTTATTGGTTTGTCAGTATAGGTCAGCAGGAAGAAACATTAACAAGCCTGGCTCTTCAATATCAAGACATCTAGTCCAAGCGATGGTATGCTTTCTTCCTTTTCAGAGATGCTTCTTTTTCTGGTGCTTTCCATCCTTTTCCACGTTTCATATTAGAGGATCAGTACAACCTTTAAAACTTCCTGAACAAGAGCAAATCCATAGCCTCTGATTTCTTCCCAAAAGGCTTTCCAACCCGTGACTGTTCCAGCCACCAAACAAACCAACAGGACACAGAAGAGCCCAATGAGTAGAAGAAATCTCCTGAGCTGTGGGATGTTGGGTGCATTGGATTGGTCCAGCATTATGAAACAGAAACTTCCCCACTATCCATTGTAAACAGGAAGCTGGATGCAAATCCTTCCACACTATATTGGCCATTTACTCCGTAAGCCAAGAAAGCTGCTGGCCTCTGACACCCATGTTCATCAGAGACAGAGCCAACGCTAGGAGGTTCTGCAACAACACCATCAATTGTTCCTCCCACGACGAGGATGTCAGAGGCCACCCACAGGGCTTACACCATGGTGGTCCTGCACCCAGGGCGACCTCTTCAGCTTCAGATTGGGACCGTCCAGCACAAGAACAAGACTTACTAGTTCAAAGTGTCCGTGTTGGTGGTGGCAGGGGCAGCTCTCAGCCTCAGGCCCACATGCCACCTGGAAGCAGCTAAGGTAATTTTTTAGACATTAAAATTACAAAAGCATTAACTGGCGATTGCTTCTTGATATGGAAAAAATAATAAATACACTTCAGAAATTGCAGATACCCCTTTGCTTCATGAAAAAGTCCCTCCCTGTCTTTCTTCCCCTTTCCCTGACTCAGCGATTCTCCTGCTGCTTGGCTTTGACCCTCATCACAGACACTTCCCTGGAGGCTTTCTAATAACCGGCCCCTGGGGGACGCTCTTCCAGCTGCAGTCATACTTGGAGACAACCTAGCTCTGGGATGGAATCTGGAGCCGGGTCTACACGCTTGCACTTCCTTCCCATGAGTCTTTGCGCGAGTTCCTCAACCAACCTGTGTTCGTCTGTAAAATGGGGTCTATCTTAACAGGGTTCTACAGCTCACTTGAGATAATTCTTGCAAAGCATTGGGTATAGGGCCTGGCCTAGAGCTGACCCGCAGATGACTGCTCACCTTTGCACCTCTGGCCTCGGGGAGCTGGGGGTGAGGGAGGGGTGGTTGTGCCTCCTGCCTCCTGTCTCCTGTTAGAGCTTTCTTCCTCTTTCTGCAGGAACCCCGAGAACTTCATAGCCCCTGCTGTCTGTCTCTCATCCACGCTGTCTTCTGCCCAGCCCACAAGTGGTAAGGTTTCTCACAGAGCTCTCTGCCCATACTTCCGAAGCGGGCTCCTCACAGCCACAGCCACAGGCACAGCCACAGCCACAGCACTGACTTCTACCCCACCTCACCCCACCCCACCCCATTTATATTGGTGGCCACCACTCGATTTCTCTATCCCAGCTCCTCTCCTGCACTCCAGACTGGTGTATCCTCGTACTGGGTGCCTCTGCCTACCCAGAGGTTCAAATCTGCCCCACCAGCCCTAGGCTCTACCCCCATCCCTCCATCTCCATCTGGGTCTGTCTTCCCACCCCTCCCCCTTCCTGCTTTGCCTCCTCACCTCCAGGAGTATTCCGGCTGTTAAGAAAGTTCTTTACAAAGTGGCCCCTGCTTTCCGAAAACTCTCAGGGCAATAAATGGAGGCAGATAAGGAAAATCTCAAGAGGAAAGTGGTTTGACTAAAGGAAGCACAGTAGTTAGGTAAGAGGGCAGGAGAGAAGCCTACCTGGCCTGGGGGTCAGCTCCGACTTCCTTAGGAGAGCTTGGGGAGCCAGTGTAAGATGTTTCCCAGGAACAGACCTAAATACATTTTCATTTTGGAGCAGGGCAAAAGTGGGATGGGAGGCCTCTTAAGAGTCGCTATTACCTGAGGGGAGAAATAAAGATTGCTTGGCCCAGGGGACTGTCACTTGTGAAGACCCCACCTTACTTGGAGTCAGGCATAATACCACAGGAGGCACAATTATATTGCCCTTTTTGAGAGATCTCTCATAATTTTGTAGGTTTTTTTTTAATTATATGGCTACCAGAAAAGAATTTAATATATATCAACCATTATTTCTCTCAAAGGCCATAAAGAGTCAGAAAATCTTGAATATAATAAAAATTAAACCTATAAATTGCTCTCCAATTTAATGAAATTTTTATGAAATCAAATGTTAACAATTAAAGGATCTAATTTACATTTTGTAGCCATTGCAATAAAAAATTGTAAATTTTAATTTTGCACTTCCCGTATTTTTGAACCAACAGTCCCCCCCCGCCCAACACCCTCAGATTTCAAGTGTTTTGGTAGGACCTTGGCACACTTGTAGCCCTAGTGATAAGCTTAGGGGTTCTTCCTGGGTCATCAGAACCAAACCTACATCAGCCAGAACGGAGAGTGTAGTGGGCTTCAATATGCTCCCCGCACAGAGGTGACCGTTTTCAATGCTTCCATCCCCCCACAGCCTGCAATGGTGACATTAGGCACCAAAACCCAGACTGGCAGGAGTGTAGGGGATTTGGGAGAAGCAAAGGGCAGCACCCCCTGAGACTGAGTGAAAGGCACATGGCTTACTCTTCAAACATGACTTCCTTGACCAAAGTAATACAGACTCATTGAATAAAATTTGGAAAACACAGGAAAGTAAATATACTGCCCATAGTCCTGTTACCCAGACATGAACATTGATCACTTTTTTATCTTCTCGTGATTTTTTCTGCATAGAGGCGTTCTTTTTTTTTTAAACATAGTTATAGTTGTGCCTATAATTTCACATCCTGCTTTTCTTACTACATTGTGTTTCCTTCTGTCATTGCTCACTTTAGTGTGCTATATAATAAGTGCATAAAATGTCATCACATGGATTTATCAGCGTTTACTGACCTATCGCCCTATAGTTGAACATTTATATTGCTTTCAACATCTTACTCTTATAAATTTTTTGTTATTATAAATGACATTGCAATGCATGTGTGCACATAACCCTTTGTTTAATGTTTATTTATTTATTTCGAGAGAGAGGGAGTGCATGCACACACAAGCAGGGGAAGGGCAGAGAGAGAAGGAGAGAGAAAGAGAGAATCCCAAGCAGGCTCTATGCTGTCAGCACAGAGCCCAACGCGGGGCTTGATCTCACGAACCCTGAGATCATGACCTGAGCCGAAACCAAGAGTTGGTCGCTTAACCTATTGAGCCACCCAGGCACACCCACATAACTCTTTTTTGACATTTAGGATTATTTCTAAAGATAGAGTCTCAGAAGTGGAATTATGCAGCTAGCAAATACAAATGCTTCTAAGATTTTTAAATTCATATTGCCAGATCGCTCCCCAAAGAGGGCTGTATTAATGTGCACTGTCACTAGCAATATGTGAAAATTCCAGCTTTGAGATGGCTTTCCACTGCACTGGCTATTATCACTAATATATGTATATATAATATATAAAGTAAAATATAATATAATATATTATTATAATATAACCTAAGAGGTAGAAAGTGAACTTGTCTTCTTATGTAAAATTTTTGGTGAGGCTTATCATACATTCAGAGAAGTACACAAATCATAAGTGAATTTTTACAAAGTGAAGACTTCTAAGTAACCAGCACCCAGATCAAGAAACTAAACGTTACCAGAACCCCAGAAACACCTGTCATGCCCCCTTTGACCCCTCGTCCCCCATGCGAGGGTAATCACTACCCTGACTTCTCATACCCTAGGTTAGTTTTGGACAGTGGCACTGTTAACAATTTTCATTTTTGTGGTTACTAGAGGAGCTAACCCTTTTTCCACGTATTAGTTGATGAATTGAGTTCCTCTTTTGTAAATTATCTTTTCAAGTTCTTTGTCCAGGAAATAGTTGATTATTAAGCAATCTCCTAATGTCAAGTTTGGCTAAAGTTGGACTGTAGTCATCTGGACGCTGTTCAAAACTGAGGAAGTGTGCGTGTGCGTGTGCGTGTGTGTGTGTGTGTGTGTGTGTGTTTATGCTCCCAGGAGCTCACTCTGACCATACTCTTACTTCATCATGCTTCTTTCCTGTGAGGCAAGGTGGCACCTCTGTAGGGAACACCTGGCAGGGGTAACTTTTCAGTGACAGAGCTGAGCCTAAATAGACTCCGCTGTTCTTTCAGTGTGTGTGGGAGTTACAGAAATAGGTCACTGGACCTTTTTAAAAATAGAACTGACACATTTGGGGAAAGCATTGTTTCTGCTGAGATAGCATACAGTAGGAGATGAAATGATCTCTACAGAGTAGATGAATTTAGACATTTGGTATAAAAAATAAATATCTTTAATGGTAATAACTCACAAGATATATAATGTCTTTCGTAAGAAAGGTCAATAAACATCATTACCTGCACAGCCTACGGAAAGGTTTCCCCTTCGGTTCTAACGTGGGATCTTCTGAGGTGCAAGCAGCAGCTTGCTGGCCCCCGGCCGGCCCCACCTGGCAACAGCTGTTGATGGAAAGAGAAGGGCCACACCGTCAACTGCAGTCAGCATTTGTTCCCCCACCAAAGCCAAGACGTCCTGTCTCAGTGGGTTTGCATTCTCTCCGCTTAAGTTATGAGACAACCCCCTGCTACCCGTGTACCACTATCTGTGCTACAAAACAAGCGGGGACAGCGACAGCTGCCTGAGTGCAGCTCCATTCCAGCCCTTCCAATGGCTTGACCAATTTGTGGCAGGCCAGCCCCACATCTTTGCCCACAGGCTCCCCAAGAGCCGTGTAAGGGCCCAGGTCTGCCCTTGGGGGGCCCTTTTTGGCCCTCTCCTGAGACATCCTCAGTAAGCTCTCTCTGGCACACCCAACCTGCCGGGTTCAGAAGCTCCATGCACTTAGGGGACAGACACTTCTGTCTTCTCCAGGGATTCCCGAGGAGCTGCTGACAGTGCCATGCTTGGGTTCCACTAATGAGACAGGCAAGATGTTGGCCAGAAAAGCAAAGCTTGGGGTTACTACGGGGAGCACACTTTGATTCAGCCCCAAGGAAGGCAAGGAAGGCAAGGAAGACACAGAAGGGGGTTGGTTGTCCCACGAGTGGGGGTGAATGAGAGCAAGGGAGGAGGGGACAGACACCTGTGTTTCAGGAAAGTCTTGGCAGCGGGGGGGAGGGACAGGGCTGATAGTGCCCAGGCAAGGGAGCAGCAGCTGTGAGGGGTGGGTGGTGGCGAGCAGGAGGGGACAGGGGTGTGAGACATTTCTCAGAAGTAGAACACACGGGCAGGACCTGAGGACTTTGACATTGGCACCAAGGGAAAAAGAAAAGTCCCAGATGCAGATGCAGCATTTTCTAACAAGAACACAGCTCCTTTTTGAAGACACGCATCCACCCAATGAGCACATGTTGAGCTCTTGCCTTGTGTCAGATAGTTGTAGACTCTGGGAATGACATGGAATTCCTGCCCCAAAGGTGCTTTCACTCTGCCAGATGGTGGGTGGGCTGTGTAGACAACAAACAAATAAGCAGGGGGAAAAAAAGGATGATTTCCTGCGGTGATAAGTGGTCTTGAAAGATAATTTGTGCTTGGGGGGGGGGGGGGGTTGTGTGATCAGAGAGGACTTTTCTGAGGAAGTGTCATTGGAGTTGATATGAAGGAGCCAGTCAGGGAGAAGAGCCAGGTCAAGAACATTCTAGATAATCAAAATTGCCTCTGCAAAAGGCCCTAAGTAGGAACACATGGCACATTTGAGGAACAGAAAGAAGACCACTGTGGCATGACGAAGAGTTTTACAACACAAACTTGTTTTCTATTTGCTGCAAGGCCACTGCCTTAGAGTTTCATCTTTGGTTTCTAGACACTCCACACCCCTTCTAGACCCTTCTCTCTTTTCTGTCTCCCTCCAGACCAGCTGCAGTAAGAAGTGAGACCAGTAGCTATCAATCCCATCTGGGAGTTGTGGAGGCACTAGAACCAGTTCAGTCTTTGTAGAAACCAAATGGGGAGGAAGTCCTGGGGCCAGCCTGGCTCCTTTTTTCAGGTCCATAATTCTTAACCACTTTTGAACTATGAACCCCTTTAGTCACCTGATACAAGCTGTGAAAAAATACAAGTATGTGAAAAAATTACCTTATAAACAGCAGATTAGCCTATGAATACAAGTCTTATGACCATTGTATCTTCCATAGAGATATATCTATATATGACAAAATGTAACCATAATGATAATAAAAATACATTTGCACAGTGCTTTTTACTTTCCCCACACATTTCCACTTAATATCCTTTTGTCCCATTGACATCCTTGACACATAGGTAGGAAAGGCATTTGTTGTCCCATTTTGCAGATGAGGACACAGTGATAGAAGGCTAAGCAGCATGTGTGTAATAATAGGGCCAGTTGGCTGTAGCTTTGGGACAAGAACCAAGGTCTTGTCACTCCAAGGTCCAGGCTCTCCAAGAACAGGTCATGCAGTGACCATCTTGACTTCTCTTTGACTTCTTTCCCCATGCCCTTACCCCAGGGCCTGGAGACACTCAGAGCAAAGACAATCTTTACACATACAACTCGGCCCACATTGCCCTCCTGGTGAGGAATCATATGGATATGATTCTTCCATAGTGATATGAAAGAAGTGATATTTTCTAACACAGGCAAAGAGGCACCGAGTCTGATTATAGAAGTCAAAATTGTGTGGATGGAGGGGAACTTCCCGCTGGGGCTTCCTTTTGGCCAGTTAAACTTAGCGAGTCATTTCCTTTTTCTTCTGAAGACTTATAGCATTTCCTCCTACAGTCCCACAGAAATGAATCTCAAGGAGTGCCACCTAGTGGCCCGGACTATAAGGATCACCGATTATTTTCCCCTCACCATCCCACCCCCACTCCATGGGGCCACCTTGCTGATCAGAAAATTGGACCCATGCCTCTTACTATCCACCAGGTTAAACACCTGGTGTTTAGAACAGTGTCTAAGTGTCTGTAACTCTCTCCAACCAGGATTCCTTGGGTCAAAAGGAGGCAATGTGGACCTCCTGAAAGAGAAACAGGTGAAAACCCATCAGACTGGTTCAGCTCCGGCCTTCATCACCTCCTTGGCAGAAGGGAAAAGAAGTCTCACTACTGTGCCTCACAGAACAGAGAGAATTAGGATATCAGGATAAATGGAAACCCAGTCCAAATGCAGCCCACCTCCCAAATAATGCTTTCTAATGAAAAATAAAATATCCAGATGCAGTAAAAGAAAATATTAGTAAATTCAGCAGCAGTTTTTAAAACCCTACTTGGGGCACCTGGCTGGCTCAATTGGTAGGGTGTGTGACTCTTGATCTTGGGGTTGTGAGATGAGCCTCATGTTGGGTGTGATTACTTGAAAATCAATCTTTAAAAAAATTATTTTAATAAAAAGAACCCCAAACCCTACAAGTCAAAACCACAATGAGATACCACCTCACACTTGTCAGAATGGCTAAAATTAACAACTCAGGCAATAACAGATGTTAGCGAGGATGCAGAGAAAGGGGAATCCTCTTACACTGTTGGTGGGAATGCAAACCGGTACAGCCACCATGGAAAACAGTATGGAGGATCCTCAAAAAGTTAAAAATAGAACTACCCTAGGATCCAGCAATTGCACTAGTATTTATTTAGTCAAAGGATACAAAAATACAAATTTGAAGGGGTACATGCACCCTGATGTTTATAGCAGTATTATCGACAATAGCCAAACTATGGTAAGAGCCCAAGTGTCCATTGACTTATGAATGGATAAAGAAGATATGGTGTATATATACAATGGAATATTACTCAGCCATCAGAAAGAATGAAATCTTGCCATTGCAATGACACAGATGGAGATAGAGTGTATTATGCTAAGTGAAATAAGTCAGAGTAAAACAAATACCATATGATTTCACTCCTAAGTGGAATTTAGGAAATGAAGTAGATGAACATAGAGGAAGGGGAAAAAAGAGAAAGGGAAGCAAACCATAAGAGGCTCTTAACAATAGAGAACAAGCTGAGGGTTGATGCAGGGAGGTCGGTGGGGGATGGGCTAAATGGGTGATGGGTATTAAGGAGGGCACTTGTTATGATGAGCACTGGGTATTATACGTAAGTGATGAATCACCAAATTGTACTCCTGAAACCAATATTACACTATATGTTAACTAACTAGAATTTAAACTAAAATTTGGGAAAAAAAAAAAAAAAAACCAAAGAAACAAACTCCTGCTCTATGGCAAAAAAAAAAAAAAAAAAAAAAAAAAAAAAAAAAAAAATAGCATGGTGAAAGAAAAACTTTGCCACATTTATCACAGATACAGGCTAATCCATAATATTAGGAATATAAGGAGCATTAAAATATTAAGAAAAAGAGGCCAAAATAAAGGCCATATATGAAAAACCTGCAGCTAACATCATACTCAATGCTAAAAAATAGAGCTTTTCCCCTAAGATCAAGAACAAGACAAGGATATCCACTCTTACCACTTTTATTCAACGTAGTACTAGAAGTCCTAGCCACAGCAATCAGATAAGAAAAAGAAATAAAATGCACCCAAAATGGTTACGGAAGAAGTAAAACTTTCACTATTTGCAGATGACATGATACTGTAAATAGACAACCCTATAGACTCCACCAAAAGACTACAAGAACTGATAAATAAATTCAGTAATGTTGCAAGATACAAAATCAATATACAGAAATCTGTTGCATTTCCGTACACTTACAGTGAAATTGCAGAAAGAGAAATTCAGAAAACAATCCCATTTATAATTGCACCAAAAACAATAAAACACTTAGGAATTAACTTAACCAAGGAGGTGAAAGGCCTATATTCTGAAAACTATAAAACACTGATGAAAGAAACTGAAGAGGACACAAACATATGGAAAGATATTCCACACTCATGGATTGGAAGAACAAATATTGTTAAAATGTCCATACTACCCAAAGCAATTTACAGACTTAATTCAATCCCGACCTAATACTAATTTTTCACAGAACTAGAACAAATAATCCTAAAATTTGTATGGCACCACAAAAGACCATTGAATAGACAAAGCAATCTTGAAGAATCAAGCCCAGATATCAAGATATACTACAAAGCTGTAGTAATCAAAACAGTATGGTACTGGTACAAAAATAGACACATAGAGGCACCTGGATGGTTCAGTTAAGTGTCCGGCTCTTGGTTTCAGCTCAGGTCATGATCTCACAATTAGTGGGATTGAGCCCCGCATCGGGCTCCACACTGATAGCACAGTGCCTGCTTGGGATCCTCTCTCACCCTGTCTCCCAATCTGTCCCCCGTGCGCATGTGCTCTCTCTTTCTCTCTCTCAAATAAACTTAAAAAAATAGACACATAGATCAGTGGAACAGAGCAGAGAGCCCAGAAATAAACCCACAATTATATGGTCAATTAGTCTTCGACAAAGGAGGCAAAAATATGCAATGGGAAAAAGACAGTCTCTTAAACAAATGGTTCTGGGACAACTGGACAGCCACATGCAAAAGAATGAAACTAACCATTTTCTCACACCCTACACACACACACACAGACACACACACACACACACACAAAACCTCAAAATGGATTATGGAGTTAAATATGAAATATGAAACATGAAACCATAAAAATCCTCGGGAGCAGAAGAACTTCTCTGACATCAGCCACAGCAATATTTTTCTAGATATGTCTCCTGAGGTAAGGGAAACAAAAGCAAAAATAAACTATTGGGACTACATCAAAATAAAAACTTCTGCACAGCAAAGAAAACAATCAAGAAAACAAAAAGACAGGGACAATACCTAGCTGGCTCAGTTAGTGGAGCATACAACTCTCGATTTGGGGGTTGTAGGTTTGAGCCACCCTGTCCCATTGGGTATAGAGATTACTTAGAAATAAAATCTCTCTTAAAAAAAAAAAAGAACCTGCTGAATGGAAGAAGATATTTCCAAATGACATATCTGAAAAAGAGTTATATCAAAAATATGTAAAGAACTTACACAACTCAACACCAAGAAAACAAATAATCCAATAAAAAAATAGAAGACATGAACAGACATTTCTCCAAAGAGAAATAGCCAACAGACACAGGAAAAGGTGCTCAACATCACTCTTCATCAGGGAAATGAAAATCAAAACCACCATGAGATGCCACCTCATACCTGTCAGAATGGCTAACATCAAAAACACAAGAAACAGGGGCACCTGGGTGGCTCAGTCGGTTGAGCGGCCAACTTCGGCTCAGGTCGTGATCTCACGGTTTTGAGTTCAAGCCCCGCGTCGGGCTCTGTGCTGACAGCTCGGAGCCTGAAGACTGTCTCGGATTCTGTGTCTCCCTCTCCCTCCACTCACGCTTTGTCTCACTGTCTCTGAAAAATGAATAAACTTAAAAAAATTTAAAACACACACACACACAAGAAACAGCAAGTCTTGGTAAGGATGTGGAGAAAAAGGAACCACTGTTGGTGGGAATGCAAACAGGTGCAGTTTCTAAGGAAAACAGTATGGAGGTTTCTCAATAAATTAAAAATAGAATTACCATATGATCCACTAATTCTAGGTATTTAAACAAAGAATATTAAAAAAACACTAATTTGAAGGGATACATGCAGCCCTATGTTTACATTGTTACTATTACAGCATTATTTGCAATAGTCAAATTACGAAAGCAGCCCAGTGTCCATCAATAGATGAATGAAGAAAATGTGGTACATATATTCACAATGGAATATTAGTCAGCCATAAAAAAGGATGAAATCTTGCCATTTGCAACAACATGGATGGATCTAGAGGGCATAATTCTAAGTGAAATAAGTCAGAGAAAGACAAATACCACATGATTTCACTTATCTGTGGAACCTAAGAAACAAAGAAAAAAAGAGACAAACCAAAAAACAGACTCATAACTATAGAGAACGAACTGATGGTTACTAGAGGGAAGGTGGGGAGGATGTAGATGAGTCTTAAAAATATGAAAAGTTGGGAGGCACCTGACTGGCTCAGTCAGAAGAGCATGTGACTCCTTTTTTTTTTTTTAACGTTTATTTATTTTTGAGACAGAGAGAGACAGAGCATGAACAGGGGAGGGGCAGAGAGAGGGAGACACAGAATCGGAAGCAGGCTCCAGGCTCTGAGCCATCAGCCCAGTGAGCATGTGACTCTTGATCTTGGGGTCATGAGTTTGAGCTCCACATTTGGTGTAAAGATGACTTAAAAAATAAAAAAATTAAAAAAAAAAGATGTATACTTAAAAAAAATTAATAAAAATATGAAAATATATTCAGCTTCTGGGGCACCTGAGTAGCTCAGTTAGTTAAACGTCCAACTTCAGCTCAAATCATGATCTCATGGTTTGTGAGTTCGAGCCCTACGTTGGGCTCTGTGCTGACAGAGCCTGCTTTGCATGTTCTGTATCCTTCTCTCTCTGCCCCTCTCTCACTCTCTCTCTCTCAAAAGTAAATAAATAAACATTAAAAAAAGATATTCAGCTTCACTCATAATGATATAAAGCATATTAGAGCTACATTGACATATTAGTGTTTATCAAATTATCAAAAATTCAGAAGTTTGGTAATATACTCTGTTGGCAAGGCTGTAAGGAAAAGGGCATTCTCAGCGTGCCTGGCTGACTCAGGCAGTAGGGCATGTGACTCTTGATCTCTTGTGAGTTCAAGCCCTGCATCAGGCATGGAGCCTACTTAAAAGTAGGGGGATCCTCATAATCATTGGTGGGAGAGCAGAACGGTACAACCCCTAGGGAGAGAATTTGGAAGGCCTAGCAAGACTACCTATGCATTTACCCTTTGATCCAGCAATTCTAATTCCAGGGATTCACCCTGAAAGTGCAGTGCCACAAACATAAAACAGTATTTTTATAAGGTTCTTCACTGTGAGACATTATTTATAATAACAAAATATTAGAAACAACATAAATGCTGACCCATCAGGATACTAATTGAATAAACTATGAGGACTTCACACAATGGAGTAATATAAAGCCAAAAAAGGGTTGAGGAATATTTCTATGAATTAATATGTGGTGATTTCTAAGATATATTAAGAGAAAAGATAAAGGTGTTCAATACTGTGATACAGCATCTTCCTTTTTTTTTTTTTTTAAGTAATCCCTACACCAATTGTGGGGCTCAAACTCATGATCCTGAGATCAAGACTGGCATGCTCTACCAACTGAGCCAGCCAGGCACCCCTATCATGTTACATTTTGCATAAGAAAAAAAACACAGGAAGAATAAACCAGAAACTAATAAAAACATTGCTTATCGTGGATGGGTGGGAATGGAGTGGAAGGAACTTAAGGATGGGGATAAGACTTCTGAATGTACATTTTTATATATAGTTTTGACTTTTAAACCTTATGAAACTTTTGTAACTTTAGCCCTGTAAGTTAACCCTGTACATTCAGGGGCACCTGGCCGGCTTAGCTGGTGGAGCATGGGACTCTTGATCTTGGGGTGGGGGTTCGAGCCCCATGTTGAGTGTAGAGATTACTTAAAAAAAAAATCTTTAAAAAATAGTTTTCGAAGATTTGAAGAAAGCAAACCCTAAAAACTAAATGCAAATAGAAACAAAGAAATCTGACTGTATATCAAATTGATAATGGAACCACACACACGCACACACACACACACACACACACACACACACACAGATTTCATTTCAATGGTTTGTAAATACTGTCCATGTATACCTTTAGTGGGATCATTCTAAGAACAGACAGAACTGCAAAGAAGTCTTGAATTTTTTTCTTAGAAGGCTTCTTTGAAATGGTATTGGAGTAGTAATTCTGAAACTATTTTGAGTACATTGTAGGATAGAGCAAATGATGAAATACATTGATGCGGTTGGGAATCAGGGTTCTCACTGTGGAGGAAGAGAGATACAGACATGGAATGGGAATGGAAGGAAGAACTCTATGGAGCTGGATTTGAATTGAAATAAATTTCTTTAAAAACTTTTTTTAGGGGTGCCTGGATGGCTCAGTCGGTTAAGTCTCTGACTTCTGTTCAGGTCATGATCTCATGGTTTGTGAGTTAGCGCCCTGAGTCGGGCTCTGTGCTGACAGCTCAGAGCCTGGAGCCTGCTTCTGATTCTGTGTCTCCCTCTCTCTCTGCCCCTCCCCCACTCGTGTTCTGTCTCTGTCTCTCTCAAAACTAAGCAAACATTAAAAAAATTGTTTTAATTAAAAACTCTTTAAATACAGTTTTTAGCTTTGTCCACTAAAGGGGTCTATAAGCAATGATATTCCAGTTGCACTATTCTAGTGGCCAAAACTTGTTTCTGAATGCCATTCTCCACTAAAAGAAACCTTGGAGAGACAGCTGATTCCAGGTCTGGGGCAGGGAAAGTACAGAGTGAGCCAGAAAGTAAGAAAGTGCACAAAGACTGATGCGAATGTATGGGAAGGAGCTCAGCTTAAAGGGACTTCTACTGACCAAATTTGGGATAATTAGTCTATCAGAAAGAAGTTATTATAGTCGATTATTTCACTCAGGTGTCTGTTGGCAGCCTCAGCAGATTCACATCCAAGATCACCCCTGTGGGCCTCTCCACGCAGCTGCCTCACAGCACAGCAGCCGGCTTCCCTCAGGACAAGTGAGGCAAACAGAGAGCTCCCGAAATGAAAACCACCATCTTTTTATAACCTAATTTCGGGAGTGACATTCTATATCTCCCGCCATGTTCCAGTCTTTAGAAGTGAGTCACTAAGTCTAGCCTGCACTCAAGGGGAGGGAGACAAACAGGATATGAATTCCCGGAGCTGGGGACAATTGGGGCCATCCTGCAGGCTGCCTACCAAGTAATCAAACATAATGACATCACCTATAATGGGACAGACTGACATTACATGCCTCCTGAAACAACGGAGTGGTAAATACACAAGGTCACCTATGTAGCATTCCTGGGAAGAAAAGTAAGGGAACAGAGAAATCCAGAACGTGGGACACTCTATAAGAAAATTATTCCGGGGGCACCTGGCTGGTTCAATTGGCAAGGCATACCACTCCTGATCTTAGGGTCAAGAGTTCAAGCCCCATATTGCATGTAGAGCTTACATGAAAAAACAATTTTATCTTTTTTTTTTCTTTAACGTTTATTATTGGGAGACAGAGAGAGACAGAGCATGAGCAGGGGAGGGGGAGAGAGAGAGGGAGACACAGAATCTGAAGCAAGTTCCAGGCTCTGAGCTGTCAGCACAGAGTCCGATGTGGGGCTCGAACTCACAAACCATGAGATCGTGACCTGAGTCAGATGCTTAACTGACTGAGCCACCCAGGCGCCCCAATTTTTTTTTTAATTTTAAGAAAATTAGTCTAAATTCAAAAATATCAGGATCATGAAAAAGAAGAAAACGTCAAATTGAGGTTACAGGAGACTAAGGAGAAAAGATAACTCAATGAAATCTGTGATCCTTCATCAGATCCTGATGAAATCAAAAACAGCTATAAAATGCTGTTTCTGAACTAATTAGGGGATTTGGATAAAGACTACTTTAATGATCAAGTATATGTGAAATTTGTAGGTGTGATCATGGTGCTGTGGTTATGGAGGAAAACCTAACAGAAACATGCTGACATATTTAGAAGTCAAGTGCCATAATATCTGCAAGGTAAGCAGTTTAGCAAAAAAGCCAAAAACCGAAAAATCCCAACCCCCTAACAGAAATACCTGTATAAGGGCACATGGGTATTTGCCATATGAAAGATACACTCATGTTCCTTCTCCTACTCTTTCAACTTTCCTCTAGGTTTGAAGTCTTGCACATAAAAGTTTACAAAGGTGGGAGGTACGGGTTGGTTATCAGGACCCTTGGTATTTGCCAGGCCATCCTGGAGATTCCAAGGAACCCATGAGGGCCATAAAGGTCTCTGTGGTGCTCAGTGTACATGCTGGGGATTCTGTGAGTCAGCCCTCACTCCATCGCGCAGGGTCCAAAGATGATGGGGGGGAGTCAGACCTGAATTGTAATCCTTGCTCTGTCTCTTCCTGGCTGTGTGTCTTGAGGCAAGTTACTAAATGCCTCTGACCTCATTTGTAAAAAGAGAGATCAGGACCCCGAGATCAAGAGCCGTATGCTCTTCTGACTGAGCCAGCCGGGTGCCTCCCATCTTTTGTTGTGATGTGCTCAATAAATAATACTTCCCAATCCCACCTCCCAAACTGCCAAATCATTCATTCATTCATTCAACAACCATGCATTGTTACTCCCTGCAAGGGCAAGGGGTATACATGTGAATTCAGTTACTCCAGGGAACTCGTGATCAAACGGGGGGGGGGGGGGTGTGGGGGTGGGAATACACTGGTAAATTCTAAAAGTGCTAAGGCTGTGACAGAAACACTGGCGTCCCGAGGGGGAGGGGCTGCCGCAGAAGCCCCCCGGAGGTGGGCTTGGTGGCCTGAATGGGGGATGAGGGAGGAGAGGGAGCCGTACTGAGAGGCCCCAGGGGCAAAGGCAGAGAAGACTGGAAGAGAGTCTGGCTGAGTGGACAGGGCCAGGTCGGACACTGGTTGGGGAGGCCACGGGAGCAGTGTGGGCCCTGGTCTCAGAAGTAATGGGGCGCAGTAGGCCGCGATGTTTGGTTCAGAAAACATACCAGGGCTCAGCTATCTGAGGTTGGTTTTAAAACACTGGAGGGAGGAGAGTTCTCCAATAAAAAGAAAAAAAAATTTAATAAAAAAACACTTGAATTAATAAACAAATAGAAGGAAGTAACAGACCCTAAGCTTTCCCCTGTTGCCCTCCTCCCTGAAGGGGAGGAGGGAGGCACGGATGGGGGACGAGGTCTGGCAATAGGGCTTGCCTGCTTCTGTGAAGGGAGAGAGTGACTACCAAAGAGTAAGTAAGGCTCATCTATCACCTGCTATCACCATCTCCTCATCCAGTTTCTGTCCCCACGCACATAAAACTATGAGGTCCACCCACCACCCCATCTCTGCTTTCCAAATCACGTATTTCTGGAATGCATTAATTTTTTTCCCCTTGCTGGGGAGGCACGGAGGCCCCCCACCCTGTGCCAGCACACCAGGCACTGAGAACTCCGGGGTCCCTGCCCCAGTGGGCCCCCCAGGGCCCCGCTGCTGGGCTGAAGGGGTGGTCGAGGCGGCTGGGTGGGAGCACTGAGCCTGGCTGGGTACGCAGACGCAGAAGGAAGCTTCTCGCCTAATTCCAAATCATTTTTCTAAGAACAAAAACTATGTACAAATGAATATTTCCATCTTTATTTCAAATTCTAGGTTTCAACTGCAATATTAATGCTACTCCACAGTGTAATTTACTTGTAATAATATATCATTATTTCCATTTTACAGTTCTCTTCTTAAAGTAGTAAAGCAAATGTTTAAAACAGCACAAATCCGCAGCCCCACAATTCTCCATTCAGGCTCAGAATTTGTGCTCTCCTTTCAGAATTGCACATAATTGAAAACAATGAAAACCCCCGATGTGCTAAATGCTCTAGTCATTAAAGCATTTTTTTACTTTGGAATAAAAGACGATTCTTGTGGTTATAGTTATTATTTATTTATTTATTTTTAGAAGCCCCAAACAAGCTGCTTCCTGTTCCCAGACTGACATCTGCTGGGGATGTCAGGCTGACCGGCTTCCCGGGCAGGCCCGCAGCCGGCTGCCACTCCTCCCAGCCTCGGGGGGCAGGGGACCGCACCAGGCGGCCAGGGCCCCACCTGCAGTCCAGGGCCAGAATGGCCTCTGCAGGCCAGTATCCAGGGTCGGCAACCTGCCCCAGGTACCCAGTTTCTCTCCTGCTTCCAGCAGCTGGGTTAAGCGCCAGAATAGCATTGGCTTGGTCTCCAGTGTTGAATCAGGCAAGAGGCTGGTAGACAGGAGAGAGTTTGGGGGGCAAAATCAGGCACATGGGCAGGATGATTGTCATCTGCGTGCAAACAGGCCTGCAGACTCTGGAGAAGCCCACGCTGTTTCTTTGCTTTCTCTGGGACGTCTCCATGTGCATCTTTCTTTTTCTTTTTTCTTTTTTGGTACTGGTTCCTTTGCCTTTGATACAACAGCTCCCCTTTAGGCAGCCCTGGGAATCGGGAATCAGGCCCTGTAGGGGAGGGTCTCCGTCCTTTGTGAATTAGATTTCAACGCCCCTTGGCCTCACGGTTAACAACCAGGAACGAAGCTTCCTTTTCCACCCAGAATGAGGGGCTCCCTGCCTGTTTCCCAATTTGTAGGAAGCCTGGTCTCCTCCCTCTCCTCCACAGTTTAAATCACCGAGCCGGTGGGGGTGGGGACCTGAGGGGCTGGGGCAACAGAGGGTTCTTTTCTCTCTCCTGGAGAGATCTTCCAGCTCCAGGGCCCCTTTATGATCTGTGTCTCTGGCTCTGAGCTCTGGCTTCTGGCCCCATGAAGGACATTTTCCCTAAGGTGACTTAGGCCCCCTCAAAGTCAGCATCCTGCCCCAGCCAGACCTCTAACACACCTCCTACATACCCCGGCCCTGCCCCAGCACCTCCAGTGGGGACTTTGAGCCCTCCCACCCTCCCATATCCGTCCTACATCTGTCCCTTCATGACCACCAACATTTCCTTCCCCCTGCCCGACTTCTTCTACTCCTGCCAAACTGCTCATCTCTGCACCAGGATGAAGGCACCCCCAAGCCCACTTACACACCTCTAATCAAACCTCATCGTCTACAGAAAAAGCCCAAGGCCCTTGGCCTGACCCAGCCCAGACCCAGCCAAGATCTCCCAAGGCCCAGGGCTGCCCTGGGATGACTTCAGGCAGGATGACGGGGAGGCATTAGAAGATGGGGTGCCTACATGAGAACAGTGAGTTTGCTTTTTACTCTCATTTCTCAGTGTCAAGGAAAAAAGTCCGGTTTGGTGTTAGTCACCTTGTTTGTTGGCTCATTTTATAAACTTTTAACTTAGAATCGTTTTAGATTTCCAGAGAAGTTGCAAGAATATCACACGGAGCTCCTGGACTCCCTGCTCCCAGTTCTCCCACTGTTAACGTTGCCAGGGGAGGCCGTCAACACCTCCCTGTGACTCTCCCTTTCAACAAGAGCCCTTCTGCAGCCACAGCAGGGAGGGTGAGCTGGACGCTAATCACATTGCTTCGTTTGCAATGAATATCTTTTCTGTTACCTTTTATTTCCAGCAAGTGATACTACTCACCCACGTTCTGAATTCCAAAAAGCTCTGAAAAAAAATGAAAGGTTTTTTTGTAAGTTTGGAGCCAAAGCTGATTTGAGGCAATCTATAAATAGTCTTTATGCTGCTTGGTGTAAATATTCATACATTTCTCTGCAGAAATATTCATTCATTCTTTGGCCCTCTGGGGATGTTAAGTGATGTTGCATATATGCACTCTATCACCTTTTGAAATCAGAAAAAAAAAAATGTGAATTCTGGAACACATCTGGCACCAGGGGCTTATCGTGGGCTTACCATTTACGGTTACGATATAAAGTTTCTTTTGAAAACAAATTTATGTAAAAAGAGCAAGTCATTTCAAGAGAAACAGTAAGTAAATTGTGAGTACAGGTGACCTGTACTTTTAAGCTCCTCTTTCACTTTTTCCTACCTCCTCATAGAAGCATATGGGCGCTAAACAGAAAACAAAGAATCTGCAAGGCCTTCAAGATCTGGTCCAAACACCCCGGGTGGTCTTCATCTGTGCTCTGGCCCCACTCTCCCCACCACCCCCCAGCCTTATCTCAGTGCCCTCAACATGCCAGACTTACTCAGGCCTCCAGGCCTCACACAGTCTGTTCCATCCCCTTTCCCCACCTCTTTCCCTGGCAAACTCCCTGCCCTTCTACCAAACTCAGCCCAGATGCCACCTTGTGCAGGAAGCCTTTCCTGGTTGCACCCGGTCTTGATTCGGTGCCATCCTGTGTGGTCCCAGGGGACATAGTACCCCGGGGAAGGAAGCAGTCTTAGTTTGACTCCAGTCTGACTCGGCCCCTTTCGGTTGGGTGGTTTGGTCACTTAATTACACTCACCAACATTAATCAGTGGGATCAGTCATGATAGCTGCTATTTGCTACCTACAAATTCATTTCATCCTCACAAGCCTGAGAGAGAGAAACTGTTCTGATTTCTATTTAACATATGAAGAACTGAGACCCAGAGAAGTTAAGTTCCTTTCCCAAGGTCACGGTAGGCAGGGGTGGCACGGATTTCTTCCTCCATCCCTCTTGATCCCCACCATAGAGCAGCTAGAAATGTACTTACATCACAGGGCTGCCGGGAGGGAAAAATGGGATAAGCTTGGCCAGGTGCTGTGCCTCATTTCACAGGCTACTTCTGGACAGTGGGTACCCCAGACACAGGGCACTTACGTGCTTCTGAGGATAGCCCAACCCAAGGGCCTACAAGCTGTTGCTCTTTGCTGCTCCTCTTGGCTTTCTCATCTCCTCACTGGAATCTTCCTGCCCAAGCCCACGCTGGGTGGGGCCTCCCCACAGCTTTATGCTGTAATCAGTATTTACAACTCTGGCCTCTCCCTCTGAGCTCAGCAGAAAAAAATGTGTCTTTTATTTAGCACCCTGCACAGGATCTGAACCAAAAGAGTTTTGTAAAGAAATGCAAAGAAAAAATGATGAAGTAAACGTATGGATGGATAAATGGATGAGCAGATGGACAGATACATGGATGAAATTAACAACGAATGGATGCATTTTTGTCCTTAGAATTTCAAACGCATTTGACATACCATGACTAAAGCAGAATGAAAAATAACATTATCCAGATAACACTCTTAAGCAGATGTACAGAGGCTGAAGAAAAAAGGAAAGAAAACAACCTGTCACATTGCATTGCGCTGTATGTCTGCATTTCTAGTAAAATAATGTGGTAGTAACATTCGACCCTTATGATTCTCACTTGAGATGGGAAGCCGGGAAGGGGACAACTGGCATTTATGATAAAGTTAAGACACTTCGGCTGTCATTGAATAAATGTGGTGGCATAACAACACTGAGAAGTGAATCTGAGAGGGGCGCCTGCGTGCCTCGGTCGGTTGAGTGTCCGACTCTTGGTTTCAGCTCAGGTCATGATCTCATGGTTCATGGGTTTGAGCCCCACTTGGGGCTCTGTGCTGACAGCACGGAGCCTGCTTGGGATTCTCCCTCTCTCCCTGGCTCTCTGCCCCGCCCCCACTCGTGCTGTCTCTGTCTCTCTCAAAATAAATAAATAAACTTAAAAAAAAAAAAAAAAAGCAGATCTGAGGCAAGATCTTGAAAGGGGCCAGGCCACGCAGGCCCAGCTGTGATGACAGCCACCCTTGAGCACATGGAACAACTATGTAGATGACCAAACGTGACCCAAGACAGATGGCCTGCATTTCAAAGGTGACAAAGGGATGCAATGTCATTGATATTCAATTTATTAGACTACTGCCCCTTATCTGTTTTCTTCTAACTCTGGCAGTGGAAGGATAATATATGCATTAATGAGTGCAGTTTTTAAAGGTACAAGTGTCTAATTATGGGATAAGAGGAATTACTTAGCTGCAGAGTGCAGAAAAGTCGTGAGTCCCGGAATGGCACCCTCACACACAGCAGTTTAATTTATATGCTATTTATCTCCTCACTTACACCTGCCAGAAACAATTAGCACTTGGTAATTTGTTGATCTTATCAAGGCCCTGGGATTTGTTATCATAGTTGCCACCAATATAAACACTGTGTGAAATAAACAATTTAAAAATAGCCTGCTATTAAATCATGCCCATTTAACCGGGTTTGAATTTCTTTTAGTCTGGTGGAGTTTTCACATTTTGTCATTTCTCGATCAATATATTAATTTTCCAAAGGATTTTAAGATGCTTTCAGAACCCTATACTATCACAGTGGGAGTCAGGATCCTTTTCAAACGTGCCAGAAATCAGTGCCTGTGGAAACACAAGGGCAACCGTGAAGATACACTCTTCCAAGGTTTTCAAGAAGCCGTCAAGAACAGCAACCTCCCCCCCCCCGCCCCCCATCCCCACCCCGCTCGCCCTCAGCAGCCCCTAGGACTCCGGTAACTTGGGGTCAACCGGGATTCCGTCCGTTCCGCCCTCCCCTTCTGCGCCCACTCCAGAAGGGCTGCCGGTGCGCGGAGGAAAGCGCTCCCCCGCTGTCAGTCGCGCACTGGGGGCCCTGAGCCTTGCTGCGGCACCTCCTCGGCCCCCGGCGTGTTCTCTGTAGGCCACGTGGGATGGCACCTGCAGAGTTTCCCTGAACTGTGCCCCACAAAACTCTTCCGAAGTGACAACAGGTGTGACGGAGGGAAAGGTAGTTTTAGATACGAGCTCCTTTACTCCGTCTCTTCCAATTACATACTCTCCTTCCCCATCTAAGCTGAAAGGGGGTCCGGTTCTCGCTGCCCTAGGGGAGGCTTCTGTTAGAATAGAAAACAAAACAACCGGGCTTTCTGGCTTTTGTTATTCAAAACCTAAATCCTTAGGAGAATTCAGCTGATTCTCCAGCAAAGTCTGGATGAATAGAGTGGGATTTACCCCAGCATGGAAAGTTCTTGAGCCGGAGGGAGGAGAGCAGGAGAGAGAGGAGGGGGAAGGAAAAGAGGACGGTGAGGAGGGGTGAGGAGTAGGAGGGGAAAGAAGGAGGAGGCATCACGGGAAGGGGGAATCTGGAAGAGAAGGGGAGGGAAAGGAGGGGGCTCGTGTCCGTGTGTGTTCAGCAGAGTTCAGGGAGGTGGCTGGGCAGAGCCCAGGGAGGTAGCAAAGGTCAGCAAAGTCACCTAGACCAGAGTTTGCACTCAGAAGCTTTCCAGAACCGGGCACAATGGGTGGAACAGGACTGAGAGGCAACAGGAAGTGCTGTGGACAGAGGAGCTGCGAGAGAGTGTGTCCCTCCCAAGGACAAGGCTTCCCATACCCTGAGTATCACAGGAGGGCCAGCCCAGACCTTGGACCCGGGCTGGGATTTGGGGCATCTGAATGGTGCCTGGATGGATCAGTGAGTCAGCACCCTCCTGGCTCCTGGAGCTGGGGCACAACCCCGGGGGTGGGAGGCTGGTGAGGCAATTTCCGGAAATTACATACCTTCTGATACACTTGAGTCTGTGGACTAAGATTTATATCCACATCATATCTTTGGGGGATGCTTATTCACAAAATTAAACACATTTCCTTATTGTTGGACTTCTTAGAGATCTTAAAATGCTAAAAATAATACATTCTGGATCTCAGAGAATGGGATGCAATAGGTCACTTGTGTGCTGGTAAATGATCAATGACCAGCTGAGGGATCAAATCAGGGATTAAAAGCCCTGACTCATAGCATTTGCCAATTTCTGTGGTGTAAATACTCTGAGGGGCCATTCCAGCGGTAGAGCTGCCTCGGATATTTTGCTGAGGTCCTTGTTGCTCCCTGACCCCAGTCGGCCTCCACTCTCCACAGATCTTCGTCCAGAGGGCTGTCCACAGTCAACCTCCTACAGGCACATCTCTGCCTTGGAGATGTTTCCCAGGTGGGCTGATCTAAGACTTGTCCTTTTACACATGTGTCATCAGTTTTAATTAAAGGAACCAGTTTCCTGTTCATTATGGTATTCCTACAGCATTGAGTTCAAGTGATTATATCTCTGCCAAGATCTGTGATGTAGCAGGCATAACATAAAGAATGAATAAAAGGCTGGATGCCAATGGTAGCCAGCCTCCAGGATGGCCACAAATGATTCCTGCGCCCTCGTATTCATGCCCTTGGGGAGGATTGATCTATGTAATGAAGGGGAGCAAATTTTGCCATCCTAAAATATGTGTCTTTGGCAAAAGGATTACTTTGAGCTAAAGGCAACCAAAACTCGGCAGATTCAGGAAAACCTCTTTACCTCCCCCCACCCCCCGCCCCCCGCTTCAACTGCCTAAATTTATACTGGAAAAGGGGCCTGTTTCAGGGAGACAGCTATTACGAGAGACACCTTCTTATCCTAGAAACTTATCTACATAAAAGGACAGCTTTGTTTTCCAAACTTCTCCTGTGCCTTCCTGTGAATGGCCGTCTTCTGCTTGGTATCTCCAGACTCCGACCCCTTCCCTTGGCTCTGGATGTTCTATAAGCTCCAAACACCTGGCTGACCTTTGGGTCTCATATAATTATGGGACTCCCGTTTGTTTGAAATTTGTTTTTCTTCTGTTAATCCATCTTATATCAATTATCAGACCAGCCCAAGAACCTAGAAGGGAAGAAGGGAAACATTTTCCACCCCTACAGTAACAAATAGGAAACCTGGGAAATGAGTGTGGGACTTCTTCAGAGGCTAGATCACAAAAGACACTGCGGTTTTTGCCTTGCCCCTTGGGTTGCTGGCTCTGGGGGAGCCAGAGCGAGCAGCATGAAGACTTTCTAGCAGCCCTGCAAACGAGTCCACGTGGTTAGACACTATCTGGCCACAGTTTGCCAGCCGTGGGAGTGCTCTATCCTGGAAGCAGATCCTCTGGGTCCAGTAAGCCTTTATCTGGATGCCTGCAGCCCAGCTGAGCAGCTCCTGGGTCTCTGACCCACAGAAGCTGTGCGAGATAATGAGTGCTTATTGTTGCTGTATGCTGCTGAGCTTGGATGTATTGTGTGATGCAGATATTTATAACTAGTAGAACACCTAATCAAGAGGAGCTCTACAACTTTTACCAGGGGAGAAAAGATGCATGTGGACATACACAAATTTGTGGAGTCAGCCAGTATATGTATAATCAGATACTGACTATTACCTGGTATGAGAAATAGGAGAGGGGAGGGAAGAGGTTATGCAGTTGAAAAACAAGGAGCCCATCAGGGAAGCTTTCAAGAGGTCGGTTTTGGAAGAAAAGGAGATTTGAAGAAAGGCAGGGCCACATTTTGGTGGCCAGGTCGGTGGGGGAGGCATCTCTCCTTTTTGGAGAAATCAGTTTCTGAAAAGTTTACACAAGCATTCTTTGCAAAATGTGAATGTCACTTGAAAATCAAGACTATCTCTTTTTTTCTTAATTTTTTTTTTTAACATTTATTCAGTTTTGAGAGAGAGAGAGAGAGAGAGAGAGAGCGCAAGTGGGGGAGGGGCAGAGAGAGAAGGAGACACAGAATCCAAAGCAGGCTCCAGGTTCTGAGCTGTCAGCACAGAGCCCAACGTAGCACTCGAACTCACGAACTGTGAGATCATGACCTGAGCCGAAGTCAGACGCTTAACTGACTGAGCTACTCAGGTGCCCCTGAAAATCAAGACTTTAGGACAATAAGAGTCAACCTGTTTTTAGTAAAGTAACTCATAAAATTGTGAATTTTGCACCTTATAAAAAGTACAAAAAAAAACTTACCAAGACACACAAAAGTTGTTACCAGTTTGTTGTCTCCTACCACTTACATTGTGTGAGACATAACAGAACATTTATTTATTAGTTGGTTTAAATTGCAGAATAAAAAGATCCAGTTCTTGGTGGGTTGGTTTCCATCCTGGAAAACTGGATATAAGCTGAAATAAAGGGAATGATTTCTATTTAGTTAAAAGGAATAAACAAACAAACAAAAGCCCTTCAATCAACCAGAGAAAATTAGTACCTCTTTCCAGTCTATTGTTTTTCATTTTGCTTTGCTTTTTGTTCTTGTTTTCTTTCTTAAAAGGACGTTGAGAGCCATCGTGGAAGTCATGATGATATGGAAACACTGGCTGGAAAAGCATCCTGGTATCTTTTTCTTTTGCCTAATTCTCCTTCAAGATACTAGCTTCAAATGACATAGGGAGTTTGCTTAAATCAAATAGAAAATTAAAGCACGTGAATTAAGGAGCTGGAAGAAAAAGTACTATAAAGTAAATGAACAAATATGTAAAAAAGGTACTCAGCCTCACAATAATTAAAGAAAGGCAAGCTACAAGGAGATGCAATTTCTAAAACCCTATCAGTTTGGCAAAGATGAAAAAGTTTGATAATACTCAGTAAATGAGAGGAAAGGGGAGTAAGTCAAATCACAGGATAGGGATGGGAATGCAAATTGGCACAATTTCAGAGGCAATTGGACAACATCTAGCAAGATGTTAAATGCACATACCCTTTGACACAGTAATTCCATCCCTGGGTATAAGTACAATTGGAGGATATCCATTGCAGCCTTGTTGGAAATCATTAAAAAAAATGGAAATAGCAATGTACACAATCGAGAGTGGCTAAATCACAAGTGATAACAAAGGCAGGGAGTGCTTGCTTGTTTTGGGATCAGCACTGTTCTAAGAGTGCTACTATGTGCAGTCACGTGATCTCGTAAGAACCCTGAGACTCCATTCTCTTCCTATCATGGTACAACCATGCTATACGAACACCATCCTGCCATCCAGATCGCAGGGGGAGGTCCACCTGTGCTGACACAAAGGCCACTTATGCAATAGAAGGGATAACAAGCAATTTTAGAACAGGTTGTCGAGCACAATCTCATTTATGATAAAGAAATAATAAAGTGTGTATATACGCTTACATTTATGCAGGAAATATCTAGAAAGATAACCCAGAAAGAGTTAACTGTGGGATCCTCAGGAGAAGTGTCCATTTTTTATTTAATATCTTCTTTATTTTTCAACTTTGTGTATGTATGTATGTGTTTACTTATTTACTTACTTACTTGCCTAGTACACATGTGTAGAGATTTTGCCTGGAGTTAGACAAACTGCACAGGTTGAGGTCACAGTTTTCAAGACTGCCTTCACTTCTGACACCAACTGCTATGGAGCACTCAGTTTCGATAATCCACTGTAAGGGCTCACAGAACCCATTGCGGCTATTCTATTCATGGTTTTGGTTTCTTACACGGGAAAGGAGGCAGATGAAAGCCAGCCAAAGGAAGAGACACATAGGACAGAATCTGGGAGGGTTCCAGACATGAGACTTTCATTGTCCTCTCCTGTGGCTTAAAGATGCATTACCCTCCTGGCACTGATGTGTGACAATGCACACGGAGAACTGCCAACCGTGGAAGCTCACACGAGCATCAGTATCCAGAGATCTTAACGGGGTTTCATTATGTAGGCATCACTGATTGATTGCCCCCATGGTTGAAGTTTACAGATTGATACTACAGGATCCAAAGCCACACACTAAATTATAACTGATCTTTCTGGAGGGGCCGGTCCTTACTCTAAGATCCAGGGTGGCCATCCTATCCCTAAACAAAGACAGTCGTATCCGGGATGACACAGATTAATTCAAGAAGCTGAGGGTGAAGGCCAGACCTGTTTTTGGGCAAGGCCAAATTCTTTATTACACATTTTTGTAATAAAAACCTGGAATAGCTATACGGTTGAAATGCTTATTGGTACACAGTATAATTTCCAAGCTGTGTTTTTATGTAAGAGGACTGGTTTGCGCTGAGACTCCCTGGTCACGTGGATTCTTGTTCTGTGTTTTCTTAGATTCTATATTTGTCTACTTGGCATCCATTGGTTACAGGGTCACACTAATGGCCAGAGCTGTTTACATCTACCTCCGTGAGCCAGCTTTTGTGGGCACCTGATAATATTACAAATCCTCCAATCGGTCATGAGTCCGTACTCCCCACCACCTCTTTTATTGCACTCACATACCAAGCCAATATTCCTCTGCCCTAATAACCCAGGGCCAGGTCGCATATAACAAGAGACCACCTCTATAGCCCAGAGCCTGCTGACTCAAACTAGCCAATATTAACCTGTTTTCTCTGCCTTGCCTTGCCTTCCTGTGGGAAACAATAAAGGTTCTGGCCCATGCTTTCCCCTCACTGCTTCTGCCTCCTGACCAAAACTGGTGCTACCCCACATGGCCTTTGTGGCACAATGTGCTCCCTTCTCTCGGGAAATGTAAGTAATAACAATCTTCCTTCAATGGCATTAGCCTCGTTGTGTCATCTCCAAAATTAAAAGCCTGTGGGTACCACCGAGGCAACTCTGAGACCTTCCTCCAAAAGGCCTAGGTTTTAAGAGGGTAATAATCCTTACTGATTGGCACAGGCCTGGGCTCATATATGCTCGTTGAATTTTTTTTATTTTATTTTATTTTATTTTATTTTATTTTATTTTATTTTATTTTATTTATTTTATTTTATTTTATTTTATTTTATTTTATTTTATTTTATTTTATTTTATTTTAGAGAAAATGAGAGGGGGGAGTTGGGGGGAGTAGGGCAGCAGGAGAAAGAAAGAGAATCTCAAGCAGGCTCCACACCCAGCACAGAGCCTGACATGGGGATTGATCCCACGACCGAGAGAGCCAAAACCAAAGAGTCAGATGCTCAAAACCTGAGCCAAAACCAAGAGTCAGATGCTCAAATGAGTGAGTCACCTAGGCGCCCCACATGCTTGTTCAATTTAACGAATAAGTTTATACGACTAGTTTTTCCTACAGTGATACAGCCGATAAACTATTCATCTTGCTTGATGTGATCAGGGCCATACGTGGAATTTGAGAAGTTCCATAAACCACTTGCAGAAATATGTATCAGCTTTCAAATTCTGCACTGAGTGAATTTACTGGAATACTGATGTCCTACTTGGTCAGTGTTGTTTTGTTACTCTTTCTACTCCGCTAACCCCAATTCATTTAGTTAGCAAATACACTTATATCTATCTATTGCTAAGAACTAAAATGTCCTTGGTCAACTTAAAAACTGAAACTCAGAATGAAGAGAAAATTGTACTTATTCCATTTAGGCTGGTTGCATGACTTAATTTAGGCTCTGAGCAAATTTAGCTTATGAGTGTTTTTGCTTGTTATAAAATGTCAGGGATTTCTTGGAGCTGGCTTTAACCAAAACACCTGTGTATGAACTCTCAGACAAAGATATGAAAAACAGAAATTCTGGTAAACTGAAGGTGTACATTTGATAGTTAATTCTATACATGACAGTGTTTGACCCAGTGGTCCCTGAAATGAGGTTTGGTCATATTCATGCATTTTTAGGGACATAAGGTGTAAAGATGGGAGTGGGTTAGAAAGGAGAAAAACCTCAATAATATTAAATAAAGAACAAATTTAAGCCTTGAGCAATAAAAATGGATAAAGCACTGAAGTTCTGGACAAATAAGATTATGAAATGCCAAGCCATAAAGAATGAAGAATATTTGGAGTTTTAATAATGTAGGTGAGCTTTTATAGCAATTGTAAAAAAATAATGTGATTGCCTCAGGCAATAGTAGAGCCTGTTTATAGTCAGTTTCTAATAATTCCCAAAGGCGGGCCCCAATTAAGAACTCAAATTCTGAACCAGAAAGGTTGAAAAACATTTTGAAGACAACTCTAAAATGGCTCTTTGGGAATACTGACATTTTTCTAGAGATTAGTTAATGAAAAATCATTTTAGTTATACTATTACACTTAGCCAAATTATGCTGGAAAACCAGAAAAATTAAAAACACTTTGGTTTTATAATACCCTTGGAGCTTTAGCTAAAGTTAACAAGCTATAAAGGAACCATGGTTTACCAGCCAAGTGTAAGGTGGGGAATTGCTTTTGTTGAGTCAGGGTAGAGAGTGTTAGTGATAAATGCTCTTGAGCATGGCAAATTTTGTGAAGTCATGTGTATCTGGAGGCTTTTAGCTGCAAGTAACAGAATACTCAAACCAAAGTGTCTTAAACAATGAGAGCATTTCATTCTAGCACAAAACACGACGTCTGGAGGCAGGCTGATCCAGGTTTGGATCAACACCAGTTAGTGATGTTTCTTGGTCCACTTTTATTTTTTTTTAGGTTTATTTATTTTGAGAGAGAGAGAGAGAGAAAGTATGAGTGTGGGGGGGTGGGGCACAGAGAGACAGGAAGAGAGAGAAAGAATCTTAAGCAGGCTTTGCATTCTCAGCCCAGAGCCCAATGCAGGGCTCCAACCCACGAACAGTGAGATCATGTCCTGAGCCGAAGTAGGATGTTAACTGACTGAGCCACCGAGGCGCCCATGCCCATCTTTTTGACCTTCCTTTTCCACTACTCCGAATACAGTTCTTTACTAAATCTATTATTTTCAAATCTAAAAGGAATGCTATCCAGAGAGCCCTGGAATTCATCTCAAGTCCTCATAACAGGAGGGAAAAGAGCGGGGTAATCTCTTCCGTTCTCCCTCTTTTAGGGGAGGAAAAATCCACTCTTCTTCCAGCTGTGTCAAGCCCTGTCCTCAGGCTTCTTTACATTTCGGAGGCCAGAGCTGGGTCACCTGCACAGTAGAAGAGAGATTACAGGATGAATTTGGGCTAATAATGATTCATCTCCTAGAGATGGGCACACTTACTATGGAGCAAAATTGAGATTTTGTTAGCAAGCAAAAAGCAATCAGCAGTGTTTGTGATATTTGGAGGCTTTAGCAGGTGAAAGGTGGGGCATCAGTCCCCTATAGCTCAGCTGGTAATTCCTATTCAAAGGATGCATAAAAAAAACGAAATTTAGGGGCACCTGGCTGGCTTAGTCCATTGAGCGTCCAACTTCGGCTCAGGTCATGACCTCGGTTCACGAGTTCAGGTCCGACATCGGGCTCATTGCTATCAGCACAGAGCCTGCTTCAGATCCTCTGTTCCCCTCTCTCTCTGCCCCTCCCCTGCTTGTGATCTCTCAAAAAATAAAAAACATTAAGAAAAAAAAGTTTTTTTAAAGGAAATGTATCTTTCATTTATTATATGGTTTAAGTTGGGTAAGGACCTCAGTAAAACCAGGTATCATATGTGGCATCATTTCCGTTAAGCTATGGGATAAGCTCCTTACTTAAAAAACTTGACCAAACCTAATATGGCCCTTCATTAAATCTATTTTCAAGTAAAAAAGAAATGATATGGGGTGCCTGGGTGGCTCAGTTAATTAAGCGTCTGACTCCTGATTTTGGTTCAGGTCATGATTTCCCAGTTTGTGGAATGGAGCCCCACATCGGGCTCTGAGCCCTGCATCACGAGGGCAAGAACCAAGGAATCTTACCACAAAAATAGACAAAATGCCAAGCCTCATGAGAGATTACCTGAAGCGCTGGAACAAGGCAAGAAGCAGGAGCCAAGGGGCCAGAAGGCGCAGGTTCCCCAGGGACTGACACTCAGCGGGCAGGCTGTGCAGTGTCCACACTGACAACATACTAGGACGCTTCTGAAGTACCTGATGGCTGCTGGCCTGCACCCCAAGTGCTCCTCGACCTCCCCACAAACCATGTCCCCACAGCCTAAGTAAAGGTTTAATCAGTGGCGCTTCTAGGATTCTGTGCTAGCCTGCGAAACCTGGTTTAAAAAAAAAAGGAAAAAACCCCCACAAAAGCAAAGGGCAAGTTGAAGAGAGCTGTGTGAAAGCTCTCTTTCCCTTCAAACTGCCCCCTCCACAGCCCCTCTGCTGTGGCTTTTCACTGAGAAATAAGGTACAGAGGCCCCATGTCTTCCCTGTCTTTTCTTCTATCCCAGTGGAAGAAGCATTTCTGCATCTACCAAAGACCGGGTCCTCCACCCATGTGCCAGATCGAACCCCGTCACCCCACCACCTCTCAAGGACCACACTTCTGTCCCTTCCTTTCCCTCTTTGCCTCCAGCCTCAAACCCTCCTCCTTCCCACTGCTAAAAAAATCCAACGAACCAACCAACGAACCCACCAACCCACCAACCAATCCACCAACCCCCAACCACCTCTTTTGCCTGAACATCTCCCTCTACCTTCGATCCCATTTCTCTTGTCCCAATTATGGCAAAACTTTTCACAAGAGTCATCCAAACTTACTTTCAAGTGAAACAGAACTCAACAACCAGCACACCTTTACACACATCTTTTTTCAACCACTCAGCAGCATTTGCTTTCTTTTTGAAACTCTGCCTTCCCCTGGCTCCTCTGACCATACTCTCCTTGGTTTGTTCTGACATCGTTAGCTGCTTCTTTCAGTCTGTTTGGCTGATCTCCACTCCTTTCCTTGACCTTTGTTCCAGGCTCATTCATGGATCCTTTCCTCTTCTCTTCCTATACTCTCTCTCTAGCCTAAGTGATCTACTTCAGTTCTCAGGTTTTGAATACCACCCACAGAGTAATGATTCTAAATTTATGTTATCTGCTCCCTGAAACTTTCTTCCGAACTTCAGACACATGTAGCTAGTGGCCAACAGGATATCTACCACGTGTGTTTAAAGGGCATCTTGAGCCTACATTTAAAACATTTTTAAATTGGTTTGTTTTCTTATTGAGTCTTAAGAATACTTTGTATATTTTGGTTAAAAAAATTTTTTTAAGTAGGCTCCACACCCAACATGGGACTTGAACTCACAACCCTGAGATTACAAATTGCATGCTGTAGCCAATTGAGCCAGCCAGGCATCCCTATTTTGGTTAAATTCTTTATCAGATAGGTCTTTTGCAAATATTTTCTCCCAGTCTGTTGCTTGTCTTCTCATTCTCTTTACAGTGTTTTGCAGACGTTTTTAATTTTAATGCAGTACAGCTCATCAATCCTTTCTTTCATAGATTGTGTCTTTGGAATTAAAGAAGTTATCACCATATCCAAGATCATCTAGATTTCCTCATATGTTATTTCCTAGGAGGTTTAGTTTTTAGTTTTGTATTTTACATTCAGGTTTGTGATCCATTTCAAGTTACTTTTTTGTGAAAGGTGTAAGGTCTATGTCTATATTTTTTTTTTTTTGCATGTGGATGTCCACTTGTTCCAGCACCATCTGTTAAAGAGATTACCTTTGCTCCATTGTATTGTCTTTGTTCCTTTGTCAAAGATCAGTGGACTATATGTAGGTGGGTCTATTTCTGGGCTTTCTATTCTGTTTCATTGATCGGTCTATTCTTTCACCAGTACCACACAGTCCTCTTTACTATAGCTTTATAGTAAGTCTTGAAGTCCGGTTGTGTCGCCTACACTCAAAATACATTCTCAATTCCTACCTCCACACACTTTCCATAACTGCTCCTCCCTCGAGTCTTTTCCATTTCAATAAATGGCACCATCCATTTGCTCTGGCTAAAAACCTAGAAGTCACTCTTGATTCCTCCCTTCCCTTCTCTCATTCAGTCCATCATTGTGTCTTCCTCCAGCAAGCAGATCAAGTCAAGTTGCAGCTCTCCATTTCTGCCTAGTTCAGATGAAGAGCCAATCTCATTGGTTCTACCATAACTGGTCTCCCTCTTGCCCTCCTCCATAGTCAGCGAGCCCCACACCTTTTTATCTTCAAAAAAAGGAGAGGAAATTAGGATTTATTATATGCATTTTATATTTACCCTTAAATGAAAACACAGCCAGCCTGAGCAAAGTGGGATTTTTTATGAGATGTGTTGAAATCAGATGGGGATATGAGTTCAGGCTAAATTCCTGAAGAAGAAAGGTAAAGCCCTAGACTTGTAATAGCCACTGCAGTAGCCACTCAACCACATGGCTACTGAGCTCTGGAAATGTGGCTAGTTTGAACTGACATGTGTTTTAAGTATAAAATACACTCCAGATTTTGAAGATTTAGTATAAAATTAAAAAAAAAAAAAACAACACAACCCTAAACAGTCTTAATAATTTTTTGGTTGATTACACGCTAAGGTGATAAAAATTTGGAATACTGGGTTAAATGAAATATGTTATTAACATTGTTTCTTTAAAATGTGGCTGCTAGAAAAATTTAAATTATATCCATGCCTCACATTCTATTTCTGCTAGGCAGTGCTGCCCTGGAAGGTATATAATGCAGGCCTGGTGTGGTTCTCTGGCCTGATGTCCCCTTTCCTGCTCCATCTCTCCTGGGCATGTCAGCCAGCACATTTGCTTCTTTGTCACAGGATGCTCTCATGACTGGGAGGACTGGTGAGATGGCTGATAGATCAAGATTCCAAGTGATCTCTGAAGACATGCATCAAGGGCGCCTGGCTGGCTCAGTTGGAAAAGCATGCGGCTCTTCATCTTGGGGTTGTGAATCTGAGCCCCACATTGGGTGTAGAGATTACTAACATAAATAATAAACTTAGGAAAATAAAATAAAAACACACATCAGACTGTATGGCTTTGTTGTTGTTGTGGTTGAAAAACTCTAATGGCTATCCGTTTAAGTTACAATGAAAGCTCAACACTATGTCATACATACAAGGCCCTGTGTAACTGAGAACCTCTTACTCATTACACATTAGCCACCCCAGCCTATCTGTTCTTCTAAAACACGGGGCTCTTTCTTCCCTTGTAGCCTCTGCATTGGCTGTTCCTACTGTCTGCAATGCTCACACCCTCTTCACTCCTTGAGTTTTGGCTCAAATGAATACACGGAAGTTCTCAGAGATGATGTCATTCTAGATGCATCTTTACATTGCCTTCACATCTTTCAGTTATTTAAATGAAAAACTGCATAACTATTTTAATCCCATTTATGTAAAAACAATTATGTATGCGCATATATGTACATACAGTAACTATTTGGAAGGATACACACCAGGTAACTGAGATTACTTCTGTAATCATACTGTACATACTGCCCCACAACTGACTTTTCCATAAAGCAGTATGAGTAAGAAATTTTCCTATGCCAGCTCATATAGATGCACTTTATTCTTTTTAATGGCTGAAGGTATTCTTTTGCATGAGTGTATTATAACTTGCTTCACCATTTCCCTATATTGATGGATATTTAAATTGTTTCCAATTGTTTTTGCTATTACAGTTGAATCTTATTACAGCTGATATGGATTTCAATTCTTTGGATCATAGAAAACAATTTACCTTCTTATGTATGGGAGTCAGTTTTTATCATATTTTCTGAAATAATTCATCCTGTTCAATTGCGAAATGTGGCCATCTTAAGCATTAACAAATTCTTTGTATGTGGTTTATATATTGATCTTTCTAACCAACATCTTTAAAAGTTCAAAGTAGGGGTGGGGCACCTGGTAGCTCAGTCGGTTGAGCATCTGATTCTTGATTTCAGCTCAGGTCATGATCTCACAGTTCATGAGATCAAGCCCCGCCTCAGGCTCTGCTCTGGCAGCACAGAGCCTGCTTGTGATTCTCTGTCTCCCTCTCTCTCTGTGTCCCTACCCTATTCATGCGCACTCTCAAAAATAAACATTAAAAAAAAACTTTATATAAGCACTTTGTGATGATTCAATAATGCTAGTAATGCTTTGTGCACAAGGGCTGTAATTATATAATTACATTTATAATTGAGGGATACACTTTTCTAAATTGAGGTAACATATACAGTACAGTACATAAATCTTGATCATACAGATTGAAAATACATGAAATTTTACATATGTATACATCTGAGTAACTGCTCCCAAGATAAAAATATAGAACATTTCTCATACCTTAGCAGACTGACAGCACATTTTCATTGACTAGGATACTTTTTAAGCTGCTTTCTTACAAATTCCCACATTCCTCATTTCTTTAGGATGATTACTTACGATTCTTATGCTAATAATAATTTGGAGAAGGGACAGTAGGGTGAAGAAATAGGGGAATCACAAGTGTCTGTTGGGTGTTTTCTCATCTGTACTCATCTCTAATCATTTATCTATTTTTAGAAACTGCTCATGGATGTCCTAGGCTGAGTTAAGGAGAAAATCATGGATTGCCAAAATTTGCAGGTTTATACGATCCAGACTGACAGGATTTTCATTCTATTGTCCCAAAATTGTTTCTATTCATTAAGGCCAATATGGGTCATTCAATGAAGATAATCCTATGTATACTATACTATTTGTAAAGTTATGAACATTTTTTAAAGATTTTTTTTTTTTTTATTTTTGGGGCACCTGGGTGGCTCATTTGGTTAAGCCTCCGACTTCAGCTCAGGTCATGATCTTGTAGTCCGGTCCCTGAGTTCCAGCCTTGCGTTGGGCTCTATGCCTGAAGCCTGCTTGGGATTCTGTGTCTCCCTCTCTCTGTGTTCCTCCCCAGCTCATGCTCTGTCTCTCTCTGTCTCTCAAAAATGAATAAACACTAAAAAAAAAAAAAAATAAAAAATAAAAAAAAATTATTTTTAAGCAATCTCCACACCCAGCATGGGGCTCAAACTCAAAACCCTGAGATCAAGAGTTGCGTGCTCTACCGACTGAGCCAGCCAGGCTCTCATTTTTTTTTTTTTTGAATGGGTAGTAATGAGCTGTGCAATTTTGGTTATGCAATTTAATTTCTTTGTGTCTTTACCAGAAAAGGGATAATGAGAAAAAAAAAACCTGGAGATGTAAGAATAATAATGGAGATACATAAAATAATGAGAGAAAAGTAGGTTATGGTCAGATTATCAATGGCCTCAATTGCTGACTTGATATATTTGGATTTCCTTAGCCTTTCTTTTTACTGCTTTTTTTTTCTTGACTGTCCAAAGTCCCCTATGGTATTTTAGTTACACTGTATTGAATAGAATTTTGTGGCTACTCTGTAAATGTAATAACAATTTTCTGTGAGAAAATTCCAATTTCCAAATAACTAATTTACAACCTACTCTTTGCAACAGTTTGTGACTTGTCATTTTGTTAGCATTACTTAACCTTTCTGCTCCTCAGTAACTTCTGACTTACAGAAAAGGTGAGTTAAGCAAGATATTCTAAAATGACATTTTCAGCCTAAAAATTCCAAGATTTACATGAAGTCCGGGCATGTTATTAGCCAAAAAAAAAAAAAAAAAGTCAACATTTATCACTCAATCCAACAATTTCCTCTTTCAAAACGTTCTTTAGCAAAAGTAAAATATTAATATTTCTTCTGCAGAACAGGTATTTAAAGAACCACAGAAAAACATGCTGCATAGTTTTCTTGTGTATAATACATAAGGACTGGGCCTGTTAGGTGATGTTAAAGGGAATTATATAGAAATTTACATCTATTGTGTACCTCTTATACATCTGGAACTCTCTTTAGTCCTTTTGTGCCAGGGCATTTAATCTGTTTCAGTATGATCTTCATTATGTATATGAAGAAGGACCAGCTTGCACAGGGCGACATCCAAGTAGTGGATGTGTTATCTGAACATAGATCTGATCACAAGCTCTCTCCACCCTATAAAGCTGTGCTTGTAACATGGTACAGAAGGTGTGAATTCCCAAGAAGGTGTAATGGAGACAAGTATGGGAAATGTATATGTTTGTTGGGGTAAAAACCTAAGCTGCTACAAGAGAAATACAGTAGCTCAAAGAACACTGAAGTTTATTTCTTTTTCATTTACCAGCCTCACGGTTAGCAGTCAGGCAGCCGGGTGCTCTGCTCCTCAGAGTCCTTCCTGCCATATCGTGGCTCTACCGTCCTCTGGGGTGCTGTCCTCGTATGGATTTTTAATGATGGGCTCTCTGGGACCTGTTGGGAAGGAAAATCGCTCCTGAGGGAAACACACATCCAACAACTTGAAGGCCTAGATCTGGAATCAGCCTTCACTCACATTCCACTGACAAGATTTTAGTCATGCCATCTACACCTGGCTGCAAAGAAGCTGAAAAAGTTTGTAGCAAGACAGCCAGGTGCCTAGATATACTCTATTAAAATTACGAAAAAGGAATGCATTCTGGTAGCCAGCTAGCATACCCTTGTATTACGTCACTTCTCAGAGTAAAATCAGAGTTGATAAAATAATCGGCAAGCGCCTCCTTCAAACAGTTCATAGTTATGAAGAGTAGAGTGTTTTATAAAACTATATCCAGAGGACTAGGAAAACGGACTTGCGATGTAACTAACTGAAATGAGATCTATTCCTTGTACTCTTAAGACAACCAAGATGGTTTATTTCACCAGAAAAAAAAAAAAAAATAGCAATTTGCACAAAGACCAGAAGGAAAGTCAAAGAATCAGACGCATCACTATTTATCAGTCTTTCCCACATTCCTATGGCAACAGAATGCACTGATCTTGCTGGATGGGTTCTGTGCCTTCAAATGCAGGCCAGACACAGGAACTTGAGGACGGTTTCTTTCCTCCTTAGCAGCTTGCCAAGCACGAAAGCAACTCTATCATACATGATGAGAAAGCAGATCTAGAAATGCTTCCCTGGAACAGCATCAAAATGAGCTGTGGTTTGAGAAGCACAACTACAGAGTCAAACGAAGAGTTGGATCTGAGAATCTCAACTCCAGTGATCGAGATCTCATGTTTCACTAAGAACTCTGTTGCACATCCTACAGCTTGTACGTCTGTGATGCGAAACAGGCACATCTCCCTATTACCTCCCATTCTTATGTGTCCTTAGGAGAAATACTGTAACTATCTGTGACCGTGTTTTCACTGTGACCACACAGAGGCAGGGCTAATAAAATGACTTCACTGGTCAAGTAGACAGAAGTATCCTCAATCGAAGATATCCATTAGAGGACCCAGAAGTGATTTCCTAAACAACATTTACATTTCTCTCTTCTAATTTTACATTTGCCAAGCAACTTTCTGTTCTATGATTTAGTCTTGAGTGGGTACAGATGCTACGAGAAAGTACTCCCAATGTAAGTTAAAAGAATTGCTATCATTTACTAAGCACTTGCTCAGTACTAAGCAGTTTCAGCATTGTACATGTACAAATTCATTCACTCCTCACAACCATGAGAGAGGTCCTATTACCTGCCTTTGACAGCTGAGAAAACTGGCTCAGAGTAAAGTAACTTGCCTAAACAGGGACACACAACCAGGAAGCAGTGTGGCCAGGATTCAAACCCCGGCCTCCTGACTCCTGAGTATACACCTTTATCATCATTTTCTTACATATCAGGAACATTTTACTGTAAATTGAAGAACTTGTCATTCTAGTTTATAAATTAGTCTCAGAAGTTTGGAAAATGTTACACACAGCATAGGCTGAGCTGAGAAAAGCAAGTCCTGAAACCTGTAAAGCCAAGGCCCGTATCAGATACTGGCTTAAGAACTCTGCGAAGTGCTGCTGGTCCAATGAGTCCCCTGTTTTTAAAAAATATTTCCTAGTTGCAACATGGGGCTTTTCATTAAGATACTAATTTGCAAGTGGCTCAGGATATTCCTAGACCAGGAAGGCAATTCAAAAGCTGTCAGTTTTTATAGGGGCCCCAAATTAATTAGGAGACAAAGTCCCTCAAAAGTCAAACCTCTTTTTTAATTTTTGAGAGAAAGAGAGAGAGGGGGGGGGGGGCGCGGGGGAGGGGCGGGAGAGAGGGAGACACAGAATCTCAGGCAGGGTCCAGGCTCTGAGCTGTCAGCTGAGAGCCCAATGCAGGCCTTGAACCCACGAACCACAAGATCATGACCTGAGCCGAAGTCGGACTCAACCGACTGAGCCATCCAGGCACCTTTTCTTTTTTTTTTTTTTAAGGTCAAACCTGGCTCTTTTATTCTATCACTATAGTATATTTTTACAAGCTTAAAACGAGACCAATTTTCGTGACTAAGCAGCTTGCCATTAGGAATAATCATTTCTGAAGTCTCTGGCAAAATAAAAGAAGAGCATTTAGTGTATGTAAGTAGACTAATCAGAAAAATATGAGACAGGAAAAGAAGGGGTTTTCTGTCTCTGACTCTTTGGGGTTTTTTTAAGATTTTATTTTAAAATAATCTCTACACCCAACATGGGCTCATACTCACAACCCCGAGATCAGGAGTTGCATGCTGTCCACTGATGGAGCCACTCAGGTGCCCTGGTCTCTGACTCTTTGAAGGAGAGGGGACAGAACTGTTACAAAGAATCTTTGAGAATATAATACAAAGAGACAGCTGGAGATAAATATCAATATGGATTTTAATGCAAGAAAGTTAACTTAATCACGAGTAAGAAGACTTGCTCTCCAAATGGAGCTGGCAATTTATAAGTGAACAGAAGCTTCACTCATAACTACGTAAATAATGATAAGTATTTGTGCTTTTTTGGGCGGGGTTCTGGCTCTAATTTGAGCCATGCCTAAAAGCAAGTTATGAAGGTAATATGATAAAAGTAAACTAAGTGTTATCACACTTTTTTCAAGCTCTCAGCACAAATCTAACCTCATCTAACACAAATTTGACTCAGATGGATCTACAGATAGGTGAAGAAAACATCCACTTATAATCCTAAAAATACATTATTACCAATATCAAACGAGGGAAAACATGAAGATATAGGCATATACCCAGTTACCTGTATGTAAAAGTTCTTAGAATTCTCAACTTTTGTAGAAAATACAATTTTTCATGTGTATAGAGAATGCTGCAGAACTTCTAACCAAATTCAACATTTTTAGCATTTAATTTCAGCCCGTAGTGAACAGTTACCTCAAAACTTCTTTCTTTTATTAATGGTTCTGTTCTGCAATGCACAATTATCACATTAGAAGTTATAGAGAAAGTACAATTACACACTCTTAAAGCCTTTTTAATGAGATTTCAAACTTCTTTAAGAAGTCTATGCAATTTGGGGCACGTGGGTGGCTCAGTCAGTTAACCCTCTGACTCTTGATTTCAGCTCAGGTCATGGTCTCACAGTTCACGGGTTCGAGCCCCATGATGGGCTCTGTGCCGGCAGCACGGAGCCTGCTTGGGATTCTCTGTCTCCCTCTCTCTCTGCCCCTCCCCCACCCTCTCTTTCATAAATAATTTTTTTTTAAAGCGTTCTCTTAAAAAAAAATAGCCTGTGCAATTCACTTTGGAGAAGATTCGAAAGCAAGAGATTTGATTTCCTCTTATATTGCTGAAATCCTTACCAATCCACTAATCTATACATTCCTCCAATACAGAAAAATAACAAGAATTTACACAACAAACTTGGTCAACTGCACCCTGAGTACCTGAGTTTCATTTATGTTTTATCTAGTTCCACTTATTCTTATTTTTCTCCTGTTTACTAATTTTTATGTTGGCAGAAGACCAGCATTTGATTCCTGAAAAGAGCATATTCACTAAAGAGCTTCTCAATTATATTCATTACTTGCCCAAATACTCTTTAAATATCCTTTCCTCTGTATAGCTAAATCTCCAGATGCTTAAAAAAATACTTATTTATTTTAAGAGAACACAAGCGGGGAGCCTGACATGGGGCAATCTCATGAACCATGAGATCATGACCTGAGTCGAAGTCAAGAGTTGGACGCTTACCCGAGACTGAGCCACCCAGGTGCCCAGCCAAATCTCCTTTAAAATCACTTCTTTTCTTGCCTTTTGTGCTACACTAAGTAACTTTCAGTGTTAAGTTTGTGTGTGTGTTTTTAATACTTCCTTATCTTTAATGTGACAAAGTAATATAGTAGAGGCAAAGGCTGGCCTGAGTGTGAACCTGCATTCCACTGAAATGGTGCTAGGATCATAGAAAATCACAAAAGGCCATGGAGGGGGAAAAGGGAGGTCTGGCAGGACTGTGAACATGGGAAAGAAAGTGAGGCTCAGGGATGAGGACACTCTGAGACTATCATCGTAAGAGAAGGCTAAGTGGCAAAACGTCTCCAAATAACTAAGTTTGAAACTATTTTCTTTCAGAATTTTCTGCTACAATTTTCGAAAGTTCTTAACTTACACATACTAAAATTTCAAGTAGCCTAAAATATTCTAATAGAAAATATAAGAACAGTTACAGTTTTCAAGGTCTAATCTTTTTAGCAGTGAACTTTTACACTCACTACAGAAATGAAACAAGAATGTAACCCACCAGACACAAATGGTTAGTTTTCACAGTAATTCCATAATTTCAAAGGAAACATTAAAAACGAATACTCTCCTCAATATAATCAGAACCACCACCAAAAAGCCCTTAATTTTTGAAGCAGAATTTGTTTCCAGCATTATTTTCTTTTTGGTCACGGTCTATCTATGGTCTATCCTTTGTAACGTCATTGCTATCATCTTTCAAAAAAATGTCCATCTACAAATTAATTAACTTTCTTGAGACAAATCCCTGGTATACTATTCTTCTGATTCCCGTGAAAGACTCACTTTTAAGATACAATTGCAGCTGCCCCACACTGCCAGTTACTGTGTCATACACACGCCTTAAAATTCTGTAATCAGCAACCACCAGGTGCCGTATCGCATTCAGCACACCACAGTCAGTCAATACAGACATCCCCAAACACACCAAGGCTGGTTTTGTCAAATGTTTTATTGAGTGTAGACATCTGGAGTACTGTAAAACATGCATTATCTGTAGATTCAAAAAGGAGCAAGCCACATTGTCCTCACTGTCAAATGTGTCAGGCTTGGCATCCATGATGGAGATTAATGAAGTATCATGAGAGTAATATGGTTCCTGAAAAGCCTCTACAATTTGGACTAGGGTCTTAATCACGTGAAAAGCAAAGCTGTTCACATTTAGTGAACTTGCATTTCATTGGAGGTACACAGTATTTTAATTTTAAAACAAAAATAATTCTGTTTTTAGAAGATTCCCATCCCCCAACTGTATCTGTCCCTCAGTTTTCAGAAATTTTAATTTAAAAAAATCATATCCCTTTTTGGAAGTTGTACATTTATCTGAACAATAACTAAAATTTATTTCTTCTTCGGTTGCTGAGGTGTATTAAATTTGAAGAAGATAATATCTCCATCTTCGACAATGTAATTTCTGCCTTGTTGTCTGTACTTTCCAGCAGCCTGTAAAGAGGAGATAGAGAGGAAATGGGTTATTTTAAAACTAAATACATGAGGTAAATGGTAGCAGCAGATGCAAAAAGTATTCTACCTCTTGGGTCATATTAAACACAACAAGAAATACAGGAAAACATGTAAGTTCAAAACTAGACTAGGAGAAGCAAAGTCTTCCTGATTTGGGCAGAACTAGATTTTCCATATGTACATAATCATAATGTATTCTCTACTAAATTGTTGGTACATAAATGTAATTATACCAATATCATTAAGTTTCATTACATGCTGTTTATGGTACATTTCTGATGTGTCTGCAAACATCCGGCAAGTCACTGTAACAAAACAGATCAAACCAGGCAGGAAGACTAGACAACTAGTTCGAAGCTACTTTATTTGCTTAAGGAAAATATTTGGTGATACTGGTGATGCCAAAGAGTCTGCTACAAGAGAGACTATTACCAATTTTAATGTACAGATTTTAAATTATTTCCTTGAATTTTTTTTATTTAGTCTTGACAACGACCAGAGTAGTGTGTACTAAAATTCATCACGAAGAAGTTTACTGACTAACGGCCCTAGTTACAAGCAGACTCTAACAGGTTGGAACTGCAAAGACAGATATTTCTCCCACTTGTAAATTAGTCAGCAAAGCAACTGATTCCACCTGCTGGCATGCAGATCCCCAAGTGCAATCCGCCAGTAATTCTAATACAAACAAGCAGCAGTTCCAGGGACCCAGGTTCACCCCAGGCGCAGCACACACACTCCACCCTAAGCACAACAGGCTCTTCAGCATCTACACTTAACACTGCACACAACTGACACAGTCCCACAGGACCCCACCATCGACCACTCAACAATGAGAACTCAAGGATCTTTTGGGAAAAATTCTCCAAAGTATTTTCTCTCTGCTAGAATTTACTGAGAACATGAAACCTTTGCCCAACAAGATTAGTACTTCTCTTTGAGGATGTTGATAAGAATGTTCAAAGTCAAGTACAATTATACTAATCAGACACAACACTAACAAAGATCATATATCTGAGGTTAAAATCAACAAACCAGATCACAGAACCCTAGTAAGCATATTTTCAAATGTCTAGACTACTTATTAAAAATCACCTACTAACAATGTGCTATTAAAATGGAACCATTTTTTTAAAAAACCAAGATACCCTAACATTCTAAAAAGATACAGATAGATATACACATAAACACACACATACCCACATTCACATGATTTCTGTAAAGACATGTGATATATTGAAGGCCATATGCTACTTATTTTGAGAATCTAAAGCCCCCTGTTATAAAACAGTATAGACAATTTAAATCAAATACGTATTGACATGACATATTAATGTAAGTTTATATACTTTGTTACCACTCAACTTTACTACTAATTAAAGGTGACAGTGTTCCTTTAAATTCTCTAGAGACCATTTAATCCATTTCCACTGCTATCAGAAACACTGGTTGAAAAAAAAAATCAATACCCATTTGTGAATCTTGAGTATGTATTAAACAAGACACGTCTAACCAGTTCATTTGCACTTGAAAGCAGCCATCTGTAGAAGCCAGCTTTGCCTAAGCAGATATGATTGCTAATAATGTGATATCCCTGTAGACTACAAAGCCCACACAGAGCTATTCAGTATATAGTTCACAGCACTGGCATTAAATTAGTTATGCTGCACTGGTGTTAGAAATACATATATATATATACATACACACATACACACATACACATGTACACAATCTTGCTCTCAAACGTAAAACCTACTTGATAATATACAAGTAAATATTTGTTGAAAAGAGAGCATAATGCAATTCATAAATGCTTTACTTGGAGTTCAAATTCTGAAATATTAGTTTTGGTGATGAAAAACCACATAAAATACTTAATGGTATTCTAAGCTGAAAAGCCAGAGGTCATTCTTTTCTAATTTATAATATAAAAGCTTCCAGTAAGTGTTAAGCATTTCTACAAGCAAGAAATATTATTGTATTATATATGATAAAGTTTCTCTGTATAGTGCAAGGAAGCATTCCCAACTTATGTATCTTTCAAGTTTATTACAACATAGACACTGATTAAGGATTGGTAAAACATGTTTATAGAATATAAAAAAGAAGCATCGGTTCTTGAATTCTAGTACTAGAAAGACATCCTTAATCATCTTTACTTCATGAAAAAATACACATGCCAACATGATGTAGCATGTTGAAAAATAATCTGAGATTTTTCAAGTCTGATTAGCATTCCTGACAAAGTTCAATCTCAGTATTTGTGTACCTATCAATACAAATGACACCATTAAAAAGTTAGTGACTTTGTTTAGTTATAAAATGTAACTTCTTTCACTCCACTTAAAAATCAAAATGGGGCTCTCACTCTACACTGAACCAATTATACCAAGATTTTTCCCTCTTCTTCCTGGGGTTCCAACAGTTCTATTAAAGTCCTGCTGTCCAGTATGATCTTTCCAATGATTACCAATGAGAATAAACTAAACTTGAAACAAACTTTTTTTGCATTCCTTTCAAATTACCAAACAGTAAACACAAGAGAGACCTTTTAAACTTCTTAATATTTTCTATGGTATTCTTCAAATACCGAATTAAATGAAAGATAAAGAAGCCTTCCTACAATGTCAGTTTAATCACTTGACCTATTTATCAATTACAGATGACACAGTATTAGATTTTGCTAAGTAAAACCTAATAAAGCCAAACTAAGCTTGCAGAATTTACGTTAAAAAAAAATCATTTATTATTCATGTATAAGCACTGCTTCGTTGTTAGTGGTTGCAAATCAAATTATACTTATTAGCTAAAATAAAGCATGATTTTGGACCTGCCCTCTAGTGTTGAGAAAGCAAATCAAATTCCCAAAGATCTTAAAAAAAAAAAAAAAAAAGTACAACTATGAAGTTTTAGCAAGAACAGATTTTGATTAACTACATTTCTGTCCCTTTCCTTGAATTGATCATGAGCATATATATACTACTTTTACTTTAGATATTCAAATGTAAAAAGTATAATTTTCCTTTGGCCATTAGTGAACAAATTCTTTGAAATTATTTATAATTACTTAAAATTATTTTTATTTTCAGTTTTAGAAAAATGCCACAAATACATACTGATAATTCACACATTTTAAAAATTATCTAAAAGCATGTAAACAGCAACAGCTCTTCAATCAGCTGACAGGAATACTAAACCCTGACACACATTTTAAAAGACAGCTATCATTCATTTTAATGAGTATTTTTATATTAGTAAAGATTATAAAATATGAAACCAGAAGATAATTCCTTACCTTGACTGCATTTTCAGAACCTTCTTCTTTAAAATCTTCGTATTTCATTACTTCAGCCATAATGAATCCTTTTTCAAAATCTGTGTGAATCTTTCCTGCAGCCTGAGGAGCCTTCGTCCCTTTCTTTGAGAAGAAAGACCAGAGAAAACTAATTGCATTTAAGATGATTGATTGTAAGCGTAGAGTTTCTTTTCTCTGATCTGCAGTTGGGTTCAACTTAAACTTAGTTTAATATCACAGTTAAGATGTCAGATATACAATTAGTCCAATGCGAACACTGGGCACTGTCTGTGCAGCAGATTTTAGCACAGACAGATCAGTAGATATTAAAGAAGCATGGCTTTGTTTTTCCTGACAGTCATCCAGTTTTATTGATTTAGATGCAGTGGTCTAGTTTGGGTGTAGGTTTCATTTCGATTTTCTATTCTTCACAGTGGAAAAAAAAATAAGGATTTTAAAGTAACTTTCAAGCTGAATTATCAAAGGTTTAAAAAAGATAAAAAGCCTTAAAATTTCAGCTCATCTAAAGAACATATAAAAATCAATATACAAAGGGACATTTTAAAGACATTTCCAACAAATCATAAAAATCTATGTTCAGCAAATAATTTTGAAATTCTCATAAAATTTCAGTAATAAAATTTCCAAACATTTAACATAATACAGGCTGCCTCTAACCATAAGGAAGGAAAATTCAAGTTGATATGGGAAGAAAAATGTCTTATAATTACTCCATATGTTAAATTACAAGGACATACATTCCAGACACACACAACCATGGAAAGAAATTTGAGAAATAATGGTGACCTAAAGGCTGCTTAATAAAGCATGTTAAAGTGATAAGGAGTCTGACACTATAAAGCACAGTTTTTACAATAAAAGATGTATTGGGTTAATATGGCTACTCACTGATGCTTACCTGACTAAATATCTTAGCACATTAAATCATGGATACTTACAATCAGTCTTAAGATAAACCAGCTTTCACATTTTCAAGCCCAGAACATGTTATCTTTCCTGCTGCATATACTTAAGTTTGGAAGTTTAAAGGCTTTAAAATATATAGTGAAAATAAACCGTGGCAATTTGTTTACCAACTTGGATTTGCTTTGACATTATTTTCTTAGTCTATATAAAAGGACCTTGGTTAGAAGTCAATCAAACATTTCTTTACAAAGAGGAGAAGGAATAAAAAGTGAATCTCATTCACACAACACATTTAACGTTACATTGAACTGCCTCCGTGATTCTACCCATATTAAATCAAAATAAATCTAATGATAAATTATGATAGTCAGTGAAAACAGAAATCAAAATAGCATTAAAATTTATCATGGAGCATATACTAAAAAAAGCATAATGGAAGAATCCATAAGACAAGGAGTATTTCTAAAAGTTCTGACATTATTTTTATATCCTGTAATGCTATTTGGGACTACATATATTTCAAAATATTTTTAAGTAGTAACTACCATATTACAATATATTTACATTTAAAAGCAAGCCATTACAGTTCACAGTTTCTATTGTCCTCTGGGAATAAATTAGTCATTCTTTCTGGTCGTAATCAGTATACATCAATATTTAAAATACATATCACATTTTTAAAGAAGAAAGACTGAATATATAACATTGCAAAAATAAATACCACTTCTATGAATTCAAATAAAAAAGCATGAATTATTACACATTGAGTTTAGCTCTTTGAGCCCAACTGTGTATCTATGAAGAGCATAATGATGTCATATTGCTTTTATTGCTGAAAATGTAATCCGAGCAAAGCAAAGGAGGAAAGAACCACCCGCAACCCAAACAAACTTAGCGAATACAAAATGAAAAGCAACATCAATTTCACTGCAGACAAACCCAGTCACACAGATTAAGCAAGCACAATACTGGTGCGTCTTATCTCTGACCACAGGAGGAGGGTAGACAGATTCTACAGGATGAAGAAATTCAGACTATGTAATAGGCAGAATCAATTGTTACCTGCCTCAATCAATGCCGCTCCACTTTCACTGTTCAGCAGCTCACAAATAATTAAAGTTATCCTGGACAAAAACCTCATCTGTAATGACTAGCTAACCGCCACCATGACAAACTTCAAAGTCAGTGATATCAATCTGAATTCAATAGTGTGGAACTGGATATAGCTGATGAATAAGTATGAATCTTACCCTGATGGTCCATGCACGTACTTCATCTGGGCCTGCAGTGAAAAAGTATTCTAGTTGGAGTGCTGCAAACCCAGCCTTAATGATCTTTGGCAAAGCGCTGAAATAAAATGAAACAAATTCACTCAACATATAAGTTGATTGTGCCAGAGATCAGTATAGAGCTAAAATTATTCATTTCAAGCAGAAATGTTAAAGATATTAGTAAATGACCATTCATCTTTCATAATACACTTGAAGAGGACTGAAAGCATGTAACTGTTTCTAGAAACCCCTTCTAAAATAGGTTTTAATTATATTAGTCTGAATGTATCATTTCGAACTGTTTACTATAAAAAAAAAGAAAAATTTGATCTACCCATCCTAAAACTATTTTCCTCCAATATTAATTATTTCCAGGACATGGGTCATGAAAGCAAAATTATTTGACTGAAATCCAACGTTTAAACAATATATTAGTGTTACTCAGAAAAAATTAAGGCAACTGATTCACCCTTTCCCCTCCCCCACTGAACATGACGAAAGAGTTTTGGCGATCATTCCTTCTCAAAAATATACATAACTAATACCTATGTTATAATTAAAACACTGTACAGAGATGACAGATGACAGTTAAAAACTTAATTTAAAATAAATCTTTTCACTCTGTCTCATGGTAAAGAAAGGAGAAGATTCCCTCTTTATAATGGTAATTACTCTGTCATTTATTATTCTATCAGCGCAAGCAATTAAATTACTGCAAGGAAATAGTTGATAATAAAGTGTAGGGAAAATGAATGCTAATTAACCTTTGTGTCATGTTCGCTTCCAGATACTTCTGTCTCTCCTCAGCACTCAATTCTTGCAACTTGAGTTCCAAGGCCCCACTAAAAGGAATGACCAAGGCACCTGGGTCATACTTGTCCACCCACTCTTTAATTTTTATCAACCTGTAGACAAAAAAGGGCACAACATTATCTTGTAGTGCATGCATGACTGTACCACATTCATTATTATCAAGTAGCACATACATATTCATAAGAATTGCACGGTTTTATGATGCCATCTTTTTGTGTATAGCTTTCCAAGGTCAAGGCATTAACAGGCAGCAATTGCTTCAGGTATATGCCATGAGATTTTACTGTAATCTAGTTTTACTTTAGCACATTTTCAATACAAACTATTATACAAATATTATAAAACTTTTTAAACTTACACTAAATTTTTTCAGCATTAACACCTGTGCCCTTGAAAACCTCAATTTTATGATTTATATTATTTTCCTTACTTTACAAAGTAAAATGTTAAGAAGCAAAAACGTCAAGTTCTGTTTATATAGGAACCATAACCTAAAAAGTGCCAGCTAATTGTGAAGTTTTTGTCAAATAAATAATTGGTTCCACCCAGATATTTATATGCCTAGTTCAGTTCCCTCTGGGACTAACAAAAGCTTACAGTTACACCTGGTTGTGAGGGAGATTTCTGCTAATCAAGACAAACATATCCAGAAACACAGATTTACAAACCTAGTTGATTATATATACACACCATTCTTAACGAATCTCACTTTTGTAGGACCACAAATAAGGGAACTGCAGAGGAAATACATTCCTTTAATCACAAAGGGTTTAGAAAGCCAAATCAGTTAGGGAATAGATACCAAGTGTTTGCTGAAAGGATGTTATTGAATGATTTCTTTTTCTTCCAAATCATGGAGTATTCTGGCAAAGCAGTAGTTAGAAAATGAAGAAGTATAGTGAATATATTAACTAGGTTCTGATTCTAGCTTTTAATTCCTGGGCAGGTTACTGAAACTTTCTTTCTTTCTTTTTAATAATGTTTATTTTTGAGAGAGAGACAGAGACACACAGAGAGAGAGAGAGAGAGCGAGCAGGGATGGGGCAGAGAGAGAGAGAGAGAGAGAGAGAGAGGGAGAATCTGAAGCAGGCTCCAGGCTCTGAGCTGTCAGCCACCCAGGTGCCCCAAGATTACTGAAACTTTCTAAGCCTCAGTTTCCTCATCTATAAAAATGGAGATAATTATAGTACACATTATATTGTAATGAACCTAGAAAAGTAATGCCTGGCCTCCAATAAATGGTATTACTATTATTATAACTGTTAATAATAACAGTAGTTACTATTATTTTCATTCTCAGATTATCATAGATTATATGCCTATGACTCTGGAACAGGGTTTAGTATAGAAGTGAATATAGATGTCATAGAAACTTATGTTAAAAATGTTAATGCATACAAGTCTTACATAACCCTACTAGTCTCCCAAATTTAGACCAAGGTTTTAATAGCTATTATGGCAAAAAAAAAATTGTGCCAGGTATCCTTTAAATAATCAATGTAAATGCCACCTTAGAAACACAAGAACTGGACCACAAATTCATCAAAACTCACCTATCAAAGAAAATGACAGGGGATCAGAGTTATTATAAAATTAAGACTATAGCCTACTGAGTAGGATTTAGGATGGGATAAAGGAGTGAAGTATTCACACAACAGTTTGTACATGTTTACATACAGCAGTTTGTACATGTTTGTTATATAAGGCTAACCTATAATTTACTTATTTAATATGTTATCAGTGGTTTCTGATCTTAATTTTTTTTTTCCTTTGGTCACATCCTAAAAGAATGGAACAATCCCTAAGATTATTTTGGAATAAAGTATGTGTCCTTTAAAATAAGAAATCCAAACCAGATATTTTATTATCCAAAATTATGAAGGACAGGTTAAAGAAAAAAGGGAAAATCTGTTTTTATTTTTATTATTATTTTTAAAGATTTTACTTTTAAGTAATCTCTACACCCAATGGGGGGCTCGAACTCACAAGCCCGAGACCAAGAATTGCACACTCATACTCCACAGACTGAGCCAGACAGGTGCCCCCAAAAAGGGAAAATTTAAATTGATATACTTCTGCCTATAAGAACATTATAAGATTCTAAGTTACTTCACAGACTTATACTATTCAAACAAACGATATGGTTTAATAACATACGTTTATTATACAAGTCAGAATCAAGTGTGTGTGTGTGTGTGTGTGTGTGTGTGTGTGTGTGTGTGTGTATTCATTGAAAATGAAATAAAACAAGCCCAGGTAAGAGGATAATATAAAAATATAATACACATTTTGTTTCATAAATATGGTCAACATAACTAATAAAACCAGAACTGTTATGAAACAACAAGATAAGAAATAATTACTTAGGCTAAAACATCAATTCAGAATAACAATAGTTCTACCCTGTCATTTTAACAGCCTTTCCTGCAGAATCCTCAGAGGGATTATTTGCATTCCTCAGGTGTTCTATTGTACAATTCAGATGAATAAAGACTTACAAATCATTCCTCTACCGCCAATGTGAGACTTTGATCTGGTGAATACACCATTGTACCTTAACTATAATTGGCAAAAAACCTGACAGTGTAGAGCATCACAAGCTTAATAACAAAGGAGAATATCTCAAAGTGTTGACAGATGATCTTCATAATGCAGAAGCAGAGCTGGTACATTTTAGCAATAAATGAGCACTGAGGTCTAAAGGTCTCTAAAGTGACTGACATCAGACCTGCTATAGCCTCACTAAAAGAAAAAGGTACCGGAGCACTCTCCGTAAAGTGAGTTAGGCTCTTTGCCTGCAAGCTTCACTTTTGTGACTTTCACTGTCATAGAAAACACAGGGAAGATGAAAAGTGAGTTAGGTTCTTTGGCTGTCTGCTTTACTTTTGTTACTTTTACTATCAAACAAAAGTGAGAAATGTCCCAAAGTGATTTTTAATTACATATTTGAAGTAAGCCTTCGGTAATGAAAACATAGTCCTCAATTTTAAGATTATAGACTGAAATACATATAATATATCTATTAGGTCTTATGGTTACAAAAGTGTGATAATGAGGCCAAGATCACAAGTTTGAACCCCATTGGGACCAGTTACCTTTTGCAGAAAAATGTCTATTCTATTGCTACAAACCATACCCCAAACTATAGTTAGTCATCTAAAAAATGTGTGCTACTAGCACAAGAGGGATATGAAAAATCAAAGTTGAGCTCAGTACCACCACCAGAAAAACAGTTTCAAGTACATTCTGTCAAAGTGACTGAATAATAATCTCCATATACAACGTTAACAAATGTCTAAAGAACACTATCCAATTGTTAGAGACCAAAATAATGAAAATGATGATGAAACTGTCACAGAATATCAAATTATATAAGGAGAGACAAAACAGTAAAGACACTACACTCCCAAAGAGTTAAGCTGTAAAGACTTTGATAATGTTCATTTTGCAAATTTATACAACCAGATTATTGCAAGGGGATCCACCCTTCTCTTGATAAGGAGCCAGAGCCACGCTGATTTCCCCAAAGTCTTATGAGTGACAAATGGAAAAAGGAATTGCCATTAGTTGTATTTTTCTCTCTGGTAATGATTCCATAGCAAGGGGACAAAGCAAAGACGAGGAGTTTTAAGACTAAAAGGATGATGCTTTGGAGATACACTGGCAGGTTGTGAGGTTAGACTGTTTGGCAGAACAAGATCTTTAATACTAAATTAGTATTCGATTTCCAAAAGATCATGTCTCAAATGTATCTTTGCTCTTATAATCTGACCTTCTCAGCAAGTCTTGAAATTCCAGATTCCATAATTTGATTTTCCTAGGGTTTATTTACATTGCTTGTGTTTCTTTTCCCAGATACTAATTTTATTTCTAAAAATTCTATTTGTTTCTCTTTCAAATCTACCTGCTCTTTTTAAGAATATTTTACTCTTATTTAATGAGTTCTTAGTCCCTTTCCCTATTTTAAGCAGATTAAAAGTTCTTTTCGGACTGCTCTAATTACTTCTGGTTTCTTGGGTGAAACTCTGCCCCCCATCATTTGTCACCTGCAAGCAGCCTCTCACAACAGTTGGTTCCTTTGTATGTGCTGTGCCATTTGGGTCATTTGTGTGTGGTCATTTGGCAGCAGCAGTCAAGTTCCAAGGGAGTCTGCTTCCCCATGTTTAGAGATCTATCTATGGAGTAGTTTTGCGCTTATTCTTCCAAGAAAGAGCTATGGAGGGTCACGGGCTCTGGATCATTTTAAGGCTTAGTTATTTCTGCATTAGGTTATTGGTAATGCAAATTAAGGCCTCCTACCTCATATAGTTCTGTCCTAGTCTCTAATTCCTGATAGTACAGTTTCTTCCTTTGTCTGGAAGGGGTGGGAATGGAAGGCATTTTTCTAGCACCTGATTATGGAAAGGATAGCTTTTTCTAAGCTTTTATGAATGAGCCTCATTCTGGTACCTGCAGTCCAGGGCCCATGCCTGGACTCTTATTCCTATGGCCACCAAGGCTTCTAGGCCATATATTAGCTGGGTTTTCCTCAAGAGCCATACCTTATTGATTTTACTCTCTACTCTCACTGAGTTTCCTCATTGTTTTTGGCACCCAGAAAACCCCTTACTGTCTTTCAAGTCCTTCTGTGTGTTCTAAAAATACCACATCATCATCAAGACCATCCTTGTCTGGTTATTTTCTCTGGTGTTTCCATACATGAGGAACAAGAGGGGAGCCTCCTGTACTGGCTCAGTCCACCATCTTTTTTGCATGACTCTGACATTTCTTTAACTCTTAACATACTTAAAAAAAAGATAATATATGCAATCAGGAAGAAATAGATTTTATACTTGATTCAAACATATGGTGCACAGACATATTATTTTCATACACATATCCAAACTGACACAGGTTTCACAAAACAATACTTACCTTTATAATGGGAAATAGGACAATCTCGATGGTGCTATTTGATATTCTACATAACTAAATTCTTGCAACTTAAACTCCTGAAATAGTTTTCTCTAACATACTTTCATAAGAACTTTAACTTTTTTTCCATACTTCATGTCCATCTAGCCATTTGACTGCATCCTAGCTACTAAAGATCACTCAACCCAGCACTAAAGCCAAGTTATATTGTCATTTATGGTATTTTTGCTGAACATGAGAACTCTCTCCAATCTGTTCACTCTAGTTTGCAACATCAAAGTATATTTAAAATCCTTAAAACTGTTACATATGATAGGATTAGGTCCTTATATACAACCTACATAATTTTCTGTGAATCTAGGTCTTACTTTTTTCTTTCTTTTTTTAAAAATCAGCAGTAATATCTTATTTCTGACCGACTGCTAGCCAAGAACCATATGTCAATATTCAGAAAATGATGCAACTTACACAAAGGAGGATCTAGGGCTGGTTCATTCAGTGACTTAATATCATTCAGTCAATGTTATTAAGGACTTGACCTTTACTAAGCTAGTTCTCTCATGTTGTTCATGGTATGGATGTACCATAAATCCAGGGGGCACTGATAAACACTGAGGTCATTTTAGTCTCCCTGCCTTACAGGTTTACTCTCTCTTCTATTAAAACTGCTCAGAGTACCAAAGAAATGACTTTAAAATATCACATTCCTTTTTTCCATTTTCCAAACATAATCACTGCAAATTAATGTCAATTTACAGTGTTGTAGAAGAAAAGAAAAAAAAAGAAATAATGGCTCACGGAAGGTAAGGTTATCCTCTTAAAGATGACAGAAACACTGATTAATCCAGTTCTTTCACAAATGGCAATAAATGACACTAGAATTATTAATACTAAAATTAATACCACAAACAATATACAAACTGAAATATATGCTGTAAGCAGTATTTGTTCAAGGCCAAAAAGTTAACTCCAGAAAATCCAAAATTCCCAATTCTTTAGAATTCTTTCAATGAAGTTATTAGAATGGCGTTACTAGAATAGGGAAGCCAATGGGGGCGGAGGGGAAGGAGGGAGAAAGGAAATACCAAAAAAAGGTAAACTTTAGTCTAATTGATTCGTGTCTAAAAACCTAATCCCTGTTCCAAAAGAGATCCCCATCTTTGATGTATGCAACAGACTTCAAATTTCAGTGTTCTTGTCTGACTTCATGGAGCTGTACAGAAGAACAATTATAACTTTGTTCCTCAGAACATGGTCACATCACTTGGGTATCTATTGGAAGTGCAGAATTTCAGAATCTGCATTTTAACAAGATCCCCAGGTATTTCATAGATATATTAAACTTTCAGAAGCACGGAACTAAAGTACTTTGAAAATAACAGCACATTAACTGAAAGGGGGAAAATGTCTGAGATAACTCCTCAGACCAACAGACAACTAAGCAGATGCTGACCACCTATCCCACTGATATGAGAGGAGTGAGAATAATAAAAAAAATTCCTGCTTACATCTTTCAGGTTCAAAACCACAAGAGAAAAAAGTCACTAGAATTTCAGGAAGTGTAAGGAAAAGGTCTGCTGTGAATCCCCTGCAATGTCAATGAAGTTCCAAATTCACAGTAAAAATAATTACTTTAGACAGAATTACTATATGGTCACAGTTTCTTACTGTGTAAGACATGATTACACGTCTCTTATTCTAATAAGCCTCAATACCTGGAAAAACATCTGTAGTAAGTTAACTTTGGAGTCTAGATTCAAATTATAAGAAGTGATTCCTACAGAGCAGACTTTGTGAAATTTAAATTCTTATCAAGTAAAAGGGATATTATACCACAAATTGTTCCCTATAAGGACCTCACAGAACCACTGTCTGAAAAACTCCACTCTTTCTGCAGTCACCATAGTAAGATGGCCTTTGTATACATCTAAGCATGTGTGTGTCTGTGTGTGTGTCCATGTGTGCATAAAAGGAAATAAAGTCTACAGAAATGGGCATTCCTTTTGCAGCAAATAAATAAAAACCAGGTTCCAGGCTCTCTGGTTCAAGGATTAACAAGATTTCTGACTCTAGCAGTAACTGGAAGGTTATGAAGAAACTGAAACGATAGGTGCTATGACAAGGAGACAACCTTAAAAGCAAATTAGAAAAATTGGGATATATTTATCCTAACACTTTGGGTTCACCATGACTCTGACATTTCTTTAACTCTTAACATACTTAAAAAAAAGATAATATATGCAATTATCTATATTCAGCAAAAAGGCTTTGTTTACAAAAAAATTCTTTCAATGAATAGACAGGAGGAAACAGCAGGATGAATCCTAATTAGTTGGAGAAAACCATAGTAATCCCATTCTCTAGCTGGCAACTGGTTTGAGAATGGGCATAGGAACCCCGTTCTGGTCATGGGGCATGAGGGGAAGCCTCCTAGAGGCTTCAGAAAAAGACTCTGAAAGGTTTCTTTGGCTCTTAAGCAAGAAAAGATGGGCGTCTTTACTGCACACTATTTCTGGATCTTACCCTGGAATTCTAGGGGCCACTTTGTGACCAACCGAAGTGGGGAAAGAGGAGAAAAACCCTTCTTCTTGATAATAATATCACAACCTTGAATTAAACAGGAACACTGAATTAAGCAACCCTAGAGACATATTACCTTGGGTCTTATTATTATGTATTAGAATGGTGTTTGTTATTTATAGTTAAAAGCATCCTGATACTGATAATGACCACGTTTTGGGATTATCTTCATTTAAGTATATGAGTAACTGGTCAAACTCCAATTTATTATTTAAGAAAACTGCTCCTGCAGAGTCTTCTCTGAGCTTCCACATAGACAGACGCTATTACCACGTTCCACCCTGTATTATAGATTGCCTATTTTCTTCTCTTCTCCCACTATAATAAAAACTTCTTGAGGTCAGGAACTGTCTTTTGTTCCCAGATATATCCACAGAACTCTCCCAACATAGCACTGAGACACAGTAGATGTTCAATCATCTTCTGAATGGATGATAAAATGGAAAGAGCTTTAGGCTAATAACTAGTTGAGTGACTACGGGCAGTTACTTAAGGCCTCTTAGCTTTAATTTACTAATCTGCAAGCTGATGAGTAGTTTTCAGTATGTTCTGGGTTCTCTAAAGGAGCTCCCAAGATGCTAGGAGACAAAAGGGTGGAAAGAGATGAAGGAACATGGAGGCTGTAGATCCTCCACTCTCGCATTTCAACCACAGCTGCATCATTCTTGTATGTTGAATTTCTGCATCCGATTTCATCAGAAGAAAGTTCTGTTGTTTTTAACAACTCTAAAGTTCAATGAGTAGATCCTTTTTAGATGGCAAACTACCATTTTATGGCATATGCCAGAAGCTGAACAAGTGTAAGTGCTAAAGTCTTTCTGCTTAAATACTACTTTTCACCATCTTTAAAAGAAAAACAAAACAAAACACCTCTCTCTTCTCCTCTTCTGTCATTCTCTATTCCCTCACCTCATTTTTTTTTTTCCATAGCACTTATTATGTTCTCCTACCCAGCACTGGTGAACCTGCTTACCCAGTTATTAGGGCAAGGAATTTTTAAATACTTTGTTCCCTGCAGTATCCCCAGCACCACTTATAACCGTGCCTGGCACAAACAGATGCTTGTTAGGTGCTGGGCAGATCAACAAATAGGAATGAATTAAATTGAAAGTTAATCTACAGATTAGGTAAATGAACATTCAGAAGTACATATTTAACAAAAGAAGTGTCCTTGTACAAGAAAATTACAAAGTACCATTAACAGAAATTAAGGACTGAAGTGGAAAGACATCCGTACTCATGCAGTCAAAGACTGAATACTGTTAAGACAGCAATATTCTCCAAGCTGATCCACAGACTCAACGCACTCTATTAAAATTACAGATGCCTTATGTGCAGAAATTGACAAGCCCATCCTAAGATTCATATGAAAAATGAAAGGCCGAGACAGACTAGCCAAAATAATATTGAAAAAAACAAACAAAACCCCAAACTGGAAGGATTCGCCATTCCCTATTTCAAAACTTACTAGGGACACTTGGGTGGCTCAGTCAGTTAAGTGTCTAACTTTGGCTCAGGTCATGATCACACGGTTTGTGGGTTCAAACCCTGCATCGGGCTCTGTGCTGACAGCTCAGAGCCTGGAGCCTGCTTCAGATTCTGTGTCTCCCCCAGCCCGCCTCCCCCCCATCCCTCCCCTGCTCGTGCTCTGTCTCTGTCTCTCAAAAATAAACAAACGCTAAAAAAAAAAAAAAAAAACCTTTAAAACTTACTATAAAAACTATGTGTCGAGTAATTAAGATTATGTGGCACTGGCATAAAGCTAGACATACAGATCAATGGAATAGATGTGTGAGTTCAGCAAAAAGCCCATACACCCATAATCAATTGATTAAGACCATTTTAATTGTGGTATGGAGGGGTTGTGGGAGGGGGGATGGGCTAAATGGGTAAGGGGCACTAAGGAATCTACTCCTGAAATCATTGTTGCACTATATGCTAATTTGGATGTAAATTTTAAAAAATAAAAAATAAAATAAAATAAAATAAAATAAAATAAAATAATAAAACAATTTTCACTGTGGTAAAAGAAAAACATAAAATTTATCATCTTAATCATTTTTAAATGTATAGTTCAGTAGTGTTAACTATATTCACACTACTGTGTAATGATCTTCACAACTTTTTCATTTTGCAAAACTGAAATTTTATACCCAGTGAACACCACCTTTCCATTTCTCCCCGAACCCCAGTCTCTGGTGACTATCATTCTACTCTCTGTTTGTATGATTTGACTACTTTAGACACCTCTTACAAGTAAAATCATATAGTTTTTCTCTTGTGTGATTTGGCTTATTTCACTTAGCATGATGTGCTCAGGATTCATCCACATAATAGCATATGTCGAAATGTTTATTCAAGCCTTTGCCCATTTTTAAACTGTGTTATTTGATGTTGATTTTGTTACAGTCAATTGGTTTCTGACAAGGGCATCAAAACAATTCAGTGGATTTCCTTCTTTTTAAAGGCTTAATAATATTCCATTGCAGGTATATACCATATTTTGCTTATCCATTAATTCACTGATAAGCATCTGGGTTGCTTCTATCTCTTGACTATTATGAACAATGAGGCAATGAACATGGGTATGCAAATATCTCTCAAGATTCTGCTTTCAATTCTTTGGGATATATGCCAAGAAGTGGGATTGCTGGATTACATGCTAATTTTATTTTTAATTGTTAAAGGAATCTCCATACTGGTTTTCATTTCCACCAATACTGCACTAAGGTTACCATTTCTGCACATCCTTGCCAACACATTTTGTTTTCTTTTATAGTGCTCATATCTTAAAGGGTGTGAGATGACTGGTACCTCATTGTGCTTTGATTTGCATTTCTTTAATGATTAGTGATATTGGCATCTTTTCATATGCTTGTTGGTTCTTTGTATATCTTCTTTGGAGAAATGTTTATTCAAATCTTTTGCCCATTTTTAATTGCGTTATTTGTTTTTTGTTGTTGTCATCTTTGCGTTACAGTCAACTGATTTTTGACGAGGGTACCAAAACAATTCAACGAGGAAAGAATAGTCAACAAATGGTGCTCGGACAAGTGGACATCTACAAACAAAAAGAAAAATGAACCAAAGCCCTAAATGTAAGGGTTAAAACTATAAAACTCTTAGAAGAAAACTGGTGGAAATCTTCATGACCTTGGATTAGGCAATAGTGTTTCAGATAGGACATGTAAAACATAGGTAACCAAACAAAAAAATAAATTAGACTTTATCAGAATTAAAAGTTTTGTTCACCAAAAGACACTATCAAGAAAGTGAAATAAGAATCCATAAAATGGGTAAAAACATTGGAAATCATTTATCTGATAAGGGTCTAGCAGCCAGAATGTGTATATTTAAAACTTAACAATAATTATAACTTACAACTAACTCAGTAATAAAAGTACAGAAACCCAACTTCAAATGGGCAACCATGTCTCCCAGAAATGTCCAACAAGCATATGAAAAGATGCTCAGTATCGCTAATTATTGAGAAATGCAAATCAACACCATAATGAGATGCCATTCTATAACCATTAGGATGTTTATAACTAAAAAGATAGACAATCGGGGTGCCCGACTGGCTCAGTTGGAAGAGCATGCGATTCTTGATCTTGGGATCATAAATTTGAACCTCACGTGGAGTGTAGAGATTACTTAATAAGTAAAAATTTTTTAAGAAGTTAAAAAAAAAGGATGGACAATAGTAAGTTGTATATCCATACAATGAAATGTAAGTTAGACATAAAAAGAAATGAAGTACTGATACATGCTACAACACGGATGAACCTTAAAACGTACGAGGTAAAAGCCATCAAACACAAAGGGCCACATGTTCTATAATTCAACTTATTTGAAATATCCTCAATGGGCAAACCCAGATAGACATAAAACAGATCAGTGGTTACCAGGGGGTTAGGTAGAGAAGGCAATGGGGAATGACTATTAATAAGCACAGGGTTTCTTCTGGGGGTAAAATGTTCTGGAATTAGTGGTGATGGTGGCACAACACTGTAAATACATTAAAACCCACTGAATTGTGTATTTTAAAAGGGAGAATTTCGTGTACACTGATTATCTAAAAAATAAAAACCCCAAAGCTAAACTTAGATTTTAAAGATAACAAAAATGCTAATATTCTGTACATTATGATCCTATGATGTCTGACCTTTTAGAGAGAATAGGGATCAATAGAAAAAACAGAAATTTTGGAGTAAGGCAAAGATCAACTCAAATTTCAGCTTAATTGCACACTAGCCACAAGATCCTAAAAAAGCCGTTTAGGTTTCCTGAACCTCTGTTTAATCACCTATAACACAAATAACAATACTTATCCTCACAGGTTGATGTTAGTATTAAAGTGCCTAGAACATAAGAGGCCTTCAAATGTTAGTTCCCAACCTTAGCTCTCTCCTATCAGTGAATGGGGTCATTCTTAATCATTACTGTAGAGTTAAAAATACTATTAGATTACCTGCGAATAAAGAATGAGAGTTCTTTTTAAAAATCAGGTCTAAAAAAAAAAAATCAGGTCTGTATTTCTAGGAAGAACTCTTGTCTCACCAACCTTTTATAGATAGGGACATAACTGGAAGGGAAAGAATTTAAGCACAATGATTGAAAAAATATATATTAAGCAACTATGTGTACTAGTAAGCATTACGCTAGATCTTTCAAAGTTACACTTTGAAAAAGGGGGTACTGGGGGTAAAGGAGCATAATAAGTGTTATGATAGGGGAAGTAATGTGCTACAGGCATAATGAGGAGGGGGTGCCACAATCCCAACAAAAGAAGATTTTGGCCTCATTTAAATCAGAAATCTCAGAAAAACAGAAACCAATACACTTAATTGTCTTTTCAATTGTAACATTGTTTTCAGGTTTAGTCATAACAGGAAAGGCAGAAAAGGAAAGGGGTTTTTACTCATGATAGAGCTGGAATTTTGTGGGGCCAATAAGAATGTAAGAAACCACCAAGGGAAAGACAAATATGGGTGTGTATGTCAGAGTCCATTTGCACAGACCTCCTTTCCTAAATGGATCCTTCTTCCTGAAGTTGTTCTGAATTCAGCCTCTGTAGGGTGCTTCTATAATCTAACAAAAGGGACCATTCCCTCATGATCCTGTTTATCGAAATCCTCAGTTTACCATGTGGGGTTCATGTAAATTTTATAAAAGAACCGACACAGAAGGACCCAAACCCAAGGCAAATAGTCACTGTAAAAAAGGGAAAGTCACTGTTTATGTATCTGTGGAGAAAAGGGATTTGGGGACAGAGGAGAAACAAGAAGCACGAAGAAACAGAAGAGCTCTTATGTAAACTTCAATCGCTGCAAATAGGTACCTGCAATTATTCTTATTAACATATATTTTCAGAGAAGCTAAATAGAACCATGTTAGATGAGAAATGAAGTGACTTTTATCAGTGGTATGCCAAATGGCTTAAGAGAAGAATATTTTTATACAAGAAAAGGAGTAATTGGGCAACATGGGAAAAGAATCACATCTACCAAAACTTGTAGTTGGTTTCATAGCTTGTACTTTGTCCTAACAAGTAATAATAAGCCATAGTCCATTATTTTACTGACAAGACATTGTGTGCCAAATGAATTTTTGTAAATAAAAAAAGTTAATTTATTTCAATGAAAGGAATCCTATAATTAAAGAACTCCCACAGGCAATCCCTTGCTAAGGGAGGCAGTACAGAATATAGTTATAGAGCACTGTCTGGGGCCAGACAGGAGGAATCCTAGCCATGTTATAGAAACTTTCTGAAGTCTCAGTTTCCCCACCTATAAATGGAGATAATAACAGCAAGGCTGGTATGAAGATTAAATGAGAAAATACATGTAAAATGCTTAGTATGGTATCTGACACATGGTAGGTGCTCAACATATATTAGCTTATAAAGATAAAAATGACAACTGCTGTCTTTTTTAAACACCTCAACTCGGTTCTAATTTCTTACATAAAACTGTGTTGCATCTGTGTTCTGGCTATTAATCAGATTTATCTGATAAGGCAGGTCTAAGGACTAACCACATCAAAATATCTTTAAAGAGATTTCTTTTCCTCTTTATATTGTCCTGTCTGCTGTATAAAAAATGGCAAGTTTGCTACTCATTAAAATCATAGCTGAGTGATATTCCTACAGTGTCTAAGAAGGGGCAAAATATTATTTAGGGCTGCAAATATCGTACAAGAAATAGATTTGAGGTAAAACAGTAGGAAGCATACTTTCTTTTTCTTTTTCTTTATTTATTTTGAGAGAGAGGGAGGGAGAGAACAAAGCAGTGGGTTGGTAGTAATAAACAAGACAAACATGGTCCTTGTTGTCACAGAGCTTACCAAGTCAGCCTTACCAAGTTCATCTAGGTATTTTTTATGTATACTGATATACATCTGATAGGAAACAAGGAACCAATGGTGGTTTTTTAAAACTTTACTTTTTCCATTATGGCCCTTTCTACCCAATCCCACTCCTGATTCACCATGTTGCTCTGTGTATTTTATGGGTATAAATAGGCACAATTATTCATTTCCCTACTGATAGACATGTAAGTTGCTTCTAATTTTAGACTATTATGAATAAGGCTGCTACTATTTTGTGTAACAGAAACATTTATAACATATGAGCATACATTTTTACTCCAGAAGTTGGAATTACTAGACCACAGGGTCGATGTTCATTGGAGTTTGATTCATTGAGTGGATAGGTCTAGTAAGTTTTCTTTTTAAAAATATTTTTTTTTAAGTTTGTTTATTTTTTAGAGCGAGAGACAGAGAGAGGCACAGAACCTGAAGCAGGCTCCAGGCTCCAAGCTGTCAACACAGAAACTGACACGAGGCTCGAACACACTAACTGAAAAGAACATGACCTGAGCTGAAGTTAGACACTTAACTGACTGAACCATCCAGGTGCCCCAGTACCTATTTTCATGTTTATTCATGTATCTTCTTCCATAAAGTGTACGTTTGAGACTTTTGCCCATTTTTAAAATTGGGTAATTGGTCATAACATTGTTCATTTGTAGAGACTTTAACAATATATTCTGGACATAATTCCTTGGTCAGATATATGTGTAATAAATATATTTCTTCAGTCTGTGGCTAGTTTATTCACTTTCTTAGTAATGTTTTTTGATGAAGGAAAGTTATTCATTATGATGAAGTCATAAGTGTTTTATTATAAGTGTTTTCTGTAACTCATCCAAGAGATTTTTGCCTATCCCAAGTTGTGAAGATACTCTCCTATGTTTCAAGGAAAGATGGTGGACTGAGAAAATGGCACAGTGATTTGTTTAAGGCAAATGAGGGGCTTCTAGGGTGGCTCAGTCGGTTGAGCGTCCGACTTCAGCTCAGTATACATAAAAAATACTTGTCTTGTTTATTACTACCAACCCATGATCTCACAGATCATGAGTTCGAGCCCTGTGTCAGGCTCTGTGCGTTCTGACAGCTCAGAGCCTGGAGCCTGCTTCGGATTCTGTGTCTCCCTTTCTCTCTGCCCCTCCTCAGCTCACGCTCTGTCTCTCTTTCTCTCAAAAATAAATAAACATTAAAAAAAAAAAATTTTAAAGCAAATGAGAATGCCCTGCACATGAAAAGAAGCTACAGTGTCAAGGCTAATAAGCTAGGAGGCTGTTACATAACTCAGACATGAAGTGGTGAGGTTTTAGGTTTAGTTGATAAGCAGTGAAAATGAAGAGAAAAGGGTGAATAAGGGCCAGATTTAGAAGGGAAAAAAATGGAACTCAGTGATTAACTGAATATGGTATATGAAAGAAGATATGTTAAAATGATTTAAAGAATGAAGAACTTAAGCTGAAAAGATTCAAAGGGTGCCAGTACCACTAACAAAGAGGAAAGTTTAGAAGTAGATTCCACTGTGGATGCTTTATAGGAAAAAATAAGGAGTTTAGTTTTATACATCTTAAGCTTAATAATGATAATGGAATAGCCAAGTGGGGATTTTTTGTTGACAGTTAGGAATAATGAAACTTGAAAAGGACTAAGAGAAGAAACTAAGGAGGCCAATTTGCAAATTATTAGCAGAGCGGCACTCCTCAGCCTAACCTCCGTGTACCACGGCATCAGGATCACCTACAAACTTTTTGGACGTGACAGTTCTCAGACCCCATCCCAGACTTACTGGATCAGAAATCTGGTAGTGAGGCGAACAATCTATGTTTTAATAAACGCTGCAGATGACTCTGCCACACACTAAAGTTTGAGAACCACCAGCATATAGGTTAGAGTTAAAGGTAGAGTACAGAGAGAAGTGAAAAAGGTTAAGAGTCATTCAATCACTAATCCCTAAGGAAGAGCCATGGCAGGCACAGAGAAAAATCAGTAAAGAGATTAGAAGTGAAAAGCTAATATACCTGCCACCCAAAAGCCAAGCAGAAGAGAAAGTCATGAAGTTTCTAAAGACAGTTTATTCTGGTAGGGACACAGACAGAAAGATAGAAACAGGTACACAGAATAGAGCATATTTTCATCTATTATTGATCTTCTCCCCCCAATACCATGAGGGTCATATCGCATTGAAGAAAAATATTATTCAGGATATATTTTCCACACTAGTTTTCCCTTAAAGAAGAGAAATCTGCAAACGAAGTAATACAAAAAATACTACTATAAAACCACATTTCTTTTAAAAGGAAAGGAAAAACTGACAGGCATCTGACATATGTAATTTCATTTAATATTTACATAACTCAAGGAAGAGGAGAATAGGCTGTAGTGTGAAAGGAATATGGGGTCAAAATAAGTTATTCTAAAGACTGAGACATAACAGCAAGCTTATATGCTGACAGGAAACATCCACCAGGGGAGGGGGAGGGGAACTGATGATGCAGGAGAGAGAGGAGAAATGAAGGTGAATGGGGATACATAATCACATGCACAACTGAAAGATTGTCTTTGGCTAAGTACATAGACCAGGATCAGCAAATTATGGTATGTCTTGTATCACCTGCAAGCTAAGAATAGTTTTTACATTTTTAAAAAAATTACTTTGTTTTTAAGTAATTTCTATACCCAACACGGGGCTCGAACTCACAACCCCAATCAGGATCAAGAGGCACACGTTCTACTGGGTCAGCCAGGTGGCCAGTTTTTACATTTTAAAATGATTTCTTAACAACAACAAAAAAAGAGAAGAAAATTTTGTGACAGTAAAATTATATGAAATTCAAATTTCAGTGTCCATAAGGAATATCGACACTGCCATGCCCATTTATTTACATACTGTCCAAGACTGCCTTCGCAGTCTAACAGCAAAGCTGAGTAGCTGCAACAAAGATTGTGTGGTCCTTAAAGTTGGAAATACTTACCATGTAACCCATAACAGAGAACATGTGCTGACCCCTGGCATAGTCTATTTACCTGTACTCTAAACCTTAGAGGTATCTAACTAGCATAGACAGACTTCAAATGATCTACATATTTCTAGTAATGAGGACTAAAAGTCAGTGTTGAAACATAAGGGATACATTCAACCCATTTCATCTGGCCAGCTATTCAGTCAACAGTATTTACTGAGTCCAGGTTCAAGCACTGAAAATACAAAATGCAGAAAATACGGGCAAAGTCCTTATTCTCCTGGAATTTAAATTTTCACAAGACAGACAAATAAACAAGATTGTATAGCTTGTGATAAGCGCTCTGAAGTGAATACACGTGATGCTGTGAACAAAAGGGAGTCTAGGAGATATCTCTAGACAGGGTAGTCAGGGAAGGTGTTTCTGAGAAGGCCACTGGGGCCAACCATGGTCAGGAGAAGGGGTGTGGTTAATAAGGGGAGCAGACAATTAAGTGTTCTTAGATTTCTGCAGACACAGAAAAACACGTGAGGATGGAGAAGTTCATACACTGTGAGCGGCACATGCAAGGAACACTTTCCCTGATGAATTTTCCAATGGTATTTTTACTACAAAGTACACACAGTGTAATTATATAATGGGTTCAAATGGTTTGGGAACAAAATACAAATTAAACACACACACACACACACACACACACACACACACACACACACACACACCCCACTGTATAATTACTTAATTACCCGAGAGATAGGAATGGCTCCAGAAAACCATTTCCGCTTATCAGGTATATACAGTAACAGTTGTTGTTGTTTTTTTATTTTTTTGTTTTGTTTTTAATGAGGAAGAAACATTCCATACAATGGAAGTTTTATAGGATACTGGCAAATGCAAAAATGCTAAAGAAAGTATATATAGTAGGCATTTCTGAATTGCTTAAAATAAAATTCAGCTTTCCCTACTTTTTAGTCTATGAATACATCACAACAAATAAATATCAAAAATGAGCATAAAAGGATAAACAATACCAGAAGCCATAAAATGTTCTTCCATTCTATTGCATACATAGCTAATGCAGCATAACCTATCAGCTGAAGCTTGACAAATGATAAGCTATGAACTTTGGGGACAGAGTTAGTGTCATTTGGTTCTTAATTCTAAATTTCTTATTTAGCATATATTAAAATAACTATTTAAGACAAAACCTGTCCCTTCTGTGGATCAGCTATGCAGTTTGTTCCATGTTAAAATAACTAATTCTTTCATTATCTTGTTTTTCAGGCACAAATAAGTTTCTATTTAAAATTTAAGCAGACTTATAAAGTACAAAATAAAACATTCAGTAATCTTTCAGATATTTATAAAATTATACAATTCCAGTTTACTTCTCCTTATGAAAAATAGAGAAAACATGATTTGCAACCATTTAAAAAGCCAGACACAGGTCTATCGAAATGTACGGTACATTCAATGTAATGATTCATAGTGTCTCTAATAGAAAGATTCAGCAGTTCTCAATCGAGACCTTTATTCCTTCTCTGAATAAATGATGCCTGAAATTTTTATTCTTGTTCTAATGGAATTTCAATGGCCTTCACTGCAAATCTACTGGAAATTTTTGCATATTAAGTGGAAAAAATTAAATGATGTTAACCACATTTTAATGTGATTAAGGCTGACAGGGTCATTATTTCTGCTAATCACTCAGTTTAAAAAGCTCAAACAAAACTTTATAACAGACAAGGTTTTTAATTTTCTGTATATCTTGCTGAAGTTAAAAAAAAAAAAACTGTAGAAGAAAAAGAAGGAAAAAAACCATACTACAGTCCTTGACAAAAACCAAGGAGTAGTTCCTACAATTTGCAGATGGGTTTCATTATACTTAATCTGGTGATGTAAAAACAAAAATGCAAAACAATCTTACATTGCACATGCTCCTCTGGTTTCTTTCTTTTTAAACACAAAGAGGGTAAGAAAATGTGCTTTGTAGAATTTTGAGTTCTGTGTTTCCTATTTGCTGCTAAATGGAAACAAATACAGTTTTTTCTTTAGATCTTATAGCAAACTAAAAACAGAATTAATGCAGAATACTGCCTCAAACAATTCTTCAATGTTCTATTTTTTTAGATTAATCTATGCCATGCTACTACTAATATTTCAAATATATCAGTGTAAACTAAAAATCTTCACTGAGATAAATCTCCAAAAAGAGTGGCACTAATTGCTATTAGAAGAATAACAAGAATTCTAATGACCAGAAGTGCTTAGAGACAATTCATCTTTTCTGTTTTCTGATAGGATATTTACTTTGTTCACTGGTCATTCTATACCAGAAACTTAGAATTAATTACTTAAGATCATAGGTAGAGTTGGCGTAAGTTTGGTGCTCTACTTCCAAAAACTTATTCTTAAAAGTTCAATATTACAATATTCTTGAAGCAAAAATGAGCAGGAACTTAGCCAAAAATGCTTCACCAGTGTCTTCTCTAATTTTCTGAGCATTTCAATATTCTCCATAAAGAATAGCAGTTAAGCTAGGTACATAACCCATACAATTATGTAAGAATGAATCAAATACCTCACTACTTTTTTTGTTGGCTGTGAACTGCTTAACTAATACTGGTTGTTGAAAATCGTCTTTATCTTTCAGCTACTAAAATGGCAATTTCTAAAAATGATTTGAGGACTGTAATTCATTTTGACATATAACGTAATATAACTATTCCTAATCCAGTAGTCGTAGTTTTTACAAAAACAAAATTAATTAGCTTTTAGAAAAATATGACAAGCAAATTATTTTTTAGGAGAAACACACACCTGAAGTTCAGGCAGTCTAATTCATACTGATTCACCCCAATCTAGTAAACTTAAACCAAATTCAATGACTACAAACAAAACATTTCATACATAAAAAAGATTAAGTACCCATTTTTTTTGCATTGTAGTTTTCTAAAGCTGTATGAAACTATGATCACTGCAAATAATAGTCAAACTAACAATTATAAAACTTAAGCTACAGGTGCAGTACTTTTATCCAAAACCCCCCAATCATTCTTTGTAATTCTCTAAATTACTCAACTGCACGTGAATAGATAAATGAGTTTACTTCACTGATCAAAATCTGAGTAGCTAACAAAAGCAAAGCACCTGGCCAATAAACAAGTCCTTTGAAATACAACTTAGTAATAAAGTTTGAAAAACTGCTGTTCTGTTTTCATAGTGAAAATCATAACCAAACTACTTTCCAGCAAGAAGCTCAGCCTTTTGTGAAGAGAAAGAGATTAGGGTCTGTAGTAGATTACATAAATATCAAGATGTTCAATATTAATGCTACATTGTAGACATAATCTTTGATAGCTACACAAAGAACTAATATTGCTGAACTTAAAAAAAAAATTTAGTGTGATGCTATGCACTGGGGCATCAACTAATAATCCTCCAGAATTTCCGTGCTCATCTAAAAAGAGTCCCTGCTGAATGTTCTAATGCATCTTATTGTGAATCTTCAGCAAATAAAACTTCATGTATGAGCTCATGATGTGCTTTGCTGCCGGAAAGTCACAGACTCTGTGGGAAGCTCTTTATCTTCCCAGCAGTCCGTTCTCTGAGAACATCAGTGCAGCTACTGTAGTTACCTGTAGATTACTTGTATTTTCTCACATCTGTGTCCAGCAATCTAAACCATGATGATAAAGGGTCATTAGGTTTTGAGTGAGGAAGGGGATGGACTAGACAATTTGCTCTGATAAGCTCCTTGTTGGGAGCTCTAGTTTAGAATGTGAAATGTCGGATATGTACAGTTTTACACTAGAAGGAAAAAAGAATTTCACTTTTCTGCACTAACAATTAAAAATGATGTGATTTAATGTCTCACTATACTCTATTGATTCACGTTTTATTTGGGGGATTTATAATTAAAATTATTTAAGAGAAATAATTTTCTGCTTGTAAAATGGACGTCTACGCTCTATTAGCCACAAAGAATTCAGGTACAATTACTAAGATAACTGCTGTTTGGAGCACAGCAAAGCAATTTCCCACAGTGGGACTTACAGTTCAATTTACCAGTTGGGCAAATATTTTGTGCTCTGTAGTGGCCTAGAGAGTTAAAAGCTATAGGTAACATTTGAGCAGTGTTATACCTGGAGAAAAGTTTCTTCAATCCAAATGGATGGTTTAGATTTCAAACTAAAGAGAATATCCTAAAACATTTCCCCAAATTAATATTATATAACTTTAAAACTAACACAAACTACATTTGTCACAGAAACTGACTGACCTCCTGTCCTCCCTGAAACACGGCTCCTAATTTAGAAATCAACACTGTATTTTATTTTCGTTATTTGTGTTGGATCATAAATCGTTCTGATACTTAATCACAATTTCCTAGTAATCAGCTGATAGAATATCGTTATATTCTTGATTAGATTATAGAATGAGAATACTAATTACTTAACTTTAAATGGCTTAGAATAATTGTGTCAGGTTACAGAAATATGAAAAAGAAAAAGTGTGGGGTTGGTTTTTTTTTGTTTTTTTTTTTTGTTTTTTGGTATCCTTCAGTTACTGTGTAGCACACCACATAGTTAGGACGACAGAAGTATTTTAGTTTAGGAAAAGAAACAGAGACATTAAAAATGCTTGCTAAATTTGCATTCATAATTTACCTCTTATTTAGGTATGCTTATCTTAGTACAATGTTGTGTCTTCTACCCACATTCCTCCGGAAGGAAATGTTAAGAGGTAACAGTGACTAGAACAAATAAAACACTGAACTGCCTGGAAGAAATGTTAAAATTATAGAAGTATGTCAACAAAATCACCCAATATTTTAAAATGAAACATCAAATAGTGCTTTGTTTTTTCTGGAAACAGTCTTAAAATGGTATTCATTTGGACCATTTGAAGGCTTTCCAATGCTGGTGAAGAAAAATAAAAAATACTTATTGTGAAAATTGTTTGGTAGCACTAAACACAAGCAAGCAATATTTTCCAATAGGTTAAAGAAAAATTAAGCATTTAAAAACTCCTGTTCTTCCTTTCAAATACATGAATTGTCTAAAATCCATTTATGAAAGACCATAAGATGGGAGGTATGTCACTATTACCAATGTAGAGACATTTTTAAAAATAAAAATTACTGTAAAATATAACATTTGGGTAAGTAACATTAATATCTTAAGGCAATATGAGAACGCAAATCTGAAATAATTATTCATACACCAAGCCATTGTAAACCTAAATCATTTCTGAAGACCTGAATGTGTCAAGAACTTTGACAATTATGACTGGAGCCAGGAAACTGTAGCAGTGCAGAATTTCTTATGAATTTCTCCAGTTACTTTTTATAAATGCTGTCTTGGATGACAGCTTAATGTGTACCACATGCAATATTTATTCTTCTTCAGTGTCAGACTGTCTAGCCATCCAAGGGAATACAAAGAATGTCACTTATTAGGATAAAAGCACAAGGAAGGTAATCAAGGACATATGTAACATCAGCCAATCATGCCCTATTTCAACATCCTATTCCATTCATAACAGTTCAACAATTATTTGCTTACTGATAACTTGCTTTCAGGCTGTTTGTGTTCACCATAATGGTGGTTTGCATTTATTTTGCTCTTTAGAATTGGACACTTGCTGTGCTATACATGTTTGTCAAAACTTTATATCTTCTGTCAGAAATGGCTTAGCATATCAAATAATTTCTATTTGTCAGGAACTACTAATACAACAATCAGTAGCCCTTGATGTCAATAGGGCATTCACATAACTATAAAACAACAAATGTATAAGTATTAAATGTTCCACAGAAAAACATTCTGTAAGTGATACATAGTAAGAAAGTCATTATTATTGGCTAAGCCACACTCACATACCTACCTCTGCTTATGGCATTAAGGATGCTTAATAGGCACTGCTTTTTCTTTTGTTTCAGTTTTCCAAGATTATGAAACTCAATCTAATCTGATGGTCTTTAAACTAAACATCCAAAATGTCTAATACCAAGTCACATTAAAAAACACACTTGGCCACCCATACAAACTTCACTTAATAACAGATACAAAATAATGTCCCATCATACATCATAATCATGAAATGCATAATTACAGAAACATAATTACTTAATTATACTTAATCAGAAAACTAACCAGATAGGACTTCAACCATGTATTCTAGTTTCATTTGAAAGATTTTAAAAGGATTAATTTCCAGAAACCTAGACAACCAAGATGTTTACCTCTGAACACAGGAAAGGAAACAAATGGTCAATATTGTCCATATTCTCTCTCTCGGTCTCTTTTTCTTTTCTGTCTCTATCTCAGATTTGGCCTGAAATAAAATTCTACTGATGTTAGAAACATTCCACACAAACTAATCCATTTTAACTAATCCACACTAAGCCACTTTCGTGGGGGTTTTTTGATTCTTACTTGGATATTGTATAGATTAGTTTCGGTGGAATGTTTCTACATACTAGAACTTCACTTCAGGCCAAATCTCCCCACCCCACTCTACATATGCCTTGTAATGCAAATCGCATATGTCTTCCTTATGAGAGACAAAGAAATAGTGTTATCTTTGGAGTCCTCCAGCACAACAGATAACGTCTAAGGAGTGACTGGGCAGGCCACTGACTTCTAACACCTTGATGCCAAGACACATGACTTCAAGGAATCAATGACTTATGAAGGGCACCTGGACCCTCTTCTTGTTCTGACCAGTTCCTGGATCCCTAAGAAGACACGTGCACCAGACCACAATTGCCAATAAAAACCCCACACCCCATGCAAAGATGAGACTCATTCTCTTTTCCTTTCTCAATCTCCTGGACACTCTGTATCTCTCTCTCTATATATATATATATCTTCAAGAAACTCTGCTTTCACTTCCAAAAAAAAAAAAAAAAGAAAGAAAACATTTTTGTGGATTTTTTTAAATCTACATCTATGAACTATGTTGTAAACCATCAATTTTGTTAGTTATTTAATAAGCGTTACAATGTACCTACTGATAGTACTAGGGAAAAATCCATTTGGATAAAGTTGGAAAGGTATGGGGATAAGTCTTGATTAACAACAACAACAAAAAAAAACCACAGCAGGATTTTCTAAGTGTTGCTGTTTCATTTAAAAGTTTTGAGAATTGGGGCACCTGGGTGGCTCAGTTAAGTGTCCAACTCTTGATTTTGGCTCAGGTCACGATCTCACAGTTGTGAGAATGAGCCCCATGTCAAGCCTGCTTGGGATCCTCTCCCTCTCTCTCTGTCCCTCCCTCCCTCGAAGAAAGAAAGAGAGAGTGAGTGAGGGGGAGGGGGAGGGAGAGGGAAGGGAGGGAGGGAGGGAGGGAGGGAGGGAGGGAGGAAGGAAGGAGGGAGGGAGGGAGGGAGGAAGGGAGGGAGGAAGGAAGGAGGGAGGGAGGGAGGGAGGGAGGGAGGGAGGGAAGGAAGGAAGGAAGGAAGGAAGGAAGGAAGGAAGGAAGGAAGGAAGGAAGGAAGGAAAGAAGGAAGGAAAAAAAGGAGGCACCTGAGTGGCTCAGTCAGTTAAGCTTCCAACTCCTGGTTTTGGCTCAGGTCAGGATCTCACAGTTTGTGGGTTTGAGCCCTGCATCAGGCTCCACAGTGATAGTGCAGAGGCTGCTGGGATTCTCTCTCTCCCCCTTGCTCTGTCCCTCCCTTGCTTGCTTTCTCTCTCAAAATAAATAAATTTTAAAAAAAGAAAGAAAAGAAATAAATGTCTTGAGCATTCATAAAATAGTAAAATCTCACCAAACATGAGGTTTGGTTACATGCCTAAACAAATTTTTAACTGGATACTGAAGCATTGTTTTTTGTTTTGTTTTGGTGGGGAGAAAGAGAGAGTAAATAAAAATACAGTGAAAGGAAGGGAAAATGTACGTGACCATACCCTTATAAATTTCAGAAGCTAGAACACTACAATATTAAAAAACCAAAAATATGTATATGTAGGAGAAATAAAAGAAAATGGAAAATTGCTTTTTTAAAAAAAATTTCAGGTATAATTAACATACAGTGTTATATTAGTTTTGGGTGTTATAATGTTTCAACAATTCTATACATTTCTCAGTGCTCATCAAGGTAAGTGTACTCTTATTCTCCTTTACCTATTTCACCCATCTCACCACCCATATCCCCCCAGGCAACCACCAGTGTCTCTGTATTTAAGAGTCTTTTTTGTCGCTTTTTTGCTTTGTTTGTTCATTTGTTTCTTAAAATTCCACATGAGCGAAATGACATTTGTCTTTCTCTGACTTATTTCACTTAGCACTATACCCTCTAGATCTATCATGTTGTTGCAAATAGCAAGATTTCATTCTTTTTATGGCCATGTAATATTCCATTATGTGGAACATTCCAAGATGTGTGTATATATGCACATCTTCATCCATTCCTCTAGGGATGAATACTTGGGTTGCTTCCAGGTCGTGGCTATTGCAAATAAACATAGGGGTGTATATGTCTTTTCAAGTTAGTGTTTTCATTTTCCCTGGGTAAATACCCAGGTAAAATACCCAGCCCTACAGTGGCTCTACCAATTTACATTCCCACCAACAATGCATGAGGTTCCTTTTTCTCTACATCCTTGTCAATATTTGTTTCTTGTCTTCTTGATTTTAGCCAATTTGATACGCATGAGGTGATATCTCATTGTCGTTTTGATTTGCATTTCCCTGACTAATGATGTTGAGCGTCTTTCCATGTATCTATTGGCCATGTGTATGTCTTCTTTAGAAAAATGTCTATTCAGGTCCTCTGCCCATTTTTTAATTGGATTTTTTTTGTATTGAGCTGTATAAATTCTTTATATATTTTGAATATTAACCCCTTATCAGATATATCATTTGCAAATATATCCTCCCATTCATAGGTTGTCCCTTTGTTTTGTTGATGGTTTCCTTAGCTGTGCAAAAAGCCTTTTATTTTGGTGTAGACCCAATAGCTTATTTTTCCTCTTGTTTCCTTTGCCTGAGGAGACAGCTAGAAAAATGTTTCTACAGCCCATGTTAAAGAAATTACTGTCTGTTTTCTTCTAGGAGTTTTATGGTGTAAGAAAGTGGTCTAGTTTCATTCCTTTGCATGTAGCTATTTTCCCAGAACCATTTATTGAAAAGACTATCTTTTACCCATTGTATATTCCTGCCTCCTTTGTTATAGATTAATTGACCATATAATTTACTTATTTATTTTTATTTCCTTTATTTCCAATCTTCTAGCTGGTATGGGTTTCTGTGCAATTTTCACTAGAATACAACTAACCAAAAAAACAAAAACAAAAAAAACACAAACCTATATTTTTTGTTCCATGAAAAGTATGCTATAAATGCAATAAAATGTTCCATACGTTTTCTCATGAGCTCGAGATAAAAGATGTCTTTAAAAAGTTTAACAAGGTTTCTCACTTTATACTTCTCAAAGTAAATAGGTAAATGTTTGCATTCCAAGGTTGTTATGAGGACTAATTCAAATAAGAGAACCTATTATGTTAGTGCCCCAAAGTCTAGCATATAACACATGCTCAACAAATGGTAGTTACTATTTTGTCCAAGACTTGGTTGTATGTATACATACGTACACATATAATGTTCTTTCCATTACACTGCTATATACAAATACAGAATTTAAATAGAGTATTATACAAATTATCTATTTGTACTTCATCTAGTAAGAGATACACACATGTACAATTCCCTACTCCAAGGTCTCAAAATTCCTTACTCCTTGAAAATGCAAGGAAATACATCACTATATGGCTAAAAACACACAAACAAAACAACCAAGTGGTAGAAAAAAGTACTTGTCTTAAAAAATGATTGATAATATGTTATTTTCTATGTAAAAATATATTAACCACTTTACTGTCCCTATAAATGGCTATTAAATTGCTACATGTTTGGAATATGGTTTTCAATGATAAGTTCAAGAAAATAAACATACAGTTTAGGTAACAATTTTTACATTACCTTCAGTCGGCATTCTCTAATCAGGTTATAGTGAGTGAATCTTTAGTCTCAAATTTCAGTGTGTTAACTGTTTAAGACCAACAAAACCTTATCTAAATGAAATTTACAGTGATAGGAAATGTAGCATTTATGACCTATTGCTCAGGCCTGGTCTACCTTTCCCACCACCAATGGCCCAAAGCTGAGATACCATGGCATAGTATAGTAAAGATCATGAGCTCTGGAGATAAACTGCTTAGGTTTGAATCTTGGCATCACTGACTGGCTATGCAAAGCCAAGTTCCTCAATCTCTCTATACTTGTTTTGCCTTCCTTAAAATAACAATGGTACCTATTTCATAAGGTTTTGGGAAGTCTTAAATGTAACTGGCATATAGTTAGGGATTCAGTAAGTACTGGCCTGATGACGACTACAATTAATACAACATTTTAGGCATAGGAATTTGTCTTTATTCTAATTCATGATATTCTTTCACTTCCCTTTTCATTTACACATCAACTCCAGACAAAAGAAAAATGGCACAAGTTAAAAGGCAACAATTTTAAATATAAATTATGTATGAAAACTACTGGTGACCTTCACATTTCAGACATCCAGATATGCTCTTTGGGAAAAATCTTTTGAAACATCATTTAAAACAAGAAAAAAGCAAAAAAATGATTACCAATAGACAGATATTTTTCTTTTAAATATCAAATGGACTAAACCCAAAGATGTTTTCCACAGATTATACAGTTCTTTTTAAAAGAATTTCTAAGGAAAATGCTGATATTCATCCAGGAATACTGACAACTACTCCTTGATCTTAATGACAAATACTACAAGTACTGAAAAGGTACCTTAATATCTTTATTAATGGAAACACTAATCTCATTTACCTCTCAGCTAACTTAACCCATTCCTTTTTTGTTTTGTTTTGTTTTGTTTTTAATGTTTATTTATATCTGAAGGAGAGAGATGCAGGGCATGAGTGGGGAGGGGCAGAGAGAGAGGGGAGACACAGAATCCAAAGCAGGCTCTGTCAGCACAGAGCCTGACGTGAGGCTTGAACTCACAAATCACGAGATCATGACCTGGGTCATGAGTCAGACACCCAGCTGACTGAGTCACGCAGGCGCTCCTAACTTAACCCATTCCTAACCTAAAGTGCGGATCTCTTAATCCTATGATGAAATGTTTCATTTTAGTGAAAATTCAATTCAAGGCCAAAATAGCACAGTGTTGTGTGGGCCAGGTTGGGATTTGTCTGTAGATCCAATGAACTAATGTAAATTAAAACACTGTAAAGTTTTGACCAATGTTAAGTTGCTATTTATTTTTTTTTTAAGATTTTATTTTTGAGGGGCGCCTGGGTGGCTCAGTCGGTTAGAGACTTCAGCTCAGGTCATGATATCACGGTCTGCGAGTTCGAGTCCTACATCCGAGAATCTGGAGCCTGCTTTGGATTCTGTGTCTCCCTTTCTCTGCCCCTTCCTGGCTTGCGTGCTTTCTCTCTCTCTCTCTCTCTCTCTCTCTCTCTCTCTCTCTCAATCTCAAAGATAAATAAAAATAAATTTAAAAAATTAAAAAAAAAAAAAAAGATTTTATTTTTGAGTAATCTCTACCCCCAAACATGGGGCTTGAATTTATGACCCTGAGATCAAGAGCTGCATGCTCTATGGGGCGCCTGGGTGGTGCAGTCTGTTAAGCGTCCGACGTCAGCCAGGTCATGATCTCGCGGTCTGTGAGTTCGAGCCCCGCGTCAGGCTCTGGGCTGATGGCTCAGAGCCTGGAGCCTGTTTCCGATTCTGTGTCTCGCTCTCTCTCTGCCCCTCTCCCGTTCATGCTCTGTCTCTCTCTGTCCCAAAAATAAAAAAAAATAAAAAATAAAAAAAAAGAGCTGCATGCTCTACCAACTGAGCCAGCCAGGCACCCCAAGTTACTATTATTTTTAGTAAAGTTCAATCTGCTTCTTTGAGGTCATACATTGAGGGACTTTCAAAAGAAGTGTTTTGTGAACAGTAGTGTGGATTAGCAAGTTACTAGATAAGCATGAAAAAGGAAAGATGAAATTCAAAGTAAATCTATATATTCACAAACATGACTTTAAATGCTGTTTAAAACCCTAAAATCTTTCTGGATTTTGAGAAATTAACTATCACAAACTAGAAAATAAATGATGGTCACTCTTAAAGCCCTGAATTCACTCTTACAACACATTTAGGATATGTTTAAAAAAATCTAATTGCAATGTATTTGAATAAGAATTTACAAAGTTCTTTTCAAGCAGTTGTTTTCAAATTTTACTTTTTCAGTGCTCTGTCATGCATGCCTTTGCTTTTGCTATTCCCTCTCCCCGGACTGAGTTTTCCTCAGATTCTCTCAGGGCACACTCCCTTACTTCAAAAAGGCCTTCCTTGACTACCCTAACTAAAGTGGCACCCTCTTACCCTGCTTTATTTTTATTCATTGTTTTAATCACCTCCTGACATTAAATATCTGTTCACTGGTTGTTTATCACCCCATTAGACTATAAGACTTAGGGGGGCAAAGTCTTTTTCTGCTTACCATCTAGAATGGTACATGACACACAGAAGGGCTCAATGATTATCTGCTTATAAAAGGAAAAAGAAAACATAGTAACCACCTCCTCAATGAGTTCACAGTCTTCATAAGAAACATAAATTTGAAATTTATATTAATGATCAGTTTTTATGAAATTAATTTCTCCCTTTTTAAAATGTATTTATTTTGAGAGAGACATAGAATACACATGAGCGAGGGAGGGGCAGAGAGAGGGGGAGAGAATCCCAAGCAGGTTCCGTGCTATCAGTGCAGAGCCCGGCACAGGACTCGATCCCATGAACCCTGAGATCATGACCTGGGCTGAAATCAAGAGTCAGATGCTTAACCAACTGAGCCATGTAGGTGCACCAATTAATTTCTCTTATGAAAGCATTTAAAAGACTGAATGGAGGGGTGCCTGAGTGGCTCAGTCAGTTGAGCATCTGACTTCAGCTCAGGTCACGATCTCGCAGTCCGTGAGTTTGAGCCCCGCGTCAGGCTCTGGGCTGATGGCTCAGAGCCTGGAGCCTGCTTCCAATTCTGTGTCTCCCTCTCTCTCTGTCCCTCCCCCGCTCATGCTCTGTCTCTCTCTGTCTCAAAAATAAATAAATGTTAAAAAAAAAATTAAAAAAAAATAAATAAATAAAAGACTGAATGGATACCAATGTACAGCCCCGAACTTTATAGACAGGGGTGTACTCAAAGTTCCTAAGTTCCTTATTTTGGAACATATTTTTAAGGAGAATTTAAAAACTGGAGGTACAAATGGTCACAGATACCAAAACATGTCTCATCGACACTGCACTATTTCTACTATGTTATGAATTAAGTAGGCTTCTGAGAGTACTTCATAATCTAATGTTTTGATGGAGAAATGTTTTCTAGGTCACATTAGAATAAGGAGACGCAACAGTCTGAGTAATGCAAGTAGCCTCAAATATAGATACGCCAATTCTACAAAGGGGTCTTATTTCTACTTTGTCCTTAATTCTAGCCAAAGTAATAGCTGCCCACGATGAGGAAAGATGGGAACATGGTGAGACCCAGAAAAGACTTATTTTCAAGGGGAAGAGATATGAAAGAGGGACAGAGTAGAAGACCAGGTCTTAACTCCAACCCAGCCAGAAAGCTGCTCATAAATTGGGTATTTGCAACCTCAGAAATGCTGTATATAGTTCCACAGTTAGAAAAATCCTACCATGACAAACCTATACATGAGGGCTGAGAAGGTTCTAGATACTTGAATAGGCATCTTTTCTTTGTGAATCTGTTAAATCTAATGCCTCAAAATCACAAAATTCTATCACTGGAAGGGAATCTTAGAGATGATCTTAATTCTTTAACTTTCACTGCCTCACCTCCAACACGCACACATACATATATTCAAAAATAGAGAAAATGAGATACAGGAGATCACAATGGAATTGTTCTGAAAGGCTTTTTAAATAATAAACACTGGGGCATGGGTGGCTCAGTTGGTTAAGCGTCTGACTCTTGGTTTCAGCTCATGTCATTATCTCGTGGTTTTGTGGGTTTGAGTCCCCAATGGGCTCTGCACTGGCAGCACAGAACCTGCTTGGGATTCTCTCTCTCCTCTCTTTCTCTCTGCTGACCCCCCCCCATCTCTGTCTCTCTCAAAAATAAGTTAATAAACTTAAAAAAAAGAATAAGCCCTTAAAAAAATGCTATTGTAACAATTCAACAATGATTTCATCTAATGGAAGCCAAGAAATAAAATCCTCTACTCTGCCAATGGTAAAGTCACAGGGCCCAATCTGAGGAGATGGGAGTGGAGTCATGGAAGATGGTGGTGATATCATGGGAGTTTTATCGCTATTGCACAACAGAGATGGTTCTCCACCGTTCATTTTGTTTTGGAGGACAACTCTATCAAAGCAAGGAATTAACAGCTATAAACATACATATGATACATTTTATTCCTTTATCCATATCATGAAAAGAAAAGCCAAGGGAATATATTCAGAAGATACATTTAGAAGACTACACAAGTCCTTTTTCTATGATTGTATTCTATTTGAGTTATGGTAATTAAATTTGGGAAATATTGTTTATACAGACATATTTTATGTGAACATTCTGATGAATTATCTTCAATACATGAAAGACTAAGTAATTTGCTTGTGGTCAAAAGAGCAAGTTAGCAGCAAATAAGGACCACAACACTAATATTTCAAATTCTAAAGTAGCAGTATTCTTCCTTTTTTTTTAGTTTATTTTGAGAGAAAGAGCGCGTGTGAGCAATCGCACACGGGCAGAGAAACAGAGAATCCCAAGCAGACTCCGCACTCTTAGCACGGAGCTCGACTTGGGGTTTGATTCAGTGAACTGTGAGATCATGACCTCAGCCAAAACCAAGAGTCAGATGCTCAACTGACTGAGCCACCCAGGCGCCCCTGCAGTATTCTTAATATACCAAAATACCTCATAATACACACTACCTACTTTACAAATAGACTATATGCTCCAAGTTTCTTAGAATTTATCTTCTTTACAGACACAATGTTATTAATGGTACTCAGGACTTTGGTCTAGTCTATTTAACTCATAATGTAGTAGCTGAACTACAACACTAACTCCAAAGGTAGATCTTATGACTGGGGAATACAAGAGAGAGTACAGGAATGAAGGGCCGAGAACATTATACTCTTTTCCTATTCTACACAAGCAGGATATTAGACAAAACACTGAAACTGCCCAAAAGGGCACCCTCTCCTTTCCTTCTCTATTGACTTCTCCCAGGAAAAACTGATGCAGATCCTATATACAGCATTTAGGTTCCATTCCAAACCCTTCCCAAGGCCCTGTTCTTTATCTCCTACCCCCAACAGTCCTAAAATTTCTGGGCTTTAAACTTCTCCACCTTTACCAACTACTACTAGTCAAAATTCCCATTTTATGAGTGTAGCTCATCACAACTCACAGCTTTGGAAACAAAATTTGATTTAGAGGTCCTTAAGCACCAGGGCACAAATTTTTTTTAATAGTCCTTGAATTATTCACCAAAGTAAGTGGGGGTAGAGAGGCAGGGGAGTTGTTTTGTGTACATGAATCATTTGTAATTTGAAAAACACTGTATAAGTCAAACTTTGCCTTTCATTTCTGAGATTATGAATGTGTGTGTATGTAAGGGGAATATATATTTTAATTTCATATGAGAGAATCCTAGAGAATAATTGTTTGTTTTTACTTTGTATGGAAAACATTTTATTTGTTCCTTTTTTAAAAAAATTAATTATTTCTAGTTCACGTACAGTGTTATGTTTCAGTTGTACAATAGAGTGATTCAACAATTCCATACATTACATAGTGCTCATTGTGAGAAGTACACTCTTTAGTCCCTGTCACCTAATTCACCCATCCCTCTACAGACCTCCTCTCGGGTAAGAGAACACTTTTTCTTAAAAGAGCTTTAGTCTCTCGTAGCTAGAAACAATTTTGTGAAATGTTTTCCTACTATATGCAGTGAAATTCTTTAACTACTTTAAAAAAAGATAAATGCCCTGACATATTTGACAAGTTATATCACTCATAAATCAGTAAGTCAACAGATGGTGCTAATGAAAATAAAAATTGACCCTCCCAAAAGTATGACTTTCTCAGATTCATTGAATCATTTTGCAAATAGAAATTATTGTCTATAAACAGTGTTGGGCAAAAAATGCAAATGAGCCAGGACAAATTCTTAAAATGCACAGTATGGTGGGTCAACAGCATTATACTCCTATAAAAAGATGTACTTTCTTCTATAATCATCTTTGAGGTGTTATTTGGTTTTGTTACGATAAAGCGCTTTAGATCACTTGATAAGAATATGAAATTGCTGAAAGAGCAACCAAAATCGTTTTAATGAAAACCAGAAAGAAATTCACAAGTATTATCACATGTACCTGTATGTACAAATGCTAAAGATCATCCCCAGTAAAAAGATTATTGAATGGGCAAAGATCCTTTTCCTCCCACTTCTTCTAGAGTTCTACCTCTTGTAATTAAAAATTTGTTTTGCTTTTAGTATATTCTTAACTCTCAAAATTCTGCATCAAGAAGTTATGAAATAATTCCACAAAATCCATTCACCAGAAATTATTTGAAATCCCAATTTGTAGAACATATGATACTGTTTCAAAGCTTTATCACAATACAAATTAAAAAAGCAGATAGTTGAGAATCATCTAGTAGCAAAAACAAAAGACTAAAATGAAGAAGGGTTCTTTAAGACAATTTTTTAGATTCATTTATAACAAGTAAAATTAAGAATATTTTGTAGAGAAATTCACCAATTTGATCAATCCCGTATTAAAAAAATTTTTGCTTAGTTTAGACATCCAGAATACCCTTGACCTGCCCTATCACTCTTTCATCTCTGTCAAAGGAGCAAATTAAGCACTAGTCCTCATAAAGGAATCATCATTAAAAAAAGTATTTGATTTATGAAAACCATTACAAATTATCACTCATAAAATTTAATTCAGCCCCAAACCCCCTCACATGTTAAAATAAACCTACTAGCATTACGTTGTGATTTCGAGTAGTTACCCAGAATAAGTAAAGTATCCTCATAGGCTTCACAGTGTTAGGTACTTCAAGATGAAGGAGACGTAACAACCCCCCAAAACTATATGAACCACAAGTGATAAAATATAGAAATTATAATCCCCCCAAAATGTTGCATGGATATGTCAGAGCTTTTCCTTTGCCAGACTAATGGATGATGAGAACATTTAAAAATTTTCCTTTGCCAGACTAGTGGATGATGAGAACAATTAAAAAACTCATACATGTGAGTCTTGCTTTATACAATAGGGTATGTTCCTGAAAACTTTATGTGAATTAAACCTAATTTCAAATCTACCTGAGAAGCTCTTAAACTCAAATGACTAATTTATTTCAGAATACTTATTCCCATTTTATCTATTTCAAGTAAATCAAATGTGTAACAATGTGATTTTTCCACAGTAGCATAAATTTCTAGCTTCAATAAATAATCTTCTTAGAAACTGATGACTTCTTAGAATAATTTTACAGAAATAGTTTTATATTTATAGATCTACGTACATATGTATCCATGTATACATAGATAGGTATACAGACATACAAAATTATATGTAAAAAATGAACATACTTCCTTTTGCATGCATAGTTGCTGATACAGTACCTGTAATTCTCACACAAAGTTCAAGAAAATAAGAAAATGTTGGATTTATTCTCCCCCTAATCAGGTACACAATGTATAGTATCGCCAAACTATTTTTAGTTGTTGTATACAAATTATGTGGAAAACAAACAAAAACAGAAAGTTGGGATGAGGGGGCTGAGTCACAGAATAGTAAGAATTAATAAAACCTTTTTCTATTTAAAATTCATTTAGTGAAACTGACACACTGCCCTTTTTGACACAATCGCCTAAAAGACAGCATATATTTTGTCTACCTATCTCAAATCAATTTCAACACCCAGATTAATTGATTCATACGGTATTAGTCAAAGGGTAATGTTTAGTGACCACAAGCCCACCAAGGCATATGTAAATATATGTGTTTATATGCACACATATGTACACCAGAAATTTGAATTTCTTAAATTTTTGCTATATTTTCCAGTTGAATATGAACACGTAGTATAGTAAGCAATAAAATGGAATGATCCTTTACCAATAGTTTTAAGAAAGACAGAGATAATAGAACACAAAAATAAAACACAATTGGAAGCTATGTAGGTATACAAGATACCTAAATTTAGTTTGCTCTACTGATTTCACAACTGGATGGCATATACTACTTACAGAGCAGCAAAGGTGCAAAGATTGAAATGTAAACCCCTAATTAAGGAATGGTTTGACAGTTCTGATGTCCTGTACCTGCCTGACACCATAACTCAGTAGGCAATCTCAAATGAAAATACTGCATAAAGTACAATCTTAGTTGTAAGTTACAAGTGATTGTGTTTAAAAAATGAAATCCTCAAGTGTTCAAAAATCACTGGCACCCACCAAAACAACAACTTCTACATAGTTTTACATTCAAAGAACAGCAATTTGTAATAATAAAAAAGGTTTCTGTGGATTCCCCTTACAACATCTTGATTACTGTTATCTGATCATAACACAACTGTAACTAACCCGGCTGCCAAGTCAGCTTCTCTTCAAGGAGCTAGGTCTTAATCATAAATCAACAAAATGACTAATTCAACATTGTTTAAACCAGTGAGTAGAGGCCTGGAGCCATTCCAATTTTTACATCTTTCAAAAGGTCAATATACCTACTCAAAAACACAATAGACTTATCTTTCAAAGTGCTTTCTTCTTTTCTAGGATTGAGAAACAATGTTACCATTTAAATTTAAAGTGAACTAAAACCTTCATTACGTCTGAAATGGTGACCCACTAAAATATAGTTTCAGTCTTCCTCTTATGGCCCAAATCACAAATCCTTCCTCCTCCTCTTTCCTGATCATTTAAAATAGTTTTCTAGATCTAAAGACCCATAAAAATATTTATTCCTGCACCAGTCTTCATTTGCCACAGTAACATTACACAATAACCATAAGAAACAAAACTTTTTCTTTTGCTAAAGGAGCAACTGATGCAAATGGAGCTTAGATATAAACACTCCCCCAAAACGGGATGCTAACACAAATTAAAAGGATTTAGTGGTTAAAATGTATCTTAACTATTTACATCTGCTTGCAGTGTTAGAAATGATGAAAACCCAGAGTTCATATCCTCCATAATAAAAATTTATTCTGTACTTTAATACAAAGGCTATGTTGCATAAACAGAGGATTTAAAGCTGTAGCAGAGTGGCTGAATGAAAGGAAAATGGCAATCTTTCTGGCTCCAGTAGATGCCATTCCCTATCACACAATGTTTCCCACTCATAAATACATGACAAATACTTCCTCAATCATTTTTTACGAGCAGGGATGCACAGGGGGTAGTCAATGGCTAGCTTGAGGGAAAATAGGAACAGCAGGCGGCAGAAACTGTACAGAAAATGGCTATGTGGTAAATTCTCTTCTGGAACATCACTCAGTTACCCAGTCTTTGATCTTTCAGCTACAATTACACTAACTTCCACAAGATCTGATCCCCCGCTCCCCACCAAACATACACACAACCCCAAACCAGATCATTAGTTATATATAAAATCTAAAATTTGGTTTTATAAATAGGATCACCCATACCTCTACATTTTTATAAATTAAAATTTGCTATTTAGACAAGAGTTTGCTTTCAATTGACTATAACCATATCATCATCACAACTGGTCTCACAAAAAACATGGGGTGTCTGGCGACAGCTAAATCACAGACTGGCGTCTCCCAAGCAGTCTGTCTACCATTAGGGTCTGGGAAATGGTATTTACTATACAATTAGAGCCAGGGAGTTCTACCTGTAATCATCCAAATACAGGTGTGAGAAGCCCCTTTGGGCAAGGAAACTGACTCATCCCTTTTCATGTAAACTTTGATGTCTGTATTGTTTCATGAAGCCTCAAGAAACCTTGCCATTCACACTACAATAAGATTTATTAACTGAGGTCAAGTAATAAATTTTAAAATTCCTTCCCAAAGGTAACAATTTTTAACACATTAATCATCAAATTTATAAGAATTTGGAACAAGACAGAACTGATTATTTTAAAGTTAATTATCTACTGGAGGGCAGTGACCAGGTAGAACTAAATTTTCATGTGAAGTTTATGCTTTCTAGAACACTACCAATAAAGAAGACAAATTCAGTTTCCTTTCTGGAGCACAAAATGTCTTAAAGTAATATCAACAGGGCATTTTTAGTTGCAGTAATTTCACAGAATTTATTCTAATCATTTATTGGAGTTAACCATCTGACATTAATTATTGTTTTGGCTTCCAGTCTATGAATGTTTATTTTTCAGTTTAAAGCTTCTCACTCTTTGATATCATATGGAAATGAGAATTTTTAATGGAAAATTGAAACCATGTGCATCTAAGTACTTAATGAAGTACAGGGAAAAACCGACAATATATTTTAGGAGAACGCAGATATTCTGCTCTGGATAGTTTTGATTTGTTTGTATGACTTAATAGTACAAAGCACTGAGGGTCCAGTGAGGCGAGTCAAAGTGAGCACAGTGCCGAATGTGTACATGCCCCATGTTACATGAATATAGGATGTTTTCAAGTTATTTGTGAATGAAGGAAACCCTGCACATTTGGGTTACACGTCCAAAATGGCAATCAACACATGAATGCATAGTTTTTACCTTTCTACACTTTAAGTATTTGGAACAGATACCTGATCTTCCTCTCTTTCCCCCGACCCCCGCCCGCTGCACACAGTTGTTTCCATTTAAAAAATTTTCTTAAAGCATTTAATCAGGATTTTAAAATTTACGCCCAGCTACAATCTCAAGTGGATATTTTAAAGCCACATGTAATATCAACAGTTAGAAATTCCTAGTTTAAAAAATATTATTGTTCTATGTAAATTCTCATTTGGCAAAGGAAACAAACAATAATGTCTATTAAATTTAAACTTAATAAGTAAATACGCATGATTCAATATTGCCTAATTTAATTGTTGTTTTTTCTTAAGTTCTCTCAGTGTAGATCAATTAGGAGATTCATCTCAGAATGTAAATACCAAACAAAGCTTTCTCATCCATTTTAAGCTTTTTAATAATAAGGAGAAAAATATTAAAATCTAACAGCAGTAAGTTTGTGTGTGTGTGTGTGTGTGTGTGTGTGTGTGTGTGTGTACGGATAGAGATATGATGTCTGAATATATCTAGGAGGAAAAACTTACCATTTGTTTTTCTTTCTAATGTAGTCTTTTTCAGAAAGATTAACCAAGTAGACCATTGGTTTTGAAGTCAGAAATAAGTGTTTATTCAACACTTCAATCTAAAGTGGGAGACAGAGAAAGAATCCTTTTAAAACGTTGAGCAAATATTGAGTAAGTCACTGAAAAACTTGAAAGTAAACTCTTTCTAAACAAGTAGCCATTTTCATTTTCATAATTCTTATTTGTAAAACACTGGCTGTTATGCAATATCAGAAGTAGGGAAAAAGAAAATAATAACAAGCCTGGGAATAAGCAATCATTGACAGAAATAAAGTTTAACTAGATATTAATAACAATAAAATATAAAATAATGACAACTCTAATTCATTCTCTAAGAAATCAAAGCCAAGGCAGTAAGAGGTGGCAAGATGTTTACAACTTACCTCTTTGTCATTCCAATCATGATAGAAGCGAACAGGTTTCTTTTGATCTATAACCCAGGATTTGACTTTGCACATTATATCCTATACAAGATTGAGAAGAAAGTAATTACAGGGCGGATACTAAACATTTAGTTACTAAATAGTAAAATTAAAAGTTTTCAAATCCTCAAAATAAAAAGTCAATTTTATATGACAGGGGAACTAAATCACACAGATCATTTGTTTTCAATACCTCATTAAAAATCCAAATACCAATGAAACATTGTTGTGGCATTAACATTTGAATATATAAAATGTGGAATACTAGCACGATTAGTAACAGTCTTAGAAATTTCAAGACAATTCACATACACCAAAGATTATAAGAGTTAATAACATTTCAACATCACCTAGTGATGCCACTTGCAAGATAAACATGCTATTAGGAAATGGAGGGAGGGAGGAATACTAGGAAGAGACTGAATTATAATTTTTTCCTTAAAAAGGAAAACAAACAAAATAGACGAAATCGAGCCTATTATTGATGATCTACCCTCCAAAATATTAAATCAACTGACCAAAACCCTTCTAATTCTGAATTAATTTTTTGCCAACACCTTCTTCCTGCCCACTTCTCCGGTCCCCGCTCCAACACCGCCCCCCCACCCAACCTGCCAAAGCCTCCATTACACAATGGCAAGAGCCCTGCACTGGTGACCTCCAACCAGCTGCATTCACTTTCAGAACATCTCTCTCTGCTGGAAATCTAAAGGCCTTTTAGTTAGCAAGCTAGTGTGCATTCAGAAGGAGTAACTGCAGGAAGAGCCCAATGTGCTTTGTTTCTCTAGCCTTTCTTCACAGAAAGATTAATCATCTGTGAAATGGAAACGGCAAACAGCAAGTGACACAAACTGAACCCTTCAAGTCTTTCCTCATCAGTTTTGTGGTTCTGAATCTAAAAGCTGCGTGTGGCAAGGTTCTTCTTACAGGCAGGTGTTAATAAAAGGCTCTTGGGTCTGAAAGGTCAAACTTAGCTCTTCCAGAAGAAGTGCATTTGAGAGTCATCTGGTTTTTTGTTGTTGTTGTTAAAGATAATTTATGGATATGTTTTAAATATGCATTTCTCAAAATTTTATTGTAACACACAATTATTAGTAATAGAGTTCTTGGGTTCTCATCGATGTATTTACCATAAATCAGTTCTTTTTCTATAAATATCCACTTGTATAAATTACCTCAGTATTTAGTATACCTTCCTTCCAAATCTTGCTGTTACCAACAGGAAAAATAAGGAAAAAGCCCTATGTCCTTAGATCCTGATTTGAAACTCTCCAGGAAAAGGACTTCCCACAGATTTTAACAAGGAAGGGGCAAGCTGAAAACTTTTAATGAAATCTAACATGTTCTGCTTAAGAATAATCACTTTTACTCTTCTATAACTGAATTTCACTCATAAATGTTTAAAAGTGGCTAATGTAACACCATTTCCTACAAGGAGAAGATCAAAGTGCTATATTACAAATGCATTATGATTAAAAAAGCCCTGTGCAGCCTTGCTATTAACTGTTCTTTAAACCCTAAAAGGCTTCCCATAGATCTCACTTGGCACTGCATATACAACCTTTGACAAGTAATGTAGACCATTTTTATTCATTGCCTAAAATTGTAGGCAATTATGTGCGTCACACTGGCCACCTGCAAATTCTGAATGCCTGCTCCAGTTGTCAGTGCAAAAAACTAATGTCGGAGGGGATTAATCTAGGGGGAGAGAGTCCTCTTTAATGGCTCCAGCAGGTGAAATGGCCCAGCTGGTTACTATGATGAGTGGCCAGAACAGCTTATGTAGAGACATGCAACAAGATTATACAAAAGGAGGAAACAGTGGTACCATCTTATATTTGGTTCCATTAGTTTTTTCAATTAAAGAAAGAAAAGAGAATAGACAAAAGAAAGCCAGACCAAAAATAAGGAAGGAAATTAAATTTTAATCATATAAAAAGTATAACATACTTTTGTAACTGTAAACACTTTTATAAAACCAAAGGGCCTCAATAAATGCTCATCACTAGTGAAGGAATTTGAGTATTTCTTTTTCATCTTAAATTAACTACATAATCACTGCAGACATAGAAATGTTATCAAAAAATCTTCTGGCATGAATCTTCCCCCTCACATCAACACATTAAACTACAAATTAGAAACACTCAAATTTTAGTCAAAGAGAATTAACTCATAATTAAAGTTCTCAAACAGTATATTCATCAAAGCCACATTCAAAACTTTTTTTTTTTTTTTTTTGACATGGGGCTCGATCTCATGACCATGAAATCATGACCTGAGCCAAAATCAAGAGTCGGATGCTTAACCAACTGAGCCACCCAGGCACCCCCACTTTCAAATCTTTCAAAAAATATATTATAGATTATAACCAAATGTTTGACAAGTTGAATTTTAAAATTTAAAATATTTTATTTTGTACTAGTACTCTCTATATTATCCCCATAGAAGATTTAACAGCCAAGAAAAGATACCTTAGATTATTAAAAGGTGCCGGTTTACTTAAGACAAATAAAAAAGGTCACTCAGATAAGATTATTTTACATAAATGACCATTACACGGTATAGTTGTAATGTGCTGTTTTTCTTACATAAAAATTAATTTTAATTTTAGCAAAAAACTAAAAGGTGTTTTATGTTCCTTATCTGAAAAAACTCTAATCAGATTAAAGAAAACATTTGGACTTATTTGTATATAATACTTAATGAACTAAATTTTTATGCTTTATATAAACACATATATTAATAATTATGATTAGAATAATAAAAGGTTCTAGTTAATTGACTATGGCTAACTGAGAAAATAATACACATTTAACCTACTTTTAACAATTTGGAATACAATCAAAACATAAAAACACCTTAATGCTTGAGGCATCAGAAGTTACGTTAGGATTTCAAAATTTCTTTAGTAACATCATTATGTAGAAATTCAGATGTGGGAGGATAACTTTTGTTTTGATAACTTTAACAAAGTCCTCACTTTCAAAAACCTATATACATAATGAAGGCTATGCAAAAATTCCTGGATATTTGAACTTTTTGGTTATATTGTAGTGATGTGAATACACTAATTGGAGAGGTAAGAGCTTAATGCTTAAATGTGAAAATAAGCCCTAGACCTACCATTTACCAGCTCTGTGATCTATTATTTTATTAATAAATCATAGATGATGACACTATCTACTCCTGGGGGTTGTTGTGAAGATCAAGTGAGATAATGCATATAAGGTGTTTCAGTCCTTAGCACAGAGTTAAAATTTCAGTAAATGTGATCTGTTGCCATTGTTATTATGATTGTTGAAAGATTAAATACCAGTCATCATTAGTCCTTTTCTTCAAATTTCTTAAGTTTTACCAACAATAGTGTCTTTCTTAGTGAAATTTCAATTCAGGCTTCTAGTCTTAACATTCTACAAGAACTAGTTTTTACTAAACAATGATCTTTTAACTGCAAAGAAAATCCAAATTCACCTTGAATTCCTCACTCATCTGCTTTGACTCTTCTTTCTACTAGTCTCATATTTGACTTAAGAAATGCTCTATTTTTTTGATGTATTTTATAATTTTTGTTAACAGCAGTTGTAATGTATGTAGGGTCAGGGAGAACGTGTGACTTGTCTATATTCCCACAGATAGTAAGTGGCAGAACTAAGATTCAAATTCAGGTCTAAGTGACTCGAAAATTCACGTGCTGTCCAATCACACTGCCTATTTATCTTCCTTATTGTCTTTCTAATTGCTCCTTATTTAGCTTAGTTATTCCCAAGGTTGTTATTCTAAGTCTTCATCTCGGTCCAAGGTCATCAAGGAAATTTAGTATTCCTACTATTTGGGTATAATACCTGATTATCAATCCATGTATCACAACAATATTTTTCTTTGCACACAATAACATAATTGACTTTCCAAGACTACATACAACATTTCTCTGTTTTGGTATTCTTCAGTTTCCACAGCAAGAATTATTAATCTGTGACCCATAAGTAGATTTCAGCGTTTCCCTAACACCCTGAAATTGTATGTAAAGTCCTATATTTATGTGCCTTTGAGGGATGACAGCACATAATCTTTCAAATGCTTTTACAAGGGATTCATGATCCACAGATCCAAAACCATGGTTATGACTGACTCTGGCAATACTCAAATGCCCCCAAAATAGCCAATTAAGGAAATGTTTTAGGTCCATGGACTTCCAGACCTGAGGACCAGAGACACTAACTTAAAACTTGTTTCAGCCAGACTCTCACTCAAAATTCATCTACACTGATCAACAACATGCTGATAAAATTCCTAGCTACTATAATGTTTAACATAATTCTAGTTAAAATTATAACAGGGATGCTGGAGAATGTTACAGATTGAATATATCATTATTCTAAAAGAATGAACTGTTTGAGCGTAAAAAATATTTAGAGAGAAAAATATGTGACTTACCTTACTATGTAGTAAACCATAAAGCTACAGTAATTAGAATAGTGTGATACTAGCACAAAAAGAGAGGTACAGAATAGGAACAACATAAAAACCCATTAACTGGAGGTTTGCTAATAAATTATGGGACATTAATATAACAGAATAGTTTTTATCCATGAAGACAAGACCTATCTGCACGTACATTTGCATGGGAAAATGTCCAAAATGAATTCCTAAGTGATAAAAGCAGACTCACAACAATGAAGTAAAGTTAAGAATATGGATTTTGTGGGGGCGCTTAGTCGGTTAAGCATCCGACTTCAGCTCAGGTCATGATCTCACGGCCCATGGGTTCGAGCCCCACATCAGGCTCTGTGCTGACAGCTCAGAGCCTGGAGCCTGCTTCAGATTCTGTGTTTCCCTCTCTCTCTGCCCCTCCTCCACTCGTATTCTATCTCCATTTTAAAATAATAAATAAACATTAAAAAAGTAAAAAAATAAGGAGTATGGATTTTGTCATCAAAAAGATCTGGGCTTGAGTTCTGGCTCTGCCACTTTCTACCTGTGAAACTTTGGGACAGTTAACATCTCTAATTTTTGTTTTGGTAAAATTGATGTAACTCCAATTCAACATATGGTGATCATGAGGATTAAATGAGAAAATACACGCAAAGTTACTACCACAGCTCCAGGCACATAGTAAATACTCAAAAGGTATTTGGTGTTATCGTTTATGGCAGAATGCATCATGTGATTCCGCTTGTGGTTTTGAAACTATATAGAATATAAATATACCCAAATAATGAAACTAGGCAGATGCCATACCAAATTGTTAGCAACAGAAATTTCTACAAGATTCGATTCCAGAGAGACTTTCCCTTTGTGCCTTCTTTTTTAAAACTACAATGCTGTTTTATTTCTTTCTAACCAAAAACACATCATCTTTATAGGAAAAAATATATATTTACAGTGTGAGGGGGAAGGGAGGACTTCTCCTATTCTCTGCTCACCATCTGTAACCCTAAAATTTGATGACTAAATAGATAAGACCTGGCAGTTTATCAAGGTGACTCACTCTTATTCTGTAATAATTATAGCTTCCAAGTCAGATGCTTGTCTCTAGCCAAATCCACTACCCCAGTACCTGATGCTGACACCCAGATGAGCTGATCTGTGCTGGTTAGGTGGCTTTAACTTAAAACACAGCCAACAATGCACTCACCAAAAGAAAGGGGACCAGGACTTCTGCTCAAAATAGTCTGGCTACGAGTCCACCAATATACCTTGTTCTTGCTCCAACACAGAGTACCTCCTTTTAAATATTCCAAATTGAGAAAAGACCAATCTATGTTTTCTCTAATGAAACAGACAGACCTCCATTGTACATTCTAACATGACATTTAGGATCTGCCTGAATCAGAATATTAAACATTTGTTGCTCTATTAGATGAATACTGCTGTTTATGGAGACCGGAGTACTGAACCTTGACTACCATCTTTCTACATACTTCAGGGACTAAAATTCCAGAAAGGAATCAACAAAGGACCAAACTGTAGGACAACTAACTGGCAGCAATGTTCTGCATGGGTGTGGGTGTAGTGTAAGAAGGATATCATCCAAAAATCAAAATAATAGGTTAATTCTAGCAATAATCTGGGTAGAATGTATGTTGGCAGTTGTGGGTTTTCCGTTGTGTGATTCACTGAAGTAAACAGTGAGAACTTAACATAGCAAAGCTCTTGGCTTCTTGGCCATAAAGTCAGTGGCAAACACCCAATTCATTCATGAGGTATAGATTTCAAGAGGATTTGAACATTACCAAAAAGAAGAAGGCAACAATCCTGTACGATTCCTGTAAATAAGTCTGAATGGATTTCATCATGTTCAGGGAAGGATGGGGGCAGGAGTGGAAGAAGTCCACAAATTTGATTTTAATAAAAAGGCTACTGAATGAAGAATGTTATAAAGGAAAAAGGAAATGATCATGCACATGCACACACACACACACACCCTCTTAGTGAATTATCTGGCATACTTGGCAGAATTAAAAAAGATATAGATATATGCAAAAAAGATTCTGTTTCTATGAAACAGAAGCATGAGGCCATAAAGACAGAACAGGGTAATGTCAGAAAAAAATGGATGAAATGTCAAGAGAGTTGACAAACTAAGAAAAATTTGTAGAAACCAAACCAATGCAGAAAGTAGGAAATAGAGGTAGGAAAATAAAGACCCAAAATGAAAATTCAACTGATACAAGGCAGAAGGTAATCATTGGTTTGAATGTCAAACTTGAGAAGGTGTACCCTGAGTATCAAATATACACAGTATAAACTATGTAAGCGTATAGCTTGATGAAGTATCACAGAATGAACACATACTTTGATCAATATATAGAATATTATTAGTAATGCAGTCACAATGTTCCACTCCTCTCCGGGGACAATCACAATCCTGGCTTCTCTGTATAACAAAGTAGCCCGTTATTGAAATTTACAGAAATGGAATCATATAATATGTATTATTTTGCATCCAGCTTCTTTTGTTCAACATAGTGAGATTCATCCATGTTGTCAGATGTAGCAGTAGTATGTTTTTTCTTTGTCACATAATAATCCCCTGTAGGAATATTCCACAGTATCTTTATACATTCCACGGTTGATGGACATGTATTGTTTATACTTTAAAGCTATTATGAATAAAGCTGCCATAAGCATTCTTGTACATGGAGTTTGGTAAATCTGTGCATGCATTTCTCTTGAGTATATACCTAAGCCTGGAGGAGTTCTGTCATAGTTCATACATTCACCCAAATTTAGTATATGTTGCCAGTCAGTTTTTCTTTCCAATACTTGGTACTGTCAGTGTTCTTAATGTATGGGGTAGTCTGAACTTGCATTTCCCTAATCATTAATGGAGGATTTCTTCCTTCATGAAATACATGTTCAAATCTTTTGTCCATTTTTCTATTGGGGTGTCTTTTCCTTATTTATCTGTAGTTCTCTGCATATTCTATAGACAAATTCTTTGTTAGATGCTGCAAGTATCTTCTTCCACTCTGTAGCTTATCTCTCCTTTCTCTTGTTTAACAGAAGTCTTAATTTTATTTATTTATTTATTTATTTATTTATTTATTTATTTATTGAGAAAGAATGTGCGTGTGTTGGGGAGAGGGTCAAAGGCAGGGAGAGAGAATCTTAAGCAGCTTCCACAATCAGCACAGAGCCTGACACAGGGCTCGATATCACAACTCCAAGATCATGACCTGAGTCAAAATCAAGAGTCATATGCTTAACCGACTGAGCCACACAGCACACCAACAGAAGTTTTAATTTTAATGTCCAATTTTAAAATCCTTTCCTTTATGATTACTGATTTTTGTGTCTTGTTTAAAAATATTTGTGTATTACAAGGTCATGAAAATATTTTATGCTGTATAATAGATGCTTTATTCCATATGAGTTTCACTTTTTACGCTATGTAAACTTTTTTTTTTTTTTTGCATAGGGTGAGGTGGCTGAGGATTTATTTCCTCTCCCACGAGGATACACAACTGACCCAATGCCATTTCTTGAGAAAAGCATTCCTTTTTGTTGCTCTGCAGTACCATCTTCACCACAAATCAAATTGTATTTGTGGCTGTACAGCCACTGTTCCGTGGTCAATTTGTCTGTCCTTGACTTTCTTAATCACTGCAGATTCAGAATAGTCTTGATATAAGATTCATGTGTACCATATCCTCTCTGTTTTTCTTTGAGACCATCTTGACTATTTTGGGACCTTTGCATTTCTAGCTAAGATGCATATCTTTTTTTTTTTTTTTAATTTTTTTTTTTTAATGTTTATTTATTTTTGAGACAGAGAGAGACAGAGCATGAACGGGGGAGGGGCAGAGAGAGAGGGAGACACAGAATCGGAAGCAGGCTCCAGGCTCTGAGCCATCAGCCCAGAGCCCGACGCGGGTCTCGAACCCACGGACCGCAAGATCGTGACCTGAGCTGAAGTCGGACGCTCAACCGACTGAGCCACCCAGGAGCCCCTAAGATGCATATCTTGTAAGCAGCGTAGAGGTAGACTTTTAAAATCCAATCTGACATTTCTTTGTCCTATTTAATTTTTAAAAAATTTTGTTGAGGTGAAATTCACATAAACTCACATAAATAAAAAATTAATTAAAGTAATTTTGTACTAAAAACTTGGTATATTCACAATGTTACAGAACTATCACCTCTATCTACTTCCAAAACATTTCTATCACACTAAAATAAAATCCCATATTCACTGAGCAGTTTCTTCTCCACAGTCTCCCCAGTCTCTTAGCCCCTGGTAACCACCAATCTGCAGCTCTGACTCTATGAATTTACTCATTCTGGAGATTTTGCACAAATGGAATCATACAATATGTGACCATTATGTCTAGGTTCTTTCATTTAGCGTAAGGTTTCCAAGGTTGATCCACAGCTAGCATCAGTCATCATTTACTTTTTGGGTTTTTTTCCCTTTTTTCCTAAAATTCCAATATAGTTAAAACGTAGTGGTGTATTAGTTTCAGGCGCACAAAACAGTGATCCAACAATTCCATACACCACCCAGTGCTCATCGTGACAAATGTACTCCTTAATCCCCATCACCTATTTCACCCAACTCTCCCCACCCACCTCCCCTCTGGTAACCATGTTTGTTCTCTATTGTTAAGAGTTTGTTTCTTGGGGCACTTGGGTGGCTCAGTCTGTTACGTGTCTGATTTCAGCTCAGGTCATGATCTTGCAGTTTGTGAGTTTGAGGCCTGGAGCCTACTTTGGATTCTGTGTCTCCCTCTCTCTTTGCCCCTCCCCTGCTTGTGCTCTCGCTCAAAAATAAATAAACATTAAGAAAATAATATATATTTTTAAAAAAAGAGTCTGTTTCATGGCTTGTCTCTCTCTGGTATTCATTTACTTCTTTTTTTTTAAATTTTTTTTATTTTTAGGTAATCTCTACACTCAATATGGGGCTCAAACTCACAGCCTTGAGATAAAGAGTTGCATGCCACACCAACTGAGCCAGCCAGGTGCCCCAATACTCATTTACTTTTGAAGGCTTAATAATACTCCACTGTATGTATATACCACAATTTGTTTAAACACTCATCCCCTAAACACTCATATCCGATGGACATTTGGGCTGTTTTCCACATTCTGGCTATTGTGCATAGCACGGCTATGAATATGCACGTACATATATTTCTTAACTACTCGGTCATATGGTAATTCTATGTTTAACTAAGTTTAACTCTTTGAGGAACCACCAAATTGTCTTTTAATTGGAGTATTACTCTACTCTTTTACTCTATTATTGCCTCTTCCCACTGATTGTGTTATTATTGTCATGTATTTTAACTGTATCTATATATTAAAATCATAAGACATTTTCTTTTCATTTTGAAATAATTTTAAACTTAAAGCTACAAGAATAATAGAGAAATATCTATACATCCAAATTCATTAATGTATTATCTTGCCACATTTGTTTTATCCTTTCACTGCCTGTATATATGTATATGTGTACATATACAAGAAAACATAGGCATATCATTATATCTACATATTACATATTGCCAGAATTCAGTGATGGACTAGATATGTGAAAGGATGTAAAGAGACTGTGTCAAAGATGAACAGGTTTCTGGTTTGCATAATCTAACAGTAGTACATTTCACTGAAATCAAAAACACTGGAGAATCAGATTTGAGGGAGGGTACCCTTGAGTTCAATTTCAGGTGTGCTAACTCTGAGATATCTTTGAGCTATCCATAAGATGTTAAGTCAGGAATTAAATACACTAGTCTGGAGCTCAGAGGAAGATAAGGGCTATAGACAGAAATCTGGAAGTCATCTGTACTTAAATAGTAATTGTAGCAAAGGATATGGATGATATCACATAAGAAGAAAATTGAGAGAGGAGAGCCTTAGATTCAATTTTAAGTAATGTCAGTATTTAGTAGCAAAGATATAAGAGGATGAGCCTGCAAAAGAAACAAGTTGCTAGAGAAGGAGGGAAAGCAGGAGAATGCGGTCATGGAATCCAATGGAGTAGTTTAAGTGTACCCAATAGTGTCCACTGCTACTGACAAATCACAATGACTGAAAACGTCCACTGGATTTAAAACTACAAAAGTCACCAATGACCCTGGTGAAAGCTGTTTGAGTCTGATGAGCAGATAATCCAGATAGATCAGACTGAGTTATCATGAGGTAGAAAAAACAAACTCTTTCAAGAAGTTTTTAAGAAGGAGAGTCATGAGGGGCACCTGGGCGGCTCAGTCGGTAAAGCAACCAACTCTTGGTTTCAGCTCAGGTCATGATCTTACGGTTTCATGAGTTCAAGACCCGTACCGGGCTCTGCGCTAACAGCGGAGCCTGCTTGGGATTCTCTCTCTCTGGCCCTCCCCTACTCATGCTATCTCTGTACCTCACAAAATAAATAAATAAACTTTAAAAAAAAAAAAAAAAAGGAGAGTAGTGAAAATATGGTAAATGAAGGATGAGGAGTTTGGTACTAAGGAAGAAATTTTTTTCCCCCCTTGAGATTAAAAAGGGCATCTTTATATAGAAAACAATCTAGCTTGAGAGGGATAAGTTGTATATTCAAGAAAGAAGGGATTACTGGTGATCAAAACACAACTTTGTGAATACACTAAATGCCACCTGAATAGTAAGGGTAAACTTCATGATATGTGAATTTATCTCAATAAAGTAATTTAGGGGTGCCTGGGTGGCTCAATCCATTAAGTGGCTGACTCTTGATCTCAGCTTAGGTCTTGATCTCACGGTCCTTGAGTTCAAGCCCCATGTTCAGGTTCCATGCTGGGTGTGAAGCCTACTTAAAAAAAAAAATAATATAAAATAATTTAAAGGCAATGAAGAGGGGAATAAAGAAAGGATGACTAATAGTGTAAGGTTTCTGAAAAGTTGGGACATGATAAGATTCAAAGAACTGGAATAACCACCCACTGATAAGAGGAGTGAATAAGCAGGCTTTTTAGATTTGGCTTGTGGGAACCTGAGTGAATTTCTGTCTGGTAGTTTTTATTTTGATCTCTGAAGTAGGAGGCAGGGTCATCTACTGAGGGTAGGGATGGGTGAAACACAAAGTGGGCATAAATAAGACGTTTGAGGAGAAAAGGGAAGCAGTTGAAGCAGAGAGCAGGAAAGCAAATAAGAAGGCTAGATATAGGTAGGGCTCATTTGAGGCTGCTAATAATGAGTTAATGGGGATACTAACACGTCCTACTTAAAATTTTCTCCATCTATGTTTTGTTGGCTGCAGGCAAGGAGAAAGTGGACAGGAAAGTATGTCTATAGCATAGTTACCATAACATCAGTTCATTTAGGAATTCATTCCCTAAATGTATTAGGTATACATAAAATTGATGATTCTAAAGTAGTCTGGCCTCAATGAGTCTAATCCTCCTTGCCCAACTACAACATATTCTTTTGCGTTACCCTGGAAGTCTTAAAACAGCTTTGCACTTCCTAACTGCTATCCTCAAATGCATAACAGTGAGCACTGAGGACCTATAATGTGCCAAGTCTCCTACCATTTTACATAGTATCCCAAACACACTAATCAACATGGGTTTACTCTCAGGCCACAGGTTCTGCTGAGGAAACGGTTGTTACTCAAAAACAGTCTCCTGGCCTGAACTGGTGGGTCTTTGACCTATGAAGGGGTCTCATGCAAAAACGACTGCCAAAATGGGAATAAACTGAGGCAATTAGATGCTTGCTCTCAGGAAATACTGAGATAAGAGAACTGGAGACTTAAGCTGAAAGGACACACTGAGCCAACATAAAACAGAGTAAATTACATGATGTGATAAACAGGCTAATTAGAAGTAAGCAGAAATTGGGGTGCCTGGGTGGCTCAGTCAGTTAGGCATCTGACTTCCGCTCAGGTCATGATCTCATGGTTCGTGAGTTCAACCTCCGCATGGGGCTCTGTGCTGACAGCTTAGAGCCTGGAGCCTGCTTCCGATTCTGTGTCTCCCTCTCTCTCTCTGCCCCTCCCCTGCTCACACTCTGTCTCTCAGTCTCTCTCTCTCTCTCTGTCTCTCAAAAATAAATAAACATTAAAAAAAAATTTTTTTTAAAGAAGTAGAAATTACGAAGAAGCAGAAATGAGGAATAAAAGCAATATACAAAACAGCAGATGAACTGTAGTGGCAGCAGAGAAAAAGTAGAATTCTAGTGAAGCAGAAATGAAGGCCATCTGAGTTACGTGAATGGCAGAGCACCACACAGAGAAGGTGCACATACTTTCAGATTCCTGGGTGATGCCCTGGGCTGATTTACAATTCTACTCCAACAGGTCTGGCTATATACCACACTTCCTGATCTCAACATTTTTGGATTTCCATTTCCTTTATTGTCTTGTATTTTAAAAATAAAAATCCATTTCTTGAAATAGCCTAAGTTGAATGCCTCGTCCTTATGACTAAATATTAAAAAATACAATAAAACTTCCAAGACTAAATCACTCAGGGGTTCCTGGGTGGCTCAGTTGGTTAAGCATCCAACTCTCAATTTTGTCTCAAGTCATAATCTCAGTTTGTGGGATTGAGCCCCGCACTGGACTCCACACTGAGTGGAACCTGTGTAAGATTCTCTCTGCCTCTGGGGCATCCAGGTGTCTCAGTTGGTTAAGCGGCCAATTCTTCATTTCTGTTCAGGTCATGATCCCAGGGTTCATGAATCTGAGCCCTGTGTCAGGGCTCTGTGCTGACAGCATGGAGCCTGCCTGGGATTCTCTCTCTGCCCCTACCCTGCTCCCACTCCCTCTCTCTCTCTCTCTCAAAAATAAATAAAAATAAACATACACCTGCGTGACTCAGTTGAACATCCTACTTCAGCTCATGGGCATTCTACACCAGTCATGATCTCATGGTCTGTGAGTTCAAGCCCTGCTTCGGGCTCGCTGTTGTCAGTGCAGAGCCCACTTTAGATCCCTTGTCCCCCCCCACCCCCCGCTCCTCTCTCTCTCTCAAAAATGAATAAAAACATGAAAAAAAATTTTTTTAATCACTCAGAAGATTTTCATCTTTAGTATATTTTACCTGTATGTTCACATACTACCAAATAAGTCAAAAAATTTTTCCTAAAACCTTAAAAGAAAAACAATGATTTGCTTAAAATAAGGACTATAAACTGAGAAAGTAAAATATCTTACACTGTTAAGATAATCATTAAATTAATCCTGGTCAATTACATTTATATTCTCATTCTTCCCATCTCAGTTCAAGAAAAAGGAGACACTTTGCCTCAATCCTTCCCATTGATGAAAGCATCATTGTCAAAAAATACCTCCTTTATGCTTAGAATACTTACTATGATAATCACTTCTCCTAAACCCATCAAGTAGTCCTATCTCCCATAGTTTGACTCTCAGGATGGTATTGCCACATTAATTTAAGCAACTTGTCATTCTGATTTTGAGAATTTTATAATCTCTTTCCTAGTTTTGGGGTATGTGTATTATGTAGACTCAAATAATGTACTACAATAATTTTTTTTTAATGTTTTATTTTTGAGAGAGAGCGTGCGTGCATGTGTGCGGGGAAGGGGCAGAGAGAAAGGGAGACAGAGGATGCAAAGCAGGCTCCACGCTGATAGCAGAGAGCCCGATGCGGGGCTCAAACCCATGAACCATGAGATCATGACCTGAGCCGAAGTCAGAAGCTTAACTGACTGAGCCACCCAGGCATCCCTGAACTACAATAATTTCTAATCACATTCCTGGTTTGTGCATTTGTAAATGGGCTGCTATATTTAATAAATACTTTTTTTTTTAAACTCTGGGTTCATTTCCATACATTTATTTTATAAAAACAATAAAATTAAAATAGAAAAATATTTTAGGGGGAAGCATTCATAACTCTCTCTAATCCACTATTATCACTTAATATCTCCTTCTGGACTATTTTCAATGGAGATTTCTTCAGTTACAGCCACAATATACTTGTACAATAATGTTCATAGCAGTATTATTCACAATAGCCAAAATGTAGAAACAATCCAAATGTCCACAGAATGTGGTACATACATATAATACTATTCAACCTTAAAAAGCAATGAAATTCTGATCCATCCTATAACATGGATGAACCTTGAAGACACTATGCTGAATGAAATAAGCCAAGCACAAAAGGACAAAAATTGTAAATCTACTTATATGAGGAACCTAGAACAGGCAAATTCATAGAGAAATAAAGTAGAGGAGAGGTTTCCAGGGGCTGGGAGGGGGAGGAAAAGATGGTAAGTTATTATTTAAAGGACACAGAGTTTCGGTTTTGGCTGGTGAAAGAATTCTGAAAACAGACAGTGGTAACAGGCATATAACACTGTGAATGAACTTAATGCCACTAAATTGTATGCTTAAAATGGTTAAAATGGTAAATTTTATGTTATGTACAGTGCATCACAATCAAAACATTTTTTCAACTTTTTTTTTTTTTTTTTTTTAATTTTATTTTTGGGACAGAGAGAGACAGAGCATGAACTGGGGAGGGGCAGAGAGAGAGGGAGACACAGAATCGGAAACAGGCTCCAGGCTCCGAGCCACCAGCCCTGAGCCTGACGCGGGGCTCGAACTCACGGACCACGAGATCGTGACCTGGCTGAAGTCGGACGCTTAACCGACTGCGCCACCCAGGCGCCCCCAAAACATTTTTATAAAAAGTAGGACACTTCTCTTTAGGCCATGTCTGAAAGGATGACTAAGAAACAGGGATGGAGAGGCAGCAAAAGGAGGAGAGTTCTAGTAAACGAGCTCATGTGAAACCAAAATGTTTAGTTCACTATCAGGCAAGTTGAGAAAATTTAAGTCAGGAAAGGCTGAATCGCAAAGAAATCTGTGAGACATGGACTTTATGTTGGCAGTACCTTTATAGGAAGATGGTGAGGTATTTTAATCAAGGGAATAACAGATCTGCACTTTATGTTTGCGGAAAACAAGGGACAAGAGGGCAAAGAAGTCAGGTAAGCTGCAAAAGTAAATGAAGTATAATGATGCCCAAAACTAAATAAGTCATGAAAATAAGAAGGAAGGAAGGAAAAGATATAGGGAATATTCGGGAGATAAAATCAACAGAATGGGATGTAATGGTAGAGAAGAAAGAGGAGTCAAAGATATTGGTTTTCACTTCAAACAATCTGATGTCATTAACTGAGGTAGAGACTATGAAAACAGAGAGAATATAGGGAGAAAGATAAATGAATGCAGTTCCGCCTCACCCTGTACTTGCAGCATTTTATTCTTTTAGAAAACAATCTAAGTCATATAAGAATAGTTCTGGAAGGGTACATAAACTTTCAAGAGGAGAAAAGTGTAAATGAGAAGACAGAAATGGGAGGATTATACCCTTTTGAATTTTTTTGTTTTAGTCAAAAATATACCTATTACATATGCAAACAATGTTAATAATTTTAAGTTATGTAAAAATCAACTTTAAAAAGTGCCCTAAGAATAATGAGAAGAAATCTGCTCATAGCTATATGTTTTGGGAGACATTAATTATTTAACTCAGAGATACTGACAGAAAAAAAAAGACTCAATTACAATTTCTGGTTGTTTTCTTTGGTTGTCTAATTAATTGCTGGTTCTATGAATATTTTTTAATGTGATAATTTCCAAATAATTCATCAATACAAAATAAATCCTTCCTTAAAAGCTTCTACTTACATTTTCCAAAATTTGTCTTTCCAAATGAAATGTACACACACTTAGAATAGATTTAAAAATCAGCCTTGATCTTGATGCCCTGGTGTTAATGTTAAATCATAAACAGTCCCAAAAAGGTACGCTGAAATCCTAACCCATGGTACTCCGTGTGATGTTATTTGAGAATTAGGATGAGGCCATATTGGAACAGGGTGGGTCCTCAGCCCAATTATGGCTGGTTTTCTTATAAGAAGAGGGAAATTTGGGGGCACCTGGGTGGCTGAGTCAGTTGAGCATGTGACTTAAACTCAGGTCCGTGAATCTGAGTCCCACATCCAGCTTGCTACTGTCAGTGCAGGGCCTGCTTTGGATCCTCTGTCCCCCTCTCCTTGCCCCTCCCCTGCTTGCACTCTCTCAAAAATAAATAAACATTAAAAAAAAAAAAAAAGGAAAATCTGGATGGAAACGCAGAGGGAAGATGGCTTATGTGAAGATGGAAGCAGAGACTGGAGCTATATAGCCACAAACCAGGGAATGGCTGGGGCTACCACAAACTGAAAAGCCAAGAAAGGATTCTCTTCTAGAGGGCTCAGAGGATGCATGGCCCTGCCAACACCTTGATGTTAGACTGCTAGTCTCCAGACTGTGAAAGAATACATTTCTATCATTTGAATCCAGTTTATAGTATTTGTTATGGCAGCCCTAGGAAACTAATACACTTGGCAATTTAATACCAATAGGAAATGTTTATCACATACTTGCCTTCATTAGTGCCTCAGTTTTACCACAGACAGCAAGATACACTATACAAGGTGTTTTTATGTCAGAATATATCAACTTTACACTTAGGAGAGATTCTGTTTTAGCATTAAAAAGTTGGCTCATGTTTTATGCTAGAGTGTATCTAAGTTTATTTACATAAAAATACTAATGATACCCAATCAAGAAAATAGAAATTTCATAAGAAGAGAGGCTTGAAATGTTGCATTTTTGGAAGATTACCTAGAAAACAGACACCACAGAATGAATATTAAGGAATAATCATATACCTAGTAAACAAAATGATCTAATTTTCTTATAACTTTCAAGTAGTTATCTCTCTTATAGCCTAGGGTCTATGTCCAGTTAAAGTCCCACCAATAACATTTTATACCTTTAGACCATTTGTTAGAGAATATAAGGAAAAAAATTTTTAAGAACTCTCCTTTAAGAACCAGTTAACATAATCACATAGGTACTCTCTTGTGAAAACTAGAGATAAATCAGAAGCAAGGAAAAATATAAAATACCACCAAATTAAATTTGTGATCCTAAAACACATTCCAAATTAAACAGAATGATTAGGACAAAAAATCTAAATGCACATTGGGTGAAGGGATGTATAGCAGAGACTGTTGTTTCCTGTCCATAACCCGTTTGCTCTCACAGGTCAAGTAAATGCTGATGGCTTCTTATACTGTAAGCATCTGTAACGTTGCCTAGGCACTGTGCTCAGACCACACAGACATCAGGTGCCAGGGACTTAACACTCCTAGGAGCAACTCATAGCCAATGACTAATGGAAATCAGTTGATAATCACCCCAGCTCCCTCATCCTTTCAATAAAAAAACAAGACATTTTTTCTTTCTTTCTTTCTTTCTTTCTTTCTTTCTTTCTTTCTTTCTTTCTTTTTAGAGAGCATGAGAAAGGAAGAGGGAGAGAGAATTTTTTTTTAAGTTTATTTATTTATTTTTGAGAAAGACAGCATGAGTAGGGGAGGGGCAGAGATACAGGGAGAGAGAGAATGCTAAGCAGGCTCTGCACTTCTAGCGCAGAGCCTGATGTGGGGCTTGAAGTCATGAAACCATGAGATCATGACCTGAGCCAAAACCAAGAGTCGGATGCTTAACCGACTGAGCCACCCAGGCACCCCAAGATGCTTTCTTTTAAGTTTATTTATTTATTTTGAAGGAGAGAGCAAGTGGGGCAGGGGCAGAGAGAGAGAGGGAGAGAGAGAATCCCAAGCAGTCTCCGCACCACCAGTGCAGAGTCCGACGTGGGGCTCAAACTCACGAACAGCGAGATCATGACCCGAGCTGAAGCCGGATGCTTAACTGACTGTGTCACCCACATGCCCCTAACAGACAATTTCTACAACCACTAGGAGAGCTTGTTAAAACATATTCCCAGAGATTCAGATTTAGAAAATCTGTAGCTTTAGTTTCCATTTCTAACAAGCTCCCAGGTGATGGTGATATTGCTAGTCTGAGGACCACACTTTAATTGTCCTTGATCTAGACTGAAGACTGGGACAGCAGGGGACAAGGAAAGTACAGAAATGATTTGGGGAACACACAGAAGACCAGATTCTGTGTATCAACCCCTCATTTTATCTTAGCCTTCTCACCTTCACCACTCAAGAGGGTTGGGATCCCACTGTCGCTTTTGGCCACTTTTACCTGGGGGTCATCTGCCAATCCTCAGGAAAGGGTTAAGATGCCACAGCTCTTTGATTTATGACAGAGGAGACACTTCATTGGAGTAGGGAAACACAGTCTTTAAAAAAAAAATGGTGCTGGAGTAACAGGTTTTCCATATGTGGGGAGAAAAGTCAAATTGATGCCTGCCTTCTACTATTCACACACACAAAAAATTCCAGGTAGGCTAAAGACCTAACTGCAGATGGTAAAATAATAAGGCTTTTAGAAGGTACAAGATCATCTTGATAACCTTAGAGTAGGAAAGATTTAAAAAAGACACAAAAGGCACTGTACTTAACACTGAATCCTGTTCCTCAAAAGATACCATTATCTCAGAGTCGGAGAAGATATTTCCAATCCATTTAAAACAAATGATCAGCATCCAGAATATATAAGTAACTTTAACAAAGTAATGAGAACAAGACAGTGATCCAAAAGAAAATGGGCAAAATTAGAACTAGCACTTAAAAAGTGGAAATCTAAGAGGAACAAAGAGGAAATCTAAGAGTCAACAAATATTAAAAAAAAAAAAAAGAAAGGTCTCCAATCTTAAATAGAGAACTACAAATCAGAGCCCTAACCAAATGCCATCATACCACAGTTTGCAAAATGAAACAAAATCTGACAATACCAAGTGTTGGCAAGAGGATAAACTCTCATACACTAGGAAGCAGTGCTATCTAGTAAAGCTGAAGATACATATACACTCCTACTTCTAGATGAATGAATGCCTTACACTACCATTATATGCACCGGGATGTAAAAGAGCTGCATTGTTCATAATTATCAAAAACTTGGCGGGGGGGGGGGGGAGAGGGGGGTTCAAATGCCCAGTGACAGTAAAATGGATTTTTAAATTATGATACATTTTTTCAGTAAAATATTTTACAGTAAGGAAAACAAATGAATTAAAGATAAATGCTACATGAATGGGTGCACAAAATAATGTTGAGTGAAAAATGCTCATATAAATACATATAAAATGACACTACATCAAGTTTTAAATCAGGAAAAACTAATTCATATTGTTTTAGGTGGCACATACACTGGTATAAAAAAGCAAGGATATTATTATAAATTTCAGAATTGTGGTTAGCTGTGGGAAGATGAAGAGGGTTAAGACTGGTAAGTGATGCAGATATTTTTGGATGCTAATAATGATCTATTTCTTGACATGAAAGTAGGTTTTACTAGCCTTTATTTTACAACTATTTTTTAAATACATATGCATCTTTTTGGAATACATTTCACAATTTTAAAAAATGTTAAAAAAAAAAAAAAGACAGGGGTGCCTGGCTGACTCAGTCTGTAGAGCATGTGACTTGATATAAGTTCAAGCCCCGTGTTGGGCCTAGAGCTTACTTTAAAAAAAAAAAAAAAAAAAAAAAAAAAGACAAATTGGCCCTGAAGTCAGACTGATCTTGCTGAAAAACTTGTTCTACAATTTACTAAGCATGAAATCTTGAGCAATTCATAAAATCTCTTGAAATTTAGGCTTCCTCAGTTTTAACATGGAGATAATTTATGTCTCACATGTTGTGGGGTTTAAATAAGATGACATATATAAAAAGTGTCCAAAAATGCCTGGCTCAATAAAAAGAAAAAGAAGATCTCCCTGCACTAAATGATTCAGTGCTGTAAGAGATCTTAATTCTCGCCAAATTAAGTTACAGATCCAACCCAAATCCTGTTTCTGCTAAAAACGAAAAAAAATTTCTAAAAGCCATGTGTTTTACCGTATTTACCAGTACTGGGTTTGCAACAAAAATCTATGGCATACATTCTCAGTGAGGGTGATATTACTCCTAGAGGGGCAAAAATTAATTCTTATGGGGGAAAAAAACCTTAGTTATTTAAATGGCTTGTGGCCCTCCAAAGTTCAACCCTATCCAACAAATCCTTACTCATTAGTATCTAATTTCTCATTAGTAAGAAATTAAATTAATTTAAATTAAATTTTAATTAACTTTTTTCCTTTGGGACAGTGATAATGAAAAAAAAAGGTTAAGAAATACTGAACTGTAATTCATTCTGAAGCAGCTGAGTCTAATATGAGGAAAGAAACCGATGGAATGATCACAGTTTTGGGAAACAAGAAAATTACATAACGCATTCCATCTATCCAGAAGAGCTGAATGGGGAGAAGGTGTTCAGATTCTTCTGTAAACACAAGTCCAAGTGATGCTTTCAAATCTGATACAGAAATTTTAGGAATATCCTTAGAAATAAGAATAAAATACTGTTACAGGGAATTAAAAATAACACTCAACATTCTAGTTTTCTTTTGAGAGGAAAGGCCAGGAAATGGTAGCTCAAGGACTTAAGAAGAACCTGATGCCCCTTTCTCCCATCTAAAAAGCAACATTGATAAATTTATTTTTAAGATAGTTGATGTTTCTGAAAGACATAGGGATGTCAGTAACTTTCAATAAACTAAGGAATGACTGCTTAAGGATTTATTTTTATCAGTAACCATGTTGTTTGGGGCAAATGAATGGTTTTCAATTTTGACCATCTTTCTCACAATGTTTTTCCCTTTTTAAAAAGGAGTATTTTTCATACCCGTACTTTCAATCCCCTTCTCTGTCCTAAATCTTATACAATTCCCTCAGACAAATCTCCCTCCTTTCTCTGTTCTATTTGACTAAGAAATGACTGAAATAGCCATGATGTTAAGAGAAGTAAAATGAATTGGGCTTGTTCCAGACTACCAAGGAAATCAGTGGTCCAACACAGGTCTCCTTGTTCCAAGTCCAAGCACTATTGACCATAATTTACTAATAGTCTGCTCAAGCGTCGAGGCTAATTCTGTAATTGATTTCCTCCTTAAGAGTGTAGAACTCTCTAATCAACTGAGTTTTCCAAACTTACTGCAAATAAATTAAAAAAGGGAAAGGATAATCAGTTTCCAGACATGAGAAAATTAAAAATAAACACATGTATTAAAAATACATGAAAAATTAAAAAGACAGAAAATCCTTCCTATGACAAAAAGCATAAAAAGCAAGTACGGTTTAGGGAAGATACTAGTGAGAAAATATGTAATTTTTAAAAAGATTTTATTTATTTTAAAGTAATTTCTATACCCAATGTGGGGCTTGAACCTACAACCCTGAGATCAACAGTCATCCTCTCCACTGACCAAGCCAGCCAGGTGCCCCAAGAAAATATATGATTAAGGCCATCACTTTTCTAATGTAAAAGACAATTTGACCATAAACTAAAAGCTTCCAAACTGATTTTGAAACACTAATTATATTACTAATAATTTCTCACTACAACGTGATAAAAAATACATTTGAATATTAAAGACAATGACATGTGTTTTCATTCCATAAAAGATTAAAATTATCTAATACTACATTCATTCAGTCAACCCCTATGGAAGACCAATTCCTTATATAAATCACTTCTTCAAATCCACAAAACTCATATTCATTCATTTCTCTAAATCCATAAGGTTTTCATCATAAAACCACACTTTTCTAACACTACAACTTGAGGATACACATTGTAACCATGTAAATACTCAATATTCCTGCTAAACATGCCTTGCTAAGAACACCTTAAACAGACTGTCATCATGACGCTTTGTTGCCAAAAGAAAATGAAGTTTCTCCATGATTTTTTAATGGAAATTATCCTTGGATTCTAAAGTTCCATAACAATATTAGATATTTTATTAGATGCATTATTGTAAAAAAAAATAATTTAAAAAATGAACTCAAGTATCAAATAAGCTGTAAATTTTTACTTACATATTCAGGTTTTAATTTTTTATCTCCTCCTCTCACAGCCACTTTTTCTAGTTTATCTATAATGGGCCCAATCATTTCCTCATCTTTAAGCTGAAGCTCTTCGTGTATTATTTCTATATCTCGAATAGGATCTACACTTCCTTCAACATGCGTGATATCATCATCTTCAAAAGCACCTAAAATGAATTAAAGAGAAGCAATCCAATAAACAATACAGAAGGCCATTATCAAAGATTCCTGGAAAGTTAACAATTTATTCAAATTATTCTGAATTCTTTCAAGTAGGACATAGTGGTTTTTTGGTACTATTTAGTAATATTTAGGGCACTAGCAACAAAAACAGTAATTCAAGAGCCTCAATATTTCAAAAACTGATTGAAATAAATAAAATTAATCTTTACAGAAAGAAAATTATGCTCCAGAACTACTGCTATTTTCCGGTTTGGTACATTAAAAGACACTGAATTCCAGGCATGAGAGCCTGAAGTTCTAAACTGCACTATTAGGGTTTCCAAGGGAAACCGGATTTGGGGTGGGGGGGGGGTGAAATCATCTGGCAGACCTCTTCCCTGCTTCAATCTACTTTATCACTGTGGTTCTGACGGTGATTAGATAATGAACCACTCAGACACACAATTTACACAGCAGCTAATTTCATCGGCCTGATTTGAGGGTATGGTTTTTAGGGGGCTATCAAAGAAGCAGATGAAGGTGCATTTGTCATATATGAGTGACAACCATTCACACTATCTGAACAAAATGGTGCTGGCCCTTATTAGAAACACATGCTATTATCACATATTTAAAGTGCAGTTGAAGCCATAATTTCAAATTGCCAACTGGAAACATAAGGGTAAAACAACCAGATATTACTGAAGCATGTGTACTGACTTTATGCCCTTTTGAAGACATAATGTGGCAACATAATTCAACTGGATTTACTCAAATTACCAGATAAAGAACAGTATCACAAAAATGAACAAATACTGAGAAATATTATAAACAGAAAGCAGTGATATACCCACAAAACAAAAAACACATTTATAAACAAATTAATTTAATTTAAATTACCAACTAGATTATATACCCAAATTGAGATGTTTTCAAACATAAAACATCGATTATTTTAGATAAAGATATCACAGGGATCATGAGAGAAAGTTTGACTGAGTTTAATGAAAGAAAAACAGTGGCCATAGCTCATTCTTCCATACCAAAGACCAAGATATTCTCATTACAGGTTACAAAGAATTTTTAAATATAATTTTCTAGAATTAAAAATAATTGAGCCATTTGTATCTTAATGTGGAGCTACTCAGTAATATAAATAAAAAAATGTAAGTATATTGTTACAATTAAAATCTAAGTATTTAAAATACTTGGCATAAAAAATTCTTGGCATAAAACTGATGATATATTAAATAGTGCCATATAAATTATATGAACAAAATTAGCAAGAAAGGAGAATGCATATTATATCTTACTCGTAAACACACTAGACAGACAGTGATTTAGGTAAATTGTATGAATATTCGAAAAGCAAGAAAAACGTCTCCCTGGAAGCACGGTATTACTTATCAGGATTTGAGGCATCTTACACAAATGGCACAATAAAAAAGGAAAATAAAAACAAAAGCTTCTTGGCAAAGCAACAAAGGCAGCATGGTCAGTTCAGTTATAAAAAGAACTACATTTTATGACACTCCAAGTGAAAAATATCCTATATAGTCATCTTTATGTACGAGCCAGTAAGTAACTATAGCGATGTCCTCAACAATAGCAAATGCATCAGCAGGTTTCAAATGGCAATTTCTTGATTACATTCCTCAATTTTAACTGAGCAGATAACAGAGAGAAACTTAGGAGTCGTAATTCTTCTAAAAGCAAAGAAAATAAAGCTCTCTGATCATCTGAATTAATCCAAATAGAAAACCAGAATAAAGGGAAATAGCACTTGTCTATCTTATAACCTTCAAATTATCCTCTAGGTTGCACTTTGCCTGGAGTCTGCCAAGGATTAGGCTAGAAAAGGAGTTATGACTGGATCATCACTAATCCATTCCCCTACTACAGGAAAAAAACTCAAATCACAGGCCCTATACACTGTGGATTGCACTGCTGTTCCTATGCCTGAAGGTTAGTATTATTATATTCACTTGTATGTGAGTGGTAATATAGTACAAGAACTTAAATTTATTTTTGATACTAAATATTGCCAAAATTAAGATAAAAATTAAGTGAAGGAAATATTAAAGTTATCCTTTAAGACTGAATAGCCTTGTGATGACATGAAGCCTAAAACAGCTATAAAATATAAGCTTACAGAAAATTTGGTGGCCATATGCTCCAAGTTGAATAGACTTCACTGTACACTTATAGCATTCCTTCGCATTTTATCTGATTTAGTACAAAATTTAGTGGTTAAAAGTAAGGGTTCTGAAGTCAGACAAGCTTATTGGTCATAAATTCTTAAACAAATCACTGAACCTCTAAGGATCTCATTTTCACATCTTTAAAATGAAGATGTTTCTACCTCTCAGAGAATGGGTATAATTAAATCAGATAATATATGTAAAGTGCTTGGCAGACAGCCCCACACATAAGCTCTTTCAGCAACTGGGGCATATACTATTTTTTAAATGATGTAGGAATTAGTAATTAAAAAAAAAGGAATCAGTAATTTAGAAGAAATTGCATAGTAACATACTCAAACATTAGTTTTGAGTAATACCGTTTCATATCATTCAGTTCACCTTGGGACAGGTTAAAATAAGTTTTGTGAGATTTTCCCCCACTAATTCTTACTAGTTCACAACATTTTACCCTAGTCCATACCAAAGTTATTTATTTCAGCTTCACTTTAAAACACTGATTATTATGATTATTACAATTATTATAATTCCCCTTTGGGGGAAACACTGTACTGGTAAAGAAGATGACTTTAGTCATCTTGAAGACTATACTATATCATACCGAACTGTTAAATGAGAAAGTTATTTCCATTTCAATTCTCTTCAGTCCTTCTGACTATATCAAAGAGAAAATATCAGTTTGATGCTGTTGGTATTTAACATCTAACATTTATAAATGTATCTCTTTATCAACAGAGCAGGCCTCAGTCTCAGAGCTTCTAAAGGCTAAAAAAATTAGTAAGTATGCAGTTTTCATTGTATTTGTTTTTATTATCTCAATATCTACAGGTGATACTAATTTTCTACTTACATTAGTGACAAAGTTTCCTGTTTAATTTAGTAAAAAAATGTGAGATCAAAAAAAATTTTGTCAAATCAAGAAATTTCTTTGGTGATGGGATTTTATCTGATTTTTTAAAACTTTGCGGGGGGGGGGGGTGGTGCTTGGTGGCGCAGTCGGGTTAGGCGTCCGACTCTGGATCTCAGTTCAGGTCATAATCTCACAGTTTGTGAGTTTGAGCCCCACATGGGGCTCTGCTCTGATGGTGCAGAGTCTGCTTGGGATTATCTTTCTCTGCCCCCAACCCACCCCCCACCCCCCCCCCCCCCGCCCCACACTCAAAATAAATAAACTAAAAAAAAAAAAGACTTTTTTGGTACTGTTCTGTATAAAATAAGCTAATGTGATACAGCATGTGTGTGCAGGGAGGGGAATGATCACGCTGCTGTGCCATACTTTAGCTAGGATAGTAAGGGAGGCCTCTCTAAGGAGATGACACTAGTCCCGAGGCCAGAATGGCCAGAAGGAGGCAGTAATATGAAGATCTGAGCGCAAAGGATCTAAGAAGGAAGTATAAAATCCTTAAAATGGGAACAAGCTTGAAGTGCTTCAGAAATAGAAATAAAAGGTCAGTGTGGGTGAACCACAGGAGAGGATGGTAAACAGAGGGTGAGTTGGAGAAGTAAAGCAGTTCACATTCATTCATAAGTGATGTGAGCATGCATTTTATTCTAACTGTAATGGGAAGCCATTAATTGGAGAGTTTTAAGTAAATAAAGAGGAGACAGGGTAATAACATATGATTTACGGTAAGAGGCCACTTTGGCTACTTTAAAAAGAACACACTTTAAGGGAGAGGACAAGAAGAATGGCAGAAAGACTCATCAGGAGTTGGTGGTAATGGTACAGATGAGAGATGACCAGATGAGTGGTTAACTTGAAATAAAATGGAGGAGAAATGTTTGGACTGGGAATATATTTGAGAGATGGACTAGATGTAGGATGAAGGTCATGACTAAGATATAAAGTTGGGAGTTATCAGATATGTTTAAAGTTATGGATCTGGATGATGTCATGTGAAAAGAGCACTCCAACACTCAAATGTTTGATGGGAAGGAAGATTTGGCAAAAGAGACTAAGAAGGGGTGACAACGTGAGAGAAAATGTAAGGAAATGCTCTTATGGGACTGAGGGGAAGAAAATGTTTCAAAAAGGGCAGAGTACTCAACTATAGCAAATGTTGCTTAGAGGTAAAGAAAGGTAAGTACAGAAAGCTGACCACTGATCTTTGGCAAAAAGTGATTCTTTAAGAAATACTTTAATGGCTGTATCTTCTTCACTATTTCTTCTAGATATCAGTGATGGGAATACTATAACTCAAGGATCTGTCCCCTTATTTATTATAACTCTAGAGCACAAAAGAACTAAATCCTAGCATTTCTAAGTTCATTCAGGTTTTAATATACTCCTCTCTAATATACTCTAAATGGACTAGTTACAAAAGGCAAACACCATTATTTTTCTCACAATCTTTGAAAGGCATCCTATCAGTTAAGAAGGTGGCCCACTTAAAAATCACGGCCACGTTCAAAGTTTCACATTCCAAGTAAGCTGGCATAAACAAACACTGAAACAAACACTGACCAGCTGCAAGTTGGTAAACCAACTGATACGGAATCATTGACACCATACAATACACATCACCAAGAACAAAATCTGTAAAATCAAGTCACATATAAGGCTTCATTCAGAATTTTCCAAGGCCGCAGCTCTATGCCAAAAGACAGTGGAGAGAAGTCTTCTAAGTTCTAAGGAAAGAAACAGTGACTCAAGAATTTTAAATCCAGCCAGCCTGTTTTTCAAGGATAGATTTTGACAGGAATAGAGATTAATGGCAAACAGACTGCATTAATACATTCTAACATATAAGTAAGACTGAACAACTACAGAAATAATGCAAACAAAACAGAACATATGTATTATAAACTATGAAAAGTTATAAATAACAAAAATTCAGAGATAAGGAAAGGGAGGTAAAAACGTTAAGTGTGCTAATTTCCTCATCTTTCACAATAAGGGATCAACAGATGGACATATAAAGATGAAACATGTAATTAAAAAATAATTTCTCCAATCTCTCAGTGTTCTCATGATCCTATTTCTTAACTCTATCTAGCAGAATCATTTAAGAAAACATATCTTTTGTGAAAAAATTACCTGAAGTTCAGTCATTTCTTCTATATTACTTCAGTTTTTTCTTTCCTTCAAACCCAAAATAAAATGTAGCATTCTATTTAAAATAGCATATACATTAGTGATCATATTTTTATGAAATTGTTTCTCTCAATAACACTGACCAAATGCTAATAAAATGATGCCTGGGCAGTGAGCTATTGAGCAATTTTCAAATCTTCTTCATCAGTTTGGTCTTGCTTTAAAGTTTTTATAATGAACATGTACTGTTTGCGCAAGTCATTTTTTAAGCACAATAAATCGGTTTAACTTCAAGAGAAATTTGCACAAATTTTACTTGAAATTTTGGCTTTGCACTGACTAGCCACAAGGAGAAAGCCGCTATTACCATAAAAATTATTTTACACTATACATTTTTAAACATATAAAAGAGATGAATGAAAATAATAAACTATAGTAAAGCCTTCTTATCAAATGATTTGTTACAGGAGAAAATGACCCATAAGCTAGGCTTATGGATTCCATCACAAAGACTTTTTACCCATCAATCCTGCATCATTTCCTTTCATAACAAAGCACCTTTCTCATATCTTCCTGACTTCTCTCACATTTCCAATACTTTTTTCTTCTCTTTTGCTACTCAGCAGCAAAGACTTCATCTTGCTCACTTCATTAGGGAAAATGCATGTGATGTTTGGAAAACCAAGGCCCCTTTTTGGTTGTACCCAATCTTTCCTTCTTTCCAGCAGTGAAACAGAAAACATTACCTTCTGTTTATGGCCAATCTCTCTACCGTCTCTGCTATGAATCTTACCCTCTCCCAAGGAAATTTGCTCCACAGATTGTTCCTTGTATCCTTGTATTTCCTGAGACCTCAATCTAGTATGCCTCTCTCTCTCCAGTATTTGTAGCATCTCTATTCACTAATATTCTCCCATTAACATTTAAGCAGCCTTAAGATTCTACAGTAAATCAATCATGTCAGCCATCCTTGGACATTAATCCCCATTCTACTATTGCTTTCTTTCCTCTAGTTCAAGGTCAAATTTTTTGGAAAGAGCCGTCTGTACCTGCCCTACTTCTTTCCTCCCTCCTTAGAACTTAACCCACTGCAGTTTGGTATGCTTCCACCATGCTCTCAGAAGCTGATCTCAAAAAGGACACCAATGATTTGTCTTCATGATGCTAAGTCAAGTAGCCATTCTTCAGAAATCTTGAGTTGCCTGTCAGTAGCGTCTAGCTTCAGAGCACTGATATAATCCCTTTCGCAGATTCATTATAACCACATTCTCCTGATTTTCTTCTAGTTTCTCTGGCCATTTCTTCTTAGGCTATTCCTTTACTTGCTCAAACTACCACCTAAATGTTGATGTCTTTCTTAGCTGTCTTCTCTTATCCCTCTATTATACACTCATTTACAGAATTTCCAGCCCAGAACTTCCCTGAGTGGCTCCAGTATATTCTGAGGTCACAGCAAATAAGATGAGCCAAAAATTCTTTTTAGTTATTACAGAAATCATTTCTATCATAAAATCTATTCACTAAGTGAATAAATGCAAAATGTCAATGCTTATACTAAAGTTGTAACTTTTAATATTTATGTGCCTTCTTTACTAAGAACCAGTCAAAAGAGAAATATTTTACTTGGTGAGACGTATTTGACTACTCATATGGCACTGGACATTCTGAATATTTATTTTCTGGTGTGATGTGGCAGAAGTGAGTTCACCATTTTCGATTATTATAAATGGATTAAAGTTTGATCAATTTACTCATTCATTCAAAGTCTAATATCTTATTCCATAAGATAAGATTTGAATAAGAAAGATAAATCTAGTGTTTAGGATGCTAAATCTAACTAGGAAGGATTTCAGAAATAAAAATATACTTCAGAAATTCAAGACTTCAGTGAACTGCTTTGCTATATTTCTACTTAAATCTAGGCTATATTCAGTTTTCAGAAGCATTCTAGTTAGATGTCGAAATAGGTTTTAAAATACATGATGTATCTAAGTATATAGGCTTCACAGCAGTACTTTATGTAAACCACCTGTCACAGAAACCTTATATTCCAAATTGCATGTCTGGTGTTTTCTTGGGAATAAGAGGGTATATGGTCAAGATGAACCTATTTGACTTATGTTTTTTTCTATCTTCTACCACTACACAATACAGAGATAAGGAATTCCTTGGTATATAAACCAGTATATAAACTGTCACCCGCTCAACACATATATAAGACCACAATATGCTTTGCTAAATAGAAATTCCCCATTTAAAGAAAGCTTGCTTATATATCTAACAATAGGCTAAGTCTTTTGAGAATTAAAAACAAAAAAAAAAAAATAGGAGCTTAGTCTCAATGAGTGGACAATGTGGTTGGAAAAACAAATCTTATCTAATAAAAAGAATAATATTCACTAACAAGGACTTTAAGTATAGGTTCAATTAAGAATTAATCATCAAGGCCTTTAAATATAGGGGAAAAAATATATTGGTAAAGAAGAGGAAGAAAGGCATGACAAGTAACAGGGAAAAGCATCAGAGAAAAAACAGGCTGAAATAAACAAGGCTTACCTGAGAGCTGAGTACAGTAAGAAATTATACTGAGGAGTAGTAGAAGATAAAAGTTTATCACATCAGGTTGGTATGAAGGATAGGAAAGTCCAGATAGGAATATAAGTCTGGATCTCAACTGATAATCAGAGGGAGCCAACACTGGTTTTTGTGTTAGTAACAAATGGAAAGCAGCATTTAGAAAGACTAACCAGAAGTAGGGAACCAGCTAAAAGAGAATTGCTGTACTCTAAATACACTGCCAAAGTACACTAGGATACTAGTGTACTAGGCAATCAGGATGAATAGTGAGACTTAACTAAAGAAAACAATGTCAACCAGATAAAAGCAATGAGAGAGAGAGAGAGAGAGAGAGAGAGAGAGAGAGAGAGAGAATTGTAAGGTTTCAAGCCAAAAGATCTTTATTTGCACTCAAGGTGACATCAATACCTATAAGATTCAAAGCCCAAATCCAGTATGAAACCAAAAGGTATTATATAATGAAAGTACAGACTCTTACAAATATAAATAAAAATAAAAAAATAAAGTACATACTCTAGAAAAAAAAATATTACATGTATATACTGAACCTTAAATCATAGCACCAAATCCTGCATGCCACATAATTTCACATTCTTTCCAGTTTCTCCTATGTGGTAAGAATAAATGTTTTGAGGGGTGCCTGGGTGGCTCAGTCAGTTAATCATCTGACTTTGGCTCATGTCATGATCTCCTGGTTCGTGAGTTCGAGTCCAACGTCAGGCTTTGTGCTGACAGCTCAGAGCCTGGAGCCTGCTTCAGATTCTGTGTGTGCGTCTCTCTCTTTGCCCCTCCTCCTCTCGTGCTCTCTGTCTCTCATAAACAGACAAACAAACAAACAATGTATGTATGTATGTTTTGACCATCTGTATTCTAACCGAGAGTCTCACCACAATTACTAAAAGGTTAGGGGGCACTTTACCAAACCAGTAGAAGAAATATTATTAAATACAATGCTAGAAATCAAGATAAGGATATCCTGCTCAAAAAAATCTTTTCCTTTTCGAATTTCTAATCCACTTTTCAAACAAAGTCATACCTTGTGTCAGAACTATGATTCCCAACTTCCTTAGAATTCTATAGGTCATTAAAGAGAAGGGAGAGTGCTAAACTTGTATTAGCAACTCAACATCTATAGTTTTATTCATAAACACTGAAAAATGCCAGTTCCTATTTACTTTCCATAAATGACATGACAAAAATTCCTCAAAAATTGTTAATGTTTATGTACTCAATTACTTTTAAAGGTATATAATACATACATATGTGTGTGCATCTATATCTATATCTATATCTATATCTATATATTTTATTGTCAAGTTAGCTAACATAAAGTGTAGTCTTGACTTCAGGAGTAGATTCCCGTGATTGATCGCTTACATACAACCAGTGCTCATCCCAACAAGTGCCCTCCTCAATGCCCATCACCCATTTTCCCCGTGCCCCCCCAACCCTCCACTGCCATCAACCCTCTGTTCTCTGTATTTAAGAGTCTCTTATGGTTTGCTTCTCTCTCTGTATGTTATTTTTCCTTTTCTCCCCCTATGGTCATCTATTAAGTTTCTCAAATTCTACATATGAGTGAAATCATATGATATCTGTCTTTCTCTGACAGACTTATTTTACTTAGCATAAGAGAGAGAGTGCAAGCAGGGGAGAGGCAGGGGGGGGGCAGGTTCTGAAGTGGGCCCAACGTGAGGCTGGAACTTATGAACCATAAGATCATGACTTGAGTGAGTGGAAGTTGGACACTCAACCGAGTGAAACACCCAGGTGCCCCGGTGACAAATTCTTTATTTTATGGTGGAGAGAAGTGGTTGAAAGCAGGAGTTAAAGGGGCGCCTGGGTGGCTCCGTCGGTTGAACGACCAACTTTGGCTCAGGTCATGATCTCATGGTTTGTGAGTTCGAGCCCCGCATCGGGCTCTGTGCTGACAGCTCAGAGCCTGGAGCCTGTTTCGGATTCTGTGTCTCCCTCTCTCTCTGCCCCTCCCCCATTCATGCTCTGTCTCTCTCTGTCTCAGAAATAAATAAACATTAAAAAAATTTTTTTAAAGCAGGAGTTAAAGCTGTTTATTGAACACTCCAGATGCTCTGATTTAGTAGTGTAGTTTAAGCCCAGGTTTACAGGTGCACTTAATTTTTTTTAAGTAGGCTTCAGACCCAGTGCAGAGCCCAACGTGGGGCTTGAACTCATGATCCTGAGATCAAGACCTGAGCTGAGATCAAGAGTTGAATGTTCAACAGACTGAGCCCCCCAAGTGCCCCGACAGGTGCACTTTAAAACTCTAGCCCTGGGGTGCCTGGGTGGTTCGGTCAGTTAAGCATCCAACTTCGGCTCACGTCATGATCTGGTGGTTTGTGAGTTCAAGCCCCGCATTGGGCTCTGTGCTGACAGCTCAGAACCTGGTGGAACCTGCTTTGGATTCTCTCTCTCTCTCTCTCTCTCTCTCTCCCTTCTCCCACTCACACTCTGTCTCTCTCTCTCTCTCAAAATAAATAAACATTTAAACAATTAAAAAAAAAAAACCTCTAGTCTTAATCTACATAAAGCCCCTTCTCATCTTGACAATGAAAGCAATTTGAGCAAAAACAGAATCTAATTCATAGCTGAACCTCAAGCTTATAATATTTCTCTACCTCTGTATTAAATAAGATGTGCAGTTTTAGCTACCTTCCTTAAGTTACGAAGTGGGGAAAGGGCATCTTGATTTATTGTATTTACTTCAAAAATCAATTTACCTTCTTAAAGAATCTAGGACACAGAAAAGAACCAAAAAAACCATTCTGCTAACAAAATTCTGCTAAAAAGGCTATAGATTTAAGCCTCTTAAGCTTTCAGAGTCTGAAGCAAATGAAAAAGGGTTCTATCAATCAGATTTTAATTACCTCAAATGGATATATTTACAGTCCTCTGGAAAAATAAAATATTGTGTAAACATACAAAAACGAAAATAATTGTCTAGTAATGTAAGATAAACTGTTAATTACTTGATGCACAGCATAAATGGAACCGCATAACAAGACTTGGTGGGTTGTACTTATTTACAATAACAAATCAATCAAAAGTAGCCTTTAAAGTCTTTAACCTTCATTTTCCAGGAGAAAACTTATTATCTGAGACATAGCAAAGGCCCCCAAATAATTCAGTCTATGCTACAGGCTAACTGTTTAATGCTGGAATAGAAAATAGAACTATGGGTAGCCAAAAAAATTTGCTTTTGCTTTGCTTCTCTTCCCTCTCCTCTACTCTTTCATTATATGAAAAGGCTCAAAACAAAATCCTGGTCAACAGGAAAAAAACCGACCCTATCTCTGACATAATAAAAAATTAACCAAGGTTTTCAAAACGCTTAGTAAAATAACATGCACATGTGGCTGACTTTGAGAGACCAATCTAAAATTAAAGAAATTATACATGACTTATGCAGAACTTTTAACAAACTAGTTAATTTATATGAAAGCAATCAAGCAATGCTAGAAATAAAAAATCATCCCCAATCTTGAGACAAATAGATATTTAGGAGAGAATAACAAAGTAGGTCAGTCAGGTTCTGAGAAACCTTACAAATTTTTATTATTTTCTCCTAATAGTAAGAGTTCGTATAAATTAAAAATAATATGCTTTTAAGGAGTAACTCAAAAACAAAACATTAAGTAGGAAGAACAAGATGAACAAAGAGGAAAAAAAAAAGATATAGGTATATAAACATGAAAACTGGTAAATATGAAGCTTATGTTAGTGTAGTAGGAAGGAAAAAAGCCTTTGGTTATTACTGATACCACTTAACTGATCAGAAGCAACACACTACAAAATCATACAATATAGTTCTTTAAACGTACAGAGCACCAAAAAACTCTGCCTAACAGTTACTGCTATTGTACTTATATTGTAGATAATAAGACATCCACACCATTAAAGATTTCTTAAAGTCACTTAAAAGTTATGAATTATAACCCAGAGTCAACACCTGTACTTAATCATATTCAACTGCTCAAGGGCTTGACATTTTTAGTTGCTGAAACCTATCAACTCTTTTTTTATATATCAACTCTTTCCAAAGAAGTAGGCAGAAAGTACCTTAATGAGAACTAATATTCATCTCTCAATAATATTTTCACTTCTTATTCTATATAAGATACCTGAAATGTATAAAAGGCAATTTTAATCAATGATATTTTAAATTAGTATCTATCGAGATTCTGCTCTACCTCCAATATTGAGCTAGCTGCTTTTGTTGTATTTAACCTTTCCAATAACCATCTCACTAACTTCCTAACTTCTAAAACGGCATTAACCCTTCTGCCAGTAGAAAAATTCCTCTATAAAATGGCTTTGCCCCACACTCATTCTCCACAAATCCTCAGTTCCAGTCAAACTTGTACTGACTCAGGAAGTCCAGAAAGTTCTTCACATTCGACTGTCACTGTATTTTTGCCCATTCCCTTCCCTGGGTCTCAAAGACATATATCATTTCCATTACAAATCAAATCTATCCCTAAAATGCATAGTTAAATTTCCCCTCATCTTACAAGGCAATCCTAGAGGAGTCCGGGTCTATATTTCTACAATTCCAGAGTCATAGGAGGAATTGTAGGGACTTGTTTGGAATAAAGTATGGTAAAATTAGTGGCTTAATATATTACCCCAAATAAGGCTCCTGGGAAGATCCATTTTTATACCTTTTATAGAATTCTGTTGTAAGCAGGGGGAAAATGCAGAGAGAAATTAACAAAAACCAGAATCTTATCTTTACTACCAGTACTGTAAGCAATGAATAAAAGAGTCATGTGGACTCTGCCATTCACAATATAAGCTAAAGAGCAAAGCAGAGCTTTAATTTTTCTAATGTCAGTGCTCACTGATATCTCACCTTTTAATCAAACTGATCCATTCTCAATAATTTCATTTTACAGTTTTAATGCTATTACTCATCCTTCTGCATGGAATAGTCTTCCTCCCCACTTCTGCCTTTCAAGAGAAGTTACGTATTTTTCATGGCCTTAATCAGATGTCACTGAAACGATACTTCCACGATACCTTCTCCAACCATACCTGCTTTCTGAACTATTAACAATAATCTATTTTATTCACATGATCTGTAGCATGTATATCTAGTATTAGAATGTATGTGATTAGTATGCGATTAACTGTGATTAGTATGTGATTCTATCTCTTAGTTACCTAAGCTGGAGGATTCTGTCTTATATGCCTTTCTAGTTCTCTCCAGTGCCTTGATCAGAGCTGATACATAATTAGGCATTAGGTGAAGCGAAGAATAAAGGAATTAATGAATGAATGAATGTTTCAAGCACTCATTAGCACTCCAAATGAAAAACTGTTGGAGGGGAACTATGGATTCTAGATGAAGCTAGACATGTAGCACAACAGCAAAGGATCAGTTTCACAGCACACAATAAGATATTTAGCAAGTATTTCAAAGGAACCAGTGCTAAGCATGTCAATCACATAAATTAAGAGTAAGTAAAGCACAAAACACGGCAAACTGCAATAACAGATGTGAGAAAATTTTGTGTTTCATCTCTTCACCTTTGAACTGCATGACTATTAGTGATGATTATTCATTTATTTTCTGAGGACTTCTTGGGTGTACTGTACTGGATTAGTATTATGATAGAATTTTTAAAATTTATAAATCAAATTAAGAAAAAACATACCTATAAACTATAACTAAGATCAATAAACACAAAAGGAAAGGAGAGACAGGGATTAATCAGCACAAATCAGGATTAAGGAGGGAAGGCGTGAATATAGATGAGGACTTTCAGAGACCGATAGCAGCAAACAGAAGCAGAGTCAAGAGGACATTCCAGGCAGAATGGAAATATAAGTATGGCAGAAGTGATTAAGGGCACAGATTCTGGGATCAGACTATCTGGATTCAAACCTGGGTTTCAGACTATTTGATTCATCCGTTGTAGGATTATTTAATTTCTCTGTGCCTTCGTTTTCTTATCTGTAAATATATAAAATAATACCTACTTCATAAGGTTGTTCTGACAATTAAAAATGATAACATATGTAAAGATCTTAGGATGGTGCCCGGTACATAGAAAACACTCAGAATATGTTAGCTATACTGATAAACGAAACGATAAAGACAAGGTATATATCATGGTTTTTCAATCTTGCTACTACTAACATTTGGGTCCATGTAATTCTTTGTTGCAGGGGGCTGACTTGTATATTATAGGATGTTTAACAGCACCCCTGGCCTCTACGAACTCGATGTCAGTAACATACACATGTGCACACATGCACGCAAGCATGCACTCCGACTGTGAATATCAGAAATGTCTTCACACAGGGGAGCATGGCTGGCTCAGTTAGTGGAGCGTACGACTCTTGGTCTCGGGGTTGTGGGTTCAAGCCCCATGTCGGCTGTAGAGATTACTGAAAAATAAAATCTTAAAAAAAAAAAGTAATGTCTTCAGACACTGCTAACCCACAGTTGAGAACCACTGGCGTACATTAAAATACAAAGGTTGTCCTATACAGCAACCAAAAAGATACTACCATAGGTGCAAATATGCAGGTGTCAATTGATGGAAACCTTCTAACAGTGATTGAGGAGTTGAAATTTAATCTCTTATATTAGAACATGCCAACAGAGATTTTCAGAGAAGCACTGTTATGATCTTGTTCTTGCTTGCTTATTCACTCATGCTCTCTTTAAATGATTCTATCAGTTTTGTACAAGATCTAATAGTTTGAGGGCACCTAAGTGGCTCAGTCTTAAGGGTCCAACTCTTGATTTTGGTTTGGGTCATGATCTCACGGTTGGTAGGACTGAGCCCTGTATCGGGCTGCTTGGGATTCTCTCTCTCTTGTTTTCTCTCTCAAAACAAACAAACTTAAAAAAAAAACAAAGCAAACAAACAAACCTGGGGCACCTGGGTGGCTCAGTTAGTTAAGCTCAGGTTTCAGCTCAGGTCATGATCTAGTGGTTTGTGAGTTCAAACCCCGCATCCAGGCACTATCAGTGCAGAGTCTGCTTAGTATTCTCTTTCTCTCTCCCTCTCTTCATGTTCTCTCCCTGCCCCCCTGCCCCCACCACCTCTCTCTCAAACTAAATAAATAAACTTAAAAAAAAAAAAGATCTAATAGTTTGGAGAGACATCGAGGGTCACAAGCAAAGCAGTTGACTGTTGGGTACTAGTGCTAGAAATAATGTGAAAGGGGTCAAATCTAAAAAAAACAAAAAAAAAACACTTAAAATCTTTACAAGGATTTTTTTTGTTGTTGTTGTTATTGGGTAGGAAGAATGATATCAAATTGAGAAGAAATGAAATGTAGCCAGTCATAAAATTAGAGGTATGTAATATTTAGCTAAAAATACAATTTTAAGGCATATTTTTAAAACGTTTACTGAATGTTAATCAGAAAGAGAATGGTGCCAGGAGCCAGAAGGCAAATTTCAGAGATGAGAAAAAGTTGAATAAGATTAGTTTCTGCCTTCAAAGATGTTTATAATCTAAGAGGGGAGACAGATCAGCACATAATTAATACAAGTAAATCCAGGCTGAAGGGAAGCAAGGAGGGGGTCAGTATTCAGTATAAGCTGATGGAAAAAGATAGTCTCAAGGTTTCAAACTGGAACACTGGAGTCATGTAGATGCCATTTAAAATTTAGATTAAGATTCATGTACAGGTTTTGACGGAAGTATAAATTATTTTTTAATCCCATATTTAAGTGTATTGATGCTGTGATAAGAGATAATATTGTCTCCACAAGAGTTTGAAACTGGTGTTTAAATGCTAGAAAAATGTAAATATGTGACAGGTATTAGTCAAGTAAATGGCTGGCTATTAATTTTAAAAATAACTACTTTATAGCTTTATCTATAATATCAATGGACCATGACTTTTACCCAGATTTTGTACAATATGAAGGTGCAGGAGAAGGAATAGAAAAAGGAGGACTCTGGTATTAGAACAGGGAAGTGATGGTTTGACTGAATCCACATTAAACAACAGGGAACACATCTGTGGGTCCAGATGAAAAGTATTATGAAGGTAGAGGTCTTAAAACCAAATAACATACCTCACAAAATAATTACATCCTTAAATACAATAATCCACAGTTCTAAAACAAGAGCAGAAACATGGAAGAACAGGTAAGGCCTAGAGACTACATCAAAGACAGGCAAGCAATCTCACCTTAGGGAGCAGACTGTATAAGGTAGGTCATTGCATCCCCAGTAGTCTTCCAAAACAATCCACTCTAATTGACTCAGCAAAGTGAGTACCAACTATCTGAGAGCATCCTAGAATTCTAGTGCCATCCTAAAATCCTAAAGATCCAGTCATCACAGTCACTATTTAAGCCCTGAGCAAACAATCACCACCAGGTGGTGCCAAACCAAAGACAGTACCAGAATGGACCTGGCTGGGCCAGCACCTTGTCACACCCTTCACCCTCCTGCAGCTAGCTTTGCAGGTTCACCCTAGTCATTTCATTCATTTAGCACTAAAATCACCTCATATTTATGCAAATGAAACTTTGGGACCCATGTAGCACATTAGGTCGAGCATTAAGGGGTGGTTACTCTAATACATTCTTCGGGGGGTGGGGCTCAGGGAGAGATGACAATCTGGGCTTACGTGAGAAGCCTAGTTACAGTAGTCCCACTTATCCATGGTTTCAGTTACCTGCAGTCGACTGTGGTCTGTAAGCAGATGCTCTTCCTTTTGATACATCATCAGGAGGTCAATAGTAGCCTAATACTACATACAATGCCTACATCATTCACCTCATTTCATCTCATCATGCAGGCATTTTATCATCTCACATCACAAGATGGGTAAGTACAGTACAGTAAGATATTTTGAGAGAGAAAGAAAGAGACACCACACTCATATAACTTTTATTACGGTTATTGTTACAATTTTTCAATTTTTATTATTATTCTCTTACTGTACCTAATTTATAAATTAAGCTTTATCATAAGTATGTATATGTAGAGAAGAAACAATAGACCGGGATTAGTACTATCCATGGTTTCAGGCATCCATGAGGGGTTTTGGAAAGTATCCTTCACAGATAAGGGGGGCCTGCTACACACAGGAATAGACTAAATTTTTTTTTTTTGCTTTATGCCTTACTTCATTAATATAAATGCAAATAAAGTCATAAAAATAATCAGAAAATAAATTAGAATGCAGTATACTAAAAGTTCTAACTAAGACTTCAAACAGTTAAATATGAACACGATGAATACTTCAAGCCTTTCCCACATGGCTCTACTAATGAACCATGATCTTCAACAAGAGTGAAATGATATAATAGCACCAATCCCCCCCCCCCCCCGAAGAAAGTTAAATGATCCTTTGGTTCTTTTGTCTTTAGAACATAAAACATGGGGACTACAGTAAAACAAAGGAAGACAAATCTCCCTACCCCCTCCCGAATGTAAAAAATATATAAAAGTTCCTTTAAATTCCTTTAAAAATTACCTCAAATTTTCCAGTAAAAGACTTCATGGCAAACTTACTCCCCTCCATCTCCACCACCACCAGATTTTAGCACTGCTTATATGTTATACCTGTCAAGATCTGATGACTGTATGTTATGTATTCATCTGAACAGAACCACTACACTTAGTTACAGGCTATCATCAACCAATTCATTCTCTTGCTAAAATCAAGTCATCCAATTACTCCTTGACTAATCAAGGCTGTTTTGGCTTTTTCTTTTTTCAAAAGGTACTCAACAGCATAAACAGTTCACTTACAAGAAATGGAAAGGGGCTAATCAGCAGAATTATTGTTTTGCTGCTACAATTTGCAGTATTTAAATTTAGTTGCTGATTGGACTGAAAGTTTTATGATATAGCATATGAAACTAGTTTAATACAACTGGGAAGCTGTGTAGCTGTATTGTCTTGCCATGGCTATATTGGTCTACTTTGTAGGATAGATAATTGACCACTTTCCTTAAAATAAAGATATTTTAAAAATAAGTTTTAGTATACTTTCCCACATACATTGGTTTTATAAAGGCAACATGTTATTAATTCCTGAGCGTTATTTTTAACGTTAGCAACTATGTGCATACATACACATGCTGTAAAAACCCACAATTGCTTGGGGTTTTAATTTACATTTATTTGGGCTTCTAAGCAGCAATAAACTAAGAGACATTATTTAATTATCTTCTTATTTAAGAAAATAAAGAGGTACATGTTTTATATAAATCCACATTATCCCTTATATAATAAATAAAACAGTGAACACTGTATTTCTAAAATGGGGATTATTTCAATTCAAGAATAATTTTGGGTGCAAACTATAAAATGAAACTATTATCCATCAACATTATTACTCAATATAGAATTTCTGAGAAAATATTTAACAAAATGACTAAAGACTAAAATCTAAACACTGAACTAAAACCTTGGACTTTTTCACTAAAAAGAAAAAAATTAATATGTCAAAATCTTGACAAAGTTTTGGAGAGAGATGATGAGATCCATTCTTTAAATTCAGATTACCTTGTTAAGTACAGAGATACAATAACAAAAAGGATAGGCTGTATTTTGCAGGAGGAAGAGATGCTTTTATAGTAAAAGGGATAGTTAGGGTTTTTAAAAAAACAACAACAAACTTAACACGTAACCAAATTTCTTACACATTAAATAATGCTGTGCACTAACCATCAACAAGAACTTACATACAGAAAGGAAAACATATACACACATAGATAAGATTAAAACAATTTCTAAATCTTTTATATATGTGCACATAATTACATAAGTAATACTCTATAGGCATATGTTTTGCATGCTAAGACCCATATAGAAATGAAATTCTATACAGAACTGTGAAATTATACTTCCATTAAAATGTCTGACAGGACCACTTAACATACACACAAACATTCCAGAAAGTCTTACTTTCACAAATGCACTTACAACGTATACAAATGCTAGGACACTTCAAACCAACTATGTTTAATTTCTAAAAAATGTTATTTTAGTAATTTTTTAAACAGGATTCAATCTAGCTTACCTATGCTGAAATTCAAGGAAGCAAATAAATTAAAAACTAAAATACATTGATAGAAAACTAGTATTCTTTAAAGATGAATATTTCAGAGTCGGCACACCTGCCAATATATTAAAAATAAGTAAAATCAACTACAAAAGTGATAAATCAAATGCCATGGTAGACTTGACTTCTCGAGACAGCATTTTCAGCCGTCTTTTGTGGCTTTGTTTGGCGCCATAGTCCTTTAAGTTTTGTCTTCATAAAGCCCTAACTAGTTGTAATCATTTGCAGCCTAATTGTGGACATTTATCTGCTTTTCTTATGCATAGAACATAGCTATTAAAGCTGAATGGTGATGGTGTGAAGTATAGGTTAAATTGGGTGAAATTAAAGCAAATTACTCCGGGATGTGGAAATCTGAAAATAGAAACCACCAATGATTTGCAACCCTCTTGATGATCAGCTTCACAGAACCCTAAACGACAAGAAAACTTACATATTTTAAAGTTAACTAGGTTTTTAAAAATAATATGTATAAATGTATTTTTAACTACATGCACTTCTTAGTAATGTTGGAAAGATTATTTGTTTAACTCAGCTGCAATGTGAAAAAGATCTCAGGTTTCTATTTTAAATAGTGCAGTTCATTTCTTAAATGAGATTTCCTTTCCGTCATATAAATTTTTACCTATACAAATTCATCCAACTATGTCAAACACAATCTATACACATTATCATATATTATTCTGCTAGCAAAGTTTTAACCCTGAATAAAAGTATTAATGCTGTAGATAATATAACACTGAAGTTATACTAATAAAAGTAAATTAAAAATGTAAACATAAATTTATCATATCTATAGGCATATTTATATATATATGCCATACATAAATCTGCGTATGTGACTAGCATACAGAAAAAATATACAGAGGCCTAGAAATAAATATAAAACATTAAAATACAAAAATTTTATTTTCATGTATCTAAAATCTTACTGGTTAATCCACAGTTTGGATTAAGACAATAAAACATTTGCACCTTGCATGTTTTCTTAGGCAAGCAAACAAAATAGTATAAAACAAATTACTAGATCACAATTTAGACGAGCTTACTCTAAAGCTGGAAAACATTTCTAGCAATGAAACTGACACCTTTTTATTGACTGCTATGCAGAAAGCATATTTAGGTATCTGGGAAGAAAGAAAATTACATGACATGTCCTAAACCTTCAAGGAGCTTATAGTTCAGTTGGAGAAATAGGACAAGCGTATGTAACTAAGTCATGGCTGCATGAAATGGTACCTACTACCATGAAGAAAGCTCCTAATCTCAAAGATAAGAAAGAAAAGGGGTTTTAGGGAGGAGGATCACAGAGGATATGGACCTTAGAGAATAAAATTCAGCCAGAGGTACATCAAAGACACGGCAAAATGCATAAGTTACATTCAAAGCACAAAGAACAAATGCATCTGAGGAAATTTAAGAACAGATAAGAAAGCAATGAAAAACATTAATGCTTGACAATGAAGAGCCTTGAGTATTAAGCAGAAAATGTAATTCCCAGTAAGGCATGAATGTTTTACAAGAGGCAGTAACAATCCAATGCAATGACTCACAAACAGTGATATATCTTACTTCTCAAAGACTATAACACAACTAAAGGTGATATGCCAAAGACATGGCCCTCCGGAATATTAGTAATAGCCCTACCCCCTCAATAGTCCCCTTTTCTTGCCTCATATCAGGCTACAAAGATACTGCTTCCTACTTAGTAATTGTATCCTTGTGTATTCATTATCTTTGTGTTTCAGAGATAGCATAGTACAAAATTTAACATTCAACTACTGGTAAATTTTTATTGGTGTATATTTTACAACCCTAGCAATAATACATACTTCTAAATAATATTGCAATGTTAGTAAAACTTGAGTTGGCAATTTTAACAAAATGCACACAATTATCTTCTGCTTTGTGAAAATTAAGCATTTTTTTTGCCCTCCATAGAATGACACTCAAATTCTTGGACATAGTTGCTATGGGTCATAAGAATGATTAGAAACCATTACTCTTAAAAGAAGAAACTAGAAAAAGGAGAGACTAGAACAGTGATTTTCAAATATCTAGGGTATAGATGATTCCCAGTCTCTCCTTGATTCTAGATCACTAGAGTACACAATAGAGTTTAAAATTCTGCATTTTAAACAAAATTATGTAATGCATGTGGTCCCAGGGTCACACTGAAAAAGGGAGGCCCAGCAAGAATTTACATACTAAAGTCCGTTATAACACATAAGAATCTGAACTAAAAAGTGGTAGTGAAAACAAAATGAAGTAGAAAAAGAAAAGAAGCACTTCTAGAAAGGACCAACAAAAGTTGATGATAGATTATAGCAATATAAAGTAAATCATTATTATCTCTAAGCAAAAGTATGGGTGCCTACTTAGAAAGCTGACCCAAAATTTAAATCTATATACAAAAGACTGCACCTAAAAAGGAAAAAGAGAAAACTCTGCATTTGAACACAATTCCTTTATTTAACCAAATAAACAAAGATGGTGTAAAAATAAGTAAAAAGAAATATAACTTAAAACATGGCATTTAATAGAGTTTTGAATTAATACTATGTCTTTTTTTTTTTTTTTCATATAAACAAGCTTAAAATTTGCACTAACCAATACAGAGCACGATGTACCATTCTGCTTTCTGTTTGGTGATTTTACAAAGTAATATATTAGTTTCATTTTCATGAACAATAAACTTCACCACATATTTAATGAAGAGGAAACGTTTTTATTACAACTCTAGTAATGAAATTTCATCAGAATTGTACTGCTCATAATAATGGGATGTTTTAAACCAGTATCATGAGGTAATACCTGAAAAGAAAGATGATGTTTGCCAGTCAAAAATCAAACTAAATTAGTACCTAAAAAGTTTTAAACTTAAAATTGAATGGGCATTTTCTCCTTTCTACAAATTAAAAGAAATGAAAATAACAATGTTCAAGCTTGGAATCTGGAATGTACAGACTTATTGTCAACTCCCAACATAGTTGGGAGATGGCTAACCCTCTCCTAGCCCCACCCTATTACTTCTTAGGAGTTTAAATGGCTTCAGGTAAGGATGATTCATCTACCCACAGTGACTGGTCAAGGATTGGCCATGTGAGTTAAGGAGTAAATCTCAAAACTTTTTATTGGAAGGCTGGGCCAAAGCCACTTTGTCTGCCTTGATTGATGTGAACTAGAAACCACAAGGACGCCATGTTAAAAATCATGAGAGTAATCAGCCTTAGGATAAAGTTAGTCAAGGCAGAAGGCAGAGATAGAAAGAAATGAAGTTCTTAGGGATAGTTTGAATCAATGGATAAAGTACTGCCTAAAACCATTTATCTTATCGGCTCAATAGTGGAAGCTGACAGATTATCTTAAAGCCATTTTGAAACAAATTTTTATTGTAACTAGAAACATCACAACTCAGACATTATGCTTCCTACCATAAGTAAAACACTGTAATAATGAGTATCTATTATTCCATATTTAAAAATTAATGCATCCAATTGTTATAAAGTATCATGGAAAGGGTAAGTTCAGGCCAACAGTCCTGGCTCACAAATTACGAGTTTTGCCATTAACTTGTGTCAGGTCGTGTAGCTAACAACAATCTTTCTGACTCCTAGTTTTTTCATCTTCAGAGGTATTATCTACTGAAAAATAATTGTGCAACACAATATCTCTGACACAAAGAAGGTACAGAACAATTGCTGGTGCTATCCCCTTTTCTGGAGAATCCATGCCAAGGAAAAAAACATTATTAATGTTTATTTTGAGAGAGGACACAAGCAGGGGAGGGGCAGAGAGAGAGAGGGAGAGAGAATCCCAAGCAGGCTCCACACTCAGCACGGAGTCCTCCCTGTATGGGGTTAGATCTCACAACCTGAGCTGATGTCAAGAGTTGGATGCTTAACTGATTGAGCCTCCCAGGCGCTCCATGCCAAGATAATTCTTGTTTCCTTTTATCTAAACAAAGTCTACCCAGTTCAAGTTTTATTTCTTCCTTAAACATAAAACATTTAAATGTTTAAGCCCTTATTGACTGTATTCAAGAGTATGACCTATCAAGAAATTGGATTAGTTTAGCAAATAATCTCGGTAACGGAGAAAAAGAAATGCGCTTTATAATAAGACATAAAGAATGTCTTTCTTGTTTCATTGTCTACCAAATAATTTATCTCTCATAGTCAAATGTCACCTCATAATACTTATCAGAAGATAATACCTGGTAAGATTTCTTACGTACCATGAACATTTTACTTTTGACCCAACTTGGGAAATTTCAATTCAAACAATAAAAGTAAACCAATGTTACTTACAAGTAGAACTTAAATTTGCCTCCTATGGAGAAGAATTAACAAAACTCTGAGAAGCAGCTTCTTAGGTAGACTGAAGACAGCTATTACTTAATCAGCTATAAGCATACAGACACAACAGAAGACTAGGAAGCTCTGACAGGAACCCAATTGTGCGAGTAGCAGTCCAGTTCATAAACATGGGAAATATGATCTGAACATGAATTAGGAAATCTCAAAAACAAAAACAAAAACCCACTTTATTTGAATGGGGTTCTGGTCCCCAAGAGAACTGTTTTTATTGCAACGACTGGAGAGTCCAACAGTGGTCCTTTATCATTTTGCTAAGTATCTCTACCTGTATAATTTTAAATATCTGCAAAATTCTGTTCTGTAATAATAGAGTCTACTACAACATTTCTGTTAGTGATAATCATCAGTATTACCTTTAAAATAACGGGGCACAAGGATGTAATAAAACATACTTCTTGTACTGCTGATTTATCCACCTACTAATTCTAATTTATGGCCCCTAATTACTCTGTTAAAAGATATTATTAACTTGGACTTTATTTAAGGGAAAAATATTTAAAGTTCTCTTCCCTTCCCCTATTGTGAATATTTAGTTAAGAATTCACTTAATAAGTCTTTTTTTAATAATACTATCATAATTGTTATGCAAGTTAAAGATTAACTCACATTAAAAGGTAGTAACTATCATGTCTTAAAGAATCTTGAGTAAATTAAAAAAAGGAATGGGGGGAAGAACCTAGAAATCAAAATATTTAGTCTATCCCCAACAAAAATATTTCCATTATAAGTCGGTAAATATAAACTAGTTACAGTTTGGTCAGTAACACACTGGACTAAATCTTTGCATCTTAAGTTCACCCCCAAAGGCTATACGAGAGACAGCACTCCAGCAAAAGTAAATTCAGAATGTTTAGAAATATAATCCTTATAATTCAACAAAATTTTATTACATAATAACCAAGATATGATGACAGTATGTTAATAATAAGAATACTGTATAATAACCAAGATTATGAATATACTTTGGTAATAACAACATTACTAAATATAGTTTAACTATATTTTAACTATAAATTTCAAACGCCTACTTCGTAAGATTCAAAATCCACTGCTTCAGCGCATATGCTATCATTACAGGAAGTACTGATATACAAATATAAGAAATGTATTCCAATTTTGGTGTGCCACTGAGTTATTATAGATAGCATGTAAGTTCACCCAAGGGCTTCCATTTTCTTTCTTCAAAAAAACCACAAAAACTATTTATTTATTTTGAAAAAGAGAGAGAGCAGGAGAGGGGCAGAGAGAGAGAATCCAAGTAGGCTCCACAATGTCAGCACACAGCTGGACACGGGATTAGATCCCATAACTGAGATCATGACCTGAGCCGGTATCAAGAGTTGGGCATTCAACCAACTGAGCCACCCAGGTGCCCAAGGGCTTCCATTTTCAATAATGGCATAGTTAAGATTCCCTGGACAACTACCACTCTCCACCATGGAACAAAAATAAGATACTAAAAAGCAGCTATCTAAAGGCATCAGAGAACAAATACAGACAGACTGGTTGGGAATACATGCTTAAAGGAGAGGAGTTTTATGAAGTGAGTTCCTCTTTGTAAGACTTGCAGCCTGGGGCCAGGTGTAGGCAGTACAACCCAAGAAGCAGATAAACTATATGGACAGGGGAGCTAAAAACTAAAGCCAGGGAAACTATGGCAACGGAAGAGTACAAAGGAATAGGAAAAAGAAAAAAAAAAACACACACAAACAGAGGAAAGCCCCCAAAATCAGTACAGACACCTCTTTGATGCCAGAACCATGCATAGACAGGGCACTCTCAAAGCAGACTAGCTAAAGACAAAATATGTGAAGTGAACCTGAAGCTGCCAACTCAGAAGTAGTCTTTGCAGTTCAACCCCAACTGACTACTAATAGAAAAGAACACAAGTTGGAGAAAACAATGAAATCCAGAATCACAACTTAACATTCATAATGTCCAGGATACAATTTAAAATTACCTAAGGAAAATCAAACACATAGTTAAGGGAAAACAAGTGAGACTAAACTTGAGATGAGCCAGATGTTGGAAGTAGCTGAGGAAAACTTGTAAGTGCCTATTAAAAAATCTTCAATAAATAAAAATATACAGGGGCACCTGGGTGGCTCAGTCGGTTAAGCATCCAACTTCGGCTCAGGTCATGATCTCACAGTTTGTGAGTTCGAGCCCCGTGCCGGGCTCTGTGCTGACAGCACAGAGCCTGGAGCCTGCTTCACATTCTGTGTCTCCCTCTCTCTCTGCCCCTTCCCTGCTCATGCTGTGTCTCTCTCTGTCTCAAAAATAAATAAACATAAAAAAAAATTTTTTTTTAATAAAAATAAATAAAAATATACAGGCACACAATGGACAAAAAGATACACATTGTCAGCAGAGAAATACAAATGGTTTTGTAAAGAAAAGAAAAAATGTAGTACTGATGAACATAATACCTTAAAAAAAACCAAAGAACAAAAAACCTGTGTGAACATAGCCAAAATTAAGATGACTGAGGAAAGAGGAAGTTAACTTTTAGATAAATCAATACAAACTAGCTAGTCTAATTTTGGGGGGTTGTATAAATTAGACTGAACAAAAAAGTGAACAGAGCATCAGCAACCTATTATATAATATGAAATGATCCAACATGTACGTAATTGGAGTCCTAGGAAGAGTGGGAAAACAGGGTAGAAAATATGTAAAAATAGTGTATTTAATGAAGAAATGTTTACCCAATTTGTTGAAAGACAAAATTTATAGCTTGAAGAAACTCAATGGACACTAAGGAGAAGAAACTAAAAAATAAAAATCCATTCAAAGACACACTCAACGGCAGACAGAACAGCAGAAGTAGAACACAAATATCAAAAGTAAAAAGCAAGTCTTGAAAGCAGCAAAGGAAAAGTATTTCAATTAATGGTTGACTTCTCCTCACAAACTAAGAAAGACAGAAGTGAATGCAACATTTCTTAAGTGCAGAAAGGAAAACAAAACAACCAGTCAACCAAGAATCTTATATTCAGCAAAAATATTCTTAAGGAATGTAGCTAAAATAAAGACATTTTCATATAAAAGAAAGCTAAGACAATTCATTGCCAACAGCCCTGTACTATAATTAACGCTAAAGAAAATTTTCAAATTTAAGGGAACAGAACTTAAAATTTTCAGAAAGGATTAAAGGGCATCAGAAATGGTGACTATCTTAATAAATACAAAAAACTTTTATTTGTTCTTTTATTCTCTTGATTATTTTATAATATAAATATATGTTTAAATCAAATGTTGTTTATGGGATGTACTAAATGCCATCAAAATGTACATTTTTTTTTTTTAATGTTTATTTTTGAGAGACAGAGCACGAGTCGGGGAAGAGCAGAGAGGGAGACACAGAATTGGAAGCAGTCCAGGTCCTGAGCTGTCAGCACACAGCCCAACCCGGGTCTCGAATCCACAAACTGTGAGATCATGACTTGAGTCGAAGTCGGACGCTCAACCGACTGAGCCACCCAGGTGCCCCTGTACACTCTTTTGTAAAAATATTTTATTTTTAAGTAATCTCTCCCCCCAACATGGGGCTCAAACTCACAACCCCAAGATCAAGAATCAGTTTCCACCAACTAAGCTATCCAGGAGCCAAAACGTATGCTTTAATATGTTTAATTTTATATTATGTGCATTTTACCTCAATTTTTTTTGTTAGGTTTATATACGTAAAATATAACATAAAACAAACTATAGCATAAAGGACTGAGAGGGAATAAGGGCTTATATACTTGCAAGGTTTTTATATTTTATATGAAGTTATACAATACAAACTATGTAAAATGTAAGAAAATTTAAGATACCTATACATTACCTGTGAAAAGTAAAGAATGTATATTGTAATCACTAAAGCAACCAGTAAAAAGGTGAAGAAGTCTAATTAAAAACCAAGATGAATAGGGCACCTGGCTGGCTCAGTTGGTAGAGCATACAACTCTTAATCTCATGGTTGTGAGTTCAAGCCCCACATTGGGCACAGAGCTTACTTAAAAACAAAAAAACAAAACAAAACAAAAAACCCTCAAGATGAATATAAAAATAAAACTCCAAGAAATACTCAAATAACAAAAAAAAAAAAAAAAAAAAAAAAAAAATGCAGAGGGAAAAAATCCCAGTAGAACAAAACAGAAAAGCAACAAATAGTAGAACACAAATATAAAAAGACAAAACTAAACCTATCAATAACTACATGAAATAATACACTTTAGGGGCGCCTGGGTGGCGCAGTCGGTTAAGCGTCCGACTTCAGCCAGGTCACGATCTCGCGGTCCGTGAGTTCGAGCCCCGCGTCAGGCTCTGGGCTGATGGCTCGGAGCCTGGAGCCTGTTTCGGATTCTGTGTCTCCCTCTCTCTCTGCCCCTCCCCCGTTCATGCTCTGTCTCTCTCTGTCCCAAAAATAAATAAAAAACGTTGAAAAAAAAAATTTTTTTAAAAAGAAATAATACACTTTAACAGGCACTGTCAAAATTGATAATGAAATAGAACACAACTCTATGCAATGTAGAACAAATGCACTTTAAATATATTGATATGTTGAAAGTAAACAGATGGAGAATAAGCATTAAGATTGTGGCTGTATTAATAACAAATAAAGTTAATTTCAAAATAAAAAGCATTATCAGAGCCCCAGAAACCAATATTGCACTGTACGTTAACTAAAATTTAAATAAAAAAGAAAAGTATTACCAGAGATATAGGTATATTTTATAAAAAGAAAAAGCAAATTCATCAGGAAGGCATAATATTCACATATGGGTATATGCCTTGTAAAAAAGCTTCAAAATTTAGGAAATCAAAACTGACAGAACTCAAGACTAAATAGACAATTCCATACCAAGAATTGGAGATTTTAATACCATTCTTTTATTGATAGAACTAAACCAAAAAAAAAAAAAAAATCAGTAAAGACAAAGAAAATATGAAGGATGCTATTAATCAGCTTTACTCAGATGATATACATATATAGAAAATTACATCTAATAAAAACACATTCTTTCTAAGAGTACATAGTTCATTTGGCCTAGACTACATAAGGGGTCAAAAACCAAGTCTCAATACATTTATAAAAACTGAAATAACAAACAATATGATTCCCAACTACAAGGGATTTCAATTAGAAATCAATAACAAATTAGGAATGCAAGCTGGTGCAGCCACTCTGGAAAACAGTATGGAGGTTCCTCAAAAAACTAAAAATAGAACTACCCTACGACCCAGCAATTGCACTACTAGGCATTTATCCAAGGGATACAGGTGTGCTGTTTCAAAGGGACACATGCACCTGCATGTTTATAGCAACACTATCAACAATAGCCAAAGTATGGAAAGAGCCCAAATGTCCATCGATGGATGAATGGATAAAGAAGATGTGATATATATATATACAATGGAGTATTACTCAGCAATCAAAAAGAATGAAATCTTGCCATTTGCAACTACGTGGATGGAACTGGAGGGTATTATGCTAAGTGAAATTAGTCAGAGAAAGACAATCATATGACTTCACTCATATGAGGGGTTTAAGAGACAAAACAGATGAACATAAGGGAAGGGAAACAAAAATAATATAAAAACAGGGAAGGGGACAAAACAGAAGAGACTCATAAATATGGAGTACAAACTGAGGGGTACTGGAGGGGGTGTGGGAGGGGGGATGGGCTAAATGGGTAAGAGGCACTAAGGAATCTACTCCTAAAATCACTGTTGCACTAGATGCTAACTAATTTGGATATAAATTTAAAAAAAACAAAAAAAGAAATCAATAATAATTACAAAAACTGGGTAGGGGTGCCTGGGTGGCTCAGCTGGTTAAACATCTGACTGTGGCACAGGTCATGATCTCATAGTTCATGAATTTGGGCCCTGCATCAGGCTCTGTGCTAATAGCTCAGAGCCTGGAATCTGCTTCAGATTTGTATCTCCCTCTCTGTCTGCCTCTTCCCTGTTCATGCTCTGTCTCTCTTGCTCTCTCTCAAAAATAAACATTAAAAAAAATTAAAAAGAAAAAAAGAATACTGGGTAAACCAAAGCATTTAGGAATACACATATTTCTTAAGAATTAATGGATCAAAGAAGAAATCACAAGAGAAATAAAATATTTTTAAATGATAATGAAAACATAACATATCAAAGTATGTGGAACACAGCTAACGCAGAACTTAGAGGGAAATTTATAATTTTAAGTGATTACATTAGAAAAGAACCTCTAAAATCAGTAATCTGAGTCCTCACCTTAGAAACTAGGGGAAGAGGGGAAGCAAATAAAAAACAATTAGGTATAAATGAAACAATAAAGATATGGCAACTGGTAAAATAGGAAATGAACAAATAAAGAAAATGAAATGAAACCAATGGTCCTCTGAAAAGATTACTAAGATGAGAAGCCTCTTGACAGACTGTACAAGTAAAGACAAAAAATAAAAATTACATTTCATTCCAGTATCAGGAATGCAAGAGAGGGCATTGTTACAGACCCTAAGTCACTAAGCATTTAATAAGACACTATTATTAACAACTCTATGGCATAAATTTGGCAGCTTAGATGAAATAACCAAAATGCTAAAAAGATATAAATCACCAAAATTAAACCAAAAAGAAATCGAAAATATTAATAGCCCTATATCAATTAAAGAAACCGAATTGTAAATAAAAACCTTTCCACAAAGAAAACTCCAGCCTCAGATAGCTTTACTGGTAAATTCCATCAAACATTTAGAGGATAAATAACACTAATCCTCCACAAATTCTTTCAGAAAACTGAGGAAATACTTTCCAACTCAATTTACAATGTTAATATTATCCCCACATCCAAATAATAAAAAGATCACAAGAAAACCACAGAACTGATAATCCCTCATTAACACAGATGCAAAAATCCTTCAGAAAATTATAGCAAATGAAATCCAACGTAATGTAAAATGATTATTCATTATAACAATGTGAATTTATCTTGGTAATATGAAAAGCTTATCTAAAAATCAGTCCCTATAATTTACCATACTAATACAGTACAGAAGAAAAAATATGATTTCAATAGATGGAAGAATGCCATTTGACAAAATTCAGTACCTACTCAGGATAAAAGCCCCTGGACAACAAGAACAGAAAAGAACTTCTTCAACCTGACAAAAAGTATATACAAATAACCTATAATATCATTTATAAGTGCAGAAAAATATTAACTACTTTGGGATATATAGTTTTTAAATATGTACAAGACCTATATACTGTGACCTACAATATATTGTTGAGATAACACCGACATAAACTGAGAGATCTACCATGTTCATGGACTGATAATCTCCACTGGTAGTTTGAATACAAAGTCAAAACTCAATAAAATCCCAGCTGGCCTTTTTTTTTTTTTTAACTTGTGGAAGGTGACAAATTTTTAAATTTATATAGAAAACCTAGAAAAGTCAAAACAATTTTGAAGAGGGAAAACAAATTTGGAAGACCCATACTATAGGATTTCAAGACATACTAAAGCTACAGTAATCAAGATAGTTTGGTACTCATAGAATAGACCAATGGAATAAAACAAAAGCCCAGAAATAGACCTACACTTATTTGACTTTCAAATGTAGTCAATTGATTTTTGACAAGGTGCTGGGTGAATTCAATGAGGAAAGACACTCTTTCCAACAAATAAGTCTGGAACAATTAGATATTCATATAAAAAATTTTTTAACTTCATTCAATCCCTTACCTCATGCCATACATAAAATCAACTAGATATGAATGACAGATTTAAATGTAAATGCTAACATTATTATACTTGAAGAAAATAAAATCTCTGTGACACTAACTTGGGTAATTATTTCTTTCTTTCCAAGTTTATTTATTTTGAGAGACAGAGAGAGAGAGAGAGAGAGAGACTGAGAGTCCCAAGAATGCTCTACACTGTCAGTGAAGAGCCCAACAGCGGGCTCAATACCGCAAACCATGAGATCATGACCTGAGCTGAGATCAAGAGTCAGACGCATAACCAACTGAAGCACCTAGGTGCCCCAGGGCAAATATTTCTTAAACAAGGCACAAAAAAGCATTGAACCACTGGTTCATTGGTTGTTCAGTAGCATGCTGTTTGATCTTAACATGTCTGTGAATTTCCCAGTTTTCTTTATGTAATTTCTAATTCATACCATTGTGATATTGATAAAGATGCTTGATATGAAATCAGTCCTCTTGAATTAGTTAATACTTGTCTTGTGCCCTAACATGATCTATCCCAGAAAATGTTCCATGTACACTTGAGAAAAATATGTACACTGTTCCTTATGGATATTCTGTATTTATCTGTTAAGTCCATCTGGTCTAACATGTCATTTAAAGCCAATGTTTCCTGGGGTGCCTGCGTGGCTCAGTCGGTTAAGCGTCCGACTTCGGCTCAGGTCATGATCTCACGGTCCATGAGTTCGAGCCCCACGTCGGGCTCTGTGCTGACAGCTCAGAGCCTGGAGCCTGTTTCAGATTCTGTGTCTCCCTCTCTCTCTGCCCCTTCCCTGTTCATGCTCTGTCTCTGTCTCAAAAATAAATAAATGTTAAAAAAAAAATTTTTTTTTAAATAAATAAATAAATAAAGCCAATGTTTCCTTACTGATTTTATCTGGATAATCTATCCATTGACGTAAGTGGGGTATTAAAATCTCCTACTATTGTTGTACTGCTATCTATTCCTCCTTTAGGTCTGTTAATATATGCTTTATACATTTGGGTGTTCCTATGTTGGGTGCATAAATACTTACAAGTGTTATATTCTCTTGTTGGATTGATAACTTTATCATTATGTAACACCCAACTATGTCTCTTACTACAGTCTGTACTTTAAAGTCTATGTCTGATATAAGTATAGCTACTCCAGCTTTCTGTTCATTTCCAGTTGAAAGGAATACCTTTTCACATACTTTCACTTTCAGTCTCTTGTAGGCAGCACATAATAGGTCTTGTATTTTTATTCATACAACCACTCTATTTTTTTGATTGGAAATTTAATTCATTCATATTTAAAGTAATTTTTGATAGGTATGTGCTTATTGTCATTTTGTAAATTGTTTTCTGGTTGTTTTCGTAGTTCCTCTCTGTTCCTTTCTTCTTGCATTGCTCTCTTTGTAGCTTGATGACTTTCTTCAGGGGTATGTTTATGTTCCCTTTTGTTTATCTTTTGGGTTTTTTAGTATAGGTTGTTTTTTTGTTTTGTTTTTGCCTTGTGGTTACCATGAGGCCTATAACAACTCATATCTGTAATAGTCGATCTTTAGTTGATAAAAACACTTAAGTTTGGTCCCATTCTAAAGCTCCATATTTTTATTCCCTTCCCATGTCTTATGCTTTTGATGTCACATTTTACATCTTTTCTATCTTGTGTATTTCTTAATTATTGTAACCGTCATTACTTTTACTATTTTTGTCTTTTAACCTTCATGTTAACTGTATGTGATTAATCCACTACCTTTTTACTATATATTTACCTTTCCAGTGAGATTAATTCTTTCATGTATCTTCTTGTTATTAATTAGCACCCTTTCTTTTCAGCTTAAAGAAGTTTCCTTCTGGGACGCCTGGGTGGCTCGGTTGGTTAAGCACCTGACCTCGGTTCAGGTCAGGATCTCACAGTTCATGAGTTCAGGTCCCGCATCAGGCTCTGTGATGACAGCTCAGAGCCTAGAGCCTGCAGCCTGCTTTGGATTGTGTTTCCATCTCTCTCTGCCCCTTCCCCACTCGTGCTCTGTCTCTCTGTGTCTCTCAAAAATAAACATTAAAAAAAATGATTAAAAAAAATCTCTAACATTTCTTTTAAGGCTAGTTTAGTGCTGATGAACTCCTTTAGGTTTGATTGTCTAGAAAATGCTTTATCTCTCTTTCAACTCTGAATGATAACTTTGCCAGGTAAAGTATTCTTGGCTGGAAGTTTTTTTTCTTTCAGCACTTTGAATATATCATGCCATTCTCTATGGGCTGCAAAGTTTCTGCTGAAAAACCTGCTGATAGTTTTATGCGGGTTCCCTTGTATATAATGAATTGTTGTTCTCTTGCTGCTTTTAATATTCTCTCCTTGTCTTTAAATTTTGACATTTTAGGGGCGCCTGGGTGGCTCAGTCAGTTAAGCATCTGACTCCCGATTTCAGCTCAGGTTATGATCTCACAGTTCTTGAGTTCAAGCCCTGCATCAGGCTCAGTGCTGGGAGTGCAGAGCCTGCTTGTGATTCTCTCTCCCTCTCTCTCTGCCCCTCTCCTGCTCATTCTCTCTTTCTCTTTCTCTCAAAATAAAGAAACTTTAAAAAGTGAAAAACTTTTTTTTATATTAAAAAATAAAAATAAAAAATAAAATAAATTTTGACATTTTAATTATAATGTGTCTTGGTGTGGGTCTCTTTGAGTTGATCTTACTTGGAACTCTCTAGACTTCCTGCATCTGGATGTCTTTTCTTCCACCATGTAGGAAAGTGTTCAACCATTATTTCTTTAAATAAAATCTCTGCCCCTTTCTCTATCTTCTTCTTCTGGAACCCCAATAATGCAGATGTTAGTCCACTTGATGTTGTCCACCATGAGACCCTAAAGCTATCTTCACTTTTTTTGAACTCTATCTGGTACACTACTTATTTCCATTTCATTAAGGTTTTTTCTGTGGTTTTATTTTTTCATTTGGAACATATTCCTCTGTTTCTTGATTCTGCTTTACTTTCTGTTGGTTTCTATATAGTACAGTACATGAAACTACCATTTCTCCCAGTACTGAAAAAGGGACCTTGTGTAGGAGCCCCAGCTCTTTGTTGTCTCTCAAATCTCTGTACTTGTCCAAGAAGGCTATTATATTTTTAGTAGCTTCCAGTAGAATGATGTGCCAAGGCCTGTCAGTGTCTCTAAGGGGAGGATCTCAGCACCTAGACGAAGACTTTTTGGAAGCTAGATTCTCAGGCAACAAATAACCTTTAATAGTATGCAAATATATACAGTCTCATTAAACCGTAAGCATAAGCCCCACTGGCCAGGTGATCTAGCAGTACCCTTAGGCAGCAATCCTAAAACTCAGGGCTTTAGATGAGTATATATGCTTCTTCTGGGGGGGCCACTAGTGAGCTAGAGCAAGGCAGAGGGAGAGCATCAAGATGGCATCCACAGCCTAAGTTCCTTGAAAACAGCTCTGCAGCCCACTAGATATGAGCCAAACCTGAAGAAGCGCCTCAAGCGAAAGCTCCAAGACAAGCAAAGATGCCTCCTTCACAGGAAGACTGTGGTTTGTCTCAGTTTGCTATCTACACAGTGCCCTGGGCATGGGAGCCTGCCAACAACTTGTTTTTCTAATTACCACAGTCTTGTAGGACCCTGGAATGCAAGCCCCTTGGCCAACAGAGTCGGGCAATTGAGGGGCATCTCCTGGGTAGCAGCTGCAAACACCAGGGCATCAGACATAAAAACAAGAGCACCAGCCATGTGTAAAGAGCTCCCTTACAGGAGACACTGGTGATGTGGAACATGGCAAAAGGAGACTGTGGAGATAGCACCCACTCTCCAAGGTCCCTGGAAAGGATTACAGTCAGCCCCTAGATGCATATTTAATTAGAAGCTTGTCCCCCAGGCTGGGGCCAAGACAAATAGGCCTCCTTTACAAAAAGACTAAGCTCCGGCCTCTGTTGCCTCTTGCCGGGGGTTGGGGGTAGTACCTGTTCAAGAAGCCTTTCTCCATTGGTTACAGTCCTGGGTAGCCATAAACATAAGCGCTCCTGGTTGCCAGACTCATGCGATATAGAGGTGTGCCTTGGCAGCAACCACAAAAACTGGGGTATCAAACAGGGTGTGTATGAGCTCCTTTCTTGGTGACACCTATTATGACAGTCCCGTGGGACCAGAAACACAAACTCCCATGGCCTCCAGCACCAGCAGTCAAGATGCAGCCCCGGGGCAGCAGCTGCAAAGATCAAGGCACACAATGTTTGTAAAAGCTCCCTTCTGAGAGAGAGTGGAACTCTGACATACGCAAACAGAGAGCATGAAGATGATGCCTGCCAGTCTCCGTCCCTGAATGTTCCAGCAGGCTCCTAGATGTGTGTATTAAATTAGATGGCTGCCCCTCAGACTGATATAACATAAGCTGGTGAGCGTCCTTCACTTTATGTCTGGACAAAATAAACTGCCTCTGAGCTGGGCCCTAAGGCAGGTAAGTCTGAGCCCATAGGCCCTTTAAATGCTGTCTCCCTAGGGTGCCTAGGTAGCTCAGTTGGTTGAGCATCCAACTCTTGATTTTGGCTGTAATGATCTCATGGTTTGTGGGTTCGAACCCCAAGTCAGGCTTCATGCTCTCAGCGCAGAGCCTGCTTGGGATTCTTCCTCACTCTCTCTCTCTCTCTCTCTCTCTGCCCCTCCCATGCTCAGGCTCTCTGTCTCTATCAAAGACACATAAATGAACACATGGAAAAAAAAAAAGGCTGCCTCCCAGAGTGCTACAATCTTGTGGGTCTTAAGAAATAAGCCCCACTGCTTTCCAAAGTTAGATGTTTTCGGCAGGGGGCAGAGGGGAGGGTGGAGGGGGAGGGTCTCTCAGGTGCGTGGTTATAAAAGTAGGGGCCTCCCAATATAAGGGTCAAACCCTTTGCTCCCTGGGACAAACTCCAAGTTGTCTCTGAGCTCCTTCCTAGTTGTGAGTGGCTTCACCAGGAGTATAGTTTGTGGCAAGAGTGTCCCAGCCTCTGCTACCCACTTCAATGTGGTTTTCTTTTTGCTTGCCCAATGTGTAGCTGTCAGTCATCGAGGCTTTGAGTTTAAGAGGAAATTGTTCCATATGTAGCTACAGACTCGGTGTGTCTATAAGAGAAAGTTCAGGGTCTTCCTACACTTCCATGCTGAACTAGAACCACGTAACACATATTTGAAAAAGCACCTATATCTGGAATATATAAAGAACTCTCAGCTCAAAATAAGACAAGCAATCCAATTAAATATAATATATAAAATCTGAACAGATACTTCACCAGTGAAGATAAACAAATGGCAAATAAGCACATGAAAAGATGCTCATCACTAATCATCTGGAATATAGAAGTTAAAGCCACAATAAGAAACCTTCTAAAACATCTAGTTTAAGCAACTGACAATATCAAGTGCTGAAGAGGATATGTAGAACCTGGTACTTACATACTGCTGATGAGAAATGAAAATAGTACAGTCACTTTGGAAGACAGTATACGGCAGTATATCTTATAAAGCTAAACACACATTTACCGTACACTTCTTCAATCTCACTTCTAGGTATTAAAAGAAATAGAAACACAAAAATGTGTATGCAGATATTCATAATAGTAAAATTGGAAACTAAAATTCAAATGTCTATAGAAGAAAAAACTACTGAGTGGATAAGCAAATGGTGATATATCCATGCTGCTAAAGGCTACAGAGCAGTAAGAAGGAACAAAATATTAAAGAACATAATATCAAAAGTCTCAAAAATATTATGTTAGGTAAAAGCAAAGTCAAACACAAAAGACTACATACTATATGATACTATATGAAATTCTAAAATGACAAAACTATAATAGAAAGCAGATTAGTGGTTACAAATTTTTGGATAACTAAAAATTTTGGATAACTAAAACATTTATTGATTGTGACAGAATACACAATAAACAAAATTCATCAAACTGTACACTAAGAATGGGTGATTTTATTATATGTAACTTATACCTTAGTAACGTTAGGGGAAAACTCCATACCTAGAGAAACTTGATAGATAAAATTATCTCTGATAAGTTTTGACACTTTGAGGCTCAATACTATAGGGTCTTACGAAATTAACTAAGATTAAATTTCATGTATATTGAAATCTTAATATGGGAGAAGAATAGTTTACAATGATTTGCCATCAAATGATTTTCAAAATTATTCTGGTCTCAGATTTCTAGAAATAAAAATGAAAGGTGATAAAAAAAAGTTTCATAAAAATAGTAGAAGAAAAATTGTAAAAAATATCAATTTGAAATACATGTCACAAATAATGGATAATGACAAACAAATTTGAGGGGAACAATTTCCCATAGGAGTTAATTACAGTCTACTCCTAATGATTTAAGGACTTTCCTAGACTCATTCTCAATGATTTGGGTGCTTTTCTAAACTCCTTCTTATGTGATCCTGTGACTATGCAAAGAGGCTCTTGACAGAGTACTTGGGATATTAAAAGCTGACCATTTCACCATGGTTAAGTCCTTAGACCTAGAGAGATAAAGAGTTTCTTATCACAAAATGGGGGGGGGGGGGGAGTTAAAACAAAGAAAACAAAGCATGTTTCTGCAAAAACTTTATTTTCAAAAGGAACCATTTTGTTTTAGATTTCAAACTCATCAATGTAAAATTTTGTTTTCAAAAGATTTCCTCAATGAAACAGTTCATTTCTATGCTATTTAGTTCACTGTATTTTTACAAGCACCAGGCTGAGCAAACCATGATTGAGAGAAGCCATCTTATGCACATTGCTGTTGTCCCACATCATTCAGAACAAACCTTTTTAGATCGTTAACTACCACAGGAGTGCTGATTACACAGGCACCAGCAATTTCCTAACCAATGACCACCTGAACAATGATGTGTTCAGCTTCTCAGACCCTGCAGCCTTTCAAAGGTGAATCATTTCACAGTTTGGAACTAGATCTCCATAGCAACTTCCCTTTGAGGGTTTTAGAATCACCATCCAGTAATTCTATGATCATCAAGCTCAACCATTCCCAATGGTTCTTTTCACAGCAGATGGAAAAGGAAGCCTTGAAATTTTACAGTCTATTTCAAGCAATTCATCTGGCAGCCTATTAGAATTCAAAATATTTCGACCTTCAATCACAAAGCATGTTATCTGAAGCTGTGGTGATCTCAAGTCAAGACAAGCAGACGTTTTAGTCTAATCATCCATGATGAGAAGAGACTGACAAAAACTCTTAATTCAACCACCATCAAAATGCTTATTTTAACTGCATGAAAGTCTTTCAACAGGCAATGAAAACACACCATGTACCATTTTATCACAACCTTCTGTTCAAGGAAAATATGAATTCTGAATATTGACATGGATCTCTGTGCTTCTTAGACTGCTTGGAACAAATACATTTCTTAAAAGTCAGCATAAATCCAATTTAAGAGGACTATTTCTCTCCCTTGCAAAAGCCAAAAACTACAAGCAAATGGCAATGGACTTTAGATAAAGTTAGTCAGCAAGTATATCTGGACTGCTTAAGTTTTTTTCAGGCAAACTTTAACATTAATAATAAGAAAATAACAATTCCTCAGGAAATTAATCAAGTAAGAGGCAAAGGCAGATCTTAAAGAAAAACTTAACTGACAGAAAGTCACTGACTTTTCCCTATTCCAGTAATTTTCTAATGGTTTCAAAATATACTAACCCTCCTTCTTTAAAATATTGCATTCAATCACATTTAAAAAACTATACATTTCCAATTGCTAATAAACACAATTAACAAGTTCTTATCCAGACGCTTTTTACTTAAAAATTCAAGTGTATGTCATAATTTCACTAAATAATTTTCAGAATCTATTCCACATGTAAACCACATATGGGTATTTATTTCAGTATTACAAATGTTTAGTGGCATATTAGAAGCTCCATGTAAAAATTTTAAATGCTATTTTCTAATTACTAATCAAATCAAATCAAATCAAAACACAGTTCCCTCTGAAGAACTACACCAACTTAAGAATACACTACACATTGGCAAAACAGGAATCACTAAATCAATTCAAAGCAGATGATAATTTTTTTAATATCAGAACATAACTATTAACTATTTTTGCATAGTCTGAAACGTAAAATAGAACAAGGAAATATATATGGTTTTCTAAGTGACCACCTAGAGTCTTCACATAGTTAATGACTGTTGAACTAAGCCAATTTTAACTTATAAATCCACAAAGACAAATTCTGAAGCCTCAGTGCTTTAGAAAAAGTAAGATTAAATTTAATTATCTCGTAAGTATGAAAAAGTTTAATAGACTTATTCTACTTCCTAAAGACAAAGACACAAACATACACACACTTCATACAAACTATATTTTATACTTTCTGTATAAAATGTGGCAGCTAATTTGTCTTTATATGAGCCTATGAAATAAATATCTCTCAAATCAAATACATATTTATAGTTTGTTGTCTGCCTTATGCTTGACTTAAATATCTAATCACAAAAAAGAAGATAGCAAAATTATTTCATGTTGTATAATTAGCTCTCCAAAACTTGTGCAAACTAGATAAACTCCGGACTTCGGAAAACTAATGCAAGTTTCTAAAGGAAAAATAAACAATTTAACAATTATTTCAATGATAAAATCATTAACTTTCCTTCTAAGGAGAATCCCCTCTTATTTTCAAAATCTCCACTTCCACTAGGAAGTGAATAAGAAGATGCTGTAACGATATGCCTTACTTGCCTTATGTTGGATGGGTTTAGTTTATGATCTAAGCTATAGAACTTAAATTTAATCCAAGGACAAAGCTTACATTAAAAAGATAATGAGCAGAAAATTATATACACAGGCATTCGTGCATTTTCTACTTTTAATTATAAGTAGTTTATTTTACTTATATTGGGGGAGGAGGCACGGGGTGAACAACCAAGGGAATCACAAAAACACTAATGCAATTCTAATACCTAAAATTCTCAAAGCACAATTTAATGGCTACAGTTTGACAACAATGTGGAAAATTGCTGGCTATTAGTACCATACATCAAAGTTTAAATAAACAAAAACTTCTCAAAATAGTTATGCGTGAGCATTGTATCATATAATATCTGAGTTCAGTTTACTAAATATTCCAAATTTCATGTATGTATGCTGGATATTCAAATATATATCTTTGTTGGCCTACAAGGCTCTGTTATGGGCACTCTATCTCAACTTAGAAATACTTAAAAACTCTTCACTATCAATAATTATGGAGTCTTTAAATATTTTTGCTCAATTATCTGTAAAACAGAAGCTCACACAGGATGGCCTGAGAATATATAAAGATTACATAGACATTTCTATTGGGGGTAACAACATTATAATAAACTTCCTAAAACTATATGCCCCTTAGAATACAAAGCAGATTCACCAACTAATTCTGAGTTACCATGAATTTCATCATTTGTCTTAATTCTCCATTTGGCTGTGAACTTTTTAAGAACAGATATATTATGCATTTTACTAATCTAATCCTTTAGGGTTTTACATCTGATATTGTAGACACACAATAAATGCCTGCTATCAATTATTAGATAGTAATGATAGCTATAACATAAAAACTCCATGTTCTTAAAACATTCTAGACTGGTAATAAACTTACTTTTCACCTGCCAGTCATATAATGAGAACCAGAAATTTAAAAAGATTAATTTACTGAGAAACCTTAATGAAAGAGAAAATATCTTGATATATCTTTATTTTTTACTTTTATCTTCCCTTCTCACCCATTTACAAGAAACTGCTCCTAACAATAAGCTACCATGCAACTACTGAGTTTTGTAGCCTAGGGTAACACTAAGTTTATTTTATAACGTATATTCAAGCAACATATCATAACTGAAAAACTCTTAAAAACTAGCTAATTAACAATAGAAGCATTTCTCTCAAAGAAGGAAAAAAGTTGAAGACTTCATAATAAAATATGTTAGGTTGTTAGGTTAAATATAATATTTAAGTTATGTGGAAAAATGGAAAGCAATTTTACATTCAAATATAATACTAAGAATAACTATAAAACATGCATCCATTTTTATTTTTATCAATAGCTATGCCTACATTTTCACTACAAAATACTGGGAGCATATAAGTAAAACCACACTACTTAGCTTTAAGTCCAGCATTAGAAATTTGGCCACATAAATCAAAGTATAAATTTGTGTATGCGTGTTTATGTGTGTGTGTGTGCATGTGTGTGCTTCTTCGATCAATATAGCAAAAGTATAGTTACCACAGTACTTGACCTCTGACTGGGGCAGCAATCTAAAGGAAAACTCCTTTAGCAAGTGTGTTATTCCTCAGGTAAGACAGCAGGATGCAGTATAATGGCTGAAATCTCTTTCATAAAGACAGTCATACTACTTCAATAATATTCTAAGTCCCTACTACTCTGCACACAGAAAACTTCAGGAAGACCCTTTTCTATTAGACTATCCAGACCTGACAAAATATTAAAGTATGCAATTGCAAGTTACACTGGATTTTGGCATACATAATTTGATCCTGTCAATCTGGGAAAAGATACAAACCTAAAACAATAAAAGTATCTAAGAGGTGTTCATAATAAATGCCAAAGCCTTAAACATAAATGCTAACAGTATGTTTTGGTTAAGCAGACAGCTTACAAACAAGTAACACCCTTTAAGATGTATACACCCTTTGACTCAGTAATTTCTACTTTTAGGAATTTACCTGAAGGAAAAAAAATCTGGTGGATAGAAGGTATGTACAAGGAGGTCTGTAGCATCATTCACCCACTCATTCAACAAATATTGAGGAGCACCCATGTGTCTGCTGTCATGGAACTTACATGCTAGAGGGACAAAGGAATATTAAACAAGAAAATTGGTTACTGGCTAACGTTCAATCAGAGAGAAAAATGGTGGGAAAAAAAAGCATTTGGCAATATGAAGGTCATTGGTGACCTGCACAAGAACGTTTTTTTTTAATATTTTTTAAATATTGATTTATTTTGAGAGAGAGAGTGGGGGAGGAGCAGAGAAAGAGGGAGAGAAAATCCTAAGCAGGATCCACACTCAATGCGAGCCCCATGCAGGGCTGGATCTCACAACCGTGAGATTGTGACCTGAGCCAAAATCAAGAACCGGGCACTTAAATGTCTGAGCCACCCAGGCACCCCAACAAAGGCATTCTTTAAATGCTCTTTTGGGAGCAAAAGCTCACTGGAGTAGGTAAAAAGAAAACTGAATGTGGAAAAATGGAGACAATATAAACAAGATCTTTCAGTTTTGTTGTGAAGGAGAAGAGAGAAATTAAGCAGTAGCTGGAGGGAGTCATTATACCATGTTTGTACTGTCATGAGTGAGAACAAATCCATAGAGAGGAAACATGATACAGAAAAGAGAGGGCATGGCAGCAGGATCATAGTCCGATAGGAGAGAGGAGGAAGCAGACTTTATGTGCAAGTGCAGGGGTTAAACAACTCACCTGTTATAATAAGAGAAAACACTTGACTATGATACAGGTGGAGATGGGATGACCACTCAAAAACACCAGGCCCCACTCTCAAAGTCCTTTAATTTGCGGTTGCATCTGTACCCAATTATTCACATGATCCCTTACTTCCTTCAGTTTGTTACTCAAATGTCAACTTTTCAGGGAAGCCTCCCCTTGTAGTGTTTAAAACTGCAAACCCCTTGGTTCATCATGGGATCTAGCCCATGTTGGGCTCTGTGCTGAGGAGCACAGAGCATGCTTGGGATTCTCTCCCTAACTCCCTGCGCTTCCCGCACACTCACTCTCTCTCACCTCTCTCTCTCAAAATAAATAAATAAACTTAAAAAATAAGTAAATAAAATTGCAAACCTCACCCCAACACTACTATCCGCTTTCCCTATTTTATTTTTCTTAGTATTTATACCATCAAATATACAAATATTTTACTTTTTAAACATTTTGTTTATTGTCTATAATAAATCTCTAGTGGTAAAGGACCACTAAAGAAAACTCGGACATCTCTTTAATAAAATGGGATGCGATCTCAACAAAAAGATTAAAAGGTCAATTTTTGCTAATATCTGCACGTAACTTACTTCCATAAAAATAATGTCTATTTCATTGCATTCAGTTGTAAGGGAGGAACAAGTTATAATGCAATGGCATACAAGATTCCAGGTTGGCAGAAAGTAGGTCACTGGCATCACAATAAACTAGCCAATGGTAGCCAGACTTGATAATCCAACCACCTGCTATGCATCAGTGAGCCAGAAGTGTGACCAGCAGAAGCTAGTCTCTAAAGAGTTTTTTCATATATCCCAGAAGTATACACTAGGGCAGAGAAAATGGGAGAGGAAAAGAGGCAGCACATGGCCTAGGTTTGGGAAGCGAGATCCTAACCTGAAAATCTAATTACATCATATACCATTAATGATCTTTATCTCTTCATATCTATTGAGTATACCAAACAGCTATCATATCCCTCTACTTAATGATAATTAGTTTGTTCTCACAGATGTAAAGACAAAAGAACTGGTGATACTTGTGATATATAAAAGGACCAAAATGCAAACAAAAAACAAACAAAAATACCCAAAAAACAAAAAAGACCAGGATGGGGAAGGCAGGGACGGCCTTCATCTGGATACTACCATTTACAAGTTGAATGACATTAGGCAAGTCAAAATCTAAGTCTTAGATTCCTCATTTGTAAAATAAGGAAAAATGAAAAGAATAAAATGAAGACAATAGTGTAAAATATACATAACAGTGGTACTTCCTCTTAGGACTGTGATAAAAGATTAAATATAATTCAGCCACCTGGGTGGCTCAGTTGGTTAAGTGTCCAAACTTGGCTCAGGTCATGATCTCACAGCTTGTGAGTTTGAGCCCCACGTTGGGCTCGGTGCTGATAGCTCAGAGCCTGGAGCTTGCTTCAGATTCTGTGCCTCCGTCTCCCTCTCTCTGCCCCTTCCCCACTCACACTCTCTTTCTCTCTCTCTCAAAAATAAAAACATTTAAAAAAATTAAAAGATTAAATATAATTCATGTAAAAGGCCTAGAACAGTCCTAACCTCAAATGAAACTCAACAAATTGTACTCAGTAAATCTTGGTCCCATCAATATTGCCAGAAATGTTCAGATCTCCAGAGACTGTACTGAACTTCGATTTCCAGATCAAGATGACCAAGAGAAAAAATGCGGCATTTGGAGAGGGACACAGGTATATTCTTTGATCCCATTTTTCCCTCTCTTATTCCCAACTAGTAAGCTATACTCCGTCTAGCTAAAGAAGAAAATTTCTACCTGGTTCCATGTTGACTGGTCAGCTATCTGTAGCATCAAAGCAGAGAAATTCAAGCATCCAAAGTTTGGTGGACAACCACCAAGTTGGTATCTACCAAATTAAATTTAGCCTTCAAAAATGGGTATTTTCCCCTTGCCCTATGAGTATAGGCTATATTTGACTTGTTTCCAAAGAAAAGGAAAACTGAAAAAGAAAACACCATAACTTTACAGTGGAGAAACATAACAAGCACCACCTTCACCATGTGATAAAAGTTTATATCATCACTGATGTAAATGTAGATACCATGTACTCCTGGACACGATTATGAAGGGCACTTCACCTCTGTGGTACCTTTTCAAAACTGACAACCCCAATCTAATCATGAGAAAAACATAAGACAAACCCAGTTTGAGGAACATACTACAAAAGATTTCAAGAGTCAAAATCATTAAGGTCATGGAAAAGAAGGAAAGTCTGAGAAGTTATCAGAGACCAGAGAAGACTAAGGAAACATGACAAGTAGATATAATGTGGAATCCTGAATTGGATCCCAGAACAAAAAAAAGGACATCAGTGGATAAACTGGTGAAATCCAAATAGTCTGGAGTTTAGTTAACAGAAATACACCAATGCCAGTTTCTTAGTTTTAACAAATGTACCATGGTAAGACGATAAGGGGAAACCGAAACTGGGTGAGAGGGATATAGGAGAACTCTCAGTGCTATCTTTGAAACTTTTCTGTAAATCTAAAATTATTTCAAGTAAAACATTTATTTAAATACAAATGGGCACTAATGGCATGGCTAGAAATTCAGGATATGTTAAATGAGGAAAAAAACCAATTTTCAATATAATACATATAATATGATCCTACATTCTTTGAAAAATAGATTTTTTTAATTATAAAAGTAATGTGTTTTCACATATTTAGAACACACAGGTGCATTAGCTACAATAAAACTAAATAAACAAATCCAAAAAAAGTGCATTAACAAACAAAAAGTTTATTTCTTTTTAATTTCAAGCTTGAAATGAATGGTCCAGCCAGTGAAGCGATCCTGCTCCTTCTAGTCATTCACGAATCCAGGTTCCTTCTGAGACATGACTCTACTATCCTCTAAGGCATCATAATCACCTGCATGGTCTAAGCACTTTTAATTAAAACAGCATAAAAGAACTACTAGAGGAGCTACAACCAATGTTAAAAAATCTAGGACCACAAGTGTCACCTATCACTTCCTTTCAGAATCCACTGCTGAAAATGAAGACACGTTTCCATTCCCAATGTTTGGAAATGGAGTAAAAACTGTAGTAAAAATGAATAGCCATGTGCCTGGAAGAAGAACATGGATTTTGGTGGATGACAAGTAGTTGCCACCTAAAGAGGTAGGCAAAAAGAGGAAATTATCTAGAAATCTACAAATAACCATTATTAACATCTGAATACAAAATTTGAGACTTTTGCGGGGGGGAGGGGGACAACAAAACCAGAATACTTCTATATATACTGCTTTGTATATAACCTTGCTTTTCACTTCAAATGTCATGGACACTGTCAACTTTAATATAAACTGCATTGTATTCCATTGAATTAAGGTACTATATCTAATTTCACCGAATCTATATTTTATCCATCCTTTTAAGGCCTTCTCCAAAACCTATGTTATCTAGTAAGGCCTCCCTTACATTGAGTTTATAGATTCATTATGCTGATGCTGGGTGGATCATTAGGTCTCAGTTATAGTTTGAAATGCATAGTAAAGATGTGAAGGTAAAGTATTCTGGGTATTTCAGATATATAAGCCTTTTATATTCAACTTACGCATTAGTCATTCAAGAATATGGAAAATTTTTCACATTTTTTGAGTAATCTCTACAGTACTTAAAGAATCATTAAACAGACTGATTTTTAAAATATTCTTAATACACAAACATCACTCAGAAACATCATATAACAGAAGGGAAGACTACATTTATAGTACCAGCGACAGGGTGCCTGGGTGGCTCAGTTGGCTAAGCATCTGACTTCGGCTCAGGTCATGATCTCATGGTTCGTGAGTTCAAGCCCCGCATCAGGCTCTGTGCTGCAGCTTGGTGACTGGAGACTGCTTCCAATTCTGTGTCTCCCTCTCTCTCTGTCCCTCCCCTGCTCCCTCCCTCCCTCCCTCTCTCTTTCTCAAAAATAAACATTTTTTAAAAATTTATAATACCAGCAATAACAGAGAAAAGATAAAACACCTGAAATAAATGTTTTATAAGAAATGTGCAAAACCAACCAAAGGGGACACTTAAAACCTTTCTAAACACTTCAAAAGTAGACTTAAACTTTTAAAAGAATACTATGTAAAAGAAAAAGAATACTATGTTTTTAAATGGAAAAGAATGTAAATTCTTGTTAACTGACTTATAAATTTAATGCCATCATAATAATTCCAACCAGATTTCCTTTTCTGGTATGAGGAAAGCTGATTAATAAGTTTATAGAGAAAGAATAAACAAGCAAGAATGGCCAGGAACACTCTTAAAGGGAACAGCCCTACCAGATATTACAATATATACTAAGTCTTGATGATTTTATTAAAAAGTGTCACGTTAGCAAATAAATAAAAGGACACTGATGAAAGAGACTAAGAAGATTCAGAGTAGACCCAAACACTTAGAGGAATCAAGCATATGATGAAGGTGGCATATAAAATAAATAAAAGATGGACTTCCTAGTAAATACTATGACAACCAAAGAGCCATTCTCGAATAAGTAAAAATAAAACAGGACCCTTCCGCACAGTGTATACAAAGATAAACTCTAAACGAATTAGAGATTTAAAAATAAAGAATGTGGGGCAGCTGGGTGGCTCAGTTGTTGGGCGTCCAACTTGGGTTCAGGTCATGATCTCCCGGTTTGTGGGTTCAAGCCCCACGTCGGGCTGACAGCTCAGAGCCTGGAACCTGCTTCAGATTCTGTGTCTACCTCTCTCTCTGTTCTCCCCCACTCGTATTCTGTCTCTCTCTCCGTCAGAAATAAAGATTAAAAAAATTTTTTTAATAAAATAAAATAAATAAAAATAAAAAGAATGGAAAGAAAATAAAAAGAATGAAATAAATAAAAAGAATGAAACCATAGGGGCACCTGGGTGGCTCAGTTGGTTGAGCGTCCGACTTCAGCTCAGGTCATGATCTCGCAGTTCAAGAGTTCAAGCCCCATGTCGGGCTCTGTGCTAACAGCTCAGAGCCTGGAGCCTGGAGCCTGGAGCCTGGAGCCTGCTTTGGATTCTGTGTCTCCTCCTCCTCTCTCTGTCCCTCCCATGCTCATGCTCTCTCTCTGTCTCTCAATAACAAAAGTTAAAAAAAATACATATATATATGCATATATGTATATACATATATAAAAAATGAAGCCATAAATGTACTGAAAGAAAATACAGGCAAATTGTTTTATAACCTTGAGCCACGGAAGGCCTTTTTAGTAATAATTTAGTTCAACTACCAAAAAAAAAAAATTTATAGCAAAACATACCATCAACAAAGTCAAATACAAATGAGAAACTGGGGGAAAATATCAGCAACTCATATAATATAGAGCTAATATTCCCAGTACATAAAGAATTCTTAGTTGTTGAGAGAAATAAAAGAAAAGTACAACCCAGTAGGAAAATGGGCCAGCAAAATAAACAGGCAATCCATAGAAAAATACAAATAGCTACTAGACATATGAAAAGATACTCACTGTCACTAATAATGAGAAAAGCAAAGTAAAACTATACTAACATACCAATTCTTCTAATGGCCTGCAAAAATTCTGTAAGATGAACACATATTTTGTGGGCAAGGTTACGGAGAAGTAAATAGTCTCATAAATTGCTGGGGGCAGTACAAAAATTATAACCCCTAAGAAGGAAATCTGACAGTTATCGTCATAAATACCAATAAATATGTTTTCCCTTTAGCTCAACAAGCCCATTTCTAGGAATCTATCTCTTATAAATTTAAATGTGTATGAAATGACATATTCACTACATTATTAATTGTGACACTGTAATATAATCAGATCAAAAACCAGGGAGCAATCCAAGTATCCAGCAATACTGAACCTTCTGAATAAACAATCCAACCATACAATGAAATACAATGCATTTGTGAAGAAAAATGAAAATAATCTCTGTGCATGGATATGGCAAGCTCTCCAGGATATTTTAAATGTCAAAAACCAAGGTTCATCACAGTGTATATGGTAGGCTTTCTGTTTAGGAAAGGGGAAGAAAATATATTTAACTGTATTTGCTAGTATTTGTAAGAAACTATAGAAGGATAAAAGAAACTAGCAAAAATAAATACTAGAGTTGTGAGGAGGACTTGGTAGATAAAGACACAGAGCAAGACTTCTCTGTAATCCCTTCATATATAATTTTTCCCTTTTTTAAATAAAGATTTCTATTTATTTGTATTTATTTTTAATGTTTATTTATTTTTGAGAAAGAGAGACAGAGCATGAGTGGGGGAGGAGCTGAGATAAAGGGAGACACAGAATCGGAAGCAGGCTCCAGGCTCTGAGCTGTCAGCCCAAAGCCCGACAGACATGGGGCTAGAACTCATGAACCATGAGATCATGACCTGAGCCAAAGTCAGACACTTAACCGACTGAGCCACCCAAGCACCCCAAAAGATATTTATTTTTTAAGTAATCTCTATTCCCAACGTGGGACTCAAACTCATAACCCTGAGATCAAGAATCGCATATTCCACCCACTGTGTGGCCCAGACACCCTTATAATTTTTCCCTTTGAACCACATATATAATTATTCAAAGCAATGACTTTTCCATTTAAATTTGTATAATATTTCTCAGTATTTATGTTTAGTGCTTGACATACATTATATTTAATTTAAATCTCACTATGAGTCTATACACCAGGAATGATGATAATCTCCACTTCATTCAAGAAGCTTTAAGTGTTACTGCTTACCCAAAACTAGTTAGTGAGTAACAAAACTGGAAGTGAAAACCACACATCTCTTTCCAAATATTGGGTCACTTCTATTTTGAGTATGTGAAATTCTATCTTCAAAGGCAATAAGTACTACTCATTGAAATCATTTACATGAAAGTTACCGACACAATATTAAACACAGATTTTTATCTACCAAAGAGTAACACTCTGCAGAATTCCCAAGGAAAAAGTGTACTGGTAACAGATTCTATTTCACAAATGAATTTTGAAAACTTCCTACGTTAAAAATAACTCCTGATCCAATATCATTTAGGAAATGGATAAGCCAGAAAAGTGTCAATGTATGTTTACATAATACTTTTTTCCTTTATTTCAGGTTGGTATTTTTGAAGTCTTAAATACAATGTGCCTTTTATCTCTACTCACACCCAAGTTAATTTGATCCCTTAAAATGAAAATTATTCCTTGAAAGTCAATTACCTTTAACTGGTGGGTACCACTGTGAAATAGTGGAATCCCTCATCATACATATATAGGAGTATCTAAATTTTAGATGCCCTATATGTCCAGGAGCTCTCTTGATCACTGCATACATATACAAACAAGTGAAACTAGGTGGAAATACTTTGCCAATCCCTGATTTAGATCATCTACATTTAGTGTGATTACTGATATGACCATTTGCTGGCTGTTTTCTATTTGTTCCATCTATTCTTTGCTTCTTTCTTCCTCTAACTTACCTTGTGCTGAGGATTTTTTTCATAATTCCATTTTACTGCCTCTACAGATTTATAATTTATGCCCCTTGTGCAAAATTTTTAGTGGCTGTCCAAAGGTTTACAATATACATTTTAAATTAATCTGAGGCCACCTTCAATAGTACCATACCATTTTATGTGCAGTGTAAGGACATTACAGTAATATATTTCTAACTACTCTCCTCCATGTTTTATGCAATTGTTCTTATCTTTTACTCTTATATACATCATAAACACATAATACATTGCTACTATTTTTGCTTTAGGCACTTATCTTCTAGAGCAAGGTGCGGCTCATGGGCCAAATCTAGCCCGTCGCCTGTTTTCAGAAATAAAGTTTTATTGGACCACAGCCATGCTCATTCATTTACATATTTCACACTTACAACCACAGAATTGGGTAGAAGAAACAGGCAGTATGGTTCTCAAAGCCTAAAATATTTAGTATCTAGCCCTATTTACATAAAAAGCTTGCTGTTCTTACAGAAAAAAATAAAAATTTTTTCCATTTCCAATGGTCTCTGTGTAGATCTAAGCTGTGCAGACCATCTTCTTTCTGCGTGAAGAATCTGCTTTCACATTTCTTATAGGGTTGGTCTGCTGGCAATGAATGCCTAGTTTTTGTTTGCCTAAGGAAAACTATTTCTCCTTTATTTTTGAAAGATATTTTCATTGGGTATGTATTTCTAGGCTGACAGGTTTTCTTCAATTCAGCACTTTAAAAATGTTGCTCCAATGTCTTTTGGCTTCCATAGTTTCTTAAGAAAAGTCAGCAATAGACCAAAATTCCTATCTTTGTTCTTGGTTTCTTTTTTCTCTGGGTGCCTTTCAAATTTTCTCTTTTGACTTTTGTTTTCAACAGCCTGAATACGGTGTGTGTGTGTGTGTGTGTGTGTGTGTGTGTGTGTGTTATGTACCCAAGGCTGTTATTCTCTGAGCTTCTCAAATCTGTGGTTTTGTGTCTCACTATTTTTTGAAAATTCCCAGTCATTATTTCCTAAAATATATCTTTTACCTCATTCTCTCTGTTTATTTCCTGGTATTTCAGGCATGCCTACATTAGGCCTTATGATGTTTTCTTGCTGTTCTTGAATATTCTTTTTTTCTTTCGTAAGTTTTCTTCTCTTTGTGTTTCAGTTTTGGTCACTTCTACTGACCTATCTTAAAGTTCACTGCTTCTTTCCTTGGTTGTGTGGAATCTACTAATGAGACTGTTCAAGACATTCTTTATCTGTTACTGTTTTCTGTTTGTTTGTTTTTAAATAGGCTCCATGCACAACACGGGGCTTGAACTCACAATCCTGAGATCAAGAGTCATGTGCTCCCACTCATTGAGCCAGCCAGGTGCTCCTACCACTGTGTTTTTCATTAACAGTATTCCACTTGACTATTTTCCCATCTCTGCTGAAATGACCCACATGATCATGCATATTGTTCACTTTTTAGTCCTTAACATGTTAATCACAGTAATTTTAAATTCCACTTCAGATAGTTGTAACATCTGTGTCATATCTGAGCTTAGTTCCAATAACTGCTTTTTATCTTGAGTATGTTTTTTCTTGCCTTTAGGTATGCCTTGTGATTTCTCTATTGAAAGGTGAACATCTAGTGTAAAATAGCAGAAATTAAGGTAAATAATTTTTTTTATGTAAGTTTATTTATTTTGAGAGACAGCCTGCATGTGTGCGCATACACACAAGTCGGGTAGGGGCAGAGAAGGGGAGAGGCAGAGAGAAAGGGAGAGGGACAGAATCCCAAGCAGGCTCCACTCTGTCGGCACAGATCTTGACTCAGGGCTCAAACTCACAAACCACGGGATCATGACCTGAGCTGAAATCAAGAGTCAGACACTTAACTGACTGAGTCACCCAAGCACCCCATGGTAAATAGTTTTTATGCTAGAAAAGAGACAAGCTTCTTCTTCTCCTAGGCCTCTAGGGGACTTTTGAGTGTACTCTGTTTGACTGTACTTCACAGATACTGTGTTTTTTTACAAACTGAAAAACAAACCCATGTTGAACAAGTCTACTGCTGCCATTTTTCCAATAGCACTTGCTCATTTTGTGTCTTTGTGTCACAATTTGGTAATTCTTGCAATATTTAAAACTTTTTCATTATTATTATAATTGTTATTATAATTAACACTGTGACCAGTGACGTTTCATGTTACTATTGCAACTAATTTGGGGCACCACAAACTGTACCTATATAGGATGGCAAATTCTCAACAAATGTTCTGTGTTCTGACTACTTCACTGACTGACCATTCCCTGGTCTCTCTCCTTCCCCCTGGGCCTCCCTATTCTCTGAGACACAGCAATATTGAAACGAAGCCAAGTAATGACCCTACAATGGTCTCTAAGTGTTTAAGGGAAAAGAAGAGTTGCATGTCTGTCACATTAAATCCAAAGCTAGAAATGATTAAGCTTAGGGAAGAAGTGTCAAAAGCCAAGAAAGGCCGAAAGTTGGGCCTCCTGTGCCAAGCAGTTAGCCAAGCTGTGAATGCAAAGGAGACGTTCTTGAAGGAGATTAGAAGTGCTACTGGAGTAGCACTTCTAATGATAAGAATGTGAAGAAATAAGAAAGCGAAACAGCCTTATTGCTGATATAGGGAAAGTTTCAACTGTCACGATAGGAGGTCAAACCAGCTATAACATTCTCTTAAGTCAAAGTCTAATCTTGAGCAAAGCCTCTCTTCAATTTACAAAGGCTGAGAGAGGTGAGGAAGCTGCAGAAAAAAAGTTGGAAGCTAGCAAAGATTGGTTCATAAAGTTTAAGGAAAGAAGCTGTCCCATAACCTAAATATGAAGCAGTAAGTGCTAAGGCAAGTCATCTAGAAAACCTAGCTAAGAACGTGAATGAAGATGGCTACACTAAACAACAAGTTTTCAATGTAGATAAAACAGCTTTATATTAGAAGAAGATATCATCTAGGACTTTCATAACTAGAGGAGAAGTCAGTGCCTGGCTTAAAAATTCAAAGGACAATCTAACTCTCTTATTAGTGCTAGTGACTTTTAACTGAATCCAATGTTCACCAACCATTCTGAAAACCCTTGGGCCCTTAAGAGTTATGCTCAATCAACTCTGCCTGTGCTTTATATGTGAAGCATAAAGCCTAGATGACAGCACATCTGTTTACAACATGATTTACTGAATATTTTAAGCCCACTGTTGAGACCTACTGCTCAGAAAAAAGGATTCCTTTCATTGACAATGTACCTGGTCCCCAAGAGCTCTTTCGGAGATGTACAGCAAGACTGATATTGTCTTCACGCCTGTTAACATTACATCCATGCTGCAACCCACGGATCAAGGAAGGAATCTGACTTTCAAGTCTTATTATTTAAGAAATACATTAAGAAATCACTGTTATAGACAAGGATTCCTCTAATGGATCTGGACAAAGTAAATTGAAAACCTTATAGAAAGGATTCACCATTCCAGATGCTATCAAGAACATTCGCGATTCATGGGGAGAGGTCAAAATACCAACATTAACAGAAGTTTGGAAGAAGCTGATTCCAACCCTCATGGATGACTTGAGGATGACTTTGGTGGAGGAAAGAACAGCAGATGTGGTAGAAATAGCCCCACAATTAGAAGTGGTACCTGAAGATGTGACTGATTTGCTACAACCTCATAATAAAACCTGAACAGATGAGGAGTTGCTTCTTATGGATGAGCAAAGAAGGTGGTTTACTGAGATGTAATCTATCCCTGGTAAAGATGCTGTGAAGACTGTAGAAATGCCAACAAAAGATTCAGAATACCGCATAAACTTAGTTAATAAAGTAATGGCAGCATTTGAGAGGATTGATTCTGACTTTAAAGAAGTTCTACTATGGATAAAATGCTATCAAACAGCTGACAGAGAAATCATTTGTGAAAGGAAGAGTCAATCGAGGGGCAAACTTAAATGTTATTTTATTCTGAAATGACCACAGCCACCCCAACCTTCACTAACCACCACCCTGATCAGTCAGCAACCATCAACACAGAGGCAAGACCCTCCACTAGCAAAAAGATTACAACTTGCTGAAAGTTGAGGTGATGGTTTACATTTTTTAGTGAGAAAGTATTTTTAATTAAAGTATATACAATGTTTTTATAGATATATGGCTTTTACGTACTTAAAAGACTACAAGTACAGGGTAAATATAACTTTTATATGCACTGGGAAACCAAAAAAATTCATCTGACTCACTTTATTGTGATATTCCTTTTATTTCCAAGGCATACCTGTATTTAGTTAGGAGTTGGGTTGGGTTTGAGGTTACTGCTATTGTTACTCCTTCCCACCCCATCCCCTACTCTCTCCGGTAGCAATTTTAAAACTATAGGAATGTTCCAGTTCAGAAGGGACCCAAAATATAGGCTTCTGTTTTAGTTAAATATCCTATCTGAATCCTGCTGTGTTTCAGCCTCCATCTGGATTTCTCTCTAGTTGTAACATTAGTATTTACAAGAAAATTTCCTTTGGTAAGCATCTATGGGTTTCTAATGTAAAATCCTACCATAAATAACCATTTTAAGGCATGTAAAAGTTTATAAATTTTTGCTATCCCTTATTACTATGCTCAAAAAAAAATGTTGTAATTTTTTTTATTCAGATATCATAAGCCCAAATTTTCTAGTTGCATGCATGAAAAAAAATTTTTAATATGCTGTCTTCATATAGTAACTAGTCCAAAATAGAAAACTATCCTTGCACCAACTGAAGTCTCAGGGACAGATGCACTGATTAGAGACTTCAACAACATAACTTATGCTGTCTGAAAGGCCTTCTGAGGCAGATGTTCCATCTTATGACTCATCTAATCATTTACTTATACACTAATGTCCACTATATTATATCAGTCATATCACAGCAACTAAGCAGTGCAAATGAAACTCCAAATTTTGCTCCTGCAAATATAAAGTTCCCATTTAAATTCAGACTATTTCTGAAAAGAACAAAAAAGCCTTATTTGTAAGTAGCTTTCTGCTTTTGAATCATTGAACTCATACAGAGTTTCTGCATACAAACTATTGTCAGTGTAGCAAGCCAACTATATTGCAGAGATATACCACGGGCTACTTTGGAAAATACACTTATATGTACTTTACCTCTCACTTATTACGAAAATAAAAAGTGAATAGTGAGTGACATTCCTAAAGCTTTTTATAAAGTACAAGATAAATTTGTATTAAGTTATTTTATTCTGTTAGTTTTGAATTCTGTTCACCGCAAAAATTATCTAAAGAAAATACCTGTCAACTAAATAATGTCAATATATTAGTGCCATTAACTGATTTAAATAAATTATAACCAGGATTATTTAACAAGATACCAAAAGGGAGAAAATTACTTAGAATCCACTGGTAAAGTTCTCTAAGCACCCAGATTGCTGTGTTAGAGTTAATATTACCTTAAGTATAAAAGAAGTTATCTAACAGTCTAAATATTTATCCTAGTATCAATCTTAAGTCCTAATCAAACAGTTATACTTTGTTCCTTTTTAACAGAAGGAAATGAATAAAAATGACTGCAAAATGCTTTTAACTAGAAATTTAAAAATTAGAACAATATTATTAAAGTGATCACAAATGTATCATATTAGGAATATTAAACTTCATTTGAAAATCAAGTTGTATAATTGAAAGATTTTTCACACACATGTGGTTTTCTACATTTTATCTCTTAATGGAACATTTAAGAAGGCAAATTTCTAAATTGAGAAAACTTTAATAACATAACTACCTTTCTTTGCTACCAAAGGGGGGAGTTTTTATGAAACTGTCATGTTTAATAGTAGTCAATAGCTGCATACAATCTGTAAACAAATTCAGTTCAAGGCAAGAACTACATCACCATTTAGTGGTTGCAATTTAGATTATTCTAGCGTGTAATACTTTAATTGTATAAAACAAAGCTGATGTCACAAATACAAAAGAACTTCTTGCGAAGCGAGTACCACAAATAATCTCTGTGCTGCCACTGATGGCTGACAAGTGATGAGCACTTTGTTCAAATGTATACACTATGCACATCAGGCAACAACAGGTGGTTTATAAAAAGAAAATACTGAATGAAGCTCTTAAATTTTTCATAATCAACAATTTCATAATATCTTGCCAGAATATCTGCTTTTATCTTTGAACAGCTGAAAGATTTCTTGTACAGGGAAATATAATATTCTCAGCATTAAAAAGGTAAAGATGAGCCAGACAAACTAGGATTGATCCCTGGGCTAAAACTGTCTAAATGAGGCAATGTATTAATATATTGCCAATGCGTTGACATATTATCAATGTATTCCATGGTTTAGCAATTTAGGTTAAAATATTTTTAAGTATTTTTAAAAACCTATCCTTATTTATTGATATCTGAGCACTATTAGTGCAGGAGAAAATCTCTCCATAAAAGCAAACACACACCTAAGCTCATTAGGCCTTATTTAGCCAACGGTGTTAGAGGTATTTTCTCATCGATGTTAAAAAATGAAACAGATGACAGTGTCCAAAATGGCTAGCACTCCCCACCACAGCCACCGCCCTAATGTAAGGATCTAAACTTGTAATAAAGCACTAGAAGCTATGTTGTTTTTTAAAAGAGAATAATACAAAGTCCAAATGAAATAAAACTTAAAAATTTGAGACACAGGTACTTAGTACCACAACCTCCACTCCAAGAACTAATCACAGAAAAAAGATTGTTTTGATAAGGAATGGGTTATGATTAAAGGATTCTTCCTACTCCCCCACTCCCAAATAATCCTAAGCACAAAGGACCCTTATTTGTCTTAAATTATTTTAACTGTTCTAGTTCAAAGAACAATAACTGAAAATAGAACAGAGTAGAATTAAGCCAGTAGAATTAAGATGAGGAAAAAATAAATAGGTAAGTGTGATCTTCTACAACTTCCCTCACAGTCACATTAACACAACCAAGGAATACTGAATTACCTCTAAAACTCACATTACAACAATTTTGAATTACATATGCAACACTCAATTTATTTATATGCTGTAGCCAAATGTTCATTTGTAAGTAAGGTGCCTGAAACATGCAATATCCATTATTTGAAGTCATCTCAAATGACCTTGCAGCTGAAAGCATTGCACATTTGCAGTAAGATTTTTTATGCAATGCTTGCAAAACAAAAGTGGCAAAATTGAGTAATAAATTATTTTCATCCGCTGGAATAGAACTTGAAGAAATCTAGGTTGTATTAACAGAAGATGAGAAAGTAGGCAGATTCATAAAAACTAACAAAGACTTCTGGGCATTTTCAAAGAACTTAGAACAGTGGTTCTCAAAGTGTGGTTCATGGACCCTTGGGGGGTTTGCAAGATCAAAACATTATTTCATAATAACGCTACAATGTTATTTGCCTTTCTTGCTGTGTTGACGTTTGTAGACATGGTACAAAATCAGTAGCAAAAACTGCCAGGATCTTAGCATGAATCAACGTGATGATGCCAAACTGCACTGGTAGCCACTGTACTGTGTGTGTGCAGGAGCTCACACACACACATACAGACACACACCAACCAAGTTTCACTTAAGAGTGTCCTTAATGAGATAGTAAAAATAATCTTAATTTTTGTGCACACATCTTTTTAATATGCTGGGCAACGAGACAAAAGCACAAATAAAACACTTCTGCTGCATACCAAAGTACAACAGTTGTCAAGAAAAAGCATTTGAATTGCTAGCCACTTTTTTTGTGGAATACCATTTCTACTTGAAGAACAACCAACGTGCAAACCATGGCTATTTAACCTTTGGTATCTGCCAGCCATTTTATTGTAAATTATAAAACTCAGGCTTTTAAGTGAAAATCAGAATTCTGGAAAACTTGAATCTGCCCCCATGTACATGACAGCTTCCCAATATTTTCTTGAAATCTGTGGTGATATTAATCAATGTGATTTCTTGATACTGTATAATGAAAACATGTCAAGATTTGGAAGATCTGCATCACCCACTGAGAATCAGTATTTCCCAAATTACTAAGTGCATACGCATGGGCAGAAGAGCCACTCAAAGCACAACATACACCAATAGATTTCAAAGTAACCAAGTACAAACAAGTCCATTGCTATAGTTGCAGATTCTACATTCTCATTAACTTTTAAGAAACTTAAATTTGTCAACTTTTAATGTAGTGCTGAAAAATAATATTCACAGTTATCTGAAAAGGTTATTAAAAATACCCTTCCTTTTTCCAACCACATATCTGTGAGGCCAGATTTTCTTCACATGTCTCAACAAAAACAACATAATGCAAAAGATTAAATGCATAAGCAAATACGATGATTCATCTATCTTCTACCAGATAGATATTAAAGAGATTTTGCAAAATATAAAACAATCCCACTTTTCTTATTAAATATTTTTGCTTTAGAAAATAAAATTAATTTTGAAAGATATATTATGTTAACATATAATGGGTTTACCATTGTTATTTCAAAATGCATTAAGAAAAATAATTTTTTTAATCTTAGGTTTAATTTCTAATATGGTTAATACTGATTGATATTAACCTGATAAGCCCCAGATTTGGGGAGGCCTTAATAATTTTCAGAATATAAAAGAGTCTGGAGATCAAAAAGGTTGAGAACTGTTGCCTTAGAGGTTATTAATCCTAACTCCTCTTAAGATATTATTCTATTTTTCCATATGAGTGAAGGGGCTGAGAAGTTGCATTCTTTTTTATAAAAATGAATTTCTCTAGGGGCTGTAAAGAGAGATAGTTGAGTGAAAAAGATTATGGCAGTTAGAAACAGGAACCAGAGTGCTTTAGATACTTGGCTTGGAGCAGGATGGAAAGGATAAGCCAGAAATATCCTTCAATATCATGCCAGACAGCATAAAGCTTTCAAAGACCACTAGTGTGGTATCAAGAGAGTTCAGGAGCCAACTTGAAGAGAGGCTCCCTCGGCCAAAGATGGTACAACTTGATCATCAGTAAGGATAATAACTGCAATGAACTTAAACATAGTAAGCGTTTAAATCTATGAATTTATAATGATCCAGAAAGTATCATTATCGACCTCTAAAGGATGTTAATAAACCACTCACTACTGTGCCAACTTTATCCTAGGAAAAAGTCAATATAATCCCACCCACACACCCAAGAGGGAGGAAAAAGTCTAAATCAACGTAATCCTTATTTGGTAAAAATAAGCCCCTGTAACGTTTAAATACAATTTTTTTTTTAATTCCAGATAAAATACTGATAAGTTGATGCTAATTAACAGTAAGCATCTATTTTCTAAAGGAAGCTGTATTTCCCTTGCCACACATAAACTGCCATCAAAGAAATCTACACAAAATATCTTTAAAAACCAAACAAAATTACAACTTCTCTGACTGAACATGATCTCTCTTTCCCTCAGAACTCTATCCCTAGAAGTGCTTGTGAACATCAAAGTAATTACCATGACAACTTTAGGTTCAAAAAAAAGAATGTGAAGATTTTCTTGGACATAATGAGGTTCTAAGGTAAAAGGGACTAAAGACTTAAAACATGGACCATGAATGTTATAGTCAATTAACTAAAAACGCACATAATATATGAGAGATAGTAGTTAAAAGGAAGGGCTTTCGATAAAAAAAGAGCCCAGATTCAACTCCCAGTGCTCCCATTTACTAACTTGAGCTACTTAACCACTCAAATTGTTTCTCTAGTATGTAAAATGAGAATAGTAGTGCCTACACTTCATGTAAATATGGTCAAAGAGTAAATGTGGTCACAGATGTAATGATAAAGCCTTTAGATACTGCCTACAACATATAAATCTTCAATAGATAAAGCTTCTGGTAATAGTACTCTGCTATTATTCATGTCATGTAAAGATAAAGAAAGGAGATAATGGGAAAATGGGAAAATGGGAAAATGTTGGTCCAAATGGTTCCTTTCACCAACTGTCACTCACTCCAGTAAAGGTTAGCTACCATTCTGCCTTTAGCTGGTATGGGGCAGTTATCAAAAATGAAATGGAAATATAACACATGAATGTGTACACAGATACTAGGTGTAAGTATACTATCTAAAATAACATTAACCTTGCTTCCTTTTTTTAGATTTCCTAATAAAATATTATCCAACTCAATTAGTGAAAAGACATAGTGATGTTTATAACATAATAATCCTTCTATGTAAATACTCAATATAAACTTTCCATTTGCAAGTAAAATAGGCCAGTATCCTAATGCCTCTTAAATCAAATAAAGCAAACTTTTAAATTCTCATCTATGAATTACAATGGTAACCAAGAAGGGCTGACAAAAAGAACAAAAAGGGAGCGTAACAAAGGATTCAAATTCAAATTATAGTCGTCTTAATTCACATCAACTGTAACTCAAGAGATTAACTATAAAACCCTACAGAGTATAGCAAACCAGATACAAACCATCACCCACGGCATTCAGGCTACTCCATTTTTTTTCCAGCAACTGTCTACCTAGGAGAGTCACATTCTTTGGGGCTTCTCCAGCTGTTACCTTATGAAAATCACCCACCTCTTCGCCTTTGCTTTCCACAGAGTAAATAGTTACTATGTAACCTGATTTCATCGATATCTGTACACTTTAAGTTGTTCCCAGTATATATTGTAGTGTTTACATTTACAATTGGTTAGATAAGGTAATTTCTACAAAAGCAAATGCAAGAAACCCTTTCAAAAATGTCTAGCAAGAAGTGAAGTGTAAAAGAAGTGTATCCTTTGACTCATTAATTTCTAATAAATATTTCTTAAGAAAATAATACAATAGAGGCAAAAAGGCACATGAGTAAAGTCACTCACTTCAGAGTTATCATAGCAAAACAACTGAAGACATATTCCAATATTTAAGAAATGATAAATTGTAGATCACTAACACATTATCCTCTCATTAAAAATTATTATTAATATTAAGGCTATTCTAAAACAAGAAGAATGTTTTATGATATATTAATAAAATACCTTTAGGAAATAAATATAAGGTAGCATTTAAAGTATGGGTTTTGTAAAAATCCTGATTCTGTCACTCAGTAACTGTGATTTCTAACAAGTTATTTAAAGCCCCTGAGACACAGTTTCGTCATTTCCAAAATGGAGTAATATGATCTACCCAGAGAATCAAATGATATTTGATTTATACTGGTACTGTATATTGCTATAAAGTACCTGGCCCCTAACTCAATAAATTCCCTTCCCTATTTTTTGATTCCTTCCTACTACTGCAATCATGAGTTTATAAACAGCAGATCATATCTAAAATGATCCAATGGTGATAAGATTGTGGTTCTATATTTAAAATTATTACCTATAGTACATTTCTTTAATGTTGCTTATATTTTCCTCAGTTCTTTAAAAGTAAGACATCAATCCTTGGTCTGACCATAACCCCTAATATAACTCTGTTTCAAAGTTTTTAAAAATCATATTGAAAATAATTTTAATTAAGACTTCTTTCCCAAACATGTTACCCATAATACACAAATCAGAACTCAGCTCATATATACCAAGATGGAAAAAAAAAAAAAAAATTTAGGAAAATGGACGGAATACATGCAATCCTCTGCACTTTCACACTAATGCTTTATTAAAATGTGAGTAATAAATTTAGTTGGGAGGTAGAGGAAACACTACTCCCAAAAAACTATAAACTGATATATAATCCATACTTTTGGTTCTATCCATCTGACAACCTGGCATGGAGACCTTTACAACTGGTCTGTACAGAACATGGATACAGTTATCCATCAGCTCAGGTACAAGGGGAGAGGAATAAAACCATCTTCCCCGACCCAACTCCTTACTTAGTGAAGTGCAAAATATCTCAAGGTCTGGTGGTACAATGGGGTCTTCTTTAGGTCCTATGGCAACAGTCGAGTCAGTGAAGTCCAGGTCAGCCAAGCAATACTCCCTCTTCCCTCCCACAGAGGAAGTAAAGACATCAGAGGCAAAGTTTCGTGAAGAGGAAAAAATAGATCAGGAAGGAAACATCACAGACCTGGACAAATAAATTCCAGACTCATGGCCACTCTGGGGTTTCTGAGGGACACCATAATCTTACCAAAGGAGAGAAGAGGAAATCTCTGGTTATAAAATACCAGTGTTGCTACACAGCCTATAGCCCTTGGAGGAAGCCTTGCCTTTCCTTCAACTGCCCAGGCTGGTAAGTAGCACTACCAACCAATAAGCTCAAAATTATAAGTCACTGATGTAGAAATACTGTATCTGGCATACAATGGTGGTTTAAAGGTGTCAATGTAAACTCTGCAAAGGACAAGTTATAGGGAAATTGAAGACTCACTGGAATAAAACACAAGTGCTCATCTGATTTCATTCATGCAAGTTAAGTATAACAATGAATGCACTGGTTTTCAAAACCAAATCAGTCTCAATACTTACATTTTTAACTTAACATAATGACAAGTGTTCTGACAACTAAGAAAAATGTGGTTCAAAATTTGATGCTTAAAGATCAAGAGACTCTCCAGGACCTTAGAAGTTGCCCTCACATCCTGAGTAATTTCAACTCGTTAGTGAGAGAAGAGTTTTTAAAAGAATCCACGTAGTTGGCTATTTTGAGCAGAAAGAACGGGAAACAAGACCTCTAAAGCAGGTCAGAAAATACACTGAAGAGAACAACGAGAATGCCTCAAGCACCTAAAGCAGATATTAAGACCACCATGAATATGACGATATGTTCAAGCAATTAAACTGTAAATAGCTAGTAGATTAAATAGTAGCTTCATATAATATTACAATGCAAAGTAGCAGGAAGTTTCCAACTGCTACAATATTTTCCACAGTAAACAGAAGTTGGTTATTAGAATGCATTGTATATGTAGATGAGAACCACTGCATAATTACTTAACCCATTGAATTTGTACCAAAGAAACAAAGAAAACATATGTTTTTTGGTCAGTTTGTTTACTGAAATCCAATCCTAGATTAATTTAATAAATACTGCTGAAAAAGAAAATTACAGGACCCAAAGAAAAAAAACTCTATTATTTTAGGATACAATCAAAGACAGTTTTATATTGGCAATTTGTGTCCAGGCAAAAATGTGTGACTCATTTTAAACTTTTAAATGATATGCTTATGGGGGGGAGGGAAGGTGGGCTCTTGAAAACAGTAATTTATGTTCATGGTAATTAAAGGTGATTTACAAAACATATAAACACCTAACTTAACCTAAAGGGGGAGACAATTAAATGAAGGCATTTTTACCTTCTCATTTAGGAGTTCAATAAAGTTGTAGTGCCTTCAGGGTATAATTCCATATAAACTAGAAAAGGCAACTTAAAACCTATGTCTTCCATCAGTGCTACCTTCATCTCTTTTTAGCAAATGAGGCAACAAAACTGAAGGACCTCTTTGGAATCTTATTGGTAAAAGCTCTAGCTAAGCAATTTAGACATAAGAAATTCAAACAGATACAGAGGGACAGTAATAAAAAACAGAATGAAGACACATCTGTCATTAATAACAAAGGAGAAAGGATAAGGGCTTCTATTTTCCCTGGCCAAAAATTCTAACCATCTGCACAGAAATCATCTACATAGATTAGTCTTAGTTCCATCTCTGTAAGAACTTGTCTGTCCAGTTTAAGAGGGGTGAAAGCTAAGACAGAAGTGAAACCAGTCAAGGACTTAAAATCCTACTGAGGGGAAGGGACAGAATATTTTCTAAGAACTGCAGAGATCTTTCAAAATAAAAAGAAATGACATCAAAAACCAACAATACAATTAGCAGTTATTACAAAAATTGACATACTCTACTTACTAAATAAATAAGACTATTTTTTTCTTTTTAAGGAAAATAAACTTTGAAAAGTAAATTTAAATATAAAATACTCCTTCATACAATCAGGAAGACAAAAAAAAAGCATATATCCCTTTCTTTGGATTTTAAGAAAAAAGGCAATGACTTCTGGAAAATGGGGGGAAGGGGAAAACATGAAATTTTATTGTGAACACTGAATTATTTTCTATTTTGTTTATAATAAGAATACATCGTTTTGAATTTTTTAAATATAACAAATATATTTTTTTACAGCATCTGTTTGGCCACTTACAATCACACGGTAGAGTGCAATCTAAGAAAAACAAAACTGTCTACTCATAAGGTATGAGGAGCAGGGGTATAAATACCTTATTAAATTACAATTTTATAGGCACTGTGGAATGAAGCTCATTTTTTCTCAAGTACAACTTTCTGTACCTAAATTACATATAACTCAATCTAACATAAGGGAACACTTTCTGATATCAAGTAGGTGGCTATCCCAACAGTAGGCTGGCATGACTAGTAAGGGTTTCCCTTTGCTTTGACAAACTAACAAAGGAATGCCAGGGGCACCTGGGTGGCTCGGTCAGTTAAGCCAAGCGGCTGACTGTTGATTTCGGCTTAGGTCATGATCTTGCTGTTCCTGGGTTCAAGCCCCACACTGGGCTCTGCACTAGCAGCACAGGGCCTGCTGGGAATCCTCTTTCCTTCTCTCTGCCCCTCTCCTGCTCTTTCTGTCTCTCTCAAAATAAATAAATAAACATTAACAAAAAGAAATTGGAATTCTGTTTAGGTGACTGTATTCTGTGCATATTAAAAACTAATATAAATATAATAGCATTGCTAAGAATTTATTTAGAAGGCTGTATTTCTTTCCCTATCATCATTCTTGTTCTTGGAGGGGGGGGGGGGGGGGGAGGGGAGGAAAGCCAGATGAAATGCAATACTGAATTCTCAATGAGTTCCTGCAATCTTTTCCTCTTTCAAACCCAGTTTAGGTGAAGTGGTCAATTCCTGGCTCTACCTGGCAAAGGGTAAAGATAAGGTTCCCTCAGATTCCCAAGGTGGAAAGAGGAACTTGGACAATATCCCCCTCACCAAAAATATACAGACTGGAGAAGAGATCATTGCATACAAAGAAATTAGTTTATTAGAACAGAGAGTTGTATAAGGACAGTCTTATACATATATGTAATTTAGGTACAAAAAGTTGTACAGGCAAGTTGTACTTGCCTTTCCCCACAGCCTTCCTTCCTCCCCTCAACACCACATAGGGAAAGACACACACACACACACATACACACAGACACGTTTACTATGCTACATTCTATATCTGCTCCATTAAAGTTTCTTAGAAATGCAAGTAACACTTTATCCAGGAGCAACCATGCAAACAAAATACTATGAGAATAATCAAGGAAATAATTTCTTTAATAGTTATCTGAGAGTACACTCCTTAACTAAGTCATCCTGGCAAAACCATCCTAGTTAGAACAGCTTGAAAATCAAACATTTTACAGAGATAGAAATAGATCCCTGACAACTCCTGAATCACAACATTCTAGGCCAAAGCCATCTTCTTGTTGTTTTAACACAGAACTCTAGAGTATTTTATTTGAATCATTTGTGAATGCCTTACATAGGTATTTAAATTGAAAATTCCTCACGTTTTAAAAATCAGAATAATGTCCACTTAAAAAAAAAGCCATGGGTCTAAAGTAAAAAAGGAAAGTCACCCATCTCTCCCCCAACCCAATTCTATTCTTCAAAAATCTATCAATAATCTAATGTATCTTCTTCTAATTTCCTAGGAGTATAGAGTTTGAGCTGTCCACTATTGTAGACACTAGCCACATGTGGCTATTAAATACTTGAAATGTGACTAGTCCAAATTGAGATGTGCTCTAAGTATAAATTACACACCAGATTTCAAAGACTGGAAATCTGGTCTTTAAATATATTACTTAAATATATTTAAATTCATTATTTAAATATATTATTTATTATTTAAATATATTATTAAAATTAACTTCACCTTTTCGGTTTATTTTTTAATGTGGCTATTAGACAATGTTGAATTACATATGTAGCCACATTTATGGCTAACATTATATTTCTACTGGTCAGCAATGGTACAATCCAGATTTTAGAGTCAGACTTGCCTTACTGATTACAACTCCCAACTATCTATTCAACCAGCTGTGTAACACTGGACAAATTTCCTAACATCTCTGTATCCATTTCTGACTTGTTCTGAGAATTAAATGAAATTACTCACATAAAGCACTTAGCACACAGCCTGGCACAAAGTAGGAGTTCAATAAATATTTGATAGCAACAAAAGAACAAAAACGAAAACATAATTGTTTTAAAAGTCACTATATGGTACCTGTCTCTTCAGGCACTACATATTTATTGTGCCAAACAGGTATTCTGAAAAACAATGTACACTAACCACTTGAATTTTCTCTCACACACAAATACATAGATCTTAAACATGTCTAATATACAGATTCTAAACATTCAGATCTAAAAATGTATGAAAGCTGTATGATATGGTGAAAGACTGGAAAGAAAAAGAACTTTAAAGAATAAAGACGTGCTGTATGTCCAGTTTACTAGCTATGTACCTTAGAAAAATGACTTAACTTTTCACTATCAATATGCTCATCTGTACAACTGGGATAATACCAATCCTGCAGAACTGTTAAGATTAAATAGATTAATTAGAAATAACCTACCATAGTACCTAACATATACCAGGTGCTTAATAATCATTTCCCTTCTTCTGGAAATCAAAATAAAATGCCAACAATTCAGACACATGCTACTAACATTTCCACTTGCTTGCTATGTCACAACTGTCCAAGCCTGTTCAAACTCTGAAGAGACAGCTTAAAAACACGCTAATACCACAGTCATCTAGATGTCCTACATTTTACCCCTTGTATGAATTGCAGTTACAAATCTGTACTACTGTATAACAGTATAAGTAAATACTCCAGAAAAGGTAAATACTTCCAGGAAAAAAATAATTTAACTCTATGGCCTTTGTTTTTATCAAGTGTTATAAAGAGGGTAGAAGATGGCTTCCAAATTACTGCCTTTTATCCAAACTAAGAAAAAACACTGCACATCGGCTATGCCTCAGGTCTTTTACAAAGATGCAATAAATGTCAATTTAGAGCTAGGAAAGGGTATCTCTTCTGATATACACCAGATACATATGAAATTAGACAAGCTATATTTTTTTCTCTCTTTGCCTCAGCTGTCACAATGCTCAGCAGTAAGATTTATTCTCAATTTCAATATCTTATTTGGCATGGGTTATGTGTTACCATGGACCTAGGCTCCTCACCATCCATCCACCCCATTCCCTTTAATTCTCACTCTTCATTAATGGCTTTCATCATTTTCCTGTCGTTTTAATGTATTTGTCTTTTATTGTAAGACAGCTAAAATTCCTTTTAGAAGTCAAAACAAAATAATAAACAGAACTGAAGTTCACAAAGAGTGCAAAATAAATCCACAGGCAGAAAACTTGAACAAGCAACTGGAGACTAGAACTCAGGAAAGAACAGGACACTGTATCCCACACTTCCACCGTCACCACCAATATCACACAGACACATACATGCATACACACACCAATTTAGCTGAAAATAATCAAATGTATTTGAAGTTTTGTTTTCTATAACTATAGATGACTACATACTTTATAATTAACATTCCTGCAAATCAGAACCTCCTTTATGTTTCTAAACTGGGAACAAAACTGTCCCTAGCTCAGAAAGCAGCACTCTTGTTTCTAGCCTACAAGGTCTTATCTCTAAGTACCTGTTGAGAAACTTTAACAAGTTTTATCTATAAATAGCTTAAGAGTAGGTGCAGTGATACTGGCAAAGGTGCTGTCCTTCAGATAACGCACAAACACCTCAGCTTCCGGTTGAAATATCACTTCAAAACTTCTAATGCCAGCTTAAAAAAGCTAAGGATTGAGTGAAATCAATAGGCAAGTCATGTTCAAAGCTTTAAACACCTAACAATAGGAAGTTATATTGCTTCTAAAAATTGGTAAAAACAAATCACATTGACTCACTAAACTATAGTGAAAAAATTAATCATTTTTCTAAATAAAACACCTGTAATCAGAAGTTGCTGCATGTGTGAATTTAAAAAGAATTTGTTTATCATAAGATGGTTGCTGTTTTCCCTATTCTGTATTGAATCTTTGGCAAACAGTCTTATTTGAGGAGAATTCTGTTTATAGGAGATATAAGAAAAGCCTATCATTTAGTTCTATCCTTCTTCATAAAGTCTCTCAAATTTGCTTTTCTATTCAACTGTTTTCTGAAATTTAGCGCCCATTATTTCCTCCATGAAATACTACAAAAACCTTCTGGTTGTTCTTTTTGCCCCAAACTTCTTCCCTCTCAAATCCATTCACAGTGTGTTGATATGCAGTTGTTAAAGCATCAACTCTGTTTACTAAGTGATACAATCCTGCACATCAGCCCTAAAGTGAGTAAAATCCAAATTTCTGACTTAACAAATTACAAATGATCAATGCCAATATACAATAGGGCTGAATCTCACAGGCATCATGCTGAAAGAAGGAAAGCACAAAAGAATACAGAATATATGATTATATGAAGTTCAAGAATATGCAAGCATAATCAATGATGATTGAAGTCAAAAAAATGATTACACTGAGTGGGGAACTATCTGAGAAGGGTGAGAGAAATGTTCTAAACCTTGATCTACATGATTCTTACACAAGTGTATACATGTGTACAAATGCATGCATATCTCAAAAAAAAGAAAAAGAAACTAGAAGAAAACAGTTGTGAATATTTACCTGGTCATGAGAAAGATTAAGAACTTTCTAAGCATAAAAGTATAAAGAAATCAAAGGAAAAGATTGACAAAAACATTTTCAACACAAATGACATAAATATATAATTAATATATTTCACGTACCCATACTGCATAAACAACTCTAGAACAAAGGTCAGCAAGTTAAAGCTTATGTCCTATTTTTGTTTGACCCCAGAGCTAAGAATAATTTTTACATTTTTAAAGTGCTCCAAACAGAGAGAGAGAGAGACAGAGAAACAGAGAGAGAGAGAGAGAGAGAGAGAGAGAGAGAGAGAGAGAGAGAGAAACATGCAACAGAGTAAAATATCTATTTGGGCCACTAAAGAAAAAATTTCCCAATCCTTGCTCTAGTAAATAACACAAGAAACCAATAAATACCATTATACATGAAGGCAAAACAGAGGAATCCAAATGTGGGTAGGAATAAGATTTCTCCATGTAAACCCAATGTTGTATCAATTTTTTTTTTGAACCATTTAAATAGTTTATTCCAATCTGAGACCTATCTAAAATTATTCAAAAAATAAAAATTTTAAAACATCAGTATCCCATGGGATGGAGGGGGAGAATTGGGGTATATCTGATAGAATTCTAAACGTATATGCCCTTTGGCCTAGTAATTCCACTTCCAGGAATCTCTCTTAGAGAAGTACCCAGACATGTACCAAAAAGAAGCCTGCACAGTAACGTCCATTAGCAACATTCTCTGCAATTAAAAAAAATCAGAACTAACAAATGCCCATACGTTATGCTAAGTGAAACATAAGTCATGCAAAGAAAGAAAAATACTGTATAATCTTGCTTACATGTGGAATCTAAAAATGCTGAACTCATAGAAACAGAGTAGACTAGTGTCTGCAAGGGACTGAGGTGGGGGAAATGGGGAGGGGCTGGTCAAGGGTACAAACTTTCAATTATGAGTAAGGTCTACAGATTTAATGTACAGCACGGTAACTACAGTTAACAACACTATACTATGGAAGTTGCTAAAAGTAGATCTTAAATGTTCTCACCACGCCAAAAAGTTAATTAGGTGAGGTGATGGATGTGTTAACTAACCTTACTATGGTAATCATTTCACAGTATTGAAGTGTATCAAATCATACTCTACACCTTAAACTTACACAATGTTGTATGTCAGTTATATCTCAATGAAGCTGGGGAAATAAATAAATGCCCACAAATAGGAACTACTTCAGTAAACTCTGGTACTTCCATACTATGGATAATGACACAGCAGTTAGAAAACAATGAAGCATGAAATAAGCCAGTCACAAAAAGACAAATATTATATGATTCTACTTTATATGAGGTACCTAGAGTAGTCAAATTCAGAGAAAAGTAGAAAGGCAGCTGTCAGGGACTGAGGGAGGAAGGAACTAGAAGTTATCGTTTAATGGGTACGGAGTTTCAGTTTGGGATGATGGAAAAAGTTGTGGAAATCGATGGTGATAATGGTTGCACAATATGTCAATGTTCTATATGCCACTGACCTGAACATTTAAAGACGGTTATAATGGTAAATTTTATTTTATATATGTTACCTTAATAAAAAAATTTTTAATTAAAAACGTATGTTGAGGGGCGCCTGGGTGGCTCAGGCAGTTAAGTGTCCTACTTTGGCTCAGGTCATGATCTCACAGTTCGTGAGTTCAAGCCCCGCATTGGGCTCTGTGCTGACAGCAGGGAGCCTGGAGCCTGGAGCCTGCTTCAGATTCTGCGTCTCCCTCTCTCACTCTGCATCTCCCACACTCATGCTCTCTCTGTCTCTCTGTCTCTCAAGAATGAATAAACCTTAAAAAATTTTTTTCTTTTAAATGTTGAAATTAAAAACCTATATTCATCAAAAAGGTTACACCAATGTAACAACATGAAAAATAAGTCTATGTGCAGGGCACCTGGGTGGCTCAGTAGGTTGGGTGTCTGACTGCAGCTCAGGTCATGATCTCGTGGTTGGTGGGTTCGAGCCCTGTGCTGGGCTCTGTGCTGACAGCTCAGAGCCTAGAACCTGCTTCAGATTCTGTGTCTCCCTCTCTCTCTCTGCCCCTCCTCCACTCACGTTCTATTTCTCTCAAAACTAAACATAAAAATTTTTTAAAAATAAGACTATACGCAATGACATAGAATGATCTCTTAAACTTCAAATAATTTAACTCTAGTATTACAACCCACATTTTACATGAGAAAAATGAAGTTTGAAGACTTAGTATTACTTTTTCACAATCATATAGAGTCATAAATCACATTCAGTTTTGTGATTCCAAAACCCACACTCTTTCCACTTTAAGCACTGGACTAAAATGCAAAATAATACAATATTTGCCTTATGCTAACATGATTCTGATTTTTTTCCCTTTCATTTTTATCTTTACTATTATTTAACCAGTAACTAATTTTTAAGGTACCGTTTCGAAAAGCACATCCTAAACAACAAACAGTTGCATTTCTGATCCAAAGTAAATGAAGACTTAGGTTTTGTTCCAAATTTTAAAGAGCTCCTTCAGGGGCACCTGGCTAGCTCAGTTGGTAGAGCATGCAACTCTTGACCTTAGGATCCTGAGTTCAAGCGCCATGTTCAGCATAGAGCTTTCTTTTAATTAATTTTTTTAAATAAAAAAATTAAAAATCTCCTTCAGCTTATATACATAACCAGCCTATTAAGGAAATATGGTAATGAGTTTCAAAAAAATTAAAAAAATAAACAGTGTTTAGCTTTTTACAATAGATGTTCACAACAAAATCTCCCATAAAAGTGTATATACGAAGTATAAAGGATATCTATTTTATTTTCAAAAGTTGTTAATCCATTAAAGAACTTTTAGAACGTTAATTTCTAGTGTTTTTTTCAGACACCAGAAACTGTTATTTCTTTCTCAATGGTAAGGTCAGTAAAAAAAAAAAAAAAAAAAAAAAAAAAAAAAGTTAAAAAGAATATATTCACAGAGAATTCATAAAGAATTCCTGATCTACAGTTAGTATCACATGATTAGCAATGGGCATAACCATAGCTATTCAAAGTTGTTTACCCAAAATGTGTGACAATTATGCCAAAAATATGGAGAAATTTTTTCACTTTTATTTTTTTTTAATTTTTTTTTTTAACGTTTATTTATTTTTGAGACAGAGAGAGACAGAGCATGAACGGGGGAGGGGCAGAGAGAGAGGGAGACACAGAATCGGAAGCAGGCTCCAGGCTCTGAGCCATCAGCCCAGAGCCCAACGCGGGGCTCGAACTCACAGACCGCGAGATCGTGACCTGAGCTGAAGTCGGACGCTCAACCGACTGAGCCACCCAGGCGCCCCAATTTTTTCACTTTTAAAACATCATACAAACCAGGGGGTGCCTGGGTGGCTCAACAGGGTAAGCATCTGACTTCGGCTCAGGTCATGATTTCCCAGTTGGTGGGTTCGAACCTCGTATTGGGCTCTGTGCTGACAGCTCAGAGCCCGGAGCCTGCTTCGGCTTCTGTGTTTCCCTCTCTCTCTCTGCCCCTCCCCTGCTCACACTCCGACTCTCTCTCTCTCAAAAATAAATAAACATTAAAAAAAATTAAAAAATAAAAAATCATACAAACCATTAGAATATGTTCTGTGTGGCTCAAAAATCCCAAAAGCAGTTAGCTAAAAGAATAATACAGTTTGTCAACTATACCTCAATAACAAAGAAAGAAACAAAGAATGAAAGAAGGAATGGAGAGAGGGAGAGAGGAAAGAAGGAAGGTAGGTAGGTGGACAGGTAACTAAGGAGATAGATACAGCTAGCACAAGAAAAAATTTCTGCATAATTTCAAACCTTCAAGATACTTTCGGGGTGTGGGGGACAATTAAGTAGGGGAATGATTATTTAGAACATCACCAACATTCAAATAGTTTGACATTGAGACCAAAGAAAACAATTTATATTTCAGATAAATAACCATCCAACTGCTTATAGATTTTTAAGCACTGCCAGCTGCATCATTTCAGGCAGACCTGAATTCAAATCATAGCTCTGGTGGTTCATCAGTTTTGTTAATTATGGCCTAATTTCCTAGTCTCTTAAAGCCTCCTCGGTTTTCTCATCTTTAAAACAGACATACTACCTCCCCTACAGGATTGCTATGAACAGAGCACATTAAGTCACATTAAGTCACACCGTCAAATGTTACATGTTAGTTCCATACAACCTCCAAAAAGAAGTTACCATCTAAAAGACTAATGAAGGCTGCTACAGACACTGCCAGGACCTCGGTTACTGATTCACTTCATAAATAAAAAAATGAAAATACCAGAAAAAAGAACGTGTGAGAGTAAATTCGAATGCATTCTCTTTCTGACCTATGTTTTGTCATCTTTGTTACTAAAAGCCTAAGCCACATTATATTTTTCTCTAAATAAAGTCATCCTTTCCCTTTAGGAATTTACAAAGCAAATAATTTTCCATGGTCTTTTTATTACGTAATTTGGGTATTATTTAAAACTGCTTGACCTAGAACTGATAAACATCAAGGCAACTTCTCTGGAATTTAGACAAATGTTTTTCAAAGTGGGTCCATAGACAAAAAGTGTCTACACTTGATCTTAGCCAAAAGGCCGAGAAGTGATGCATAGACAAAAAGTTTCAAGAGCTCACAGACTAATAAAAATTTTTGTGATTTAAAAAAAAGACTTCTTTATTTGCATTGATAATTATCAGCATAGATTAACAGACTAAACCAACACAGAGCAAGGACTTTGTAACCAGAAGTAAGTTTAAAATCTGATTCTACCTACTGCTAGCATTACTAACAATGTAATCTTGGGCAAGTATTGTAACTCCTCTACTCTTTGGATTCCTCATTTACAAAATGAGGATAATAACAGGACCTTTCTTACAGAGCTGTTAACAAGAGTAAACGAGTTAGTGTTTATACAGGGTTTATGATACTGCACCTTTGTTAAAATAAACATGGCTAGACTGTAGTTTTAGTTAGCATTTCTCAAATTGTGATCCACAACAAAATCTCAGAGATAATGCTCTTTTTTCCCCCTAATTTCAATTATAACCCTTTATCCTTTCATGGAAGTACATTAAATATAAAATACATAAAAACATATGAGGTAAGGTCTCTGTGTTGAAAGATAATTAGCCTCTGAAATTTATTTCTCATCTAAAGTTTATCTTCTGTGATGTCATAAATAGCTACTTATAAAAATAACTGAATTACACTAAAAAGACTGCAAGTATTTTTGCAGGGAAGCCAAAACAGATTAATTCCAACTGAAATACAATTTTTGTGGCATTCTTTGTGTCAGTATTGAATGTTCATTCAAGCAACACAAGCATAGAGAATAAAAAAAAAGAAAGAGATCCTTCGAAGTCAACTATTTGTTTTGTTTAATAGCTTGAAGAGATAGGCCATAAAAGAGGCATGAAACCTTAGAAACATGTATGAACATTTTTTTGAGTTACGCTTAACTCAACATATGTCTAACATTCTAGAAATTCCAGCACAATAAACAGCACCTTATTTTCAGGCATAAAATGAGTGTTGGGTATTTTGGAAGCACAACTTTGCTACCTGAAATTATGAACTTCAAGCTCTTCCCAACTCCACTTCCATGTAAACCTGTATCAAAAGAGGACTGACAGGAGCACAGGAACAGCCTACCAAACCGTGCTCCCCTTCCCCCACATACAACCCAACACTCTCATTCACAGGGCTGCTAAAACTAGACCTGGTGTACATGTTTCTTCCTACCTGCAACAAAACATTGAAAATGAATATTATGTCTTAGATGTGTATATTCAACTACCTTGGCAGGGAAGAAGTAACTGAAAAGACAATAGGGCTTTCATAAAGTAGACTCGTTAACATTTGCCTAAATTAGTCAACAAATTTTTGCAATAGCTATTCTCTCTTAAAGTTTACTTTAAAGTCCTCTAGGGGCGGATGGCTCAGTCAGTTAAGTGTCTGACTCTTGGTTTCAGCTCAGGTCATGATCTCATGGTTTGTGGAGTTTGAGCCCTGCATCAGACTCTGCACCTCTAGTGCAGAGCCTGCTTGGGATTCTCTCCCTCCCCCTCTTTCTCTGCCCCTACTCCACTTGTTCTCTCTCAAAATAAATAAATAAACTGAAAAAAAAAACCCTAAAAATAAAAATAAATAAACACAATCCTCTAAATGATTCATCTCACTTGTTAAAAAGTCACTTATTAAAAAAATCACTTAATGTGTCATCCAAATGTATTATGTTTTGGTTTCCTCAAGCTGGTAATTTATGTATTAAATTTATAAAAACCTTATTCTTATCTCACATTTAACCCTCCCCCCTCCATCTCATGTTTTCAGGGAAAATTAACTCTTCAAGTTAACTTTAATCTTATTTAAAACTCTATCTAAAAAGGTTTTGCTTTAGTCAGCATGTATTAATAACACTTTTCAAGTTAAGAGCTTTCTTTTACATTATGAAAGTACTATATCATAAACTTAACCCAAGCAGAATTTATATTCCATTTAACAAACAAAAGTACATGTATTTTCCCCTATCAATAGAGCTGACAGAAGATTTTATATTCCACTATTTTTAACTCTTAATAGAAGTTTTTAAAGACCCCCTATCTTGTTTACTGAATACAGGTAAAGCAAATTGAGAAAGGTACATTCTAGGTGCTAGAGAGAGACAAGAAATCTACTGGCAGTGAATCCATCAAAACCCTTTACTGACTTTCTACTTAATAGAATCGTCAGACCCTATGTATTTTGTTCAGCAATACAAATGACTGGAAACAAAATATTCTACCTGGATAGGTACTTACAAAAGCATGCACATATTACAATGTAACCCGAGTCCCCCAATGCTACTCCATGGAGCTCTGGCACAGGCTTCAAGAGTAAAAGCTACCTTTACAATGGATTATTATTCAGCCATAAAAAAGAACAAAATCTTGCCTTTTGCAACAACACGGAGCTAAAGAGCATAATACTAAGTGAAATAAGTCAGTGAGAGAAAAAGAAATACCATATGATTTCACTCAGATGTGGAATTTAAGAAACAAATGAACAAAGGAAAGCAAAAGAGAAAAAGCAAGAAACAGACTCTTAACGATAAAGAACTGATGGCTACCAGAGGAAAGGTGCGGGGGATGGGTGAAATAAGTAAAGGAGATTAAGGATGACACTTGTGATGAGCACTGGGTGATGTATGGAATTGCTGAATCACTGTATTGTACATCTGAAACTAATATAACACTGTATGAAAACATACCGGAATTAAGAATTTACACACACACACACACACACACACACACACACACACACACACACACACAGCTACCTTTAGTCCTCAGAAAATGAGGTACCTTTTCCATACACTGTCAAAGTTTTCACTCAAACATCTATTTCTTCCAGACATTTGACAACACAGAGTTACAGTTAATGATATGGGTCATGACAGAGTGGGAGAGGAAGGACTGATGCCATACAAAGTTGGTTTAATCACAGGGACTGACACCTTTCAGTTATGTGACTTGGGCAAATCATTTTACCTATCTAAGCTTTGGTTTTCTCATTTGAAAATGAGGATGACAATAACGAATACACATCTCACTGGGTTGCTTGATGATCAAGACTTCACAATTTAAAAAGCACTAAAGAAACAAAATGCTATAAAGATAGTCATTATTATTATAAGCTGGACCTAGTTGTTTGGTCAGATAGGTCTTTTGATAGGTCTAGGGTGTTTATATCAACCTACAATCCTGCTTCTCAAGTTGGGGACTGCATACTGCTGGAAGTACAGAGGAAAGTAAACCATGAGATGCCAAAACTTTTCCCTGAAGTCAAGTGTCTGGGGCTGCACTGTGTACCAAAGGCCCTCAAGTTCTTCATCCTTTGCTGTGAGAGCTCTTTGGTAGAAAAGTCTGACAAATACAGTATTCTTACCATTTTCATAACATTCTGTATTTCCAGGCACTTTTATGTTTTAGAGATAGGCAGTTCTACCTGTTAGTTCAAGACTTAAATTTTAAAATTTTAACAATTTTATTATGAAGTTTTAAAAAGCAAGCTTTGAAAGAAAAAAGAGTAGTATTTCCCAAAACACCAAGAGTGAAAGAAACACTGTGTTGTTTAAAAACACTTAAAAGATCCATAAAAGAACAGAAGAATGAGATCAAAGAAAACTGAAAAAGTAAAGAACAAAAAATACTGAAAACCAATGCCCTCTGGAATAACTTCAGCCCCTCCTAGGTTCCAGAAACGTGTCTGATGGATGGGCCCAGAGGATATGCTAATAACACCATTAGTTTTCATCCTTAAACATCTTTCCAAAATGAAAACACTGCACATTCCTATTCTTTCACTGATATAACATTCTCAAAAAGACAAAACTCAAGTGATGAAGAACAGATCAACAGCTATCATGTTTCATGGTGACAAGAGTGTGACTATAAAGGGATAGCCTAAGAGGATTTTTGAGGTGAAGTGTTCTGCACCCTGTGTGCCAGTGGTTACACAAATCTATACATATGCTGAAATTCAAAGACCTGTATGCCAAAACAAGTCAATTTTACGATATGGTAATTTAAAAACTAAAATACACACAAATCCTGAACTTTACAAATGAAATTTTTTTAAAAGGTTTTGCCCAGGGGCACCTGGGTGGCTCAGTCGGTTAAGCGTCCAACTCTTGATTTCAGCTGAGGTTATGATCTTCCGGTTTGTGAGTTTGAGCCCCACGTCAGGCTCTGCACTGTCAGTGCAGAGCATGCTTGGGATTCTCTCTCTCCCTGTCTCTCTGACCCTGCCCTGCTGGTTCTCTCTCTCTCTCAAAATAAATAAACTTAAAAAAACAAGTGTTGCCCAACAAACTTACTAACAAAGTTGCCAATAAGTAATATTTTGGAATTTTTAAGGAATTGTCTAGTTGAAAAGAATCTGTACTTATCAGATTGATGTATGAAAGAGACAGATAATTTCACTTTAATTGCACCAAAATCCAAGTTTCTTCTCCACAAATCCCCAGACTCATAAAATGTCAGGTTGACTTCTGATTTGTAAATCAATACAAATAGTGTACCAATCTGCTAATTATTATCTAGAAATATGACATCTTCAATGCTTATACTACTGATACAATCAGGTAAAAGAGTCTAATCAAAACTCCCCTAGAAGGAAAAGTGACATAAAAGATTGTGTGTGTGTGTTTTTTTAATTTCCACATCCTTTTCCTTTTTTTTTTCTTTTTCTTACTTTTATGAAGTAAAAAATTAACATTTAGTGAACTGTGCATAAAGTGTAAAATTTGGTATACAGTATGTATATACCTGTGATACCATCACAAGATTATGAACATATCCATCACCCCAAAAGTTTCTTCATGCCCCTTAGTAATCCCTCCCCCTTACCCCACCCCATCCCCTTGACCCCAGGCAACCACTGATTTGCCTTCTGATACATTAGTTTGTATTTTCTAAAATCTTATGTAAATGGAATCATATAGTTTATGCTCTCTTTTTGGACTGGCTTCTACTTAGCATAATTATTTTGAGATAAATCCATGTTACTATGTGCAGAAAAAAAAATTATTATATCTACCTCCCATACAAAATTAGTCTACGTTTGCTACAAACTGGCTTAACACACTAAAGGAGTATCTTCAATAACCTACCTAAGAAGTTTCACATAATGAACACATTATTAGATCATTCTTCAATTAATGTTCTTTTGCAAAAGTTTTCTAAGCATTTAAAATAGAGCAAGAAAAAAAAGTCACCCTGCAATAAAACTGATTCTGTTTTCAAATTAATTTTAATAAGAAAAGACTCATTGGTACTATTAAAAATACTTCCCACAAAACTTTGTTTATAACATTCACCAGAATAAAAAGATTAGCTTTAATAGTTCCCATTATACAAAGTCTGGCAATTTTTTTATTTTTATGTGTCCCATTAAGACTCACTCTCACTGGGTGCCTGGGTGGCTCAGTCGATTAAGTGTCCAACTTTGGCTCAGGTCAAGATCTCATGGCTCATGAGTTCAAGCCCCGCACCAGGCTCTGTGCTGACAGCTCAGATGGAAACTCTGTCTCCATCTCTCTCTGACCCTCCCTTTCTCATGCTTTCAAAAATAAATAAACAGAAAAAAAAAAAAAAAAGACTTTCACTTCAGCAACCCTTGTTGCTGAAACATTAAATTCTTATTTATGTAGCTGAATCCATAGCTATGAGTTAGTATTCAGTCACTTTAAAAACACACTTTAAAAGGTAAGTCTATCTCCATATCTGCGTACATATGAACAAGATAATCTTTCATTATTTCTAGTATCTCTCATTACCTTATTAGAATACTTTACAAACAAGAAACCCCCTGAAAATAAAATTTTAAAGACAACTCTAATGATTAATGGAGAAGGGATCTGAAATACCTACACATTAGGCAACAAACCTCACAAGGAGAAAACACTATTTAAGAGGTAAGCAAATTTAGTAATGTGTATAGATCCTTTTACAAAAGAAGTATTCTATGTTTTTCATGCCCAGACATCTATGGAAATCATTATGAGCATCTTGAAAATAATCTTTTTATGACAGAATGAAATTTCAAATTCTTGGTGTAACTCCATTTTGATTTCTTAAAACATTAAAAATAGGGGCGCCTGGGTGGCGCAGTCGGTTAAGCGTCCGACTTCAGCCAGGTCACGATCTCACGGTCCGTGAGTTCAAGCCCCACGTCGGGCTCTGGGCTGATGGCTCGGAGCCTGGAGCCTGTTTCCGATTCTGTGTCTCCCTCTCTCTCTGTCCCTCCCCCGTTCATGCTCTGTCTCTCTCTGTCCCAAAAATAAAATAAACGTTGAAAAAAAAATTAAAAAAAAAAAAAAAAAAAAAAAAAACATTAAAAATATAACTCAACTGAATAACTGCAAAGTAAGCCCCTGGAACAATTTAATCTGCATTCCTACCCCAACTCTCTATTTAAAACTATTCAGGGGAGCCTGGGTGGCTCAGTCCGTTAAGTGTCTGACTTCGACTCAGGTCATGATCTCAAAGATCCTGGGTTGGAACCTGCATTGGGCTCAGTGCTGACAGCTCAGGGTCTGGAGCCTGCTTCAGATTCTGTGTCTCCCTCTCTCTGTGCCCCTCACCCACTCACATTCTGTCTCTCTCTCTGTCTCAAAAATAAACATTAAAAAAAAAACTCTTCATATTCAAGCCATTAAACCTTAATATGGTGGACATGGTGATCCCCAATTACCTCCCTGGCTCTCTTCCATCCCTCCTATTCCTCACCATTCATCTTACCTACACTGACAGTTCTTTCTTTAGAGCCATTTACTCTAAATAATCAGTCTCTCCTTCTCCTCCTCCTTCCCCTAATATATTTGTTCCCACTCAGTCTTTACCTGTCAGCATAACCATCACTTCCTCAAGGCAACACTACACACTCACATGCACACTACTGTCTCTCCTCTTTGTGCACAGAGAATAGCATCTAGTGTTTATATGACCATTTGTTCAATGTCTGTCTCCTCCATGTATTGTAAGTTCTCTGAGGGTAAGAGTCTTACCTGTTCTTACCCACTATCACATCCTTCAGCATCTAGCACACTTGAAAGAGGTGTTCCATAAATAATGTGTCAAATGAGGGGCACGTGGGTGGCTCAGGTGGTTAAGCATCTGACTCTTGATCTCAGCTAAATGATGATCTCAGCGTTCGTGAGTTCCAGCCTCACATCAGGCTCTGCACTAATAGTGCAGAACCTGCTTGGAATTCTCTCTCTCCTTCTCTCTGTCCCTCCCCAGCTTGTGCTTGCTCTCTCTCTCTCTCTCTCTCTCTCTCTCTCAAAATAAAATAAACAACATAAAAAAATTTTAATATGTCAAATTAATAAGATAGAGTGAGCTAATGATTTAAAGCCAAAGAAAACCTGTCAAAGTATTTATATTTAAAACAAGAATACATTTTTGAGGCAATGTAGGTATTTACAAATGCCTAATAACCAAGGGAAGTAAACAAGGTGAGAGAAGTTTAATTTTTTAAAATTAAATTAATGGAGAGAAGCATAGCATTAATAAATTAATAAATAAACCAAAATTTCCCACTCATAATTTTTTCTCTCTCCTAACTTTCACATGTTCTAATGGAAAGCTTAAAAGTGCCCTAGACACTAATAGATATCATCACGATGCTGTCCCTTTCCTTAGTAGTTTTTTTTTTTTTTTTTTTTTCTTAATGTTTTTTATTTATTTTTGAGACAGAGAGAGACAGAGCATGAGCGGGGAAGGGGCAGAGAGAGAGGGAGACACAGAATCCGAAACAGGCTCCAGGCTCTGAGCCGTCAGCACAGAGCCCGATGTGGGGGTCGAACTCACAGACTGTGAGATCATGACCTGAGCCGAAGTCGGACGCTCAACCGACTGAGCCACCCAGGCGCCCCTTAGTAGTTTTTTTTAAAACCATCTCCACACCCAATGTGGGACTCAAACTCATGACCCTGAGATCAAAAGTCGCATGCTGTGCCAACGGAGCCAGCCAGATGTCCCATCCCCTTCCTTGGTAGCTTTAATTCAACTATCTAAAACAAAAACAGAAAAACTAAAAAATATAAACACAGAAAACTGATTTTTTTCACCAAAATAAGAAATGATGAACTTAAGAATTCAAACAAGTTTCAAACATGGTAATAAGCAAATAAGTAAGTAATTCCCCAGTGAGGTATAAAAAAAAAAAAAAAGTACAAATCCAACAATGTGATTACACACTTATTAATATAATGATTCAGTGTTTATTTCCACTACCAGACTAGAAGCTTCATAAAATCAGAGAATGTTAGATTCTGCCACCCACTATCTATTTCCAGCACCCAGAACACAAAGCATTTACTATTTAATAAATAAACAAGTCAACTGCATTTCTGGTGACTTTAAGATATTTGAAGAAAATAATCTTTAAATAATGAGTAATATGAAAGATAAAATCTTTTTTCACACTCATTCCATAATCTGATTGTTAAAGACAAAAATATATTATAATTTAGAATTAAAGAATTCCCAATTTTCACAGCTTCAAGGTAATCATTGTATCTATTTAATCTCTACAAGTCTTTTTTATTGATTGTAATTCCATGAAGATGTTTTGAAAATTCTGGTTATACAACTATCATCCTAGGTTCTATGCACTATACAATAATATATACCGTATATCATCAATTTTAAGATGCATATTTTTACAAGTTAATACCTCTGAAATCAAATTACTATAAGAAACCAGGGTATCTAGTTTAAACAGACTTTTTTTTTCTTTATAATAGTTTTAGCCTGAATGAAATGCAATAAAGTATATATGCTCCTAACCAAATTCATTTTCCCTAAGGGTTAGAAAAACAGATGAATGTTATACAACAGATAACAAACCAAAGACTTGATTACATTTACTGATGGTTTTAGGCCATTATCAGGATCTTACCATCACCCTGAACTGCTCCACTTCAGAAAATTTTAAGTCAAATATCCCTTTCCTTTTTTTTTAATGTTTATTTATTTTTAAGAGAGAGATGCAGAGCATGGGTGGGGGAAGGGCAGAGAGAGAAAGAGAGGCATAGAATCCAAAGTAGGCTCCAGGCTGTCAGCAGAACCCAACACGAGGCTCGAACTCACAAACCGCAAGATCATGAGCTGAGCTGAAGTCAAATACTTAACCGACTGAGCCACCCATGTGTCCCCAAATATCCCTTTCTAAGCACACACCCCATTATACCCAACATATCTGTTCTTGAACCTCCTCAGGTAATCAGATCCATGACCCTTCCATTTTTCAGTCCTCTCCTATGTTCCCTGCTACCTCATGTCAAGCTCTATTCCATCCATCAGTCCAATCCCTCTCACACCCAAAACTTCAGTTCTCTTACCCCCATCTTCCTGTCACACCTGCCCTATCAATCCTACTTTCTTAAAGATATCTTCTATCTGTATGTCCTAGGCTCAAAAATGCAAAGAAACTGTCCCAAACTGACCTCATCAACTCTCTCCCAAGACTTCTTGGTCCTTCTACATTTAACATTTCAGTGAATGGCATCAAGATTCATTCAACTGGCCCAGTCCAAAAACCTAGGAGTCACACTTGATTCCAAATCTCTTTGAAACTCTCACATCGGGGCGCCTGGGTGGCGCAGTCGGTTGAGCGTCCGACTTCAGCCAGGTCACGATCTCGCGGTCCGTGAGTTCAAGCCCCGTGTCAGGCTCTGGGCTGATGGCTCGGAGCCTGGAGCCTGTTTCCGATTCTGTGTCTCCCTCTCTCTCTACCCCTCCCCCGATCATGCTCTGTCTCTCTCTGTCCCAAAAATAAATAAAAAACGTTGGAAAAAAAATTAAAAAAAAAAAAAAAAAAAAAAAAAGAAACTCTCACATCAGTCACCAGAACCAGTAAAAAGTCAAAGTGTCGGGAAAACAAAGGCTCTTGTCAATGTAAGGCTTTAAGCAACACTACTCTACATTATTGAATTCCACCCTCCCACCCAAGCAACCCCAACCATAACCCTAGTCTTCACCTGCACCTCAAACCCTTCCAGAAGGTGTCTATATACCTCCACCCAATTAAATCAGTGCTTCTCAAACTATCTGAGGTGGACTTTTGTAAAATACAATAAAAATGAACTACTAGGCAAATGAATTTTTTAAAAAACCTACAAAAATACTAGACAATTAATACTAATTAGTGTAAATACTAATACAATTTATTTTAGTATTTAGTATTACTATTTTATTATTTTATAAATTAGTATTAGTACTTTATAATACTAATTAGCATAAATGCTAATACAACTTATTAGATTCAAATGACAAATTTCTCAGTCAAATGGCTATCAAATTTTCTAAATGCTCATTTATAATTGCTATAGTTATCTAGTCTTGGACCAGAAACAAACAAAAGCACTAAATCAGACCACAACTGGCCTGTACCTCTAACCTGAGTTTCCTTCATTTGCACGGATTTGTTCATTACAACACCATATTATAATGGTGCAGTGCACCATTATAATATCCTGCAGTGCAGTCTTGACGTGAACCTTAACCGAAGCCCAACCTAAACCTTCTATCAGAGAATTACTATATTCTTGGCTCACTTTTGTAGTCAAAAGAACATTAACACCTAGTTCTAACAGGTTGTTCCCTTTGCTGTATATCCCCCCCCCCCCATTAAGGAATAGCTGGTCTATAGTTTCTCCTTAACCCTGTGATCTCTAATAAATAACCTCTGAAATAATGGAATCCTCTCCTGTATCAATCCTGCCCTCTCAACACATAGAAAACCAAGAATGCAGAAAAGTTCCACAAGTTAAGAAAATGTCAAAATGCTTTATAATCAACAAAATTACTTCCACATAGAAACACTTCCCAGTGGATCTAATCCAGAATAAGGGATGAAATTCAACTGAAGTATCAATACAGCATATACTTGCTTTGGAATACGCCTTCTTATATGGAAATGACAGTAAATAACACTAAAGTCACAATTAGCAGACCAATCCATGATTCATCTTGTGAAGCTAGGCAAATCTTCTATTAGTAAGTCATTCCTAATTTCATTTGAGCAATAATGGAAATACAACTGATTATTAATGAAATGAATGAATTAAATAAACAACTGTACTTACGTGTTAGATGAAAGATTCCATCACAGGCACTGATATGAGATAAAAAGGCATTTCCCAGGCCTTGCCCATTGTGAGCTCCTTTCACAAGTCCAGCAATATCCACCACATTTAGAAAGGCAGGAATTTTGCTAAAAAACAAAAGATGGTTTTATTATAAAACAATACTAAGAAATTGTTTTCGTGAGATCAAGCCCCACGTCCAGCTCCACTCTGTCAGTGTGGAATCGAACCTGTTTGGGGCTCTCTCTCTTCCCCTCTGTCTCTCTCTGTCCCTCATCTGCTCACTCGCTCTCTATCTCAAAATAAATAAACTTTTAAAACAAAAAACAAAAAACTCAGGGTTCCTGGGTGGTTCAGTCAGTTAAGCATCCGACTTCAGCTAAGGTAATGATCTCACAGTTTGTGAGTTCGAGCTCTGCTATCAGTGCGGACAGAGCCTGCTTCAGGTTCTCTCGCCCTCTCTCTCTCTCTGCCCGCCCTTCCCTCACTCGTGCACATTCATATGTGCACATGCTCTCTTTCTCTCTCAAAATTAAGTAAACATTAAAAAAAACCCTCATACCATTAATTTTACTATACTGTTCTGTTGGCCCATGCGTAAAGACACAAAAGCAGTGGAGAACAGTTAAAGAGTACACTGAAACAAGGGAAGGTAATCGCCACAGAATGAGCCAACATAACTTGTGACTGGCACTGGACTAACTGCTTTACATGAATCACTCAAAGTTCAAAACAACTCCACTAGGTAAGTGCTACTTATTAAACCTACTTTAAAGATGAGGAAATTGGGCCTGAGAGGAGTTAAGAAACCTATTTACATATAGGGGATCACTCAGCTAGTGGTAACAAAAATAGGATTCAAACACAGGATATCTGGATTTGCATTTAATCATCATGTAGGCTGGGGCGCCCCAGTCAGTGAAGCAACCAGCTCTTAATCTCGGCTACGGTCATGATTTCATTCATGGGATCAAGCCCTGTGTCAGGCTCTGTGCTGGCAACAGGGAGACTGCTTAAGATTCTCTTCTCCCTCTCTCTCTGCCCCTCCCCCCTCCTCAAAATAAATAACTTAAAAAAAATCATCACATAGGTTATATAAATAAAAAATGTATGTAATGATGTGAACCAGTTATCAGCACAGTAATAACCTGGTTGTTAACAACAGCAACACAAATAGAGGTATATACGAAATAACTTTTGCTTTGCTCAAAATAAGGTACAATTAAAACAAGTTAGAAACCAAGTTATGAAAACCAGTCAGTCAGTCATGTAAATATGGAGATTAAGTTGACCCTTGAGCAAAACAGGGGCGAGGGGTGCCAACCCCGTGCAAATATCCACATATAACTTTATTTTTTAATTTTTTTAATGTTTACTTGTTTTTGATAGAGAAAGACAGAGTGCGATCGGGGGAGGGGCAGACAGAGAGGGAGACACAGAATCTGAAGCAGGCTCCAGGCTCTGAACCATCAGCACAGAGCCCGACACGGGGCTCGAACTCACAAACCATGAGAAAACCTGAGCCCAAGTCAGCAGCCTAACCGACTAAGCCACCCAGGCACACACCCCCATTCAATCTTTTTATTTCCATTAAGGCATTTAATCAATGTTCACTGACAAAAGAAAAAGGAAATTTTGAGAAGTTAATTCCCTCACTGCCTAAAATTTCAACAAATTTGAAGTCTAAGAGCTTTATTGCTATTGTTTTTCTCTTCAGGTCTCTGAAGAATTTCAGCAATGTCACATGACCACACAGTCTAGCAGTGACAAGGGCCAACATCTAAAGAGTCAGAATGGGGAGAAAAGGCAGCACAATAGCAACCGGGGCCTGTACAAGGCATCTTGGCAGGAGAGCAATCTAGCAGTAGCCAGGGACCAAATCAGCAGCTCCAAATCAGTCAACAAGCCAGAGGGGTCAAAAGACTGGCTAGATACAAAGGAATTGAACAAATAGGCACATCAATGGGACAACTGGAGAAATCTAAACGGAATCTATGAATCAGATGGTAATACTGTATCAATGTTAATGCCCTGATTGGTGATTTACTGTGGGAATGTAAGAGAATGGTCTGTATTTAGTAAATACAAATGGAAGAATGGAAGTGCAATGTGGCATCATGTCTGCAACTCACTCTCAAAGGTTCAAAGAAACTTGGGAGAAGGGCACATAAGCATTCTATGAGTAATTTTGCCTCTTTTGTATAATTTGCAATCTTTTAAAAATAAAAAGGTTTTAAAGAGAAAACAGGGGCTCTTGGGTGGTTCAGTTGGTTAAACATCCAACTCTTGGTTTCGGCTCAGGTCATACTTCACAGTTCATGAGTTCAAGCCCCATATTGGGCTCTCTCTCGCTCTCCCACCCCCCCCACCCCCTCACACAGGCACAAGAGTTCTCTCTCTCTCAAAATAAATAAACAAACCTAAAACACACACACACACACACACACACACACACACACACACATTTAAAAAGAAAACAGAAGTCACTTTGAGGAGCCAATTTCAGGAATGTAATTTGAACTATGCCCAATGACTGTGACATTGTAACCAACTGAGTAACACATGAATGAATACATGAGTGAGTAAATGCAGACAAGAAAGCTCTTCCTTACAGAAGAATGCCAATAAATGATAAACAAATGGATAGAATTATAAAATCATATGGCAATCATTATAATTCTTAATTCATAAAAAAAAATGGATACTCAAACAAATGGATGAAAGTAGAAAAACTAAATAAATGGGGTATATATTTTGTGATTAGTACTCATAAGAATTGCTTATAGACTAGATCTAGAGATGATGAAAGAGGTATCAAAGATAAATCTTGGACTTTGACTTAAGCAACTGGGAAAATAATAGTGCTATTTACTGAAATATGAAAGTCTTAAAGAACAAACTTGGCACAGGCAGGATGAAAATCAAGAGGTCCATTTTGGACATGTCAAGTCTGAGGCGCTTATTTAGTCATGCAGGTGCCAGTATCAAGAAGGCAAATTCAGGAATAGAGACAGAAACTTAGGATTTATCACCACATCTAAAATAGTGAGAAACTAAATTGTTACAAAAACCTCAAATGATACAGAATATGAAAAAGTAAAAAGCGCCTAAAAATTCCACTACCCAAAGATAACCATCAAACAGCTTCATATATTTTCCTATGAATATACATGCACACATATAATTTTACATGAATGGAATTTTTTTTAATTTTTTTTTTTAGTGTTTGTTTATTTTTGAGACAGAGAGAGACAGAGCATGAATGGGAGAGGGTCAGAGAGAGAGGGAGACACAGAATCTGAAGCAGGCTCCAGGCTCTGAGCTGTCAGCACAGAGCCCGATGCGGGGCTCAAACTCATGGACCGTGAGATCATGACCTGAGCCGAAGTCGGACGCTTAACCGACTGAGCCACCCAGGCGCCCCACATGAATGGAATATTATACAGGCTGCTTACTCCCTCTACTTCATACTCCTCAGAAAAAAAGTAACTGCAATGTTAACTGCCAGATGTATCCTTCCTCACCTTTCTCTATGCCCTACATTATTTTTATAATCACCCATAATACAACCATAAATTCTGGAGAAAAAAAACTTCTAAATGATTTTATTTATTTACTTACTTACTTATTTATTTTAAAGTAAACTATACACCACACTTGTGGCTCGAACTCACAACCCGGAGATGAGGAGATGCATGTTCCAGCAACCAAGCCAGCCAGGCGCCCCGTATATGATTTTAAATACATCATTTACACACATTTACTGCATCTATATAGGGCCACCAAATAAATAATAGCATAAAGATTTTCTTACCTTGCTGGTTTGTGGTACTGGCAAAGAAAGTCAAACCTTTCATCTGGCACAGGTACTCTGCTCTCATTAGGATCAATAGTGCAGAATGGGAAGTTTTCTGCTGAAGCCTGACTATTGGTTAATACATTGAAGAAGGTGGATTTCCTAAAAGAAACAAAAACAATTTCAATCAATTCTTGGGCTAACACTGAGAAAAATTTATCTCATTCTCATTTCAGTGCTCAATAAGATCCATGATAATTATAAAACCAATCAGGAAAAAGAAGGTGGAGAATAAGAAAAATGAATGAAATTTGCTTATAAATGAATTTTTTTACTAACAGAAAAGAATGAAATCTACAACAGTAAAACTCATGATTTATAGATGATGTTCCTATCTCAGTCTATCTGAAACTTGAAAAGCATTTTCCCAAAGAATCTTTGTTATAAGTGATAGCTAGTTTCACATATTATAAAAACTATTTTATTCCTAAAGTATTTGGTAGTACCAGTATCACTTTGCCTGTATCTAATATAATCTTCTCTAGCATAAAGAGAGGTGTGCATCTAGCTAGGTCACTTCCCAAGCATTCTGAATTGGGAAACAGATGCTAATTGTCTAATAGGAAATGGGAAGCTGGAGCTCCTAATTGTTAGTCATAAAGATTACTGTCAAGTCTAGAGTTATGAATTGTGAATTATGAAAAACCAAAATGTGAATTTTTTCAAGGTACAACAAATCAAGAAAAAACCCATTCATAATAAATAAACTGTTGCTAATGCTCTAATTATCAGATTCTTATCAGGTAATGCATGCTCAGAGAATGTCAACTCCTATTAACATCAACTACATTTCTAAAATATGATAATCATAGAGTCAAAAATCATAGAGTAAAATTGATCTAGTCTGTACTATTTTCCAATTCCATCAATAATATGGATAGCAGAGAATTCACTACAGTAAATTTTCTTGCTCCAGAAATTTCCAGGACTATAGCATTCAGATAAGGATTTAAAATGAAAATTACCATTATACATAATTTTTTTTTTAACTGGAAGAATTGAGGAAATAGTTACAGATTATGTCGTTATTGTCAAGCTGGTACTTTCCTTCAAAGGAGACCTGGAGGACCCGAAGAACATGACCAGTTTTCTGAGATATTTCAGAAATATCTCAGTATATTTCTCCCAACAGGGAAAACTATAAAATGTGCTGAACTAAATGGTGACATAAACTGATCCACTCCCTTTAGCTTATTCCTCTCCCCACAAAAAAATAAACTGGTTGCCAGAATCACCCATCAGTCCTATTTATCTAAAATTTAACTAGAACATTTTATTCCTACAATGAAAATATTATAAAATAATGTTACAGTAGAAACACTTAAAGTAAAATGTAAATATATTAATTAATACAAACACTTACAGAACACTTGTGCCTTTTGTGGGGGGCACAATTGTATTTTTTTATATTATAGTTTAAAAATTATAGTATTACCACAGTCATCGTAATTACAATATAAAAAGGCCAGAGGATTTATGGAGTTATTTTCAAATTTATGGCTATCATTAAGATAGTATTTTGAGGACACCTGGATGGCTCAATCAGTTAAGTGTCCAGCTTTGACTCAGGTCCCGATCTCACAGTTAATGAGTTCAATCCCCACATGTGATTCTCTCTCTCTCTCCCCTTCCCCTACTCGTGCATACTCACTCTCTCAAAATAAATAAACTTAAAAAACAAAAAGATAGTATTTTTGACTGCCCACCTTAACAAAAATGTTTTATACTTAGACAAAAAAATTATCCCTTAAAACATACAGAAAAACATAGCAAAAGAAAGTCCCATTATCTCTTAGGCTGAAAAAATTCTTATATACAGTCAAACTAAACTTGGAAGACAAATCCCCATTTACACAAAATGTCTCAACTCAGCCATCGATTTTAAATTTCATAAAAGGTCATTTGTACCTTCTAAGAGTTTTATAAATACAAAAAAGTAAAAATAAGGAACTAGAAAAAGGAAATTTTTCTAAGGATTATTACTAGAGGCTTCAGTGACAAGTTAAGACATTTTGATCCATTCAAATCTATTAAAAGAAAGCCTTGTAAAAGCAAAGAATTTAAAAGCTTTGCCCTCATCTAGCATGTTAAAGCCCATAAGTCTTTTGTGAAATGAGGATTTTACACACACACACACACACACACACACACACACACACACATTTAGATCCCTTAAGGTTATTATTAAAGCTTCAAAATAGAAGAAAGATTCAAAATTGTTAAGACTCTCTCTTATAAAAGAACGGGCTTACATAAATATTATTTCAGCAATGACAGCATTAAAAAGAAAAAAAAGAGTCTAGACTTAATGAGTGCCCCCTCCATTTAGGACTTAAATATTTGTGAAATTACATATATTACTGTAATAAAGTAAATCTGACTGAAAAGTTGTTTTATCTAAAATCTTATGCAAAATTACAATATGTATTAGGAAGTCAGGATGCCAATGCAAATTCCCACAGCATTCTGAATTAACCATTTATAAAACACACGTCCAAAACATGGAAGAAAGTAGAATGTTCTTTCACTAAACTGTCAAAAAGTATCTATCTGATAGGTAACAGAAATAAACACAGCTGACAGAAATGGATACCAATACCTGTATACATGAGTTAGTATAACCACATGTATTTTCTAACTCTATGAGGTGACAGGGTCTACAAGCAGTAACACCTCAGCAGCGAAAATCATACACAGAGCCAGATCTTAGTTTCTAAATACCATTCTCCAATTACAGAACCAGGGCTTCCTGGAGACAAGGCTGGGACAGGAAAAATATAATAATAGCCTGAAACATCTTACAGTGTCAGAGAGGAAATGGTTAAAAAAGAAAACAAAAACAAAAAAAGATGCGGGTATGTCAAAAGGACACAGGAGGCAACCTGAAAAAATTCCCAATGGTCAAAGCCAGAAAAATTTGAGTAACAAAATAAATACTGAGGACACTGGATTACAACTCAAAGAATAAAACGAATTTCAGTGAGTCCAAACAGAACTACGTAAACAATCAAATAAATAACTAAATATGGGGAAAAAGATAAATCTTCCTTACGGATTTCAAATAATAACATAAAAGGAATAGAGGAAGTAGAAAATCACCATTGGAACACCATACTAAAATAACTGGGGCAGGCAAAATCCACTGAAGAATAATAAAATTTAGTCAGGGAAACTGTAAAGAGAAACAGGATATTTGAATAGCCTCAAAATATCCTTCCCCTATCATATTAATAATACTGTGGGTGGTTTTAACAAATGTCCATAAATTTTTTGATACTCCTTCCTTCTGGAGGTGGAGCTTCATTCCCTTCTTCTTGAGTGTGGGTTGGACTTAGTGACTTGCTTCTACTTCATGGAGTATAGAAAGGAAAAAAGGATACTTCTACAGTGAAGAAATCTGGCAGATACCACCTTACCCAGTGATCAAGGTTAATATCACCAGTAATAAGTTGTGTCGATATCATATACCCCTCAATATGATGCCATGAGAAAGATACTTCACCTCCATGGTATTATTCCCAAAAGTCCATAGCATGATTTCTGTTATCAAAATATATTACAAAGTTACAGTAAAGCTACAATAGTAAAAACAATGTGGAACTAACGTAAAGATAGACACAGAGACCAGTGGAGTAGTATGTAGAGAGCCCAGAAATAAACCCTTACATATATGGTCGAATGATCATCAACAAGGCTGCCAAGACCACAAAATGGGGTAGAAACTGTCTCTTCAACAAATGATGTTGAGAAAACTGGACAGCCACACGCAAAAGAATGAAGTTGGAGCCTTACCTTATACCATATACAAAAATTAACTCAAAATGAATTAAGGACCTAAATGTAGGACCTAAAGCTATAATACTCCTAGAAGAAAACATAAGGGAAAGACCTCATCACATTGGACTTGGCAATGACATCTTAGATATGATACCAAAAGCACAGGAAACAAAAATTAAAATAGAAAAATGAGATTCCATCAAATTTTACAACTTCTGCACATCAAAGGAAATAATCAAGGGAGTGAGGACAACCTATATAATGGGAACAAATAATGGCAAATCATATGTCTGATAAGGGGTTAATATCCAGAATATTAGAATAAAGAACTCCTATAAGTCAACAACAACAAAAGTAACCTTAAAAAGTTACATACATGGACAAAGGACTTGAATAAACATTTCTCTAAAGAAGATAAACAAATGGCCAATAAGCATATTAAAAGATGCTTAACATCCCTAATCATCAGAAAAATGTAAATCAAAACCACAATAAGATATTATCTCACACTCATTAGGACGGTTATCATCAAAAAACAGAAAATAACAAGTGCTAGGCCAGATGTAGAGAAATAGGAACTCTAGTACACTATTGATAGAATATAAAGTTTTGCAGCCACTATGAAAAACAGTAAGAATGTTCCTCAAAACACTAAAAGTAGAATTATCACATGATCCAATAACTCGACTTCAGGGTATTCATACAAAATTCAAAGCAGGATCTTGAAGAGATATTTCTACTTCCATATTCATTGCAGTATTATTCACAATAGCCAAGAGGTAGAAGCAACCCGGGGCGCCTGGGTGGCGCAGTCGGTTAAGCGTCCGACTTCAGCCAGGTCACGATCTCGCGGTCCGTGAGTTCGAGCCCCGCGTCAGGCTCTGGGCTGATGGCTCGGAGCCTGGAGCCTGTTTCTGATTCTGTGTCTCCCTCTCTCTCTGCCCCTCCCCCATTCATGCTCTGTCTCTCTCTGTCCCAAAAATAAATAAAAAAAAAAAAAAAAAAAAAAAAAGAGGTAGAAGCAACCCAAATGTCTATCAACAGATGCATGGATAAAGAAAATGTGGTATGTACATACAACAGAATACTATTTGGCCTTCAAAAGATAAATTCTGTCCCATGCTAAAACACAGATAAACTTTGAGGACACTGTGCTCATGCTCAGTGCTGAGTGAAATAAGCCAGTCACAAAAGGGCAAATACTGTATGACTCCACCTATGAGATAGCTACAGGAGTCAAAATCATGTAAACAGAAAGGAGAATGGTGGTTGACAAGGGCTAGGGAGGGGGGGAAATGGGAAGTTGTTGTTCAGTAGGTAGGGAGTTCTAGATCTGCAAGGTGAAAGAGATCTAGAGATCTGTTACCTAATAATGTGAAAACAGCCCCACTGAACTGTACACTTAAGAAAGTTTAAAGAGTAACTTTTATATTGTGTTTCTTACCATGTATTTTTTTAAGTTCACACCATGAAAAAACATCAAACTTGAAATGAGAGACATACAAAATACCTACATCCATTCATTTCAAAAATAAATAAAAATTTCCATGACCTTTAAAAGATCTGTACTAGAAAAAAAGGACATTGGTGGGAAACCTGGTGAAATCCAAATAAAATCTACAGTTAATAGTAAATAAATAAATGAGCAAAAAAAAAAAATCTATCTGAAATTACATGGCAACACAACAACAGAGACCAAAATTCTGAAAAAAAAAACTGAAAATTAAGATTTAAAAGAAAGCCATCTATCAAGTACTGTTAAGGGATGTAATTACTGCCGAAATAACAGTCAAGAGTGAAAAGGAGAGCAGACTTGTCATCCAAAAGATTATTCAAAACACATTAAAAAGAGAAAACAAATGGGGCTGGGTGGCTCAGTTGGTTAAGCGTCGGACTTCGGCTCAGGTCATGATTTCACAGTCTGTGGGTTCAAGCCCCATGTCGGGCTCTGTGGTGTCAGCTCAGAGACTGGAGCCTGCTTCAGATTCTGTGTCTCCCTCTCTCTCTGCCCCTCGCCCGCTCATGCTCTCTCTCTCAAACATAAGTAAACATTAAAAAAAAAATGTTTTTAATAAATAAAAAGAGAAAACAAGGGGCACTGTGGTGGCTCAGTTGGTTAAGCATCCAACTTCAGCTCAGGTCATGATGTCATGGTTCGTGGGTTCAAGCCCCGTGCCAGGTTCTGTGCTGACAGCTCAGAGCCTGGAGCCTGTTTTGGATTTTGTGTGTGTGTCTCTCTCTCTGCCCCTCCCCTGCTTGCATTCTGTCTCTCTCTTAAAAATAAACATTTTTAAAAAATTAAAAAAGAAAAAGAGAGAGAAAGCAAATAATTCCCAAATCACGTATTTCCACAAAAGAGCAGGCGCACTAGAATGCTGACAAGCATACAATAAGATTTAAGTTCATTTCAAATGGTATTGGGTAGTTTGCTTTCCCTTCTACTACGAAACTACCCTGCTGCCATAAAGAGCTATAAAACTAGACAAAACATATAAAGTAACAGTTTTCCGAGAGAGGACAGTATGTAGCACAGACTGTGTTCCCTGAGAGCACAACAAATGAACTAAGCTCTACAACTGGCCCCACTCACAGCCTAAAAGTGATTTCAAAGTCACAGCACAGGGAGGGAAAACCAACAGGACCTGGTAGTCATGCCAAGTTGAAGAGACTGAGATGAGAGTATGAGGAGGCCAAACCAGCTAGGATTTATAGGGCAGTGTAATAGAAAGGAAGGAGCTGCAGAGAGAGGGGGCTCTGGAGATCAACAGAAGGTATCCTCAAGACTGTGGCTATGTAATGCTTTATATATGAATAAATCAGTCTCCAAAAGGCTGGGGGTTGCAGGGGGGGCACTCAAAACCAACAGAGTGAACAATTCTCAGGCTCACACAGAGCATGGAATAGTTCACAGTCCTACCAGCCCCAGTAGAGAGATCATGTAATATAAGGGAACCTGGGTAGAGTCCTCAAAAGAGTCACATCCTAGTACGAGGGCCAAAGGAGGACAAGAACAAAAACTATTATGAATTCATAAGAAAACATAATAGGAAACCTCAAAACAATCAAAATGACACACAAATAACTAAATGCCAGAACAAAGTCCAACACGCTTTAAACAAATACTATAAATTCAGTACTCCACATAAAATCCAGTGTCTGGAATAAAAATTACAAGGTATGTAAAGAAGCCAGTAAATACAGACCAAAATCAGGATAAAAGCCAATAAATACAAACAAATCAAGTAATGATAGAGATGATAGAATTGGCAGAGAATGACCCTACTAAATATTATAAATCTTTTTAGAATTTTTTGAAGGATACAAAGGGGAATATGAAGACAATGAAGAGTGAAATGAAAGCTATGAAAACTCTGCACACAGAACTATTGTATGAAAAATACAACATCTGAAATAAAATAAAACTGAAAAACACGCTGAAAGTGATTAGCAACAGATGAGACACTAAAAAAAGGTCAATGAACATGAAGACAGGGCAACAGAAACTATCAAATGAAGCACAGAGGGAAAAAAAGATTGGAGAAAAAAAATAATCAGAGCTTCAGTGGAGTATTATTATCTAGAGGATTAACACACTTATAAGAGTCCCAAGAGGAGGGGCAGAGAGTGGCTGGAGCATTTGAAGAAATATTGGCCAAATATTTTACAAACTTAATGAAAATCATAAACTCACAAACCTAAAAATCTCAACAAACTCCAGGCAAAGGAGGCATAAGTAAAACCACACCAAAGCACATGAAAATCAAACTGCTGAAAACCAGTATCAAAGAGAAAATTTTAAAGGCAACTAAAGGAAGAAGCAAAACCTTATGTACAGAGAAACTAAGATTAAGAATAACAGTTTTCTCATTGGAAAGCTAGAAAAAAGGAGAAGATAACTTCAAAGTGCTAAAAGAAAAACTGTCCCTAGAATTCTCCCCAGTGAAAATCTTTAAAAAATGAATGTGTAATAACCACCTGAAAAGAGGCTCAACATTATTAGGCATGAAGGAAATGCAATTCAAAACCACTTTACGCCTTGGCCATAATAAAAAAACAGTAAGTACTGCTGTGAATGTGGAGAAATTGCACATGCACTGCTAGTAGGAATGTAAAACGGCACAGTCACTTTGGAAAACAGTTATGCAGTTCCTCAAATAGCTAAACACAGGTCACCGTACAATGCAGAAATTCCACTTCTAAGTATACAAAAGAGATGAAATCATCTGTCTACACCAAAATTTGTGTATCCCAATGCTGGCGCAGAGAAAGTACCAACAGCCTGGAAAATACTGTGGTAAAAGAAAGTAGAAAACACTCAAAAAATAGAGAATAAAAGGAATGTGAATGAACAGGAAGGCTCCTGATGGCCAAATATGGGCAATCTGAACAACAAAATAAGTAAAATAGTAACAGATTATAAGCAACAGAATAAACTAAGAATCCAATCCTGATAAAAACAAATTATAATCAAACACATGAAAAATGGGGAGCTCTTCCTTACAACAGAATTCTAGCCAATAGGATTTCCATTAGTCCTTCTATAAATTGTTCCCACTATAAACATCAGTAGTGAAAAATCAACATCATATGCTTCATGATATGATGTACTAAGAAGTACATGTCACTTCTGTACCCAAAACTGCATAACCCAAGTTAATCAAAAGAAAACATTCAGCAGACCCATCTCACGCAGTGGTAGCAACCAGAAGAGCTACCACATGGTACGGTAAAGAAGTATGGAATACCAAAATGTAGTTTCTCAAACAAAGGCAATACAATAGAGCAAAGATAAGCTTTTCAACAAACCTGGGGCTGGAACAACTGAACATCCACATGCAAAAAACGAAAACAAAAACAAAAAATCTGGATACAGACCTTACACCCTTCACAAAAATTAATTCAAAATAGATCACAGACCTAAACATAAAACACAAAACAACAAAACTTCCTAAAGAAGAAAACCTAGATGACTCTGGGTATGGTAATGACTTTTCAGATACATCAAAGATAAGACCCATAAAATAAAATAGTAATAATAGAAAAGCTCGACCTCATTGAAATTAAAAACTTCTGTTCTGTGAAAGGCATGTCAAGAAAATGAGAAGACAAGCCACAGACTGGAAGAAGGTATTTGCAAAAGACACATCGGATAAAGAACTGTTATCCAAAATATACAAAGGACTCTTAAAAATCCACAATAAGAAAACAAACGGGGCGCCTGTGTGGCTCAGTCAGTTGAGTATCCAACTTCAGCTCAGGTCATGATCTTACAGTTTGTGGGTTCGAGCCCCGCATCAGGCTCCGTGCTGACAGCTTGCTCAGAGCCTGCACCCTGCTTCAGATTCTGTGTCTCCTCTTTCTCTGCCCCTCCCCGGCTCATGCTCTGTCTCTCTCTGTCTCTCAAAAATAAATAAATGTTAAACAAAATTAAAAAAAAAAAAAAGAAAACAAGCAACCTGATTTTTTGTAAATGGACCAAAGGCCTTAATAAATACCTCACCAAGAAGACATAGAGATGTCAAATAAGCATATGAAAGATCGATGCTTCACATTAGATGTCATCAAGGAAACTCAAATTAAATTAATAATGGATACCACTATACAACTACTAGAAAGGCCAAACTCCAGAACACTGACAACACCAAATACTGGTAAGGATGCAAAGCAATAGAAACTCTCACACAGTGCTGCTGAAAATGCAAAATGCTACAACCACTTCTTACAAAGTAAGAAACTTACAAGTTTCTTACAAAAGTAAACATTTAATTCAGCAATTGTGCTCCTTGGCATTTACCCAAAGAAGCTGAAAACTTATGTCCACACAAAAACCTGTACATGGATGTCTACAGCAGTTTTATTCATTTCTGCCAAAACTTGGAAGCAGCCAAGATATCCTTCAGTTGATGAATGGATAAACTATGGTACATCCAGAAATGGAATATTATTCAGCACTAAAAAGAAATGAACTATTTAAGCCCTGAAAAGACATGGGGAACTTCAATGCATATTACTAAGTGAAAAGAGCCAATCTGAAAAGGCTTTAAGATTCCAACTATATGACATTCAGGAAAAGGCAAAATTATGGAGACAGTAAAAAGATTAGTGTTTGGGGAGGGTGGGTGAATAGGCAAAGCACAGAGCATTTTTAGGGCAGTGAAAATATATAGCGGGTACATATCATTTTGCATTTGTCTAAACCCATGGAAGATACAATGCCAAGAGTGTATAATGTGGACTTTGGATGATAATCATGTGTCAATGCAGGTTCATCAATTGCAACAAATGTACCACTTTGGTGGGGAATGTTGATAATAGGAGAGGCTATACACGTATGAGTTCAGGGAGTATATGTGAAATCTCTCTGCCTTCCCCTCAATTCTACTGTAAAGCTAAAACTGTTCTAAGGAATATATATATATATATATATATATATATATAATATATAGAGAAAGAACATATATATATGTAAACTATATATATAGACTATATATAAAGTATATACATATATATAATATATACATACAATATATAATATATATGTGTATATATATACATATACACACACACACACACACACACACACACGCACCCGCAATAATACCCTGGCCCAAGAGGAGCTAATTTACAAAGGCTTAGTGAGGTTAAAAAAAAAAGGGGGGGGGGAGAGGCAAAACAAATCTAGAAACCAAATCTTCATATCATGGTTTGGTATTCTTTCTACTTCATTAAAAGCAGCCATTAAAACATGTGTCCTTATCATTAGGCCTACACACTACATCAAGGGGAAAAAAACTACCAATTGACAAATAATTCCTGAATGCCTAATAAATTCCTAATACCCAGCCTAAGTGCTAGAAATATAACAATAAACAAGAACAATATAACCCTTACCTTCAAAAAATTTAAGTCCTTTTTTTTAAAAATGTTTATTTATTTGAGAGAGAGACAGAGCACGAGCAGGGGAGGGGCAGAGAGAGAGGGAGACACAGAATCCAAAACTGGCCTCAGGCTCCAGCTGTCAGCAGAGCCTAACATGGGGCTTGAACCCAGGATCCATGAGCTCATGCCCTGAGCCGAAGTCAGACGCTTAACCAACTAAGCCACCCAGGCATCCCAAAATTGAAGTTCTAATAGGCAGAGGCAAAGGGGTATTAAAGAGCTGATTAATTTAAACAATGCATATAAGACACTCGGAATAGTAAATGTCATACAGTAAGTGTTCAATAAAAATCAGCTATTATCAGCTGTAAATATTACCTTTACATTTCTAAGTAATCAGCCTAATGTATACTAAGAAGAAAATCTTATTTGTCCAGATCTCTAAAAATCAAGACATTCTTTAGATGTTTTGGTACCAAATGTCCTTACTTTTGATCAGCAGGTCAGCTTTTAAAGAACTATCCCCCTCCCCAATCTATCTCTTATAGGCCTATCCAGAGGTAGACATGTCCAGTCAGTTTCCTTATACAGGAATCTGAATCACTGCAGAGGCAGCAGGAGATAAGAAATACCAGAAGTTCAGTTCATACGGCTGAGCTCCACAGGGACCCATCTCTATCAGCGTTACCCTGGTTCCCATTCTTCCTGAGGTCTGCTCAGCTTGTCCTTCAATTCTATCCTTCCAATAAGTCTCTTTTCTTGCTTAAGACAGCCAGACCTTGTGTAATCTTACAAAAAAAAACAAAAAAAACCCAAAACCCTGATATTGTTAGATAATGTAAAATCACTCTACAAAAAGGAGTGCTCCCAAACCCAAATGCCAAAAATCAAACTGAACATTATTAAAATGAGAAAACTTCACTATTTGTAAAGCAGACCTCAATAAAACCTGGGGGGCAGGGGAGGTAGGATAACAGTGGGATGTGGGTATGTAATTTAAAAGCATAAATAGCACATTTATACTGGATAATAAAATATTTTTAGGTTATTTTCATATACATTGATTACATTATGTTCCAATACTAAAATGTTTACATAGAAAACACTTCTTAACATGTCTCAGTTTAAAGTAGTCCCATTTAGGGGCGCCTGGGTGGCTCAGTCGGTTAAGTGTCCGACTTCAGCTCAGGTCACGATCTCACGGTCCGTGAGTTTGAGCCCCGCGTCGGGCTCTGGGCTGATGGGTCAGAGCCTGGAGCCTGCTTCCGATTCTGTGTCTCCCTCTCTCTCTGCCCCTCCCCCTGTCTCTGTCTCAAAAATAAATAAACGATAAAAAAAAAATTTTTTTTTAAATAAAGTAGTCCCATTTAAAGCCAAGCTGCATTGACTGCAATGATTTTAAAATAAGATATGTTAATGTCTAAAAACTGTATTACTGGTGAAATAAAGCTCACAACATAATGATCATATCTTGCTTTCAAGTTTATTGACAACACCCTACAGTACTTTGCTTAATTATTTGTTTTGCTTACATTTCCACTCTCTATTTAGTCTTACTTTGCAAGCAGCCTATATCACAGCAGGAAACCCCTTCAAAATGCAAACCTCTCCAGCTCCAGGAAAGATTGAAATTAGGACAGCCACACTTGCTCATGTTTTACATTATAAGAATTTAAGAACTGCCTTACTTGGCCATACCATGCTTCATTCACTAAAAAATCTCTAGCACAGGGGCTCCAAGGAACACATGAAAGAACTATGGTTGTCCTACTTGCCACCAATCGAAAAGCCTAAAGCACATGCCAAAATATATTCATTCACCTTAATAAACCCATACTGGATCTGAGGGGCGCCTGGATGGTTCAGTCAGTTAAGTTTCCAACTTCGCTTCAGTCATGACCTCATGGTCCATGAGTTCAAGCCCTGCATCAGGCTCTGTGCTGACAGCTCAGAGCTTAGAGCCTGGAGCCTGCTTCCAATTGTCTGCCCTTCTCTCTCTGCCCCTCCCCCCTCATACTCTGTGTGTGTGTGTGTGTGTGTGTGTGTGTGTGTGTGTGTGTGTCTCTCACAAATAAGCATTAAAAAAAAAATTTTTTTTTAAATCCATACTGGATCTGTTACCATTAGTCCACCCTCATCAGTTTTGAGACATTTTATATTTTAAGATTAGTAAAAGGTATTAAAATAGAAGGACAGGGGTGTCTGGGTGGCTCAGTCAGCTGAGCAGTCAACTCTTGATATCGGCTCCAGTCATGATCTCCCAGTTTGTGAGATCCAGCCCCCCATCAGGCTCTGGGCTGCCAGCACAGAGCCTGCTTGGGATTCTCTCTCTCCCTCTCTCTCTCCCCCTCCCCCACTCGCACGCACACTCTCTCTCAAAATAAACATTAAACAAAATAGGACAAATAATGAAAAAAGTAAACTGAACACCCAGGGGTACCTCAGTAGCTCAGTCGGTTGGGCATCTGACTTTGGCTCAGGTCATGATCCTGGTTCATGGGTTTGAGCCCCGTGGTGGAGTTCTGTGCTGACAGCTCAGAGCCTGGAGTCTGCTTTGGAATCTGTGACTCCCTCTCTCTCTGCCCCTCCCCCACACATGCTCTGTCTCTCAAAAAATAAATAAACCTTAAAAAAAATTCAAATTGCATGTGCACAGGTTATATGATAAACTCCACATATATTTCCTACCGCTGCCTTATTTGCAAATAAATGATTTGTTTTAACTTTAAACACTATAAAACTCAAAGTTTTACTCCTGTAACTTTCAGATTTAGCCACTTTACAATAGATACCCTTTTATCTAGCAACTTCCAATATTAAACTCAAACTTGTTACCTCTTTCTCCAGTAAAAATTAATCAACTTTATAGTGGGGCTTTTAGAACTACTTCTTAAATCATCCTACTATAATGGCCTCTGGCAGCCAGCCTAGGTAGGTACCTTACATACCAGCAAGCATCAAAATCAAATTTAAACTACTTCAATTCCACTTAAATTCAATACTGAGTGTCTCCCAACAGTGTTTCAAGCAAACAGAGATGATCTAAAACTTGATGTTTCAACTCTCATTGCTTCTTCTTCTAGTGTAGGGAAACAAACATAAGTAATTCAAGTTTGAACACAGTATCTGTATAGAAAGCCAAAAATAAAATACATCCAAATGAAAACCTTGTTTTGCAACATTAATATTCCAGCTTCCCAGCCTTTTTGCAATTTAAGTTTTAATAACCACATAAGTTCCCATTTCTACAACAAGACCCAAAATATTTACAAGATGAACAAGAGTAAAGCCCAACAACATTCACCTACCCAACATTTGGCAATCCAACAATACCAATTTTCAAGGAGGTTCCAAATCTTCCAATGATTGGGGGTGGTTTAATTCCATCACCTCCCTTTTTGGGGGGCATCTGAAATGTCAAAACATATATATAAACAAAATCTTTTACTATCCCCATTAACCAAAAACATTTCATCACACAAAAGATATTACTGAATAACAGATTTAAAATAAAACATACTGTATATACCAATCCAAAACCGACACAGAGCTAAATCCACTTTATTTTTTAAAAAGTATTTTAAAAGTTCCAGAAACAGGTCTGATTCTGATAGTTGTCAAAGCAGTCACTCCTAAGAAGTCCCAGAAAGATTAATCTAAAAATATGTGACACCATAAATCAAAAATAAAATTTAGCTGCCAATCTTCCATCCATATTGTTCACAAAATTCTTTCTTTCTTAACCAGATATAAGGTCACAAGAATGAAAGCACTCAGAAGCAGGAATAGAGAAAAGAGAGTCAAAGAAAATCCATTCTAGTACAACCTGCAACCAAGTCACCTCCCCCCAAACCATTCCTCGTACCTGGAACCCATTCTTTCCCATTTTCCCCACAAGCACCATTTTCACACGGATGAGCACACACCAGTATCAGAGTCTTGGCGACCACGTCTCTCCCACCTTTGGCACTGTAGATACGACTCGAGGGTCCTCATAAGCAACCTCCAGAATCTACGCTCTGGTTATTTCTAGTTCTAAATGAATCCACTAACTCTTTTTATTTACAAACTGAAACTTTCTAGGTCCCTGCTAATCTGGCTCCAAATTCCTCCGTGCAGAATTAATCCCACTTTACTACTGCAAGCTGAACTCATGAGGACTACCAACCTCACGTTCTACAAACTAGGAACTAAAACTGTCCCTGTCTTCTGGCGCCTGCTGAACCTCCAGCGGCCACACTGACGCCCTGCTCACAAGTGGTATTCCAGGCTCTTGATCTCTGACCCCTAGGGCCAGGGACCTCCCTTCTCAGGGTCTTAACTCACACCTGTTCCCAGCTTCAAAGCCCAGGCCTCTGCAAGAGCAGAGCCTCTCCAGTCCTCTGGCCTCCTACCGAGGGGTGGCCAGCAGCCCAGCCAAAGCGGGCCTCCACCCAACATCTACCCCCGTGGACTGGGCCACTGGCCATCCCGGCCTCTCAAGAAGGCTTTCCCAGTGTGCCGGGCGGAGGCGTGGGCCGCTCTCGGGACGCGCGGCCTAGTCCAAGAGCGCCTCATTCATCCACACACCACACGTTTCCCGCTGCCCTCGCCCATCCCGGCCACCCGGCCCCCCGGCCCTGGCCTCACACCGGCCTCAGGGCCACGAGCTGGGGCGCCGAAGACTCGGCGGAGGGGGCACCCGCGGGCTCGCTGACGGACTCACCGTGCTCGGGGCGGGCGATGACACGGGGTCCCAGCGGCAGGGTAGACGGGTACTGCCGGCAGCGAGAGGAGGAGAGGAAGGAGGAGAAAGCGCAGGCCCGGCCCCTCCGCGGAGCAGCACGCACGACGGCGGTAGCGGCTGTAGCGGCGGCGGCGGCGGCGGCGGAACGGGCGGGCCGGGCGCCGGGCGGCACCTGCGCGCAGATCGCGGGCCCCGCCCCGCCCCTCGCTCCTGCCCACCCCGTCCATTGGCCCGACGAGCCGGGAGGCGGGAGCAGGGTGGGAGGAGTCGCGCGGCGCCCGAGCTGGCGGGAGGAGGAGCCGGAGCTGGAGCCCGTCTGTCTCCCCAACTCATCCCCCCCTCCCGCTCCGCTGGCCCCGGGAGCGCGCGTCTTCCGCCTTCTCAGCACGTGGAGCTCCTGGGACCCGGGTCTCTGCTTCCCTCCCGGAGCGCGCCCGGCGTTGCCGCACACGCTCATTCGTTGGCCTGCAGCCGCACATTTCACCCGCTGGACCTCGAAGCGCCCTCGGCCAGACCGCCCGCCCGGAGATGGGTCTCACGAGGTCTGGCGAACAGCCGTGCCAAACCTGCGGACCTCCTGGCTGCTAACCGACTCCTCCGGGGCCAAGACCCCAGCTTGCCATCCTTTTCTTATAACTTTCTTGAGTCAACCCAAATGATGAGAAGCTGTAAAATAAACTTAACTAAAGGGGAAAAAAAAAAAAGGGCCAAGGGAAGCTTGTGATCTAAGGACCCCTTCATCACTTTATTGTCCAGGCGTTTTACAGGCACTGGATCAAAGAATGCATTTAATAGAGCCAGTTTCCCCTACTTTTCCTCTGGATGGTTATGAGCAAGGGGCTTTGGAATTTGGGAAACAGGTTCCCATCTGGATTCCACTACTTGTGACCCTGGACAAAGTAACCTCTCTGAGCTTTAATTTCCTCTTTGATAAAAGTGAGACTATTGAGACCCACCTTAGGAGGTTATTATGAGGATAAAACGAGATATGTGTAAAGCTTACAACAACAGTACCTGGCACATACAGGAAGGGCTCATAAGTGGTCCATAAAGGGTATTGTTAATATTGGGGTTTCATCCGATCTCACCCACACATACTACACCATGAGCTCCATCTGTAGAAGGAATTCCTTCTGTAAACTTTCAAGTATTTGTTGCAATGAATGTAATACCTTTCCCAAAATTGTGACCCTAGAAGCTTCTTTCAAGGAGACTAGTTCATGGGGCGCCTGGCTGGCTCAGTGGTAGAGCACGTGACTCTTGATTGGGGGGGAGGGGGTTGTAAGTTGGAGCCCCTTGTAGAGACTACTGAAAAATAAAAAAGCAAAGATATTCATAATAAAGGGAAAAAATATGAGCTGGTTACTATCCCCATTTTATAGATGAGGAAACAATATCAGAAAGGCAATGTAATTTGGACGTCACACAACTAGTAAATGACAGAGGCCAGATTTCAGACCCAATCTAACTGAAAGATCTGTTCCCTTTAAGCCAAATTTTTTTCTAATATAAACTCCTTATAAGCAACAACTGAGCCATTATTTATAATAAAATTGCATTACGGTTTTTTTAATCTTTTTTAAGTCTATTTATTTATTTTGAGAGAGAACAAGTGGGGTAGGGGCACAGAGAGAGGGGGACAGAGGATCCAAAGCAAGCTTTGTGCTTACAGCAGAGAGCTGATGGCAGGGCTCGAACTCACAAACCATGAGAGCATGACCTGAGCCAAAGTCAGACATTTAACTCACAGAGCCACCCAGGAACCCCAGCACTAAGGTTTTTCTTAGCCCTATGAAAATGATCTACTGAGGTAGGTTAAAAAGCTGTTTCTGTAAATTTGGAATTCTCAAAGACACAGGCAACTTGATTTGATTTTTTTAATATCATTCATAAACATGCACTGTTTATATTCTCTCAATCTAGCTCCCTTGTTGCCACGTCCATGCATTTTTAAATTTTTTTTTTTTAACGTTTATTCATTTTTGAGAGAGCATGAGCAGGGGAGGGGCAAAGAGAGAAGGAGATACAGAACCTGAAGCAGGCTCCCGGCCCTGAGCTGTCAGCACAGAGCCCAATGCAGGGCTCGAACCCACAAACCATGAGATCATGACCTGAGCCGAAGTCAGACGCTTAACTGACTGAGCTACCCAGGTGCCCCTGAACCATACATTTATAAAACAGGTATCTGAGTACACTCTAGCTATGAAACAGAGGGGAGCTAACTAGCCCACATTTTGTACCCACCATCAGTATAAAATTATGACTAGTCCTAACAGAGTAATTCCTAATCATTCACTGCTGTTTTAGTGGTGAGGTTCTATAGTTGGTTTTCACACTGCTGCTTATGGAAACAGAGAGGAACCATTACTTAAAAAGCTGAAAAATCCCAGAGAGCCTGCTCTGCCCAGCAACCAGCCACTCCACTACTAATTGAAAGTGTTCCCCAGTCATGGAGTAGTGGAATCATCTTCAACTTATCACTGTCTTTTAGCCAAATATAGCTACTTTTTCAATCTCAGTATCTCTCACATCTACCCATTCCCTTCAATTCACACTATCAAGTCCTTGAGTCAATCATCTGTTTTTCTATTTGCAGTTACATCTTTCTTGCTTGCACTTTTGACCACCTTTAAAGTGTCTTGACAAAGCAGGTCACACAGATCTCAGTGAGCTAAGCAGACTTTCAGGAGAGGCCATTTGCTACTGCTGAGTTACCTGATAACAGGACTCCATTTCCAACTCAGTCACTGGGGGTCAATTCATGTTAACAAGATAGAGAATCTGACTGGCCCAGTTTAGGTAAAGTTCTAGCAAGGGCCCAGTCAGCCTTGGCCAAGCAGGTAGAGGTCATATAGTGGAAACAGCCCTATGAATGACCTTTACTACTAAAACAGGCAGTTCTCAGGAAAGATCTTCACAGGCTATCTACTATTCCACATGACAAATGAAGACTCAGTGAGACAAACAGGATAATAACTTTAGGGGGGAAGGGAACCACTTGCAAAAAAGAAAGTACCCCAGGGAATGGGAGAATTGGGGAGGTTTTGGTCAAAGGGTACAAACTTGCAGTTAGAAGATAAGTTCTGGGGACCTAATGCACAGCCTTGTGATTATAGTTAATACCATATTATATACTTGAAAGTTACTAAAAGACTAGATCTTAAATGTTCTCATAAAAAAGAAATGATAATTGTGTGAGGTGATGGAAGTGTTAGCTAGGGCTGTGGTAGTAATCATATTTGTATATCAAATCAACACTTTGTACACCTTAAACTTAAATAGTTATATGTCAACTATGTCTCAATTTTTTAAGGTACCCTATCCAGTTATTAAGTAGCATTTTTTCTCTGTTACCTACATCACATTTTTCTCTCTACATTAAACTTCTATCATATATCCAGTGTCCAGAAAATAGTCCCCATATATTTAGAATATCCTATTCTTCACTTTTTGTTGTTCATATAAAATTATTTTCTTAAATACCTACCCCATGCCACTGCTCTAGGCTTTGAAGCAGTGAAGAACAAAATAAATATGCTCTTTGCCCTCAAGGAGCTTGCAATCTGTTAGATAAACAAGTCATTATACAAATAACCATATAAGAACCTGGTAAAAAATCTATAGGATGCCTAGGTACTTGTATTACAATTTGAAGATGCGTAATACCCCACCTTGATTGTCCTTACTTTCAGGACTTCTTATGAACCAGGCAGTGCTTAATCATCCCCTTTCTCTGTTTCATGAAAAACAGTACACACACACTGCAAGGCATCAGCAAAGAAGCAGGTTTTTAGTTTTCATTCTTCCACTTAACAGAGCATGATTTTGAATTTTTGCAACTGGACCGTAAGTTACCTGTGAAGCAAAACTTATGTTTAATCAACTGTTTTCTCTTCTGGAATTACTCGTAGTATTTAAAAGAATGCTGACTAATTAAACAGTCCAGGGTGCCTGGCTGACTCAATCAGAAGAACATATGACTCTTGATCTCGGGACCATGACTTGGAACCCCATGTTGGGTGTAGGTGATTACTTAAATAAATAAAACTTTAAAACAAGTAAATAGGGGCGCCTGGGTGGTTCAGTCGGTTGAGCGTCCGACTTCGGCTCAGGTCATGATCTCGCGGTCTGTGAGTTCGAGCCCCACGTCGGGCTCTGTGCTGACAGCTCAGGGCCTGGAGCCTGCTTCCGATTCTGTGTCTCCCTCTCTCTCTGCCCCTCCCCCACTTTCACTCTGTCTCTCAAAAATGAATACATGTTTTAAAAAATTATAAATAAATGAAATGAAATTTTAAAATAAAATAAATAAATAAATAGATATAGAATCCAGTTATCATCCCAGAAACTACTAGAGTTTTGTCATCTAATCTCTATCATAATCCAAAGATGAAGATTTAGGGATTCTTGAAAGAAAATTTGCATACCGTTTTCCCAGAGGCAACATAAAAAGGCATATGCCAATCTAAAAAAATGTATATATTACTCATGTACTTACCTAGGATGCTTTTAGCTACAAGTTACAGAAATTCTGATTCAGTGGCAATTTATACTGTGTAACAAAGTCCAGAGAGAACTTCAGGATTAACAGATTCTGTAGCTCAATACTATATTCAAGGCTCTTGGTTCTTTCCGTATCAAGGCTGTCTTCTCCGGGCTTCCTCAGTTGTCATCCCCAGGCTAAAGAAGAAGACTGCTATGGCAGTTCCAGGCAACACACCCAGAAATGACTATGTTTGGGAGCGGGGGAGAAAGCATCTCCTCTAATAGCCCTGTCTTAGAAGAAAGGAAACAGGGGCACCTGGGTGGCTCAGTCAGTTGGGCATCCAACTCTTGATCTCGGCTCAGGTTGTGATCTCACAGTTTGTGAGATGGAGCCCCACACCAGGTTCTACAGTGACCTCGAGGAGCCTACTCAGGATTCTCTCTCTTTCTCTCTCTCTCTCTCTCTCTCTCTCTCTCTCTCTCTGCCCCTCCCCTGCTGGAGGGCTCTCTAGCTTTCTCTCTCTCGCTCGCTCTCACTCTCTTTCTCCCCCATACCCCCTCTCCTCCCGTGCTCGTGCGTTCTCTCTCAAAACAAATAAATTTTTTTGAAAAAGGAAACATGTCAGAAACCCTCCAGCAGTCTTCTTTCACTGGGAAAAATTGGGGTTCATGCCTATACTTGAACCAAACACTTGCAGAGGAAATGCAGTTACCCTTAGACCATTCAGCCCACCCTAGGCGTTAGAAGAGAGATCAACTTCCTCAGACATATGGCTATGTGGGAGATGGATAGGTATCTGAGCAAAACCAGGGTTGTATAAGAAAAGAACACCAGTTATGTCCACTATACTTCCTGAGCCGTTTTTTCAACGTAACAGTTTGAGCACTGTCTGATAATTCTGAAAGAAGTCAGTGGCATTAGTAGTCATCTGATCTAATGTACATAACTGTAATAAATGTTGGCACACCTAGTTCACTAAGAAAGCACCAAAGAAAACTGATCTTTTTCTAGTAATACGTAATGGTCTTATAAAATGAGAGCTTATGAAAATACTATTTTTACTAACCTTTACAAGACACTTAATGTTCTAGTCATGGAAAGGGAAGATTACTTACCGAAGGGTGTCATAAGAGTTTCATCAATTGAACTGGAAATTGGGGGATGTTGCACATAGGCCTAGGTTACCGAACTTACAGCCTCTCCTACTAACTAACACGAGCTCTGCAAAATATTTCCCCTTCATTACAGTTTTGAACTTGTGTTGTTCATTTCAAAGAATAGGGTACTAGTCAGGATAGGCTGGATTATAGTAACAGACAACTCCAAAATTAGAGTCTTAACAGAATAGAAGTATTTCTCTTAGATGAAGTCTCCTGGAGATCCTCTAAATGGCCCATGAGTTGGCGTGGCACTTCTAGGCTGCTCAGTCTCTAAATCCTTCCAATATCAAAGTGACATTTCTTGGCCAATGTAAGGCACATGGCCACATCCAATTTCAAGGGGCAGGGAATCCTTGTACCCCAAAGTAGAAAAAATTAGATATTGATGAAGAGTGATAATGCCCAACAATATTCACAAGTAGATGTTTTTTCAATATCATTACCTTTCCTTTTTTTTTAAAGTTTATTTATTTTGAGAGAGAGAGAGAGCATGTGCATGCATGTGAGGTGGGGAGAGGCAGAGAAAAAGGGAAAGAGAGAGAATCTGAAGCTGGCTCCACACTGTCAGTCCAGAGCCTGGCTTGGGGCTCGAACTCAGGAACCGTGACATGATGACCCAAGCCTAAATCAAGACTTGGACACTTAACCAACTGAGCCACCTAGGCACCCCATTCACAAGTAGATTCTATGAAGGGCATTCTTTCTAAATCACTTTGAATATATGAAATACTGCAACCAAAGCTGCCCTTCTTTCTAACATGATTCTTAGAAAAAAGTCATGACTGATGTTACTTTGGTGGTGCCTACTCATCCCACAGCCCCCTCATTTTAAGAAAAATCCATTCTCCTCTCCCTACAGAGGGGTAGGCCTAAGTCTTCCTGTGTGTATCACATGAACCCTCCGGCCACGGTAGACTGGACTAGGATTGATGAAAACCAGACCCAAGCTGGGCAATCAAGATTCTCTTGAGAAGTTGGATGTAGGACATAGCAATAAATACTGTTGACTGCTTGAAGAACACAGAGTCAGGGCCATGTCAGACACTTTCTCAACAGGTACAGACAAAGCTCCTCAAAAGAAAGGAAAATAAGACAGGGCAGGCAGGAAAAGGGGGAGGTAATCAACCATGTGGTCCTTCAATCACAAGTGCTGACTTTCTAGTTCAAGCCTAGTCCTCCTAAAGCCCTGATGTTTTTGGACGTTGGACTGTATGAGATAACCCTGTGTTCTACCAAGACCTCTGGTTTTCTGTTCACATTGGTTTGCAAGGTGTTTCTATTTCTTACAGCCAAACAATGGTTGTAGTACCAAAGCAAAGAACTTACACTGTCCTGAAAACTTTTAATGTATGTTAGGGGCACAGTGATCCAATATACCTCTTGCCTATAGTTTTAAATTACAAGGCATTATTTCCCGGGGTGTGTTCTGTAGAACAGTGATCCTCCAAGCTGCTCTATGGAACAAGGGATCTAGGATCAGGTAAGTTTAGGGAGTGCTGCATACAACATCCCCCTTCTGGAGACTTATACGTTAGTATATTTAAGGTTCTGAGAAGTTCTGCTGTAAAGAGACCTATTAAGTCTCTTTAACCCAGCATTACCAGATGTGTACATACTTTTCCTTATAATACATATTAACATACCTCAGAACTTGTGCTCTATAGGGTCGCAACCCTTCAAAAGTTGCTATTATAATGATTCAGGAAAAGTACTTTTTGGCTGGAGTAAAAATCTGTTGAACATTGTCTTCCCTTGCTTTTTTAACTACCAAATGACAAAAAAGATTCTTTAACAAGGAAAAAAAGTGAGCACCAAACCTAAGAAAAGCATTGCTCCCACAAGATGTCTCACTACCAAGTTGAAATTTAGAATTACAATGAAGAGTTTTGTGCTTCATCTTACTCTGCATGAGAATACGCCTTTTTAAGAGGAGTAAAAGATCTCCAAAGAGGGGGATGAAATTTGGAGGCTTTCTTGAGAGACTCAAGAAAATTATTGAGGAATCTCCCTCTAGAAACTACCTTTGGGATATCCTAACGGCTGATAGGAGACCCCCTGAATAGGCTACCCACTGCTCTCCTGCTCAGCGCTTTGACTTCCTGGCCAACTGAAGCAATAAATAATAGCTCAGGTCCTTGCTCCTTTAAAGTAGAGCTAGATTAAAATGACCTAAGTATCAAGGGAAGAAGCACTACTCACAATCATCTTCAAGATCAAATGATTTCTACTGCTTCTGTTTGTCTTCAGAGGTTTTTAGGTTGAGAGAATGAAATGCTTATCAAACCCCTCTTGTGTGCCAGATACTGTGCTAGACATTTTACATTTGGGACCCATTTTACCAACTCTATAAGTATATATTGCCACGCCTCTTTTACAGCCAAGGACATCAAGTCTGTAAAAGGTTAGGCAATTTTATTACAGTCTCATTGTTAGTAACTATTAGGCTATATAAAACCAATTCCATCTGACTCCAGAGTTCTTGTGCTTTGTATTTAAATATGCTTGCCCCACAACATTCAAATATGTTTTGCACATGGTAAATGATGCAGTCTAACACTATAGATAAAAACAGGTGTGTGTATGTGTGTGTATCAGATAACATATTCAGTATATCAGTGGGCTTTGGTATTCAAGGACAAACAAGACCCTGGAAACATTAAGGCTTCAGTATTCATGACATGACCAGGGTTATCTAAATTGAGGCAATGATTAAGATGTTGTGTCAGGGAACAGTTTATTCAGGGAATGCTAGATGAATTGCTCTGAAATCACTGTGAACTATTAAACGATGCACGTTAAGTAGGACGATGAAGTCCCAGAACTGTGTTTCTTCTTGTTTCTACTGTCTTTTAACCACGCTTCGCATTACAGCTTGAAGAAAAGTATTTTCTAACGATGCTTCTAAAGTAAACAAAGGACACTGCCTGACACACTACCAAGACGACCACTCTAAAACAAATGAACTTAAGTACATATCAAAGTTGGTGGTGATAAAACCACACAAAAGAACTATTTTAAGGTTTTTTTTAGAACACAAGACTTTGACTACATTTATTCCTAGAAAGTCAAATTTTAAATGTCATTTGATAGCCTAAGGAGTAGTAAAACATTTTTTTTTTATTTCACTTTTGAAATTATTTTATGGGTATTATAGAGTAAATAATTATGTTAATGTTTTTGGATCCCAAACTTTCCATGTAGGAGATGCATCATATAGAAAAGCAAAAAAGTGGGGTACCTGGGTGGCTCAGTCAGTTAAGTGTCCGACTTCGGCTCAGGTCATGATCTCACAGTTTATGGGTTCAAGCCCACATCAGGCTCTGTGCTGACGGCTCATAGCCTGGAGCCTGCTTGGATTCTGTATGTGTGTGTCTCTCTCTCCACCCCTCCCCTGTTCACGCCTTCTCTCTCTCAAAAATAAACACTTTAAAAAATAAAAATAAAAAATAAACAGTTAAAAATTTGTTAAAAAAATAAATCATCATACTCTTATAAAAAAAAAGTAAAGCAAAGAAGTAAAAACCCTATAATTTTTTATTTCCTGAAAGAAATGTCTGAAAGAGCCTAGAAACCATGACAACCCAGTAGCAATAAACAGCCTTAGCACCCAGATTTCACCATATTTAGGATAGCTGATCCCAGGTCTGAAACAGAAATGTACAAAATGCGCCTGGGATGTCATCTACTTGAAGGCAGGAAATTATCAAAGACTGTTGGGGTCATAGCAAAATGATACAAAAGTCAGCTTCCTCTGGGGCTTCCTCTGGCCAAATACAGACCAATTTAAACATCCAACAGGAAAAATGACTGCACCTGACTGAAACACATGGAAAAATAAAATCCATGAGTTCACAGAGTTAGGAAAAAGAAAACTAATCACCTAGTTAATTAAATACACAAGTCACTGGTCACCATTAGAAGTAGGGCAGTGTAGGGGCACCTGGGTGGCTCAGTCGGTTAAGCATCCGACTTCATCTCAGGTCATGATCTCACAGTTCGTGAGTTCGAGCCCCGCATCAGGCTCTATGCCGAATGCTCAGCCTGGTGCCTACTTCCAATTTGTGTCTCCTCTCTCTCTGCCCCTTCCCTGCTCACACTCTATCTCTCTCTCTCTCAAAAAATAAACAGAAAACAGTATGGAGGTTCCTCAAAAAACTAAAAATAGAACTACCCTACGACCCAGCAATTGCACTACTAGGCATTTATCCACGGGATACAGGTGTGCTGTTTTGAAGGGACACCCCCACGTTTATAGCAGCACTATCAACAATAGCCAAAGTATGGAAAGAGCCCAAATGTCCATCGATGGATGAATGGATAAAGAAGATGTGGTGTATATATATACAATGGAGTATTACTCGGCAATCAAAAAAGAATGAAATCTTGTCATTTGCAACTACGTGGATGGAACTGGAGGGTATTATGCTAAGTGAAATTAGTCAGTCAGAGAAAAACAAAAATCATATGATTTCACTCATATGAGGACTTTAAGAGACAAAACAGATGAACGTAGGGAAGGGAAACAAAAATAATATAAAAACAGGGAGGGGGACAAAACAGAAGAGACTCATAAAGATGGAGAACAAACTGAAGGTTGCTGGAAGGGTTGTGGGAGGGAGGATGGACTAAATGGGTAAGGGGCATTAGGAATCTACTCCTGAAATCATTGTTTCACTATATGCTAACTAATTTGGATGTAAATTTTAAAAAATAAAATTAAAAAATAATAATAATTAGGGTAGTGTGTTGGTTTGCTAAGGCAGCCATTACTGAGTACCCCAAATTGGGTGGCTTAAACAACAGAATTTCCTCACAATTCTAGAAGCTAGAAATCCAAGATCAAGGTGTTGGCAAGGTTGATTTCTTCTGAGGCCTCTCTCCTTGGCGTGGAGTTGACCACCTCCTCCCGGTGTCCTCACATGATCTTCCCTCTGTGCATGTCTGTGTCTAACTTTCTTCTTATAAGTATACTGGTCATACTGATTAGGGCCTATTCTAATGAGCTCATTTTAACTTAAGTACCTCTTTAAAGGCCTTATCTCCAAATACAGATACCGAAGGTTAGGACTTCAACATAGGATTTGAGAGGGCAGGGGACACAATTTAGTTATGACAGGCACCAAGTCCTTGCTTTGAAAATTAGAAATTCATGGAAAAGAAAAGAGAATTTATCTTGCCTGTTCCATACAAACTGTATTGTAGAACCACTAAATAGCCCTACTTGAAGAGAGAAATCAAGTTAGTAAATGTAAGAGGAATGATAGCATTAGAAAACCACTATTTTGTGGTTTAGGCAGTGCTCATCAATGGATGATAAAACTATTTAGGAGAAAAGTTGATAGTTCACATTACAACTTAAACATTAAACAGTTACCACCAGTCAATTTAGCATCTCTAAAAGTAAGACAACCAGGCATTATACAACTCCTGACGTGGTGCAATATAACTTATACCACATTGCCTATGAGATATTCTTGCTAAGCAAATTAAAAGCGAATCTAAGAGAACCTCAGTTTTAACTTCCAAATAACATGAAATACAATGGATAGGAAGACAAGTTCAATTACACTACAAGGAAGCAATTACTCGAATCCAGAATGTAGGACATTCTACAGTATAACTGATCTGATTTTGTCAAGTCAATGGCATGAGAAAATAATAAAGGGGGAGACACCGTTCTAGATTAAAAGATTTAAGAGTCATGGGGCACCCGGGTGGCTCAGTCAGTTAAGCATCTGACTTTGGTTCAGGTCATTATCTCATGATTCATGAGTTTGAGCCCCCCATCAGGTTCTGCACTAACAATGTGGAGCCTGCCTGAGACTCTCTCTCTCCCTCTCTGCCCCTCCCCCACTTGCACACGTGCATTCTCTCAAAAATAAATAAATTTTAAAAACTAAAAAAAAAAAAAGATTTAAAAGTCACAACAGCAAAATGTAATGCGTTGACCTTGTTTGAATCCTGATTTGAGAAAACAAACCATAAAAGAGTGTTTTCAAGATAATCAGAAAACTTTGGTGATTTTTAAAAATTTTTTAGTTTTTACATTTACTTATTTTTTAGAGAGAGTGAGAGAGCGAGCGAGAGAGAGAGCAAGTGGGGGAGGGGCAGAGAGAGAAGGAGACACAGAATCCAAAGCAAGCTCCAGGCTCTGAGCTGTCAGCACAGAGCCCGATGTGGGGCTGGAACCCAAGAACCGTGAGATCATGACCTGAGCCTAAGTCGGTCACTCAACTGGCTGAGCCACCCAGGCACCCCAGTTTGGTGATTATTAATTAGATGATATTAAGGAAGAGTTATTAACCTAGGTGTGACAGTATTATAATATGTAAAATAAAAAGTTTTTATTTTTTAGACTCATATTGAAGTATTTAAGGGTGAAATGAGAGAAATGTCAGAAATTTGCCTATAGAAAATACAGAATAGAAGGAAGAAGGGAGGAAGGAGGAAGGGATAAATGATAGATATGGCAAAATACTGATCAGTTTTGAAATTGCTAGACCAGCAGCAGCAGCAGCATTGGGGAACTTGTTAGAATACTAATTCTTGGACCTCTCCCAGACCGACTGGATCAGACACTCTGAGAGGAAGACCCAGCAATCTATGATTTAACAAACTCTCCAGCTGATTCTGATGCAGCTAAATTTGAGAATACTATGATACAAAAAAGGGCTTCTGAGAATTTTAAGAGTGTTGAATATTTTGTAGTGTGCTTGAAAACTGTCCTTATAAAAAAAGATTGTTAAAAAAAACCACAACTGTTTGTGTTATATGTGATAGTCCGGAGGAGTATGAAGTCTAACCACCGTGAGTGGTCATGTATAGTGCAAATAACCCGAAGAAGTGACTGTCTCTCAATAACATTGTTTAAAAGAGGAAAGCAGAGGGGGGCGGGGGGGTAAAAAAAAGAGAGATTGGAAAGCAAAAGGGCCCCTGGGTGGCTCAGTTGGTTAAGCGGCTGACTTCTACTCAGGTCATGATCTCATTATGAGCTTGAGCTCCATATCGGGCTCTGTGCTGACAGCTCAGAGCCTGGAGCCTGCATCAGGTTCTGTGTCTCCCTCTCTCTCTGCCCCTCCCCCACTCACACTCTGTCTCTCTCTTTCTCTCTCTCTCAAAAGTAAATAAACATTAAAAAAAATTTTAGGAGCACCCGGTGGCTCAGTCACTTAAGTGTCCAACTTTAGCTCAGGTCATGATCTTGTGGTTCATGGGTTTGAACCCCACATCAGGCTTGTCGCTGTCAGCCTGTCAGCACAGAGCCTGGAGCCTGCTTCAGATTCTGTGTCTCCCTTTCTCTCTGTGCCCCTCCCCTGCTTGTGGTCTGTCTCTCTGTGTCTGTCAAAAATAAATAAATGCTGGGGCGCCTGGGTGGCGCAGTCGGTTAAGCGTCCGACTTCAGCCAGGTCACGATCTCGCGGTCCGTGAGTTCGAGCCCCGCGTCAGGCTCTGGGCTGATGGCTCGGAGCCTGGAGCCTGTTTCCGATTCTGTGTCTCCCTCTCTCTCTGCCCCTCCCCCGTTCATGCTCTGTCTCTCTCTGTCTGTCCCAAAAATAAAAAAAATAAAAAAAAAAAAAAAAAAAAACGTTGAAAAAAAATAAATAAATGTCAAAAAAATTTTTTTTATTATTATTTTTTTTTAATATAAAATCTGTTGTCAGATTGGTTTCCATACAACACCCAGTGCTCATCCCAACAGGTGCCCTCCTCAATGCCCATCACCCACTTTCAGCTACCTCCCACCCCCCCCCATAAATCCTCAGTTTATTCTCAGTTTTTAAGAGTCTCCTATGGTTTGGATCCCTCCCTCTCTAATCTTTTTTTTTTCCCTTCCCCTCCCCCATGGTCTTCTGTTAAGTTTCTCAGGATCCACATAAGAGTGAAAACATATGGTATCTGTCTTTCTCTGTATGACTTATTTCACTTAGCATAACACTCTCCAGTTCCATCCACGCTGCTACAAAAGGCCAGATTTCATTCTTTCTCATTGCCACGTAGTATTCCATTGTGTATATAAACCACAATTTCTTTATCCATTCATCAGTTGATGGACATTTAGGCTCTTTCCATAATTCGGCTATTGTTGAGAGTGCTGCTATAAACATTGGGGTACAAGTGCCCCTATGCATCAGCACTCCTGTATCCCTTGGGTAAATTCCTAGCAGTGCTGTTTCTGGGTCATAGGGTAGATCTATTTTTAATTTTTTGAGGAACCTCCACACTGTTTTCCAGAGAGGCTGCACCAGTTTGCATTCCCACCAACAGTGCAAGAGGGTTCCCGTTTTTCCACATCCTCTCCAGCGTCTATAGTCTCCTGATTTGTTCATTTTAGCCACTCTAACTGGCGTGAGGTGGTATCTCATTGTGGTTTTGATTTGTATTTCCCTGATGAGGAGTGACGTTGAGCATCTTTTCATGTGCTTGTTGGTCATCTGGATGTCTTCTTTAGAGAAGTGTCTATTCATGTCTTCTGCCCATTTCTTCATGGGATTATTTGTTTTTCAGGTGTGGAGTTTGGTGACTTCTTTATAGATTTTGGATACTAGACCTTTGTCTGATATGTCATTTGCAAATATCTTTTCCCATTCCATCGGTTGCCTTTTAGTTTTGTTGATTGTTTCCTTTGCTGTGCAGATGCTTTTTATCTTCATGAGGTCCTAATAGTTCATTTTTACTTTTAATTCCCTTCCCTTTAGAGATGTGTCAAGTAAGAAATTGCCATGGCTGAGGTCAGAGAGGTTTTTTCCTGCTTTCTCCTCTAGGGTTTTGATGGTTTCCTGTCTCACATTCAGGTCCTTTATCCATTTTGAGTTTATTTTGTAAGTGGTCCAGTTTCATTCTTCTGCATGTTGCTGTCCAGTTTTCCCAGCACCACTTGCTGAAGAGACTGTCTTTATTCCATTGGCTGTTCTTTCCTGCTTTGTCAAAGATTAGTTGGCCATACTTTTGTGGGTCCAATTTTGGACTCTATTCTATTCCATTGGTCTATGTGTCTATTTTTGTGCCAATATCATGCTCTCTTGATTACTACAGCTTTGTAGTAGAGGCTAAAGTCAGGGATTGTGATGCTTCCCGCTTTGGCCCTCTTCTTCAATATTACTTTGGCTATTCAGGGTCTTTTTTGGTTCCATACAAATTTTAGGATTGCTTGTTCTAGCTTCGAGAAGAATGCTGGTGCAATTTTGATTGGGATTGCATTGAATGTGTAGATAGCTTTGGGTAGTATTGACATTTTGACAATATTTATTCTTCCAATCCATGAGCATGGAATGTTTTTCCATTTCTTTGTATCTTCTTCAATTTCCTTCATAAGCTTTCTATAGTTTTACAGATCTTTTTCATCTTTGGTTAGGTTTATTCCTAGGTATTTTTTGATTCTTGGTGCAATTGTGAATGGGATCAGTTTCTTTATTTGTCTTTCTGTTGCTTCATTATTAGTGTATAAGAATGCAACTGATTTCTGTACATTAATTTTGTATCCTGTGACTTTGCTGAATTCATTTATCAGCTCTAGCAGACTTTTGGTGGAGTCTATCAGATTTTCCATGTATAATATCATGTCATCTGCAAAAAGCGAAAGCTTGACTTCATCTTTGCCAATTTTGATGCCGTTGATTTCCTTTTGTTGTCTGATTGCTGATGCTAGCACTTCCAACACTGTTAAACAACAGCGGTGAGAGCGGACATGCCTGTCGTGTTCCTGATCTCAGGGGGAAAGCTCTCAGTTTTTCCCTATTGAGGATACTATTAGCTGTGGGCTTTTCATAAATGGCTTTTATGATATTTAAGTATGTTCCTTCTATCCTGACTTTCTCGAGGGTTTTTATTAAGAAAGGATGCTGAATTTTGTCAAATGCTTTTTCTGCATCGATTAACAGGATCATATGGTTCTTATCTTTTCTTTTATTAATGTGATGTATAACATTGATTGATTTGCGAATGTTGAACCAGCCCTGCAACCCAGGAATGAATCCCACTTGATCATGGTGAATAATTCTCCCCTGCTTGTGGTCTGTCTCGCTGTGACTCTCAAAAATAAATAAATGTCAAAAAATTTTTTCAAAAACTTTTTTTAAAGATAAAATAGGAAAACAAAATAGTGTTTTTCTGTGGTTCCCTTGAAGCTGACTTTCTAAGGTTTGATTTTTTTTTAATTTTTTTTAAGATTTTAAAAATGTTTTAAAATTTTTCAGAGAATCCGAAACAGCTCCAGGCTCTGAGCTGTCAACACAGAGCCCGACGTGGGGCTCAAACCCGCAAACCGTGAGATCATGACCTGAGCCAAAGTCAGATGCTCAACTCACTGAGCCACCCAGGCACCCCTTTAATATTTTTAACATTTATTTATTTTTGAAAGGCGGGGGGCAGAAAGAGGTAGACAGAGGATCTGAAGCAGGCTCTACACTGTGAGCACAGAGCCCCATGTGGGGCTTGAACTCATGAACCGTGAGATCATGACCTGAGTCGGAATCAAGAGTCAGCGGCTTAACTGACTAAGCCACCCAGGTGCCCCAGTTTGATTTTTTTTTTTTTTTTTTTTTTAATGCTGTGCCAGGTACTCTAGTGAGGAACAGGGAGATAAAACCAGATAAAATGCAATTGCTTCCCTCAATGGCTCCATAGCATAATGGGGAAAAGAAACAAAGGAGTCAATGTTTAACAACTGAGGGCTATACTGGAGGTGGGTAAATGCAATATGGCACCAAGACTGACGATAACTGGAGGGTTTCCTGGAGTCGGGAACACTTAGGCTAACTTGTAGAGACTGAGCAAGGTTAAATGAGATGCAGAGCAAGCAAGTCTCAGAGAAATGCAAGAAAACATTTCACTTAGAGTCACCAGGCAGCTAGGGCATAGCCAGGGCTTCATGGTGGCAGTGGATAGAGACAAGATCCTAAAGAAACCTGCCTGCTACACTTCCCACCACTGCTATTTCCGTCAATATTTCTGTTTATGTTCACAATCGAAGTGTAGTAAAGTCCCTACCAACCAGAAAAAATAACCCTAAGAAAAGCCAGATTATGAAATTGTGAAAGTCTAGAATAAGCAAATAAAAGAAACAATTTGGCTTAAAGCCATTGCTCAAATTTATATAAAACTATACTGCTAATGAAAGTGCTAGAAGACTCCTTTGTATAGAACTGCTCGCTAAATATAACTCCCCAGTCATTTGTGAATAAATTGAAATGAGCTATCTTGGGAAAGTATAGAAATGTCACTATTCTTTAACCACAGATTCTGTCTTACATATGGGGCTTTCAAGCAGATATCTCATGATGTTTGAAGATTTCTTCCTTAGTGTTCCTTTTTTTTTTTTTTTTTTTGAGAGAGAGAGGGCGCAAGTGAGCAAAGGGCAGAGAGAGAGAGAGAGAGAGAGAGAGAAGAGGGGCTCACGTTCACCCAATGCGTGGCTCGCGTTCACCTGATGTGGGACTTGAACTCACGAACCACGAATTCATGACCTGAGCCGAAGTCAGATGCTTAACAACTGAGCCACCGAGGTGCCCCTAACGTTAACGTTCTAATCCACATTATTTTTCTTCAAAATCTCAGGAATGATGTGCCTATCAAATGTAACCGTCTTCTGCTGCACTTTATATTTATGACACAAATATCAACTTTAAAGAAAGTATGATGTAACGAATAGATCTTTGTCAGGTTGTTTGACAGCATTAAGCCAACCAAAGAATTCCATAAGTAACAAGAACAAGTTATTTTTCCACAGAGATATAATAGAAATTTATTGTCATACAAGCCACAAATATATCTTGTTATTTGAATAATACATACCAAGAGAAGAAATTAAGTTCAATAAGAGTCTATTTACTGAGACTATGATAAAGCAAAGCTTTGGCTATTTATATATTAGCACTCTACATAAAATAAGACCTTTCTGGTGCTTCATAATATGAAGGTTTTTTAGAATAATATTCTTTAAAATCACAAGTCATGTTTTTCTCTATGTTAAAGTTTTCCTATTAATTATAAAATATTGATGTCATGGTATACTGAAAAAAAAAAATGCAGGCATCAGAGCCAAATAACCTAGACTTGAAATCTGTCTTACCGCTCACTAGCTGTGTCCCTTTGATCAGTTCATTTGTCTCAGCCTCAGCATCCTGACCTCACCACCATCTTCTTCACAAAGGTTTTGCGACAGTTAAGAAAAATGGTGTATAGGGCAGCGAGGAGGCTACCTGGCACAAGATGAGAATATTCTACAGATATTATTAGTTCCCTTCCCTGACAGTCTTCAAATCAACCAAAACTTAGCAGCTTAACACAACAATGTAGTATTTCTCATGGGTTATCTGGGTAGTTTTTCTGCTTCAAATGACATCAGGCAGGCACTGGGATTGCTAGTGGTCTCTCTCATTTGGCTAGCATTTGGTGCTACCTGGCTGGGGTTGTTGGCTAGAGCACCTCAGTTCTCTCCATGGCCTCACCACGTAGCTCTGGGTATCTCTCAGCATGGTGGCGGCGTTCAAAGAGCATTTCAGGAACAACAGGAAGTAAAAGCTGCCAACTCTCTTAGAGAGTCTATGTCCACAAGACCTAGAATGTTACTTTATCCACATTTCATTGGTCAGAGCCAGTATGGATTCAAGGAATGGGAAATAAGCCCATCCCTTGATGTGAAGAGTGGCAAGCACCTATAAGAAGTACTAAGGTGGGGGCACCTGGGTGGCTTAGTCCATTAAGCGTCTGACCTTGGCTCAGGTCATGATCTCATGGTTTGTGAGATCAAGCCCTGCGTCGGATTCTGTGCTGACAGCTCAGAGCCTGGAGCCTGCTTCAGATTCTGTGTCTCCCTCTCCCTCTCAAAGAATAAATAAACATTAAAAAAATTTTTTTAAAGAAGTCCTAAGGGAGACAATCTTTGGAGACTAGCCACTATGATCCACCCTCCGGCCACAATAATTCAGATCCCTTCCCTGTGCAAAATATATTCACCCCTTCTCAAAACCCCTAAAAGTCTCATACTATTAATATGGCATCAGGTCAAAAGTCCAGGGGGCGCCTGGGTGGCTCAGTCGGTTGGGCGTCTGACTTCGGCTCAGGTCATGATCTCACAGTTTATGAGTTCAAGCCCCACGTCGGGCTCTGTGCTGACAGCTCAGAGCCTGGAGCCTGCTTTGGATTCTGTGTCTCCTTCTCTCTCTGCCCCTCCCCGACTTGTGCTCTGTCTCTCGCTGTCTCTCAAAAATAAATAAATGTTAAAAAAAAAAAAAAAAAAATCCAGGATCTTGTCAGCTAAATAAGGTCCAGGAGCACTTGGACTGCTATAGGTGTGGCCTCTCAGCTACAACACCTTGGTTGTAAAGATCTGTGAATGAAAAAGACAAATTATCTGCCCCACATGTATCCAACAATACAATGATGGAAAAGGGACAGAATATGCACAGTAGGTACCTCCATTCAGAAGGGGATGGGCAGGTGGGAGGCACATAGCAGTCACCAGACCACAGCAATTCTGAGATCAGCCAAACGCATATTGTCAATTCCTCCTCCAACTCTGAGATCAGAAATGCTTTTCTTTTTTTAATGCTTAATTACTTATTTTGAAAGAGAGTACAGGGGAGGGCAGAGAGAGAGCAGGAGAGAGAGAATCTCAAGCAGACTCCATCCTGTTAGCACAGAGCTCACAACTGTAAGATCATGACCTGAGCCAAAATCAAGGCCTCCCAGGCCCCCCAGAAATGTTGATTAGGGCCTAGTTCGGCTTGCTAAAAGTAGTTCTTTTAGATTCTCTAGGCCCTGGGCTCTGCCCTAGCGGTCATTCTTCCTTTTCTGTAAGAAATGACCCATGTTCACAGCTGAGTAGTTTTCTCTACTTGCTTCCTGCCCAGAGAACGTAGGAGGCTCAGAGGCCTCTTTCGTTTTTAACCTATTTCTCGGTCCCTTCAGTCCATGCTTGTATAATTTGGCCTTTAAAAAAACTTTGTGGGCTTCTTGTGTATCAAATTATAATCTACTCCATTAGATAAAAGCCACACCCACAAATCTCTTTGAAACAGACCCCCTCCACCCTGGATTCAGAGTCAGGTACTATGGGATAATGCCTTTAAGATTAAGGTTCTCTTAAGTCCTTTTGCCTAGCAGAGAAAATCCTAAGAGAGATGCACTTAAAATTCTTAGAAGGCCTATCATCTGGCTGGCAGCATTTTGGATGTGATCTTTGCCAGCCATGTCCTGACTTGGACACTCTATATTCATATTTCATTACGAGCAGCTAAAAGAAACTAATTGGGTATTGGCAATATTCTGCCTGGAAATATTTTTAGCTATATTCACAAGTTCATTAGGTATGTCTTCTATCTTGTCTATCAGTACAGTCAGCAGTGTTCCCAAATTTTCCACCGTTACATGACAGGAGTTGCCTTTTCTCTAGCATATGCTAATTTTATCACTATCATTTACAGTCTCCTCAAGGCCCTTCTGGCCTCTACCCAATGGTCTCAAAGTCAGTGCCACGTGTTTTTAGTTTTTTGTAACGATAGCACTGTACTTCGAGATTCCAATTTCTTCTTAGTTATCTGATATTATATTAAAAAATCCCCCAAACTTAGTGACTTAAAACAACAGAAGTTTTATTATTTCTTATGATGATGCTACAGTTTGTCAAAGGTTTAGCTGGGTGGTTCTTATGGTCCTATTTGGGGTCCCTTGTGTAACTGCAGTCCTAGTGGTTGGGTCTGGTACATACAAATGCTTCTTTACTCCCTTATCTGGTGCCTCAGTGCTCCTCCTTGTGGCCTCTCTCTCCATATATCTCCTCCTCCAGGGTCATTCCATGTGGCCTCTCTCCAGCTGAGTAGTCCAGATTTCTTACATGATTTTCAAGGTACAGAAAATGAAGTACCAGTTCCCTTAAGGCCTGAAATTGGAAGTCTCAGAAAGCCACTTCTGCTGTGTTCTCTTGGACAAAGCAAGGCAAAGACTAGCTCAGATTGAAGGGGAGGGGAAATAAATGCTCTGTTAAGAACTGAATGTTTGTGTCTCCCCAGAATTCATATAATGAAATCTAATCCCCAATGTGATGGAGTTAGGAGGTAGCCCCTTTAGGAGGTAATGAGGTCATGAGGGTGGAGCGCCCATGAATGGGATTAGTGCCCATATAAGAAGACGCCAGAGGGCCAGTTGGCTCCCTTTCCAGTGTGTGAGGAAATAACAAGTCGGCCACCTACAGCCTGAGAGGGGGCCCCCGCCAGAATTCAAACCTGCTGGCACCTTGATCTCAGGCTTCCAGCCTCCAGAACTGTGAGAAACAAATTTCTGTTTTCCAAGCCACTCAGTTTATGCTGTTTTGTTACAGCAGCCCAAGCTGACTGAGACATTCCACTTCTAACTATTAGAAACAAATTGTGCATTCGGGGAGTGGGGGAATTGTTGAGGGCCAATTTTAGGGCTACCACAACAGTTAAGTCTAGAGGTGACTTGTTTGGGGTAAATTATAGGAAGTCTCAGTCCTGACTCCTTTCCTCCTCCTCCTCTTCTTCTTCTTCTTCTTCTTCTTCTTCTTCTCCTTCTCCTTCACCTTCTCCTTCTCCCTCTCCTTCTCCCTCTCCCTCTCCTTCTCCCTCTCCTTCTCCCTCTCCTTCTCCCTCTCCTTCTCCCTCTCCTTCTCCTTCTTCTGTTTATTTATTTTAAGAGAGAGAACAAATGGGGTAGGGGCAGAGAGAGAGGGGAACAGAAGATCCGAAGCGGACTCTGTGCTGACAGCAGACACTCGATGTGGGGCTCCAACTCAGGAACTGTGAGATCATGACCTGAGCCAAAGCCGGACACTTAACCAACTGAGCCACCCAGGTGCCCCCTGACTCCTCTCTCATTATGTATCGGTGCACTTAAGTGTGGGAGTATCTCCCTGACCGAGCACTGCCAGTCTCAAACTCAAACCCTATTTCAGGCCATCAGAGAATGTTAGATCAGACATTAGAAGACTGCAAAGTTTCCTCTTCCTTTTTCTCTTTCCTTCCTTCCTGCCTTCCTTCCTTTTTTTTTTTTTTTTTAAGAGGCTATGAATGCATTTTAACTAGTCTCGGTAAAAAAAGAAAATCAATGATATTTCCTTTGACCCAGTCACCTATAATTATAATTCAAATTTTAACTGAATTATTGAACCTTATAATTCAAATTTTCTTGAATTATAAAATGATACCTCAACCAACTATCACTTGTCCGGTTTCCCCAAAGCAGTATGAGAGAGTCTGTCAAGTTGCATGGTATGTCTTATTGGTTGATTCCACTGCTGGTTGTTTGACTCATGGACCATAGACCCAGATTCACCATTAAGGGTTTGGTCTGTGGAGTGATGCTTTTCAAACTATGGGTGTAAATAAGAAATGTTTGATGTATGTAGAAATCTTAAATTCAAACAAAAAGGAAATATGACCAACTGAGTAAAAGGTAAGATTTTTTTAAAATGAGGTCAAGGGGCGCCTGGGTGGCTCAGTCGGTTAAGCGTCTGACTTCGGCTCAGGTCATGATCTCACGGTCCGTGAGTTCGAGCCCCGCATCGGGCTCTGTGCTGACTGCTCAGAGCCTGGAGCCTGTTTCGGATTCTGTGTCTCCCTCTCTCTCTGACCCTCCCTCGTTCATGCTCTGTCTCTCTCTGTCTCAAAAATAAATGTTAAAATAAATAAATAAATAAAAATAAAAAAAATAAAAATGAGGTCAAACTTAAGTTAGTGAACTTTATATCTTAGGGATGTATAATATAGTATATAGTGTATTATACAGCATATCTATAATATACTATAGTATAGCAAAGCAAAACAAACTAGCCACGGGGCATTAAATTAGAGTAAACACTTTCAGGCCTTACTTTAATCTATAGTAGCTTTATTCACCTTATTTTTTTATTGATATAATTCACATATCATAAAATTCACCTTTTCAAGATCTATAACTCAGTGTTTTCAGTACTACTCACCTTTGAACAACTTAGGAGTTAGAGGCACTGATGCCCCACCAGTTGAAAATCTGCATATAACTTTCGATTCCCCCAAAACTTAACTACTGATAATCTACTGTTTACCAGGAGACTTGCCAATAATATAAACAGTTGATAGCACACATTTTATATGTTATATGTTTCACATACCATATTCTTTTTTAAAAATATTTATTTATTTTTGAGAGAGAGAGGGAGAGCACAAATCGGGGAGTGACAGAGAGAGAAAGGGACACACAGAATCCGAAGCAGGCTCCAGCCTCCCAGCTGTCAGCCCAGAGCCCGATGTGGGGCTCGAACCCACAATCCAGGAGATCATGACCTGAGCTGAAGTTGGACACTTAACCTACTGAGCCACCCAGGCGCCCCTATTACATACCATATTCTTACAATAAAGTAAGCTAGAGAAAATAAAGTGTTATTAAGAAAATCATAAGAGAAAATACATTTAGAGTACTGAACTGTATTTATCAAAAAAACGTACATTTAAGTGGACCTATGGAGTTGACACTGGTGTTGTTTAGGGTCAACCATATATTCATAATGTACATCACCACTGTATAATTCTAGAACATTTCATCACCCCAAAAAGAAACCCTGCACCTATTAGAAGTCATTCCCCATTCCTCTGACCTCCCCACCCCCCCACCCCCGCCGCCCACCTCCCCAGTCCCTGGAAACTACTGATCAGCTTCCTGTCTCTGTGGGTCAGTCTATTCTGATAGGGCATTTGAAAAATGGAGTCAGACAATATGTGGCTTTTTGTGTTTGGCTTCTGTCACTTAGCACAACGTTTTCAAGGTTCATCTGAGCAATAGCATGTATTGGTACATCATTTCTTTTTATTGCCACATAATATTCGGTTATATGGATATATGACATTTTACTTATTCATGCATCAGCTGATAAACAGTTTGGGTTCTCTTCACTTCTTGGATATTATGAATAATACTGTGAACATTCATGTATAGCTATATTCACTTTAAAGATTCCTACAGAATATCCTAAATAAATAAGGTTAATGGTTTTTCTTTCTTTTTTTTTTTTTTTTTGGTTTTTATTTTAATACTATAGACAGTTTTTTGGGAAAGAAAGCTGTCTAAAAACTGATTTCTGGAGGGAGAAATTAGGGCAATAATGAATAGTTAGATTAAGTGGAGAGTGTGAAGTTAGAAATTACAGGTCCACTTTACTAATCAAACTCATAACCCCAGGAGGATGACAAAAACATAAAAGAGAATTCAAGCTGTTTTTCAGGGGTAGGGGGGATTTATATAACAAACCTTAAATAAAAGTTCTCTTGTTTCAAGATTTATAGGAAGTATAAGCCAAATAAAATTGCCTTATTATGAAGATTTAGGCCAAGAACTCTTTCTAGCTAATTATTTAACATTGCAAGAGGCATGGTGCTTACCTCTCCTGTCCTGTTTCTTGTTTTGAGGGTGTTTTTGTTTTTACATATAATTAATGGTCCCCAGATGTACTTGATTTTCAGAGCTCTATCTTTTCACTTTCATCTTCCTTAGGGAACAGAGGTTTCCAATATTTCCCCAAGCCCAAAGTTTAAAAAAGACCAAACAAAAGAGCCATGTTGACAGCACTTTTAGGAAGTTTTCCTTTTAGGTCTAATATCAGACTCTACTATGTAACCCTAGCACACATCTCCACTCACTAATACTGACCTCAAGACCCTGTCACTACCTGAAACTGTTCTTCCTCTCAACTCTTTACTCAGAAGCCTCATTGTTGTTGCCACCACTCCGTGTGCCCCTGCATTCCACACCTCCCTGTCCTTAAACTTGGATCTCAGGCCTTATCTCTCCCTTCAGTGTCTTAGGTTGTCACACTTCTAGCCCCTTCCTGGTTCCTTTTCCTTGCCCTCACCTGCATCCCAAAATGTCAGCCATTCTCTCACCAGCCCCTTCGGTCCCCTCAGCCTAGGACTTTAGCCTCATGAACCCTGTCAGCCATCCAAGCAGAAAGCAACCTAGTTCAATTTCTCTGTTCCAAGACTACTATCCTGTTGACACTCCTACGAGAGCCTTACCCGCTGAGGTTTCAGAGTGGCCCAGAAATTATTTTATTCCTTCTATTCATAATGTCTACTTCAAACTTTTACCATTCTCCTCAAGTCCCAGACATCATCCACCATTCTCTCAGCAGAAGCAAAAACAAAAACAGAGGCATCAGGCAGGAACTACTTTTATTCTCCTCCATCCATAAACATATCTGAATCTCTCCTTATCCTTACATCTTTTTGCTTCATTAATCACCTTCTCTGCGCCTTTTGTACCCTTTGCCTTCTTTCAAGAACTTCTTTTTTTTTGTTTAATGTTTATTTATTTTTCAGGGCAGCTGGGTGGCTCAGTCAGTTAAGCATCCAACTTTGGCTCAGGTCATGATCGCCCGGTTTGTGGGTTTGAGCCCCGCCTTGGGCTCTGTGCTTGACAGCTCAGAGCCTGGAGCCTGCTTCAGATTCTTTGTCTCCCTCTCTCTCCGTCCTTTCCCCATTCACACGCTGTCTCTCTCAAAAATAAATACATAGTTTAAAAAGTCAAATATGTATTCATTTTTGAGCGAGAAAGAGTACTAGCGGGGGGAGGGGCAGAGAAAGAGGGACACAGAGGATCTGAAGTGGGCTCTGTGCTGACAGTGGAGAGCCAGGTGCAGGCTTTGAACTCACAAGCCGTAAGATCATGACCTGAGCCAAAGTCGGACGCTTAACTGACTGAGCCACCCAGGTGCCCCTCAAGGACATATTTCTTGACTTCTTTTCTTGACTTCCTCATGTATAGCTTCAGGGTCGTCCACACCATCTCCTCCATTACAGTCTCTAGACAACATCTTAAAAACCCTCTCCTCCTACTTTGCCCTCTCTCTCTCTGGATTCCTCAACTTCCCAATTAATTTCCCTGCTTTCAAACACTGTCTTTCTCTACAATGCAATCCCTTATGCAGACAGAGCATTCAGAAACATGGATTTGATTGTGCCGTTGCCATAACTTAAAATTTTCCATGGGTCCTCATAGTCTCCAGGGTAAAATCCAAACTTCACAGCGTGCTAGACAAGACTCTCAGTCCTGTAAACCCCATTTACCTCTCCATCCCCATCTCCCTCCACTTCCCAACGAGCACATTACCCTTTGCTGTAGCAGACACTAATTTTCATATACTTTGTGTTTTTCACCTCTCCCTAGAATGCTCTCTGTTGTGGGCTGAACTGTGTCTCTCCCAAATCCATATGTTCAAGTCCTAACCTCCAGTATTTCAGAGTTGACTGTATTTGGAGAGAGGGCTTTTATTATTATTTTTTTAACGTTTATTTATTTTTGAGAGAGACACACACACGATGAGGGTTGGGGAGGCGCAGAGAGAGGGAGACACAGAATCTGAAGCAGGCTCCAGGCTCTGAGCCATCAGCACAGAGCCCGACGTGGGGCCCAAAGTCACGAGACGTGAGATCATGACCTGAGCTGAAGACGGCTGCCCAACCAACTGAGCCACCCAGGCACCCCAGACGGCTTTTAAAGAGGTAATTAAGGTAAAATGAGATCATATGCATGGTCCCTAATCCATTATGACTGTTGTCCATGTAAGAAGAGGAGATTAGGACGCAGAAGGATGAGCATGTGAAGACACCGAAAGATGGCCACCTAAACCCAAAGAGGGAGGCCCTCAGAGTTAACCAACAATGCTGGCACCTTGATCTTGGACTTGTAGCCCCCAGAACCATGAGGAAATAAATTTCTGTTATTTAAGCCACCCAATTTGTGGTACTTGTTACCTCAGCCTGAGCAAACTAATTCACTCCCCACGTAGGCTTCCAGAATCTCCTAAATACCCACTGTTTAGGGCACCTACTGCCTTCTTTAAACTTTGTGACTCTCATCTCCTCTCTAAGACCCTTTTCCTATTAAGAAATAGCCCCTCCTATCTTGAGCTCCATTCCTCCAGGGGGCCTTGGACTACCCACAAGCTCTATTACATTATCACCCTCATCGGTTATCAATGCCTCAATTTCTTCTTTAACCCAGAAGCAGCTAACGTAGCACCTGTATGACTGTAGATCAGACTCTCTCTGGACAACACATACTAGGAGCAGATATGTCTTTTCCTGGTAGAAACATCATAGCTTTAGAAACCATCACGATTTCATATCCATATGAAATTTTCTTGGTCTCTTAGCAGACCAACAACCTGATATGATCTGAAAACATATTGTGCTGTACAGATGTTCATTCAAGAAGTTTCTATTTAAAGATTCTTACTATGAACACTTAATAACATTCTAATAATTCTTAACATCGAGTTTTTCAGATCTTACTTGTAGGTATTTATGTCTCCTGAGTGTGTTTTTACGCACAGTGGTTAAAGGACATGGGAAATTTTACATGAGGAAACAGGTAGTTGTAGAGTGTTGCTTTTTAAAGACATCTCAAAATAAAGAGTAGTCCTTTAAGATGTGAAATAGGTTACAACCTTTGCCAGACCAGCTGGAGTTCTTACAAGACTGCAAAAGGCACCGTCCTTTAAAGATAGCACTTTCTGCTGTAACGATGGAGACAGAATCTGGCCACATGCTATCTGAGGTCAGAGGAGTGGAGAGAAAGGAGCACTGACATGTGTCTGTAGCCTCACTCATTAGAGCCGGAAAGAGCATCTTAGGCGGGCAGACAACAAAAGAGCCTATAGGAAGATCACCTCTGGCACGATGAAGGCGCTGGGAAAACTGTGTGCTTGCCATGCAGTTTGAGGTTGGAGTCATCTCACTAAGGCTTTGCTTCAAGCACTTTTCCCGGCGATTGTATGGCTATCTGGCTTTCTTAGGACTCAATTCTGACACTTTAAAGGAAATGAGGGTTTGGTACACACGTCAGTGGTGGAATTCAAGGGCAGAAATTGTGTTTTGTCGGTAGAAAACAACACCTCTAAAAATCTATTCAGTAAAAATGAAACAAAACAAAAAGACAGCTTGGGGAATTACGGAAGAAGAGTTGCCACAGATAATAAATAATGCATGGGATACACCATAGTCTCATTTCATTGCTGCAAATTTCTGCAGACTGTCCCATTTCTTGGCAAGGTACCTTCCTCACTTACTGCATAAATCACTGTCCTCAATCTCTAGCAAAAAATCACAGTCTAGATCTAATCTGCTCCAGTTTGCACAGGCTCTGTTTCCTTGTCTATTTCCAGCTTTGCCTTCTCCATCTTCCACCCCATATAAAATGCAGTAATCACACAACAGTAGAGGAGGACAGTGACTTGAGAATAGGAGAAGTCCTGGGCCAAGAAGTGAGAGGGCTTCCCCTTATCTCTGCAGGGTTTCTTCACAACAATGGAGATGAGCTCATAGGACGGTGCTCTTTCTTCCTTAGAGGTTATCAGTGTCAGGTTTCTCTTTCCCACCCTCTCTAGCTCTCACTCACCATCAAGACACCTTATCTCAGAGGCTGTGAACTCCTGTTTTAACCCCTATTGCCAGAGGCACAGTAACTAATTTTTACACTTGAGGGAAGGGAGGCTATCTGGGGCAAAGGAACCAAACTGTGGTACTACCCACCAACCCTTCATATGATCTTCTGCTCTGCACACTTTTCTGTCCTGTTGGTCATTCTGAGTCTGTGGAAAAGACCCTGGATTCTGAACCCGGGGTTTAAAGTTTAGGTTTGCTGCCCTCCACTCTTCCGTTGGACTAACCACCCCAGCTGCTGCACTGCCATGGGTTCCTGGCGGTTAGCAACAGCGGTCTCACACCTGCCCTGCTCCTGTTGTTATTGGGACATTCCAACAAGGTATGTTTGTGAAAGCTCTCTGGGAACTCTAAGTCATTATGCAAATATTCATAGTCATAAATTGTCCTTGTCCTAACATGTCAGATACACTAGAAAAAGCGCCCTACCGTTCATTCATTTATTCATTCAACAAATTGTTCCCCTTGGAGATTCAAGGTAGATACATACATCTAATAATCACTACCACTCCTTCACTTTTACTTTGTCCAAAAAACTTCTTAAATACTTTACATGATTTATCCCATTTCACTCTCACAAAACATGTGAGGTAGGTATTACTCCTCTTTGCGTATGAGGAACTTGTGTCTCCCATATAGCCCAAGATCTCAGAAGTTTGAAGTGACAGAACCGGTTCTCAGCCCAGACCTTTCCAAAAACATTTATTTTTACTGTGGTAGAATCTGCACAACATAAAATTTACCATTTTAACCATTTTGAAGAGTATACTTCAGTAGCATCAAGTACATTCAATGGATATGTAACCCAGGTCTTTGGAATGACAAACCTCTTCACCACTAAAGCAAGCTCAGTTGTTATTCTAATAGCTGGGATGCTGTCAGAGTATATAAAAGCTAAACTGTTACGCTTAGAATTTTACTCTGGGGGATTCTAGGAGTCATTTAACTTCCTTAGCATGATGAGCCGCTAAATGCAATAGGATTTTCTGCCTAATATAATAGCAACAACTGAGATTATCAAGGATGATAGAAAAAAATTTGAATGAATTATATCACTCTAAAATTTTAATTTATTTTGGAGAATTACTTTTCTCCTTTGAAAGTTAAAATTCTGTTCTTTTAACTTTCAGCAAAAATGACAATTGGTTCTGGTCACTAACTCTAATCCAACACAATAAGAATATTATTTTTTAATATCTTTTTTTTTTTTTAAAGTAGGCTCCACACCCAATGTGGGGCTTGAACCCACAACCCTGAGATCTTCTAACTGAGCCAGCTAGGCATCCCAATAAGAAATTCTTTAAGTTCAAAAGAAGATGATCCAATGATAGCATCTGGACTTAGGCTGGTATGAACTCTTACTGTGTTTATCTATCTATAGGAGATCCTAACCCAAATGTCATTCCAATTCCAATTTGAAAGACTTCTGACATCATCAAAAAAATCACCCTGGATTTTCAGAAATAAATAATGTTTTTTAAACAGCTATATTGAGGCATATAGGACATACAATAAATCATATATATTTAAAATGTACAATTTGACAAGTTTTGATGTATGTATATATCCATTCATTGTTTTACATGTTTGCATATCCAAACATTCCAGCAACATTTGCTAGAAAGATTATCCTTTTTCCACTGGACTGCCTATACACCTTTTCCAAAAAAATCATGTGGCCTATTTCTAGACTCTGTATTCTATTTCTTTTTTTTTTGTTTTTAATTTTTTTTTAACGTTTATTTATTTTTGAGACAGAGAGAGACAGAGCATGAACGGGGGAGGGTCAGAGAGAGGGAGACACAGAATCTGAAACAGGCTCCAGGCTCTGAGCTGTCAGCACAGAGCCTGACGCGGGGCTCGAACTCACGGACCGTGAGATCATGACCTGAGCCGAAGTCGGCCGCCTAACCAACTGAGCCACCCAGGCGCCCCTCTGTATTCTATTTCATTGATCTGTTTGTCTTTGTGCCATTACACTTCACTGTCTTGGTTACTGAAGCTTTACCAAGTCTTGAAATCAGAGTTTGTCCTCCAGCTTTGTTCTTCTCATTCACTTGTTTTGACTATGCTAGGTCCTCTGCATTTCCTTTTGAATTTTCAAACCAGTCTGTCGATTTCTATAAAATGGCCTGCTGAGTTTTTATTGGGGTTGCATTGAATGTATAGATCAATTTGGGGAGAATTTACGTCTTAACAATATTTAGTCTTCAACCCTATGAACAAAGTATAGTTTTCCTTTTATTTAGGTCTTCTTTAACCTCCCTCAGCAACGTTATATAGTTTTTAGTATACACTTCTTGCATGCCTTTAGTCCGAAAAGTATTTTATATTTATGATGCTATTGTAATTTTCTTTTAAGAAACTGGGTCTTTAAATTGCATTAATTCATCTTTGTAAAATATTTCAGCATAATAGAATATGGCTGGCGTTTTGAGTATAGAAATGTTTCAACGCCAGGGCGCCTGGGTGGCTCAGTTGGTTAAGCGTCCAACTGCACCTCAGGTCATGTTCTCACAGTTCATGGGTTTGAGTCCCACGTCAAGCTCTGTGCTGACAGCTCAGAGTGTCTCCCTCTCTCTCTGCCCCTCCCCCACTCATGCGCTCTCACTCTCTCTCTCAGAAATAAATAAACATTAAAATTTTTTTTTTAAAAATGAAACGTTTCAATGTCAAGAATCTGTAAAAGTTACCATACTTCGAGTTCTGTTTCTTATTGACCAGGAGTAGAACAAGTAGTCTTGGCGGAAAGGTTTCATCCAAATGGCTAAGCATTTCAGTCCTTATTTATGGTTACTCCTTCCCAACTACAAAGAAAACATGCTTCTCTCTAACTTTCTAATTAGGAAGCTCATGAAAAATATATATTCCAGTTGGAATTATGGAGCCAAGTTCTATTTTTCTGGTGAATGAAAACATTTCCAGCTTTCCACCACAATTCTAGAAGGTGCTTAACAAATATTTGTTTTGAAGGAATGAATAGTTAGCATATGGGGCACAGAGGCTCTCTGGGAAGATGCTTTCTGCAGTTGAGGAGTCAGGATCTTTCATCTAAGATCTGCCTGGGTTTTATAATTTCACTCAATTTATTTGTACTCACTGCTTTCTATTTATTTCAAAGAACTTTGAAAATGAGACACACTTGAGGATGCTTAAAGATGGATGGGAAGGAGCCAGTAGAGATAGATTGGTTAAAATTAAGGACAGGAAAAAGCAGTAACAGTTTCCGTTCTCTGAGAAATCAAAAAAAGTAAAGTCTAGGGCAGAGATGGAGGGATTGGCCTTACACAAGAGGAGCAGGGATGCTTCCACCTCTGCAGTTGGAGGAACAGAGGTTATTGTAGTGTAGGTTGTTAGCTGTGTTGCCAGGACATTGAGGGAATTCTGGTCTGACGGTGCCTGCTTTCTCTAAGAGTGAGAGGTAACGGAGGAAGGAAGGAGGAAAGGAAGTTTAGTAGGGAGAGCCCAGTAAAGAAAGATAGAATCATATTCTAGACCTCTTATTAATGATAAGTATATCTTTAGGCTACAAGATTATTCTGTTTTCTCCCCCTCCTCCCCAACAATCCACCCCAAGCCTTTGCCAAACCCTTGATAGCACTATTGAAGGGCCCTGTATTGTCAGAGACCATGAATGAGTGAATGAAAAGCTCACCTTTTACGAAAAAATTCCGTATGTATATAAGCATTGCGATCATTTGGTCATTTCCAATTAGGTTGTAAGATCATAAAAAGTAAGTAGTGGAGGGGCGCCTGGGTGGCTCAGACGGTTAAGCGTCAGACTTCAGCTCAGGTCACGATCTCGCGGTCCGTGAGTTCGAGCCCCGCATCGGGCTCTGGGCTGATGGCTCAGAGCCTGGAGCCTGCTTCCGATTCTGTGTCTCCCTCTCTCTCTGCCCCTCCCCCGTTCATGCTCTGTCTCTCTCTGTCTCAAAAATAAATTTAAAAAAAACGTTAAAAAAAAAAATTTTTAAAAGTAAGTAGTGGAGCACCTGGCTGGCTCAGTCGGTATAGCATACAACTCTTAATCTTGGAGTTGTAAGTTCAAGCCCCATGTTGGGTGTAGAGATTGCTTAAAAATAAAATCTTGAAAAGTAAAAAGTGTTATGAATCACTTTTATTGCTGTGATTTTAAGTACAAATACAATAATTACATGAGTAGTTTAAAATTTCAATATTACTTTCTATCATAATATTTAGCATTTTAAAACACAAAGATGAGACATAGTTTCATTGTCCAGACTCTCCCCTACCAGTGGTAAGTGGTTGATAAGCACTGTTGTCGGCCATAAAATTATATTTATGTCATCTAAAATGCATATTTTTCACATTTGAATATCTCAGAAATCAAAATATATCTTACAATCGATATCATCTTCCAGTTAAAATTGGAAGTACTTTTTCTTTTTAAAAAAATACATCTAGGCCTACCTGGGTGGCTCAGTCAGTTGAGCGTCCGGCTTTAACTCAGGTCATGATGTCAAGGCTCATGAGTTCAAGCCCTACATCACGCTTAGGTCTTGATCTCAGGGTCGTGAGTCCAAGCCCCACATTGGGCTCTGCACTGGGTATCAAGCCTACGTTAAATAAATAAATAAATAAATAAGTACATACATACATACATACATAAATATTTTAAAGTTAAAAAATAAAAATACACCTAATAAAAGTGCTCCTTATGACTGAGGTATCATAGATTCCACAAAATAGCCCTTCTTTCTCTCCCTCCCCTACTCCTTTCTAAAACTAACAGGAAACAAACAAACAAACAAAAAAGATTTAATGCATTCACTCTCTTTAAGGGATAGATGGTTAAGAATATTATTGTCCCAAGGCACCTGGGTGGCTCAGTCGGTTAAGCGTCTGCATCCGACTTCAGCTCAGGTCTTGATCTCATGGGTTCGTGAGTTCAAGCCCTGCGTCAAAGCCCTGCTTTGGATTCTGTGTGTGTCTCTCTCTCTGCCCCTTCCCACTCGTGTTCTGTCTCTCCCTGTCTCAAAAATAAACACTAAAAAATTAAAAAAAAATTTTTTTAATATTTTTACTTATTTTTGAGACACAGAGAGAAACAGTATGAGCAGAGAGGGGCAGAGAGAGAGGGAGACACAGAATCTGAAGCAGGCTCCAGGCTCTGAGCAGTCAGCACAGAACCTGACGTGGGGCTCGAACTCACCGCGAGATCGTGACCTGAGCTGAAGTCGGATGCTCAACTGACTGAGCCACCCAGGCGCAACAAATTTTTTTTTTTAATAAAAAAGAACATTATTGTCCCAAAATTATTTACATTTTCTTTTCTTTTTTGAAGTATTTATATTTTAAAAGAGATGGTTAAGATAAGAGAATGAATCTATCCTATCCTATGAGAGTAAAGGAGATTTCTATCTGGGGAAAGGCCTATGGACCCTCAGATCCACAATGTTGGCAACTATCTACTCCTCTGAGATGGTTCCTGTGTTTACCTCTTAAAAATTAGATAAACTTGTGACCAAATGAGCCCTAGATGTTTAGGAATTACCCTATACAGAATTACCCTAAATGCAACTCCAAAATTCCCTGGGGAGTATAGGTATTCTATCTACCCCGTATGTTCACCAAAGCAAAGAAGACAACCTTCTAAATAGTCTGGTTTGGGGAATTGTTAGTCTCAAAAACATCCTCTCGTCAGGACACATTATCTCCTCTTTACAGAAACTCCAATACAGTCTTTGGGTAGCATTTTAAAAAATAAAAATGCAATAATTTTTTTTTATAGGAACAACATGCGCAGAGGGTTATATTTAAAAGATATGCATTTTCTGAAGGAAACAGGTAAAGGCTTGAAGCAATATTTCTCATATAGTGTGCTCTAGCCAACTGCATCAGAATTACCTGGGAAGCTAGTTAAAATACAGATTCATATGGCCCATTTCAGGGGATGAGCCACAGAATATAGCATTTTTAATAGGCTGATTCATACGTGCATTGAAAGCAGAGCTTCTTAGACCTCTTTGGAGAAGCTCATTCTCTTATAAGAAGTTTTGCGCAGAGCCTGGCACATAAGTCCCACAAATAAATGGCAATGGCTTGTATTAGCTATTGCTACGTACTAAATCATCCCCAAACTTAGTGGATTAAACAGCAAACATTTATTATCTCACAGTTTCTGTGGGTTCAGAATTCAGAAGAAGTTTAGCTGACAGATTCCAGCTCAGGGACTCTCACGAGGTTGCATTCCAGAGGTCAGCCATGGCTCCAGCCATCTGAAGGTTGACTGGGACAAGAGAATGGCTCATCCACACCGTTCTTGACAAAAGGTCTCCATTACTCCTGTTGACTGTTCGGAGGCTCAGTTCCTCCGCCAATGGGCTTCTCCTTAGATTGCTTGAGTGTCTCTTGAGATTACCTCATGAGACTGCCACTGCTTTCCCCTAAGGGAATTATTCAGGAGCGAGCAAGAAGGAAACCTCAATGCCTTGTATGACCTAGTCTCCAACATCAGGCCCCATCATTTCTATCATATTTTGTCACTAATTCCATACTCTAACAAGGGGAGAGGAATTAAGTACCAGCTCTTCAAGGGAAGAGTACCAAGGAAACTTTAAACATATTTCTATTACTACAGTGCTAATATTATTTCCTTATGGTAGTTCAGGAAGCACTTGAGTTCCCCAGAAACGCCGATAAATTCCCACCCATCTTTTGAGAAGAGACTGGTGAAGAACCCAACCATACTGAGGCTGTTTCATGCCATACATGACTTGCTTTTCTAATTGTGGATGGGAAGTGAACCTCCCTATACTCTTCCTTCGTCTGCAAACAGGCTTTGGCTCAGCTAGTGGTTAGAAGAACTCAACCACCTGCAATCACAAATGTTGTAGAACTACAGGAAGAGACAAAAAGCGTGAAGTGGGTGTTATTTTCTTCCTCTGTGGAACCACATAAGCAATGGAAGGGCCAAGTGGACTTCCATAACTGCATTGCTACACAGTCCCTGGACCTGGCCATCTGGAAGTCAGCACTCCATAAAAGCAACAGGGGTATGATAATTTGCCTTTTTTTTTTTTTTAACGTTTATTTATTTTTGAGACAGAGAGAGACAGAGCATGAATGGGGGAGGGGCAGAGAGAGAGGGAGACACAGAATCGGAAGCAGGCTCCAGGCTCTGAGCCATCAGCCCAGAGCCCGACGCGGGGCTCCAACTCACGGACCATGAGATCGTGACCTGAGCTGAAGTCGGACGCTCAACCAACTGAGCCACCCAGGCGCCCCAATAATTTGCCTTTTAATAACAACTCCTTCATTTTATAAAAATTTGGGATCTAAAACTTCTCTAAGCAGCCTACACAATTAACACACTTAAAAATTAAAAATTGATTCATTTAAATTTGATTTACAGGGAGGCACAAGAGATACATTTGCAGAACTCCAGGGGCCAAAGTTGCACAGCTTCCAAAAGCATCCAGTTTACAACCAGTAAGTAGTTTAAGCGGTGGAAGCACTGGGCTGATCCTAGGGCTGCTTTAGCTGACAATCTGAAGGGAAATTGAGCACAATACAAGATGGAATCAAATTTTGATCTTTCTTCGAATGCCTATTGTCTGTTTTGTCAAAGACATTCGATATTGACATAGTGCAGGCTATTGAGTCTCAATAAAATCTATTCTTCACTTTCTTTTACCTCATCTGCAGACTGTTGACATTTTCTTTTATTTCAACACTGATGTTTTTCTTTTACATTGGAGATTTTAGCACTGATGTTGTAATTGCTTATCACACAGCTGGCCCTGTTATGATGTTCTTGTGAATGTCCCTTCATTTTCCTGATGGTCCTGTGATCCAATCTACAATCCATTTAAAAACAAAACATTCATGTGCCATTTTATGCTGTGGCTCTTTTGGAGTTCCATTTCAGCTTCATTAATATTGATGCTGTCTGTCTCCTTGCTTATTTCAGAAGATTCTTTGAAATTAATCTTCAGAATTCACTGTGATTTGTTGCTGTTTTGTGCGTCAGCCCCAGTACAGCTTGTCTCTCGTTAATTTTGTTTTTCTTTATTTTTACGCGTCTGCTATGACTGTTCTCCTACTTGTACTACTGGTGTGTGTCAGGTCCTTTATGGAATCCTGGTTTCGCTTCTGCCTTTCACTGTGATTTTCCATCATTAGGGACCTCTTGAATAAAAATGTAGCCCTTGTTTCTGACAGAGTCCATGTTCCTTTACTTTTCTTTCTGTGTGATTTTCCATCATTATGGTTCTTAAATTTCTTGAATAATGACATATACTATGAACAAATGGACAGAACAGTAATGGCTTCATCAGTGTTTTCTAAAATGTATCTGCAGCTTTTAGAGCATACAGTGCCAGAACAGAATCTGTACTATGTATGTAAAAGAATTTTTAAAATAGATTTGGTGGTCTGTTGGTGACAATGCTCTGGTGCATTAATAATTCACATTCTTGCTTACAGCATCTGCTTGTTAGAATGCCAGTTCCACAGCAGCCAGGTTGGAGAATAACCTTAGGTCTGAATGTCTTTGAGGAATATAGGTGCATTGCTATATGTGGGGTTTTTTTTTTCTATAACATGTTCAAAGGCAGCCAATATTTCCTTGACCAGGAAGACTAAGTTGGAAATTGCACTGATTAAAAAAATTAGGTGGATGAAGCCAAATTTTACTCATTTGAGACTTTTGTCATTTCATTGACTACTTCTGAATAAAATAGCTCCATACTTCTAGTTACAAACAGGCAAGGGAGCATTATGGGTGACAGAAGAACAGGATTCAGATTTAACAGCTACAATTGACTAAAGCCAAGTCAAGAAAATGCCATGAAATAAGAGGGTATAGCTGAAAATATTGGCTATCCAATCATTGCTATAAATATATGGAGGGAAAGTAATACCAAAATAAAACATACAAAATATACAGTTCACTATTGGTTAAAAACTGTTTGCTTCATGGTCAGAATACCAGTTACCAACTGAGGAACTCGAAGTTAGCTCAAACAGTTTGCTCTTTGAAAATGCCCTACAAGAAACGCCTGGGTGGCTCAGTTAAGCGTCCGACTTCAGCTCAGGTCATGATCTCACGGTTCGTGGGTTCGAGCCCCACATCGGACTCTGTGCTGACAGCTCAGGGCCTGGAGCCTGCTTCTGATCCTGTGTCTCCCTCTCCGCAGCTCCTCCCCTGCTCACACTCTCTCTCTCAAAATAAATAAGGATTAAGAAACTACCAAAACCTATAGACAGTTGGTATTTCAGAGACTTCATACAAATCTATGATGCTCAAATGATTTTCAAAGTTAAACAAAAGAGATTTACTAGTTTCTCTTAGACGAAAACCAGTGTAATTTGGACATGAACCTAGAAATTAGAGATTGTGAGTTCTCATTTTGTTAATATGGTATTTCATTAGAATTATATCAGTTCTTTTATCAGCACTTTCCATATTTTTAAAAAACTTTTTAATGATGTTTATTTATTTTTGAGAGAGAGAGAGAGAAAGAGAGAGGGAGACAGCCAGAGCAGGGGAGGGACAGAGAGAGAGGGAGACAGAACCTAAAGCAGGCTCCAGGCTCTGAGAGTCAGCACAGAGCCCAATGTGGGGCTTGAACTCACAAACTGCGAGATCATGACCTGAGTCGAAGTTGAATGCTTAACTGACTGACCCACTCAGGTGCCCCCCCATATTTTTTAATAGAAGCAAAACTGCCTAGAAAATGATTAGATATCCACATGCAAAAGAATGAAATTGGCCCCCTATCTCACAGATATTCAAAATTTAATTAAGAGTGGCTCAAAGACGGAAATCCAAGAGCTAAAACTATGAAACTGTTAATAGAAAACGTAGGGGTAAATCTTCATGACCTTGGATTGGGGAATGGTTCCTTACATGGCACAACCAACCAAAGTAAAAATTACATAAATTAAATCTCATCAAAATTAAAAACTGGGCAGGGCTCCTGGAGGTACTGCAGCTCTGCGTCTTGCTTCCAGAGTGTCTGGCCATAACAGACCCGGGAGATGCCCCTTCCTCCAGCCTGCGACCACCCTCCAATCTCTTTTCACTTCAGAACCATACTCCAGCCATCCTCTGCCTCCAGGACCAGCCAACACCATTTTGGGGGCCTAGCTCCTCATGGCCGACCAGCCGACCCACCGCGAGCTCCCAGATTCATCAGAATTATTCCATCCAGGTGGAGGCTGCTGTTAATGGGCCGGCCGGCAGGCATCTGACCCCACGGAGTTGTGGCTCTGGAGGGCGTCGGCCACTGCTTCCCTGGTTGGCCAGGACAAGCGCCAGGGCTCCGGGGCCTCTTGAACATGAGAAACCCACGCATGGCCATGCCCTCTCCCAGCACACCCAGAATCGTCCTGAGAAGAGTGGGGTAGAACCCTGGAGCGCTGGAAGCCCCCAGGGTCCGGGAGAAGAACCTGGCCCCGTCCCTCTTGGGCTGCATGCCTGGGTTCTGCCCACGCAGACCCCCGGCTCTGTGACTTCCTGGAGCATTACCTCCCGGATGTAGAGGTGAAACTCATCAAGATGGGCGACCACCTGACTCACCTGCACAGGCTGGCCGCCCCCAGGCTGGCTGGGCGAGTATCTCTTCAAAAGCTCCTTCAAGCCCCACTAGGAGTCTCCAGGACCCAGTGGCCTTTGAGGGGCCGCTCTGGCATCCCACTGCTGCCTATGAGCCTCGGCCTGAAGCTATTAGGCAACTTTGTAACCACCTGGAGCCCTCTCCCCAGCCCTGGGCCAAATGGAAGCAATGAAGTTATGGCAGAAAAAAAGTAAAAAGCTGCTGTCCTTTAAAGGACACTATCAAGAAAGGGAAGATAGTCCACAGAATAGGAAAAAGTATTTGCAAACCATGTATCAATAGGGGTCTAGTATCCAGAATATATAAAGAACTCTTACAGGTCAATAATTAAAAAACAAAAACAAAAACGCAAGAAAACAAAACAAGACAACAAAAACAAAAAAAAAAACAAGACAGAAAAGGGCAAAGAACCTGAATAGACATTTCTCTAAATAAGCTATACTGGGGTACCTACGTGGCTCAGTGGGTTAAGCACGGGACTCTTGGTATCAGCTCAGGTCATGATCTCACCCTTGGCTGGATGGAGCCCTGCATCGGGCTCTGTAATGACAACACAGAGCCTGCTTGGGATATTCTCTCTCTCTTTCTCTCTGCCCCCCTCCTCTCTCTCTCTCAAAATAAATAAACATTTAAAAAAAAAAAAAAAGGAATGAAGTACTGATTCATGCTATAATATGCACAGACCTTGATAACATTATACTTAGTGAAAAAAGACAGATGCAAATGGCTATATACTGTGTGGTTTCGTTTATATGAAATGTCCAGAATAGGCAAATCCATAGAGACAGAAAGTAGATAAGTGGTTGCCAGGGGCTGGGGCAGAAGGGAATGGAAGATTACTCCTTATGGGTTCAGGGTTTCTTTTTTGAGTGAGAAAATATTCTGTAACTATATGGTGGTGACTGTTGCACAATCTTATGAATACACTAAAAACCACTGAATTGTACATTTTAGAAGAATGAACTTTATGATTTTTTCTTTGATTTTTCTTACTGAATTCTTTATAAATTTTCTTTTTAAAAGGAATGCAAATGCCTGGCGAGTATCTTTATCAAGCAGAGTATTATGAGAACTGAAATACTCTATTAATATTAATAACATGGGTTTTAAAACGTTGAAGAGAGGCGACTGTTTAAACTTGAAAAAATTGAACAGAATTGGGTACTAAGCACAAACCAATATTTGAAAGCTACAATTATATTATCCCACAATGATGACACTCTGGAAAAAAAGTTTAATTTGCAAACATCTTGGTGTTGGACATCACATTTTTGACATTTCATCAGGATATTTTGACATGTAGATCTTAACCTCTTTTGCAACAGGAATCATTATTTAGTTCACTTTTGAGCCTACAATTCAAGTACTATATATTCAATAAATATTTGTGGACTTATAAGTATTGATATAGTCAGTGGCTCAGTTACATAATATTGAGCCCCAACCATCACTCAAAGCAAGAAATCCCAGGAAAAGAAATCTTCACTTCTGAACCTTGAGTGTAATGATGCTACAATAATATTGAATGTTGAAATATATTTCAGTTAAACTAAAAAACAAATCATGAAGATCTGAGCAACATGAACAAAGATGTTTACCTGAAGTAATTATACTCATAACTTATTTTTTTGAGAATTTTCAGATCTAAAGTGTGTCATAAATCAGACATAAGGAATCTGAAAGTGGCAAATGCCAGTTCATGGTCTTCCTTTGAAATACCCAGCAATGTTCTCGATTCAATGTTGCATGTCTCTCTTCCTGCTCCCAACAGACAAGGCCATCAAATTAACAGTACAGTTTCTGGTGAACCGCTGAATTCTAGGGTTACCATGTTGGCTGATGGATCTTGGCACAAAGTGAGAGATTCCTGATGTCAGTACACCCAGTGATTCTAGCCGTTAGCTACCCATAATGACACTCTCCCTTACCGTGGCCCACGACTGAGTCGGAAAGTCTGAAAGAGAGTTTCATGTTGTACTGTTAATCTTCTCACCCTTTTTTGTTTCCACTACGACTTATGAATCATTGTCTGGCTAACACAGATCTGTTCTTATGGGAGCCATGTATGGGAAGTCTGAACACTATCGTCATTTACATGACGCCGGTCCTTTCATCTGTCACAAAGTCGACTGCAAAAGGCCAGCAGCACATTGCCATCCTGTGCATCACTTCAAAAGGGACAAGAGAGTTGGGCACAACTTCCAGAAATTTAGCCAAATTAATCTGTAGCATTCACCCATCATCAAATGGACCTTCTGGAATCACATGCCACCTGGATACAATCTTTCTGAGAGCAGAAATAGGGAATGTGCAGGCAACAATATATTTTCATTATTCTCCAAAAGAAAAGGCCTGCTGGGAAGGAAGGGCTGTGGAACATCCATTTTCTTCCCAGGCTTACACATGAAAGAATTTTATATGTGAAACACCTGTAAAGCACGGATTATCCGATGTGTTTATTATAAGTCCACTGCCCAGTTTATTGCTTATCCCATCATGATCCTGAGCAAACACTCATAACAAATGAAAGCCTACCGTTTGTAAACCTGGAATCTGAACACCACTGAACACATTTCGTAGCCCTGAAAATCCTGCTTCTTTTTCTCTTTGATGTTGCCTGTGGGAGGGTGAATTCTGCCTAACCAATAGAATGACACTGAGCTAGGACATGAACAGGTTCAGTGTGGTGTGTATCATGTTCTTCATAGAAATTTCCAAGGCACAAGAAAGATTTTCAAAACTGCTTAAGAATATAGCTTTACCTGGGCCATTTAAGACTATACTCTCTCTGCAAGGGACTTAGCCCAGGAACTAAAGCATCTGATGAGAAAGGATGGAAAGAAAGATAACCCAGGCTTCTCAAGGAGGCAGGCCTCGGTTCATTTTGTTCCTTCTGCTGCATGAGTGAGGAGAAAGTACCAAAAAGGGACAAAATATCTGAATGTTTTGAGCAGGAGTCATGTCAGCTTACCTTATGAAAGCAAGAAGGAGAAGAAAAGGCATGTTTTGGGGCACCTGGGTGGCTCAGTGGGTTAAGCGTCTGACTTCAGCTCAGGTCACAATCTTGCGGTCCATGAGTTCGAGCCCTGCCTCGGGCTCTGGGCTAATGGCTCAGAGCCTGGAGCCTGCTTCCGATTCTGTGTCTCCCTCTCTCTCTGCCCCTCCCCTGTTCATGCCCTGCCTCTCTGTCTCAAAAATAAAGAAACGTTAAAAAAAAAAATTAAAAAAAAAAGAAAGAAAGAAAAGGCGTGACTTTAATCACAATGGCCTTGCCTACAGGTAATTGTAAACTAAGAAGTTTTTTGAGATCTAACCAGAGTGTCAACTCCTCCTTGGAGGGAGGGGCATGTAATTTCCCTTAACCTTTTTATAGTTGACAGAGCACAAATTTCTTTTTTTTTTTTTTTTTTTTCAACGTTTTTTTATTTATTTGTGGGACAGAGAGAGACAGAGCATGAACGGGGGAGGGACAGAGAGAGAGGGAGACACAGAATCGGAAACAGGCTCCAGGCTCTGAGCCATCAGCCCAGAGCCTGACGCGGGGCTCGAACTCACGGACCGTGAGATCGTGACCTGGCTGAAGTCGGACGCTTAACCGACTGCGCCACCCAGGTGCCCCAGAGCACAAATTTCTTATCTAAGCAACTAGCTTTCAATCCTGGATTGGCTTTGACGAACACAGTCCCCACGTCCATGCTGTACTCCTGCCCAGCCTGATTTACATACTTGGTGAAACTGCTCACACTGCTAGCCTGAACATATCTGGACAGGCACCAACATCAGAACTGACAGAATTCTCCGTCTCTTCCAGAAACCATGTGCTGGTTTTTATCACAGGATGTGGGCCCAATGCCCTTGCCAGGGCCATCAGCCACCTTGTCTCTTGAATTCTGCCTTTTGCTAATCCCCTAGATACAGAAGGAGGGGAGTTTCCTCTCTGGTTTAAAAGCCCGTTGGAGGAATCCTATATTGACCAGCCAGTCATCTCTTTCACACTGATGAAGATGGGGCTTTACCCTAGACCCTTCTCAGTCCCTTTTGGGACTGCTGAAGCCCTTTGTTGGTGGATTGAGAAGGCTTTTAAGGAACATTTGCTTCTTCAGCAATTGCATTCATCTTAGTCTTCATAGCACGTGTTCCATCTACGTCAGCATCCTGCCAGGGGAAAGACGAATTTCTGATTTTCAAGTTCAAAGCTTATGCCTCTGTCGGATCATCCACTCAGTGGCTGGTTTTCATCTTCTGGAAACCTTGAACTTTCCGCTCATGTGCCTGGCAAAGACAACTGGCAAGTTCAAAGCTCAATGAATAATCTCACCTTTGCCTACTCTCTCAGGTCTGTCCATTACTCAGAATCTCTTAGCTAACTCATCTCATCCAGTAATAATGATAGAGAATTTTCTCTCTACAGGCAGTGGGATGGGAGTGGGGGTTAAAGTCTCACATGCGCTAATAAAGAAAACATAACAGTAATATCAGGAAGACCATCATATCATAATGGAAACTGGAAAAGAGAGTAGAATCAGGCAACAGACAAAAATGAAGGTCCTTAAATTGTGGTGGAGCTCAGTCTCTTTCAAAGAACTATAAAATCAAACATCATATCAAAATTCTTGAATCACAAATGGAGACTTACAAAATCTGTATGGTAGCAGAACTCTTCAAAAATAGTTCCTGCCCAGCACATGTTCGTGACATCAGGATAACCACTGGTTCCTACGTGATGAGCTAAAGCGAAGGTGTGGGGATGATTGCAGCCAGAAGAATTGCTGGAAGGATATACACTGACATTCAGCTTCAGACCGTACGGCATCTCAATGGAATACTGGAAAAAAAAAAAAAATCAATGACAGCTCTTCTTGAGAAAAGATTTTGAGTAGGGGACAAAGTTTAAAGGACAGTGATAGGAACTGTGAATGGTGGTGGCTGCCATACATTTTAAAAAGAACCTGTGCGGGAATAAATGCTTTGGAGCACTATTGTTATACAGAATCACCACTATCTTTGGCGTTAACTAGTTAGTGATTGGTCCTGTTAAGGAATCATTTCTCCTCCATCTTTCCACCCACAACACACAAACGCACTTAGGAACAATGGTTCATATTTCCCTAGAGGTTTCATAATTCTTAAATTGGAAGTGTAGTGATGAAATTTGCAAGGATAGTGCATAAATAATCAAGTCCGTCTTATTTGAATGATCAGAACAGGTCTGTTGAATTACTTCTTCATCAGATGCATCCCATTTAATAACTGGAAGATTGCATTATTGTTCTTAATTATTCACCACACTTCCTGTAAGAGAATTATATATCCTACGCATCTCCATGTGACTTGCAGTCCCCTCCTAGGAGAGGCACATGCTTCCTCACTCTGTTAACATTAGGTTTAACCACGTGATATGTTTTGGCCAATGAAATGTGAGGCATAATTGTCCTGTAGCATCTAAACAAAAGCTTAAGAGGGGCACCTGGGTGGCTCAGTTGGTTAAGCATTAGACTCTTGATCTCAGCTCAGGTCATGATCTCATGGCTCATGAGTTTGAGCCCTGCCTGGAGCCCCGCGCTGACAGCACTGGAGCCTGCTTGGATTTTCTCTCTCTCTCTCTCTCTCTGCCCCTCCTCCACTTATGCTCGCTCTCTCTCTTTCTCTCTCAAAATAAATAAACATTTTTTTTTTAAAAATTAAATAAATGAAAGCTTAAGAGCCACTGCCTGGTTCAGCCATTATGCTCTTTTCACTCTGCCATAATAATGAGTGTCCTAAATAGGTGTTGCTCCTTCAACCTGGATCTCAAAATGAACACACCTTGAGCAGAGCCACAGCTTACACATTCCATGAGTGAGAAATAAACCTTTGTTGTTGTAAGCCACTAAGATTTGTGCATGCTTATCACAAGGTAACTAGCAAAATCTCATTTGTACAGTAACCATGCAGAGTAGCACAGTAGCTATGCAATATATGTAAAATCCAGATGCAGAGCTAGAGCCCAAATGGCTTAGATAAAAACATAGCTCATGAAGAAATGTCATTGATGTTAATCTTTTTTTTTTTTTTTTAACCTACAACCTTCTCACTTATTTGGAAGAGTGATAACAAACAGGTTGTTGAACATAATATAGCCAGCTTCTCCATGTTCATGGAAAAGACTTTTGCTGTGCTCAGATTAAGACTGTTATCAGCTTGTCTCTCCAAATAAAAACCACGTGCTAACTTTTAAGGGAATTGTCATTTTTGGTCAAAACATTACTAATTCTCAGAGTACTGTATAGAGTGAGAAATTAATTTGTGTTTATGAGTTTGTACGAATAATTCAGTTATTTCCAACAGAAGCCCTAGGACCCAGACAATTTCTATGGGATTTTATAGCTAATGAAGCTCCACATGATAATTAGTCCGTCTTTCAGTTATATTTTATTTTGAGAATCCAACTTTTACAGTTTCTAGGTTTGACATCTTTAAGGCCAAATGCTGCAGCTTCACCTTTGAAGACAAATTATTTCAAGTTCTGTATCTACATGATATCAAAATGATTGGTCAAGTCTATGAAAACATTAGGTAATACAATGTTGGCACAAGGTGAATCCCAGTGACTGGTAAATGAGGCCACATTCCTCATTTCTGGCCTTGGTCTTATATTTAGGAATATCTTTGCCTCCCTGTGATTATGAAGAGATTTACCACTTACTTCTGGGTTCCCAAAGTGAGGGACAAATAAAAAGACTTCTAGAAGTAGACCCAGGCCTTGTGGAGAGGGTGGCTATTTGCCCATTAGCTTCATTTGGGGCAGCGGCATCCCTAATCCAGATTGGGCTTCCCCATCTGAGTATTCTAGTAGCCATGTCCTCCTGGCTTTCAGAAGGCCAGTTTGCTGGTCTGTTCCTTGCCATATACCATAAAGGAGAACCTTCCTGAATGCCTGTTCCCCAATCTCAGTCTACCCTAGGACAGTCCTGTCTACTAAGCCTGCTGTACTGATGGCTTGTGGATCCAGTGGATAGGATGTTCAAAAGGAGAATCAATGACCTATATTATTGCTGAGGAAATCCATATTAAGCCCCTGTACAAATCGGTCTATACCTTCATTCCTTTTTTATTTTCCTTAGGAGATAAATATTATACTTACCAAATTGGGGAGCTTGACTCAGCCTCTAGGCCAGATGAATTTTCTAATACTTCTCCTAAGCATAATAACTTCATTCAGTCATAGACAAGAGTTCCTAGACAACCCCCCCTTAGACTCCCTTCCAAGTAAACCATCACTTCGTCCTATTGCTGTCACACGTGTCACTTCTACATATGTTGTAAACCCCACATTACATTATTTTGTTGTTGTTATTGTTTAAAAAGTAATCTTTTTAGAAGATTCAAGGAATAGGGAACAATCAAACACATTTCCCTCTATTGTTACCATTTCCAATGCTTTTGATTCTTTTTGGTAGTTTCATATTTCTGCCTAAAAGATTTCCTTCAACATTTTTTACAATGTGGCTAACACTGGTGATAAATTACTTCAGGTTTTTAATGCCTGAAAAAGTCTTTATTTTTCCTTCATTTTTAAAAGGTATTTTAGTGTAGTGTATATTGGATAGCTTTTTGTTTTTCAGTACTTTAAATATGTCGCTTTTTAAAATTTGTTTGCATTTTTCCTTTTTTTTTAATGTTTATTTATCTTTGAGAGAGAAAGCACAAGCAGAGGAGGGGCAGGGGTGGGGGGCGGGGCAGAGGATCTGAAACAGTATCCGTGCTGACAGCAGCAAGCCCAATGTGGGACTCGAACTCAGGAACCGTGAGATCATGACCTGAGCCAAAGTAGGATGCTCAACCAACTGAACCACCCAGGTGCCCGAATGTTTACATTGTTTCTGTTAAGAAGTGTTCTGTCATCGTTATCTTTGTTCCTCTGTGTATGTCATGTTTTGTTTTGTTTTGTTTGTCCTTCTCTGGTTGCTTTTAATATTCTCTCTTTATAACTTGTTTTAAGCAATTTGATCATGATGTTGCCTTGGTATTTTCTTCATGTTCTTGTGCTTGGGGTTTGTTGTACTTCTTTGATCTAGTCTTTATCAAAGTTGGAAAACTTTTGGGTTTATTTCTGTAAGGGTTTTTTTCTGTCACTCCCACCCCTCTTTCTGTCAGGGCTCCAGTTACGTATGTATACACTAGGCCACTTGAAGTTGGCCCACAGCTCACTGGTGCTCTGTTCCTTTTGTTCCTCCAGACTTGTTTCTGTCTGGCTTCATTGTGTATAGTTTATAATGCCATGTCTTCAAGTTCACTCCTGTTTTTTCTGCAATATCCAGTCTGTAATTAATCCTATCCAGTGTATTTTTCATCTCTGTCATTGCTTTCATCTCTGTAAGTTCATTTTGTGTCTTTTCATATCTTCCGTGTCTCTACTTAACACATTTAATCTTTCCTCTAGTTCAGGGCCTCTCAACCTCAGCACTACTGACATTTTGGGCTGGGCAATTCTGTGTCGTGGGGGGTGTCATTGCACACTGTAGGATGGTTAGTAGCAACCTTGGCTTCTCCCCGCTACATGCCAATGGCACCACTTCTGCCAAATTGTGACAACCAAACTGTCTCCAGACATTGCCAAATGTTGCCTGGGGGGAGAGAGCACTCCTCTGTTGAAAATTACTAGTACATTTTGGGACATAGGCAATGCAGTTGTGATAACTCAATGTCTTTGCCTATTGAATTCTGCCATCTGTGTTAGTTTTCTCCCATTTCTATTGATTGATTTTTCTCCTTATAGCTTTCCTGCTTCTTCACACATCTTACAGTTTTTAAATTATTATATTATACATTTTTTATTATTATTCACATTGTGAATACTTTCCTGAGTAATGGATATATATTTTTTTAACATTTTATTTTTTCAGAGACAGAGGGTGAGCAGGGGAGGGGAGAGGAGAGAGAGAGAGAGAGAGAGACACAGAACTCGAAGCAGGCTCCAGGTTCTGAGCTGTCAGCACAGAGCCTGATGTGGGGCTCAAACCCACGAACGTGAGACCATGACCTGAGCTGAAATTGGATGCTCAACCGACTGAGCCACCCACATGCCCCAGGTGATGGATATTCTTATAGTCCTATAAATAAATTGTGTCTGGTGAACACGCCATTGACCATTAGCCTATAGAGGAAATGATTCTGTACATTTTATTCCCTGTAAATATTTATCAGTATTTCATCTACTAGCAAATTAATTTCAGCATTTCTGAATGCTGCCATGCGTGTTTGTTCCTTGGATTCCTCTTTGAAAGGGTTTTAACCTCTTACTGCTTCCCTCATTAATGAGTTAAATAAAATCTTTGATATGTATTTTTTTAATATTTGTGTGATAGTCATAATTTTGCCTTACTTGTAAAAATATATTTTATTAGTAGCATATATGAATCATTATAATGTGAATGATTATTATTGTTGTTGTTGTGTATGAGAGGATTTGGACAACACATCAAACTGTCCTTTGGAACAAAGTGCATTTTTGCTAAGTACTGGCTTGGTTCCAAGTTCTCTATGACAAATCTGGCCAGCCACCTATTTTTATCAATAAAACTTCGTTGGCACACAGCCACACTCATTCATTTTACACTTTGTCTCTGGCTGCTTTTGAGCTACAAAGACAGACCTGAGAGTTGTAACAGAGACCATACGACCCACAAGCCTAAAATATTTACTCTCTGGCTCTTGGTAGGAAAAGTTTGTTGACTCCTGCTTTCTGATTTCACACGAACCTGCTTTAGCATAAAAACTGCAAATGAAAATTCTATTTCTTATTTGAGATTGTTAGTTGTTGTTGTTGTTTCCTGTGCCTCCAAATAGATGTGCAATGCTACTTGCAGGGTACAGGGGCTTCTGCATTTGGGGAGACTAAATAGCATAGTGTTTAATACCTCCCACTGGCCTTGAAGTCAGAATGGACAGGGTTTGAAACCACACTCCCTCACTTAGGGCTGACAGACCTCAATCAGGCTATTTAATCTCTCTCTCTTTTTTCTTTTTTTTTGAGGGGGGAGGGGCAGAGGGAGAGAGAGAATCTCAAGCAGGCTCCACACTGGGTGTGGGACTTGATCTCACAACAGCGAGATCACGACCTGAGCCGAAATCAAGAGTCTGATGCTTAAGCGTAACCAACTAAGCCACCCAGGTGCTCTCAGGCTGTTTAACCGTTTAACCTTCCCAAGGCTGTATTATGTTATCCATCAAGTAGGAGTAATAATGTCTCATAGGGTAGTTATAAGAATTAAATGATCTGCTATATGCAAAAAGCTTAATAGCCAGAACATAGAAATCCATGCTGTTATTGGCCATAGGGAAGCTTTGGAAAACACAGCAAAATGACATCTATGCCTATTTTTGTAAACTTCTAAAGTCATACCTTTTTCCAGACTGCCTGACTTCAAGGGGGAGAGGGTCAGAGAAAGAGGGAGACACAGAATCCGAAGCAGGCTCCAGGCTCTGAGCGGTCAGCACAGAGCCTGACGCGGGGCTCAAACTCTCGGACCGAGAGATTGTGACCTGAGCTGAAGTCGGACGCTTAGCTGACTGAGCCACCCAGGCGCCCCGAAGACCAATTCTTATCATAGGGGCCATTATCAGAGCCAACACGTTTGCATAACAAAAGGATTTTTGAGTCCCCACTGGTTAGCCTCCTGTTTGGAAACAGTAGTTAAAAGAAAAATATCTGAGTGCTGCTACAAAATACACTGTTCCCTGGGACTTTAACAAGAGATAACAGAATTATATTATGGTACGTTTTCCTAAGGTAGCTAGAAAGGGAATAAAATTCTCTCTGGGTCTCTGGTGTTTCCCTTGTGATTTTAAGCCTGACTCTGCCTTTGCCTCTTTCACTATACTGAAACTCTGCCACCCTGTGTCACTTTAAGCCAGTCATTTAATTGCTTTGGGCCTCAGTTTCCTCATATGTAATACGAAGTTATTGGATTATTTCTCAGGTCCCTTCTGTCCCTGTCAATTTCAGATAGATATTTTTTTCTTTTTTTAAATTGTTTTGTGTTTTTATTTTATTTTTTAGAGAGACAGAGTGAGAGTGGGGAAGGGGCAGAGAGAGAGGGAAACACAGAATCCGAAGCAGGCTCCAGGCTCCGAGCTGTCAGCACAGAGCTCAACACAGGGCTCGAATTCATCAGCTGCAAAATCATGACCTGAGCCAAAGTCGGATGCTCAACCGACTAAGCCACCCAGGCACCCCAATACATATTTTTTTTTCTTAACAATTTTTGTTCTTACTCATCCAACATTCATTTCCTATCTATTATGTGTCAGGCAGTTTACTAGCCACAACAGTGAATAATGAGACGTGGCCTCTGCCCTCACATTAATAGTGATAACAAAAATGACAGCAAGCATATCATTAACAATAACTGATACCATACTACATTATAGGTTCCAAAACACTTTCACAGGCATTTTTACATTTGACCTTCACTGCAGCACTGTTAACTGGTTAGGACAAGTATCATCATCTGCATTTTACATATGAAGAAGCTAAGACTAAGAAATATTAAGTAATTTGGCCAAGGCTATAAGGAACTCATATTATCATTTAGGATTTAGAAATTTTGATACTGATTATTTACAAAGAACTTTCTATTGTGAAATGTTTCAAACATTCTAAAAAATAATATCATGGGGCGCCTGGGTGGCTCAGTTGGTTGAGCGTCCGACTTCAGCTCAGGTCATGATCTCGCAGTCTGTGAGTTCGAGCCCCGCGTAGGGCTCTGTGCTGACGGCTCGGAGCCTGGAGTCTGTTTCGGGTTCTGTGTCTCCCTCTCTCTCTGCCCCTCCTCCATTCATGCTCTGTCTCTGTCAAAAAATAAACGTTAAAAAAATAATAATGTGATGATGATAATTCCTGTATACCTCTAACCCAAAATTTAAAATTATCAATATTTTGACCATATTTCCTTCCTTCATCTTCCCCCATCCCACCAACTTTTTTTCTTTGCAGAACTGTTTTAAGCAAATCAGAGACCACGTTATTTAATTTCTTCGTACTCAACATAAATCTTTAAAAAGTAAGAGCATTATCTTAATATAACCACAATGCTGTTTTCATATTTAGCAACGTCAATAATAGTTTGTCTCATTTACATATAATTCTTGACGTTCACTTAGAATGAAGTTTACAAATGTAGTATAAATTTGTCTCAGCCTTGTTAACAGGTTCTTGGTTTCTAGATCTTCCCTCCTCACACAAAGCACTAATTTTGTGGATACTATTTGCCATCCTGTGTCTCGTCTCCCCCTTTCCCTTGGTTACAGATTTCCTAACTAGGATCAGAGCCATGTGGAAGAAAGACTGTTTCCCAGCCTTCCTTGCACCTGGATGTGGCTATGTGAGTAAATTCTATTACGGGAGATGTTAACTCAAGTGTCAAGCGTAGCTCCTGGGAAGTGTTCTTAAGGGGAGAGAGTATGTTTTCTTTGCCCTTCCTCCTTTTTGCTGCCTAGAATGTAGAATCAGTAGCTGGACCTTGAGCATCTTGATCTATAAGGCTGTGTACTAAGTAAAATAGGTGGGGCATCAAGAGAGGAGTCAGATCTCTGATGATCATGGAGTCATCATATCAGTTTAGAAGTAAACTTCCAGGGGTGCCAGGGTGGCTCAGCTGGTTAAGTATCCATCTTCACTCAGACTCAGGTCCATGATCTCACTGTTTGTGAGCCCGAGGCCCGCATCGGGGTCTGTGCTGGTTCAGAGTCTAGAGCCTGGTTCAGATTCTGTGTCTCCCTCTCTCTCTGCCCCTTCCCCACTCGTACTCTGTCTCTCTCAAAAATAAATAAACTTTAAAAAAAATTATTTTAAAGGAGTAAACTCCTATTTTCTAAACTTGAAGCCAATATATTTATCTTGGTTTCCCGTCATTTTAATGCAGGTAGCCAAATGAATCCCACCTTGCTCTCACCTGCATTTCTGTGCACTGCTTTCTCTATTTCTCAATTATGGTGGAGCTAGGCACATAGAAAAATGGGTTAGCTCTGAGTTAATGCCTTCTCATCTAAAATACCTATTAATTGAGATGTATCACATTCAACTTAATGTTTTAAAATGACAGATTGTCAACTTCCAAAACTCCTTTCCCTTAGGCCTGTCCTGGCTATATAATCAACATCTTTCCTACCTTCTTAATTGATAGGCAATCCAAATATACTAATGGTTTGGTTCTTAAAAGAGGTATTTCGTTCAAAGTTTGCAGAAAGGATTTGGAGAAGGGTGGAAAAGCCCTGAACTGTTGAGTTTATAAAAAACACTGGATACTGAAATCAAACCCAGCCTCATGACCCCTCTCAGATCTCTGTAAATGCATCCCTGATTTCAGAGCTAGTCTGGGTGAGCTACAGTGAGCTGTCACAATTGATGCAGTCATTATCAGAAGATCACAGTATATATACAGAAGTTCAAATATTGTCAACAGTTCTACATTTAAAAGATTTCTTATGTAATTTTACAGCTGGCAAATCAACCCCTGATGACACAGTGAAATAGGACCAGGATATTAAAGCATTTAAACATGGGTTTTTAATTTGTTAACCAAACATTAGGACATTTCCTCAGTCTCTTTTCATATTAAAAAAATAAAAAAAAAAAAGACCTGCAGTAACAAAGAAAACTATTAAAGTTTCTTTCAAAGATGGAGGCTGATTTCTAACAAATAGAAGCTAATAGAAAAGAATGCACAATCGAGAGATTGAGCATTATTTTTTCCTATTGTAAATAGTTCTCTATTAAAGCAGTCTGTCAAATTTTATATTAAAGAGATGTCAGTAATGGAGTTATTAGATCAATATCCTCATTGCAGTGTTTTGAGCCAAAACAGAAATTCCCTGAGGTATGGAAATGTCTGGACTTGATGTTGTTTATCTGCTGATGAGAATTAAAAGAGCTGCAGTGTGCTTACAAATGTTGCAGGTGAGAGCAAAATGTTAAAACGTTGCAAATTTTACACTTCCAAGAAACTAATGGAAAGGAATTCCCAATAATGAAAGCATAAAATCCTGCTTTACATCTCAGTCTTTGAGGAAAAACTTCAATTCTCAACTGCCACAGATGGTAAAAAGTGGCCCTTAGATGTCAGTTCTCTGCACTATTAGGAAGCTCCTTTCACATGTATATACATATATTATTGCAGACAGTATTTCCCCAAAAGAGGCTGGAACAGTATTTCGGATCCTAAGTGCTCTTTCTACAAAGTGGCCTAAACATTTCTCCCACGGAGAGGTAGAGTTTATGTCCTTTCCCCCTCAAACCTGGGCAAACATTTGTGACTGCCCCAACCAACAGAGCAGTGCAGAATGATCACAAAAATGCCATGCATTTCACCCTGCTTTCTTGGGACACTCACTCCAAGAACTCACAAGCATGCTGTGAGGAAGTCCAAATCAGCCCATGCAGAGACACCATATGGAGAGACCACAAATGGGTATCCTGGCGGATGGCCAGCAATCAAGTGCCAGAGGTGTGAATGAAGACTCATCTAGAAGATTCTAGTTTGGTCTGAGTCTTCTCAGCTGAGGCTTCAAATATGGTGGAGCAGAGACAAGTGATCCATCCTCACTGTAGTCTAGCTGAGTTCCTGACTGACTAGCTGGGGGAGAAATGAGGAGATGCTGGTGGAAAGGTACAAACTTCAAGCTATAAGATGAGTAAGTTCTGGGGATCAAAGAAGGTACAGATGGTGAGTATAGTTGTGGTAATTACCTGAGGTGATGGGTGTGTTAACTAACCTCATCGTGATAACCATTTCACAATATATATGTGCTTTAAATCAACGTGTTGTATACCTTACACTTACTCAATGTTATATTAGAGAACTCTGTGCATATATTTGCAAGCATTTTGTTGTTGTTCCGGGTGAGTTCACTGTAGAAAAATTACATTTTCTGCAAATGGAGTTGACATTCTCTTCCTCTCTTTTTAGTTCTCATCCTGGCTACAAATGTAATTCCTCAAATCAAAATATTTTACCTAGGTAGGACAATCTCAAGTAAAGTCGAAGGACTGAAACCTTCATTTTGTTGAGCCATTATTTTGCAAAGGGGGACTTCCTGCACTGGAATTCTTTTTTTGGTCTTCTGCAGAATGACAAAATAAACAATTCCATAGGAGACTCATAAAAGGAGGCATCTCGGGGCACCTGGGTGGCTCAGTCGGTTGAGCGGCCGACTTCCGCTCAGGTCATGATCTCAGGGTCGTGAGTTCGAGCCCCGCGTCAGGCTCTGTGCTGACAGCTCGGAGCCTGGAGCCTGTTTCGGATTCTGTGTCTCCCTCTCTCTGCCCCTTCCCCGCTCATGCTCTGTCTCTCTCTGTCTCTCAAAGATGAATAAATGTTAAAAAAAAAAAAATTAAAAAAAAAAAAAAAGGAGGCATCTCACCAACAAGAACAGAACTACCCACTACTTCTTTTGATTAACTCACACCATAGCCCCAGGTCTTGAACCAACTTCCTTTTACTGAAGAGAAAGGATTTGAATATTTGTAATTTTATTTTATTTTATGTTTATTTATTTATTTTGAGGCAGGGAGGGGCACAGACAAGGAGAAAGGGAGAGAGAGAATCCCAAGCAGGCTCTGCACTGTGAGTGCAGAGCCTGATGTGGGGCTTGATCCCTTGATCTCATGAACCATGAGATCATGGCCTGAGCTGAAATCAAGAGTTGAATCAAGCTGAAATCAGCTTAACCAACTGAGCCACCCAGGTGCCCTGATACTTGTAATTTGATACAATCAGTTGTTGGTTTTTTGTTTTGTTTTGTCTTTTGGAAAGAAAGGGTAATTTTGAGTTATGTGCATTAGAAGCATAATTATGAGAGAAGCAAGGGAGTGTTCTCACAAATCCTCAAAGTCTACTTGTTCCAAAAAGCCCTAATGGACACCTTTCCCCTTGCTTGTTCTTCTCTGCTTCACCTCCTTGAAATGCTAATACACAGTTTATCAATTCTATAAAACTCAATGCAATGTGCATCACTCCCTCTCTCATTCCCTCATCTCACCAACTAGCATCATCACCCTCTTTGGGCATGCATCTACAAGGTATTTTCCAGAAAGATTCCATAGTAGACTATTGGCTCTTCCACTCACTTTTTTCCTCTTGCTAAGTCTCTAGGGACTGATCTAATGTGTTTAACCATCCCCCCTCTTTAAAGAAAAAATAAATGAAGCCTTTAGATTTGTTTTAGTATTTCTTCTCACCTAGAAACTCCACTGGCAGGTTGAGGCCCTTGTATGGTATCCAGTGATAGATGCTGAATCCCATCCTTACTGGTATTTGCTCCTTGGAGGTGAAAAAATAAATGTTTTATAAAGCTCAAATTGGCCTTATCAAACAAAACATCTGCTAGATCAGTGAATGACTGGTGACAGCAGGAGACAGCAGTGCTGGCCTCTCCAATAGAAGTCACTGCAGTTAATGGAAGCTATTATGGGAAAATTCTGGCAAGAAGTTTTCTTTTCTTTTTTTTTTTCTCGACAGCTAAAATTTTTTAAAAGAAAAAAATGTATTCAGTTGCTAGGGTAACTGTGGTTTCAAAACTACTGTAACAAAAGCCAGATATCACATATCAAACTACCAAATTGTTAATTTGACTGGTATTTTAAAATAACTACCTAAAAGAGATATTTTCTCCTTATCTAGCTATAGAGGACAGGGAAAAGGTGGGGGGGATAGGAGGAAACTCAAGGAGGAGAAGAGAGGAAAAAGCAACTGGTAGATTCAAGAAATATTTTTGCCTTGCTAAATATTTGTTGGAAATAAAAACCCCCGTCACCATGTTACGGATACATTTGCATACAAGACTTATTTAGTCAGATTCGAAACATAAGGAGGATACTGACTTATCCTGTTTTCAATTTCTTTTCCCACACTTCAAACCCTGCCTGGGTTTTATGTGAATGGTTTTCTGTGTGGGCACTTGGTAAAGGAACTGGTTACTTAGGAGAGTCATGCGTGTTCTCAAATCTTTTATGGGTGATTGTGTTTTCCTGTGTCTTGCTTTTCATCACTTGATTTAAAGGGAATATGATAAAGTCAGTAAAGGCTTGGACTCTGGAGTCAGACATAACTAGGACTGAATTCCTTTTCTACCTTTTACTAAATTCTTTTAACTTCTCTGATCCTGTTTCTTCATTTATAAAAAAAGATATCAGGACAAATATCATCATTACTTCAATAAATAAACTGCAAGGAAAGAAACAGGGAGAAGGGCCTATACATTAAAAGAGACTGGAGAGACTAAATGTGTGGGTATTGCTTAGATCTGATTTGAAAGGAAAAAAAGCAATTGTAAAAAGTCATTTAGGAGACAACTGGGGAGACTTTGAACACTGATTAGATGTTTGGTAATATTAAGGAGTTATTTCAAATGTGTTTAGGCATGATTATAACATGGTATTATGATTTTGGGTTTTTTAAAGAGTCTTGCTGTTTCAAGACCAACTGGAATATTTACAAATGAATGATATGATGTCTGAGATTTGCATAAAAATAAGGGAGGAGGAAGTGGATGGGCTAGAGATTAAACAAGCTTGGCTATGGGCTGACAATTGTTGATGCTGGGTGATGAACACAGAGGGGCTCATTTATTGTCTTGTCTCTGCTTTTAAATACATACTTGAGATTTTCCATGATAAAAGTTTAAAAAGGGAAATAGCAGTCATACTCACCTGATAAGATTATCATGTGGATTAAATGAGATGCTGTGTGTAAAGCACCTGACAGAGTGCCTGGCATATAATAAGTGCTGGATAAATGGTAGCCATCTCTAGGAGAGACAAGGCCTCCTCTTTCCCATGTGCAGACTTGTGAAAGCCAGACCATGAAATGTGCTGCTGATTGGAGCACCTAACCCTACTCCTTCCAAGACAGGCAGCCCTTAGCTCTTACCGCATTTATCTTTACCCAGCCTAATTCTGTACTAGACCCTGTGCTTTCCACACATAAATGAAAATTCTGTCTTACAGTAGCTGTTGATTTGGGCTTTAGCTCCCCAGTAAGTTTTAGGTGGGAATGCTATTTCAGTGGAAAACAGAAGGCAAGAACTTTTTTAGAGCTCAACTATTAAATTTTTAGCATATTTACATATAGGATAGCCCTATATAATTTATTTAGCTTTTAGAACAATCCTTTCAAATCTAAATGATTAGCTTCAGTTTAGAGGGGGAGGAAACAGAAGTTTCCTGGTCTGCCCAAGATCACAGCATTAAGTGGTGGACCTTTTCTCATACCAAGCTCCTGAAAGTCCCAAAGGGCCCAGCAGTCCTGGCCATCAGCTCCTTTGCCTTTCTTTTCCTTGTCCTACCTTAAAAACAACCACGGCCCCCCACAAGTTAAGTTGACATCTCCAATCAAAAGAGTCTGAAGTCATAGTTATCTGTCCTGTGACTGATTTGCAGCCAGGGTGGTGAAAGTTCTAAATATCTGATGAGGAGAGTCATGGGCTTGGATGGAAGCTTGGGGCCTGCAGAGAAGAGGCTCGGGAAGAAGTAATAGAAAGAAAAAGGATTTGAGGATTGTACTGACATTTGTGTTTAATTTTCCTCTTGTTCTAAATGCTATTCCACTTTTAAGGAAAAGAGAAAGCAGAGATACCTTATAGGAGGGCTGTTCAATTCCAAAAATTAAAAACAGCCAGCTGCCATCCAGCACTGTCGGCCTTCATTCAAGCTCCAGCTGTAATTTAGTTCGGTGGTTGCGCCCGACACCCTAAACTTGCAAATGATGAGTTGACTTTAGAATCCAGCTTATTTAAATAAAGCGGGACAACTCCACGAAAAAGGCGGGTATCTGATTACACCCGGAGTTATTGGTTGTTTATATCCAACATTCCTGGGAATGGAGCGGAGAAAGAGGCACCACGAGAAACGCGAAAGGCCAGCGACAAAACCCTCCAGGAGAAAGTGTTAGTGTCTCAAACTGTAGGGTTAACCTCCTGGGTTCCACTCCAGAGCGTCGGGAGAGCTCGGGTTCTTTCAGCAGCCACCGGAAAGATTTCCAACCGACCCTTTCCCCTCCGTGGCCCTGAGGCCCTCACTCTAAGGCCACTCCAGCAGCCAGGCTGCAGTCTGGAGCCGACACCGACCGTCTCCAGAGCCAACCTCCCCAGGCCTGACCATCCCCTGCTGCGAATCCCGGATCCTCTCCCACGGGTTGGGCTAAAGTCCTCATAATTAAGAAACAATAACTATTTAAGAAGAAGCGCCAATAGCCCGCTCTCTGCGCGCCCAGGCTTGGCCTTTTCGGGAGTTCCGGCGGGGAAGGGAGCAGCCCGGGGAAAGGGAGACAGCTCGCGGAGGCCCGGGCGACTGGAGCACCCGGCGACCCGCCTCCCGGGCCCCGCCCTCGGTTTTCCCGCCCGGCGGGGACCTGACGAGCGCGGAACCACCCTCCTCCCTGCGGCAGATTCGTTTGGAGTGGCGGGATCCAAAAGGCCGCAGGGAGAGGGCGCCGAGCGCGGGATTTGGCCGCTGGGAAGTGAGAGCGGTCCCCAGTCCAGCCGCAGGCCCCTGCTCCGGGTGCGCGGCGTCACTGCCACAAAATCCTTTTCTTCCCCGGAGGGAGCCGTCCCTCGATCCCTTGGAGGGTGGAGAGTCCTCACGTTCCCTCCTCCCGCTACCCCGGGTCGGAGGAGAGCTGCGGGATTAGGCTGGAGTGAATATTCCGCGTGCTCTATAATTACGCACACACTGAAATCTTCACCGTTGACTTAAGTTACTTGGCGCTGCGAGGGCTGGGGCCCTGCGTATTGATTAAACGCAGCCTCTATTTACCTACACAATAAATGTAGAGATTAGCGACGTTCGCTTGATCACAATAATGGGGTTGACAATTAGGGGGCAATGCATCCCAGATGTAGCTGAGCCTATGGAAGTCGGGCGGGCAGCAGCCTTCTGGAAGAGAGGAGCTCCGGGGTGGGGGTGGGGGGCGCTACGCGGGCGGAGGTGCGGAGCCCCGCGCGGAGCGGGAGTCCGCTCCGGGAGCGCGGCAGGAGGCTGAGGCGAGGCCCAGCAGCAGCGAGACCGCCGGCCACGAGACCGGGGAGGCCCGCAGCGGGCTTTGGGGGACCTGAACATCTCCGCGCCCAGGTAGGCATCTCGGGCGCCAAGCCCGCCTCCCTGCGGCGGTGTCACCTGCCTCGAGGCCGTCTCGCCTGCTGCCGCCTGGCTGGGAAGGACGGTGGACGCCGCTGGCGCGTGCCCGGGTAAGTGTGTCTGTGTCATCAATGTGCATTCTGCGTGCGGCAGAGGGAGGAAGGCAGGAGGAAGCGCACGTGTCTACTGCGTGCGGAGCCTCCCTCTTCCCCCGTGTGTACTCCAAGAAGCGAGTCAGGGTGGAGGTGTCAGTCTGGCCTCGCCATGGGGGTGGGTGTGACATCCATCGGTGGGTGTGACAGGAGAGGCCAGCACGCAGGGTTGGACTCCAGAGTGGCAGGACTCCAGAAAGCACGACCGTGTGGACCCTAGGAGAGGCCTGTTCCCGGCGATATCGCAGCCCAGGGGTACCTGGGTCCTTGGTAGGAATCTTATAACCGACCTTCTTCCTCTGCCTCTCACTGACCTGGAAGGCCCTGAGAAACCAATCCTAGGAAGCAGAGGATTGAAAGGAACTAATTCAGAGAAGAACTCAGGACAGCAAGATGTGGGGTTATAAAGGGCAGATGAGAGCAGCTGGGTGTGTGTGTGTGTGTGTGTGTGTGTGTGTGTGTAGTAGTAGTAGTAGTAGCAGCAGCAGCAGTAGTAATACGATGTGGGTGTGTGAAATCCCGACCCACCTAGAAGAGTTTGCAAATCCTGGGCTCCCATCCCACACTGGCTGCAAAGGACCCAGGTAGCAACTTTTCCCAAAGCAAGTGGTTTCTCTGTTTTTTCCCCCTCTTCCCTCTGTGCCTCATTATCGACGCATTATGTTTCCCATTCCACATTTAGGCACGCACGCAAGGATTTGTTCCAGACATCCATGAACAAGCCAGGACGAAGCCCTTTCCCGCCAAACCACTAAGGCTGGGGAATAAGCGGTGCCTGCCCCAACTCTGGGAGCGGGAACCCGGGAGAAGACTTGAGTGGTAAGAAGATCTAGAGGATTGGAAGGAGGGAGGGGGAAAAGGAAGAGAGAAGCCTGGGAAAGAGAAAGAAGAGGAAGGAGGAAGAGGAGGGACCCGCAGGGGCAGAGTTGGGCGTGGGGTTCGGTTACAAACGCCCCCTTCCGCGCCCAGGATCTTTCCCTGGGCTGAGTCTTCCTCGTCGCAGAGCTGAAGCCGACTGGGGGAGGGGGAGATAAGACAAAGGGAATTCTCCTCTGAGAAGTGTGAAGTGCATCTGTCCTCTCCTTGCAGGCTCTGGAAAAACTGGCAGGAATTTCCTTGTCGTGAGAAGACCGACGAGCGTCTGCAGAGGAGAAGACAACTGCAAACAGACTTTGGGCCAGGGAGGAGGGCGGGAGGAGGGGTGGCGGGGGCCAGCTTTGATGGCTTCAACTCTGTTGTAATTTTGTCTTCTCCAGATTAGCCAAAATAGTCAGCCCTAGCTGGGAGTTCTGTTCCGCAGAATCCGCTCCCACCCCACCCCTCCACCCCCGCGTCATGTGCACGCGAGGAGCTGTGTAGCTGCTGCTCCCCGAGTCACGCCTGAAACTTCCAGGGCTAATGGTTCTGTATTCCTGCCGTAATTAGGAGGCCACACAGCTCTCCAACACTCCGTTAAACAAGTATGTAAGTCATCCTCTCCCTCTCCGGGGACAGACCGGGGGAAGGAAGGCTGCTGGGACCGCTTCGGGCGGTGTGTCCTCCGTTAGGGGAGTGGCTTGCTGTGACCCCCGGCTGCTCCTCCTGGCCCTGGTCTTTCTAAGCTCTTCCTTAGAAAGTAGAGAAAGGGGCAAAGAATGTGCATCTCGCCACCCACCGGACGAGCCAGGCGAGCCTGTATCTGTGCTTGTAAAGTTTTCTAAATAAATTGGTTCCAAGCAGTGATGAACAGAGGCTGAACCCGGGTCTTCTCCAGAACAGTGCAACGGATATAAAAAAGCTGGAGTCGTCCACCCTCTCCCCCCCACCCCCAACATAAATCAGCCGTATAAATCATTCGCATTGTTTAAGGTACATTGATCAATCTAATGGCTTGTAATAGGCTCCTAATTGCCACTTGCAGAGTTCTGCAGGTTCCTGTTTGAACGGGGAAGGTTTCATTCCAGCCCAAGTCCTCCTTAATCTGGAAACTGGGTGATCACAGACCAAGGAAGAGCACTGCAGTGGCCAGGCCACAGTCTCAGTGCCTCAGGGGAGGGAGAAAGGGGGCTAACTGGAGATATTTACTATTCTTTTTTTTTTTCTTTTCTTTTCAAAGCCTACTTCCAAATTTATAATTGTCTTTTTTTTTTTTTTTTTTTTTTTAGTAAATTAGTAATTCTCTAATGAGCAAAGCCCAGGCTGTGATTTATTGATTATTGCTTATATCAGATGAGAAACTTTCCTTATTTGCATCACTTATATCTATATGTAGAGTAAAAACTTCCTTAGCTGCAAACCGGTATTCTCTTAGTCATACATTTCTTTTCATTTACTTATTTCTAACTTGGTAACACCAGGAGTTGGGATAGGAAATAAATGGGGGGAGGGGCATGCTAAAAGCAAGGAAGAAAAAGCCAAACTTTCTCCAACATGGAATCCTTGAGACATGCCTAAACTCTTGTGTAACATCTTGTGTGGTTGTAATGTCTCCTCCAAGCCCTGGATGGAAGAGGTAAAGTTGGAAGTATTCTCAAAAGCTGCCTACAAAAGACTAAAACGGAAGGAACTGCTACCCTGGCTGGAGGGAGCTGAATGATGAGCAGAATCCTCTGGCCTTTGGCTTTTAAAATGTTTTACTATTAGCTCAAAAGATGACTTTAATGTTCCAAAGGTGGTTCCATTTAAGTTCAGGCTAAGGCAACAAATTGTGCTTCGTTTTTGGTAGAAATGCTCTTAAAAAGAAGAAAGCCAACATTGAATGACACATTTGCTTAGGTCTAAGACCCCTCTGTGGTAGTTGGTAAGGGAGGGAGGAAGGTAAAACTCCAATCTGAATAGGCCCCCCATAGTTTCCGAGTAATGCAGTAAACAAATCTATGATGTTGTTGAATAATCTTCCAATAATTGCAGTCATTAAAATCATCACACAGTCTACAGTCACCTTCCTTCCTTTGACACACCAGAGTCTTTCCTTTAATTGTTAATGCATTTTTGGCTCAGATAAACAGATCAAGGCAGGCTTAAAATATGAGGCCCAGATACATCTAGCAGCAGAAAATTAGTTGTATAGCAAATGTTTGGAGTGTACTTAATAGACTAGGGGTTTTCACTTTCTCGAGTAGACCTTATAGGCAAGAGGGATTTGCATCTCCTGCCCCCTCTAAATAGGAGTAACACTCCTGAGGCAGAGAAAATATCCTTCCTGGCTCTTTTATTTGCCAGGGTTGGGCTGGAATTAGGGTGTTATAGAACAAGTATTAAATGAAAGCTCAGCAGAAATTGTGGGAGAGTTCCTCAATTTTCAATTAATTTTCTCCATTCATTTGATCTCAAGGCTGGCGCTTTTTAAAACATAAATATGTGTTAGCTATAAAAGATTCCCTTCTAATCAAAAGCTGCATTTCATTTGCACCCACAACTGGCAAGCTCCAACTGTGGAAAGGATTCACTGCACTCAACAGGCGCTTCCGTCTGTACCCGCTTCCTTCGCCCTTGTTCATGGCAGGCGACTATGGTACACAGGGGTAGCCTTTTTTTTTTTTTTTTTTACTCAAGTTATTAATGTATCTCCCCAATTCCCACACCGTGCTGACCTGATAATCACTGCTCTAGTGTAGATCATGCAAATGAAAAGCGTAATTAACTGAGCAAATGATTTAAAAAGGGAGCGCTATGGCTTACCAAATAAGTAAATAAAGGCAGTTTGGAGGAGGACAGGTCAGATAAAAGCTTTTTACGGGCTCCTCTCTGTTCCCTCTCCCCTGTCCCCGCCCCCGGGGTATCTCGGTCCTGGTGGTCGAGGCTTTGGCAGCAGCCAGCAGGGCCTGTGTGAAAACCTTCGGTTCCTCCTCCCCCAGCGCCTCCCCTCCCGCCCACATCCTCAAGTCTCCCCAGCACCACCTCACCCCACCTTGGTGCTGTGTATCCGCTGCTAACTCTGCGACTGGCCGAAGCCCCAGGGAGACTGGACAGCCACCTAATAGTTCGAATTATTCCGAAGATAGTTGGTCCTCCCCGTCCCCACCCTGTTTCCTGTGCATCGGGGAGAAGCATTTTTTTTTTTTTTTCCTGTAGGAGCTCCAATCCTTCGGATCAGCGCTAATGACGGAATTGTTTCTCCGGCTTTGCCTTCTAAATGCAGCAACTTGAGCAGTTGCTCGGATCAAAGCTCTCGGGAGAGGCAAAATGGGAGAAACAATATTTGTTCAAAGGAAGTGTGAACTCTTCCCTTTAATTACCCTATTCTTCTTTATTAGGATTCCTAGTGCATTTTTTTTTTTGCAAAAAAAAAATTATGTTGATTTCCCATAGTGTATTTACGATGTAAATATATTCCAAGATGAAAACGTCACGGATCAATTGTAAAGGACCCGGATACATAATTTTAAAAAATCAGTTTCAGTGTATATGAGGTTCTCACCCCACTTTCGCTGCTCAGTCAGATTTGTTTATGCAGAATCGACATTTAATAGTGCTAATTGCACTCCAGTTAAATTGCCCTGATTGCAGAAAGGGAAGCAATTTTCGTGCTCTCTGTCTGGGTTTGGAAGAAATTGTTTTATATTCACCTCTTTATAAAGAAGTGGAGATAAGGCACCGGGGCCTTTGCACAAATTGCACTTAGGGGCTGACTGGCAGCATTCAGGCGCTATAATAGAGCATTATTTGGCCGTTTTGAATAATGTAAAGCGTTTGCTGAAAGCTATTCTCCCGAAAATTGCTTTAACTTTTAAAAGGGTGATGATTCACTCCAAACCAGGCCTTTGTTACATTGTCATTATTTCCCCAAATGTTTTAACAGTCAGCTCAACACTTTAGCATAACACATTGATCTTTGTTTAAAAACTAGATTTTTTAGAGGATGAAAAAAATCTGTCACACGAAAAAAAAAAAAACTGGACCTCTTTGGAAAGATCTCCTTGGGGCCCCACCTTAGAGTTAAAGTGGCCGGGGTATCTGCCTGCGTTCGTTTGGAAGATTCCCCTAACTTTTATTGTGATCCGGATGCGTGTATCTAAAGGAATATCCGAGTACCCACGTAGAGAGTCTGACAGCTGGAACCACATTGAAAACGGCAGGAGGGGGAGGGGAGGAGAAGAGGAGAAGAAGAGGAAGGCGACCAGGGCTCCCGGAGCCCTAGGTACCAGCGTGAGCTGTTTTAAATGGTTGACTTGAAAATGTCACTAGTGCTAAGTGGCTTTTCGGATTGTCTTATTTATTACGTTGTCAGGTTTCCTTAAGGAGGGGGTGTGTTGGAGGTGGGGGAGGAGGTGGTAAGGGGAAACCTCTGCGCTTCTCCTACCGGGCTGCGGTGGGTGAGTCGGAAACGCCTCGCTGCCACTTAACAATCCCTCTATTAGTAAATCGACACGGAGACTCTACTGGAAGCCGAGACCGGTCTCCCCTTGCAGGGCAGAAGTCACCTGTTGGGAACGGCTCCGGGTCCCCCTGCCGGGCTTTCTGGCTCTTCCAGTCTGCCAGGATTCTCCCTTAACCTTCCACCCCGAGTCCCCCCCCCCCCCCGCCCCGGGGGGCTTTTGACACCTTCCCTCCTCCCCCCGCGGACTTCCACCACAATCCCCCAGGGCTCAGTGCTCCAGCTTCGCCGCGCTAGTCTCCCGATTCTCCCCCTCTTTCTCTGTCACATTTTCCTCGGTGCTTTCGCCACCTTAAACTAAAGTGGGGGAGGGCACCATTCAGAGCGAAGGTGTTATAACGATAAGCAAAGAAAGCAATCCTTACAGCCCTCCCACCCACCGAGTGCACTGAGACGCACGCAGGCTCCATCTTAGGGCCGGGAGAAGAGCCACAGTGGTCGCACGTTTGGGCCAAGAGATATTGCAAAGAGGAGAGAAAACACTGGGGGCACAGTTCCACTCGTGCTCACTTACTCCCCTCCGCAACAACTCTTTTGCACCCAAGCATTTGGAGGTTGTGGTTTACAATGTCTCTTAAAAAGCAGGATGTGGGTTTGGAGGGGAATGTGGTACATTAAACCCGTAGTACCCAGGTCTGTCCGAGGACGCTGGCATTTCTGGTTCAAAAGCAGCTCCAACTGCCCTGAAGAAGAAAGACAAAGTGAGATCCAGAAAGAAAAACAAACAGCTCAGCGATTGCTGAGGGACTCTAGCACGCGCAGTTGTCAGTTTGAGGACACCTCTTTTCACACCGACAAGATCCGGAGAGGACTTCATGATGCTTTCAGCCTACAAAATGTGGAGGCGCCCACGTGTGGCCTTGTCCCCCGCACTCGCGGATGGAGGTCCCCGAGAGAGGCTCCTGGAGCGTGTCCAGGAAAGCTGGGCTCTGGATGGAGGAACCCATCTCTCAACACGGTGCCCTTGCTGTGCAAAAGAGCCTCTATAGGCCCAGGGGCTCTGGAGTGGGAGCGGGTTGAAGCTGGGGCAAGAAAACTCGACTCCAGGGTGAAACGTGACATGCAAATCTTCACCCGGTTAAACAAACAGCCGAGCAAGCTGCAGCTTCAGCGCGGGTGGCGGTGGGGGCGGACGCAGCTCACGCCGGTCTCTGTTTCCAAAGTTGTTACAACGTGAAAATAAGCGGCTTCGTGCAGCGTGTTGTATGGGCTGATGCCTCCCACCCCCACGCCAGCCCCCAGCGAAACCCGGCAGATAATCAGCACTTCCCACTGTTTAGTCGTATTTGACAACTGGGTTAACCTGGTATCTAGGCGCTGGCGAAACGGTACAAAGGGTGCCCTCAATTACCACTAGAAGCTTCTGGTGTGAGTGGCACTTGTATTACCCCCTGGGTCAGAGGCCAGAGCGACAATTAGGAAGTCACTTAGACCTCTGGGGGAAAATAGCGGGATGCGCAGGCTCCAGGCCCTCCCAACAAGTCTGTGGGTGTAGACCTGGACATAGAGGCCTATTTCTCTCCTCTCAGAGGAGTTGTCCTTTCGCGCCCTCTCCTCAATGTGACTCTGGAGTGGGTAAAACCGAATCCACTGGGGAAAAGGAACTGGGTAGAACACAAACAATGATAAAATTGCGAGCGAGAATGATGGATTCCAGCTGAAGTTGTGCTGCGCAGGCGAGAGCTTAGACACACAAAGTGCGCGTTGACATTTCCGTCTATACTTGGGCCTTGCCAGTGCGGCCTCCGCCAGGGCGCCCCCTCCCCTCTTGCCTTCTTTCCCACAAGTGGGGAGTGGAATCGGACTGTCAGTCCTAACTTGCATCATCTCGGGGTGGTTCGGGGGGCTTGTGTCTCAGTCTCAACGCTACTTAAACCTGGCTTAGTGCGTGAGTGTAAATTTTTAATTGCACTGTAATTTCTTCAGTCTCTAGCCCGCGCCCCCCCTCCTCCCCCCCCTCCCCCCCCCCCCCCCCAACACAGCGCTAGCCGCCTTGACTGGCACGCGCCGGGAGCCCTGGCTTGGGCCCCTCGGCGCGTCTGATTGGCTGCGGAGCAGCTCCCGTCTGCTCCGCCTGCGCCCTCATTGGGCGAGAGGCGCAGCCAGCGGCACTTCAAAGCGGGTGCTCCTCGCACTTAGGCTGAGTTTAGCCGGCGGGAGCCCGGAGTCCGCTCGGCGCGAGCGCGGGGACGCGGGAGCTGCGCGGGATCGGAGCAGCCTTCCGGAGCAGCCGCCAGGCTCAGTCCCGCTCCTGGCCCCGCCGCGCAGCCTACGGACCTGCTATGGCCACGTCTATACTCGGGGTAAGTCGGAAGTGCGACAAGGCATTTGCTTGTTTTAACTGCAGCAAATTTTCGTTATGGCTTCTCCGCGTCCGCAGCTCCGGAAAAACTGTTGCTGCCGGACTGCAGCTGCAGCTTCAGCTCCTTTTAGCACTTTCCACATTTCTGGGACTGATTCTTTCCAAGTTATTGAAACCTAGGAGATGCCTTTGTAAGAAAATGATTTGTTAAGCTAGTCCTTTTTTTTTTTTTTTTTTTTTTTTTTTTTTTTTGTGTGTGGCTTTAAAGAAAATCTAGAGGTTTCTTTTCTTCCCCTGGTGATTTATACCCCACCCTCCCTTGCTTCGGGGATTGTTGCAATTACGCGACAGTGTGTTTCCAGAAAACAGCCTTAATCGTTTTTCAGTCCGTGTAGTCACGTTAACAAACATTTACACTTCTGTGGCTCCCCAGTTCGCCTGTGACTTTGAAATCCATCGCTGGGTCCCTTCTCCTCGGATTCTTGTTTTCATAATCAAGGGTTTTTTTTTGGGGGGGGGGGAGTGTAAACATTTAAAACAACGTTTTCTATTAAAAAGAGTCAAGTCGTAGTCACCCTTGGGAGGAGTGCCCCAAGTTTCCCCCGCCCCTGAGCCGCTGTTTCGGCCGCCTCCGCCCTCACCCGGTGTTTGTTGTCGATGTGTTTACTTCCGTGCTTTACCCGAAGGGCGATTTGGGGGCCTGAATGAGAGGATCGGGCTTACGGCGAGCGGGAGGCGAGCAACCCGAGTCCGGCCCTGCGCAGGGGTTGCAGCGGCTGAGACGGGGAGAACCGAGACATCTTTGATTTGTAGCCCCACCGGAGAACAACTTTCCAGCGCCGGGACCCTCACCCTTGGGATCGCCCTTGCCCCGTGCGGGGCGCGGCGCATCCTTGGCAAGCGCGCGGGGAGGAGGCGCGAGCCCAGGAGCCACGACCCCCCGGGACCAGTCGAGGGGAAACGAGGCTGCTCACGGGTGCACTTTGTGTCTTCCTCCCACTTCTTCCTGCCCTCCTTCTCCTTGCTCCCTCCCTCACCCCACCCACTTTAGGAAGAGCCGCGCTTCGGAACAACCCCGTTGGCCATGCTGGCGGCGACCTGCAACAAGATCGGCAACACGAGCCCGCTGACGACGCTGCCAGAGTCGAGCGCCTTCGCCAAGGGCGGCTTCCACCCCTGGAAGCGCTCCTCGTCCAGCTGCAACCTCGGCTCCAGCCTCTCGGGCTTCGCCGTGGCCACCGGTGGCCGCGGCTCCGGCGGCCTGGCGGGCGGCTCGGGCGCAGCCAACAGCGCCTTCTGCCTGGCCTCCACGTCCCCCACGTCGTCCGCTTTCAGCAGCGACTACGGCGGCCTCTTTTCCAACTCGGCGGCCGCCGCGGCGGCGGCGGCCGGAGTGTCCCCGCAGGAGGCGGGCGGCCAGTCGGCCTTCATCTCCAAGGTGCACACGACGGCGGCCGACGGCCTGTACCCGCGCGTGGGCATGGCGCACCCGTACGAGTCGTGGTACAAGTCAGGCTTCCACTCGACGCTGGCGGCGGGCGAGGTGACCAACGGCGCGGCGTCGTCGTGGTGGGACGTGCACAGCAGCCCGGGCTCGTGGCTGGAGGTGCAGAACCCCGCTGGGGGGCTCCAGAGCTCGCTGCACTCGGGCGCCCCCCAGGCCTCGCTGCACTCGCAGCTCGGCACCTACAACCCCGACTTCAGCTCGCTCACGCACTCGGCCTTCAGCTCCACGGGCCTCGGCTCCTCGGCCGCCGCCGCCTCGCACTTGCTCTCTACCAGCCAGCACCTGCTGGCTCAGGACGGCTTCAAGCCGGTGCTGCCCTCCTACTCGGACTCCAGCGCCGCGGTGGCGGCTGCTGCCGCCAGCGCCATGATCTCGGGCGCCGCGGCCGCCGCCGCCGGGGGGAGCTCGGCGCGCTCAGCCCGCCGCTATTCCGGCCGCGCCACCTGCGACTGCCCCAACTGCCAGGAGGCGGAGCGGCTGGGCCCGGCCGGGGCGAGCCTGCGGCGCAAGGGCCTGCACAGCTGCCACATCCCGGGCTGCGGCAAGGTGTACGGCAAGACGTCGCACCTGAAAGCGCACCTGCGCTGGCACACGGGCGAACGGCCCTTCGTGTGCAACTGGCTCTTCTGCGGCAAGCGCTTCACGCGCTCGGACGAGCTGCAGCGGCACCTGCGGACTCACACGGGCGAGAAGCGCTTCGCCTGTCCGGTGTGCAACAAGCGCTTCATGCGCAGCGACCACCTGAGCAAACACATTAAGACGCACAACGGGGGTGGCGGGGGCAAAAAGGGCAGCGACAGTGACACGGACGCCAGCAACCTGGAGACGCCCCGCTCCGAGTCCCCTGACCTCATCCTGCACGACTCCGGCGTCAGTGCCGCCCGGGCGGCGGCTGCGGCGGCGGCGGCAGCGGCGGCGGCGGCGGCGGCGGCGGCGGCCTCGGCGGGAGGCAAGGAAGCCGCGTCTGGCCCCAACGACTCTTAGAGGCCGGGCGAGAGGTGCGAGCGAGCGAGTAGAGACACCGAGAGCGAGCGAGAGGTTCGGAGGGCCAGCGAGCGGGGCACGGACGGGTGGGGGCTCCAGTGACGCCCCCGGGCCAGCACGAAGTGCAGCAGCACCCGGCTGCCCGGCCGCTGCTCGCCGGCCAAGCCAGGAGCTCCCCTCTGCTATCCCAGCCCAGACGAGAATCGAACTCGTGATCCTGGAACAAAAGCAAACCACCCTCCGACACAAACAACACTAAAAAACTGCACACAGACAGACATGAACACACACCGGAGACCTACAGCCACAAGCACGCACATTCGCGCGCGCGCGCGCACGCACACACGCACACACACACACAACACTCGCACAAACTTCTCGAGCGAAGAGCAATACACAGAAACGCTCCCACCTCCCTCATCGCTCCCCCCCCCCCCACTACCCTCCTCTTTCCTTTTCTCAAAAAACAAGCCACCACTCTGCAAAGGACTGTCAGAATATTTGAAAACAAACGGGACCTATAAAAACAGACCCTTTGTGTGGATTATATTATATATAAAATGCTCCAAGTCCTGCTTGATATCTACTTACAATGAGACTTTTTTCCTAAAAAGGAAGCATCAAAAAAGGCTTAAGGTGAGAAATTAAACTGGAAGTCTAGTGACAGTTTCTCTGTATTTCATAACATCTGTATAAATAGGGTTCAAAAGATTGTGTTCTTTTTTATTTTCTTGTAAATGTTCATTCGAATAGAGGTTTTTGGTTTTTTTTTTGGTGAATTCCTGAAATTCAGGGAGTTTTTTTTTTTTTAATTTTCTGATGCACTTTGTGAAAGTCAGTATATATGTAAAAGATATTTAAGATGTTGAGTTATCATTTCACTCACAAACACGTAAGTTAAGGTCATCTAAAGAAATTAAATGCGTTTATCTGTATGAAGAAAATCTTGACATCATATTTTCATTTTGGTATTATTAAAGGACTCTGAACAATACACTTCCTTTTTTTTAATCCTGTTCCCCTGTCAATATCCTTTATGTGGGTCGACTTTTTTTTGGTTGGGAAAAAATTCCTTTAATGTTAGTTTTAGGTAATGTAAGGTTTATGTGAGTTATAAAAGCCATAATACATATACGTTTTTGAGAAGTCAAAATTATTTATTTGTATATCAATAGTGTAAATTAAATTGGGTTATAAGAATGTGTAGTTGTATTACTTAATGAGAGAGCTCTCAAAAGGTGATATTTTAAAACTCTAGGAGCGCCTAAAATAAAACCAAGATCCTTGGCAGCTTTAACTGGGTAGGTGCCTACACCTCCCGGGAGGGGTCAGACAAAACTCCAGTGGGTTTGTTTGTTTTTAAGAAGCGATTTAAAAACAATCTGTGAAAGGAAAAAGCTTTTTAAAAGAAGTCTTTTAGCTCCCAAGGCCCTCTACGTTGGGAGGTGACTCAGGGGAATAAATCGCTAGAGTCAATACCCCGGAAAAGACATTTCATGCCTAAATGAAAATCTTGTTAAATGTTATTAATTTTGACTTAGAGCACACAGCAGCCCCCTGTGCCTTGTATTCCCTTATTAGGGATTCATGTCTTATCAAATATCTAATTAATCTCCTAGACATCATTTGTTCTGGCCAACTTTATCTCAGCTGGTCCACGGGGAAAACTCCAAATATTCTCCGTGACAAAGCTCCCTTGAAGATCTTTTTAATTGTCTAAATTAACTGCACCAAATTTGCATGTCAAACGGTAAAGGGCAACCTGAGATAAAATGTAAACGTTTTAAAAGCCCCCAAACTAAGCACTTGATTTGATAACTAGGCTTTTTAATGTTATGGAAGACAACTGCTCCTTTCCTTTTCAAAGACGGCTGATCTATGCAAATACTGAATTGGAAATGCCTAGGTCCCCGCGCCGTCAAATGGCCCTCGCAGGTTATTTGAATATCAGTGGCGCTGCTTCTGAAAAGGTTCAAGGATGCTCTCTGACTTCTTTGTGATTACTCAGTGCGGCGTCTTATTCTGAAGAAAAAAAACTCAGGAATAATTAAAGGCTGGGATCAGGCCTGGGAACACATTTGGGACAGGAATCTCATTTAGACAGTCTCTTTCAAAATAAGGCACAGTTAAATTGACCAGAAGGCAATTATTGAAATGAAAATTATTTTCACTCTCTTTGTCTCCTGACCACCAACTTAACAGCCCCAGTTTAAAAGAGAGGGAGAAGAGAAGGAGAGACGAAAAAGAAAATTGGTAAATGAGATAATTTCGCAATTCGAAAATGTTAATTTAGAAAATAAAGTACATATTTACAGAATAAAAATATTTCGAAAAGGCTCCCCCACACAATAGGAAACAAAGTCAGCACCAGTGGAATTTTTTTAAAAATTATTATTACTGTCCATCTTGAGAACTTGAATGGAGGTTTGATTTTGGGGGAAGAAAAAATAAATTATTGTTATTAACAACCAACAAATTGTTTTCTCGCAAACTCTGCTCTGAAAAGCCAAGTAGCAAAGTGGCGATAAAACATAGAGCTAAGGTCCCCAGAGGGGCATTTTGCAGCGTGGGGTTCCGTGGTTTCTAACCTATCCTCGTTCTTGCGGTCCCCGCAGCCTCGGTACCCCGCTCTTCTTCCTCGAGTTTTCCTCTCTGACCATGTTCTCTCCCCGCTCAAACAGCTCATAACCGGGACCTCGCAGCCCAGCCCCCCGCGCGCCTTCTGGGTCAGGCCCGGTCTTCTGGAGAAGCTGGCAGGGGTGCGTTTGCTCCGGGGGCTTTGGGCCGCGGCGCAGAAGGCCGAGAGAGGGTGCCGGGCGCGTTTGGGGACTGCGGGCCGGCGGCACAGAGGTGAGAGTGTGGTGGGCTTTCCTGAGGAAGAGGGCGCCCGGGCGTCTGTCCCAGGCAGCTTTGTTTCTCGTGGATAATAAAGGCAGATCAAAGGGCCTGGCCGTGCAGGTCCCGCTCCCCGCGCGGCTCCCTCCGCAGCCCAGTGATCAAGGCCTCTGCGCGCTGCCTCTGCCCCGAGGGTCAGCGGACGTCCATCACCGCGGCTCCGGGAACGGCGGGCGGTGGCCCGGCCCGAGCGTCCAGCCGGGAGACCAGAGCTCGCGGAACCCGCACCCGAAGGAAGCGGGGCCTCTGCTCCCTGGCCCAAATCGACAGGCGAAAACAGACCCCAGGCCTCCCAGCCTCCGCACCCTCAGCCCCAGGGGCCCCTGGGGGCGCGGGGAAGCCCGGACCTGAGCGGGTGGCTACCTGCTGAGGCCGAGCAAATTGGAGAGGGCGTGCGTGGGAGGGGAGAGCCCACGAGCGGGGAGACGAACTCGGTCTCCCCTTGAGAGGGGGCAGCGACTCCCCAAGGCTACCTCGGGGTTCCGGCGGGCGGCATGGGATGCTCCGGCCCGGGGCCCGGGAGGAGCGCGAGGCCGAGGGAGGGGTCCGGGCGCAGACCCGGGCGGGGACCGCGGCCGGGCTGTTGGGGCCGCAGCCGGGGTCTCTGAGTCCCGCGTGGCCCGGGTGAGGGGAAATGCGATTTCGTTTCAGCCGGTTTCTCCCAGCGTTTCCTGTTCTGTAGCTTCCTGCGCAGTGGAGGAGCGGAGAACAAGTTTTCCCCAGCCCTGCGCCCACCCAGCCCCCAAGCCCACCCTCCCCCCCGCGGTTACCTTTCCTGGGTCTGTTTGGGCCCCCGTAGACTGAACTGGAGCCTACCTGATGAGGAAAAAGAAAAAGAGAAGAAAAGAGAGATTTTCTTTCCTCCAGGAGACACATCATTATTTTGGCGAGATTATTGTGCACCTGAACGGCGTGTCTGGACATTTCGTCAAATCGTTACAAGTCGCGTAAAATTGAATTTCTTTTTATTCAGATGGAAACTTTATTTATTTTAACTCTAATCTTATTTGCATCTATTATCTGTATTCACCAAGGCTCTCTCCCACTACAAAAATGCAGATGAAGTAAATCTCACATAAATCCCGCCCATTTGTGTAATTGGTATACTAAGTGTTTATTTTAAGTGAGAATAATTTAGCTACAAATTTTCTTAAGGAATAACATTCTTAACACATTAAAAAAAACTGAAAACTCTGATTTGCTTTTATGTTTGACAGTCGCTCTTGATTCCCTTAAGAGGAGCTTGGCGAGTGCGGCTCGCTGGCGCCATCTAGAGCTCCGGGCCGGGAAGGCCGCGCTGCCCGCCTGGCTTGTCGCTATTAGCGCCGGGAGACCGGCGTTTGCCGCGAGCAGCAGCAACCCAGTGAAGCAAGCAAAGAAAAGCGAGTTTTTGTGCACCAGGGGAGGGGGAACGAGCCTCGCTTTTGAGGGGCACTACTTAGCAATGGCCGGTATTGCTACTTCCAGGAAGGCGGTCGTTTCTGGAACGTGCTAACGAAATACCCAAACAAAACAAAATAACGCCCCGCTTGGCCCAAGTCTTAGAATTGCCGCATTTAACATGCCTTTCAAGGCAACTTCAGGTTCTTCCAACAACTCGGAGCTGAGCACGCTGGGCGCTGTCGGCGGCGACGTGGACCCCGGGATGGGCAGGCAGCCGTGGGCTCAGTCCCCCGAGCCCTTGGCTCAACGGCCCGGTCGGCGAGGCCCACGGGGACTATCCAGGACCGATCGGAACCAAGCTGATTAAAGCAGGCTACCAGACCGTCCCAGGTCCCCAGATTCCCCTTTGAAGGGGAGGAACGCAAAGGACTCCGTAGCTTTCACCAGCCAGACTGGGGATGGCCGAAGCATCCTTTAGTCTTGCCGCCGCCCTCCAGGCGACTGTCCCTTCCGAGTCCGGTGCTGGGGGCTGCTGAGCAGCCCGGGGCCTGGAGGAGGGGCGCAGGGCCCCCGAAAGCAGCCAGAAGCCCCGAAACCCCTCGCCCCAACCCCTCCCGAAGGGTCTGCACTCCCTGCCGGCGGAAACTGACCCCTTTTGTCCCCACCTTTCCCCTTTGAAACCCAAATCTAAAATCGGATAACAGTTGGGGGCGTTGACCAATTTTCTCTCCAGTCTGTGCATCGCCCTCCCCCCGCCGCCCCTTTCCCTCCTCTTCCCAGTCCACTACCCCACCCCTCATCTTCAGACGTCGTGCGGTGGCTTCTTCCCCTCCTTGCTTGCCCACCCCTTCCCCTGAGCCTTTATTGTATTTTAATCTTAAAAGCTACACCTCCAAATTCCGCGCCCAGGGCGGCAAAAGCGCCGTCGCCCGCAACAGCGAGAGTCGGCCGAGGCACCGGGGCGCCGGGCTCCCCGATCTCCAGCCGGGGAAACGCAATGCGTTTCCGGAGACTCGCAGCCACCTTTGCAGCGAGTAACTCGGCTGGGTTTGTATCTGCTGTTTTAATACAAACCCCGCCGCACTGCCTATTTCAAAGATGTGCTAATTACTACTTGGATAGCAGGGCGCAAAGTCCTTGTCCATTTCCCAGTACAAAGTAGGTTGCTAGAAAATTTGAAATTGCCTTTCAGCCTAAAGCTGCCTTACCTGAATGTCATAATTACAGTAATTATGTACATCCAAATTACATGCTAATTAAATTAGAATCAAATCGTTCTAAATCGAAATCAAATGAGGTAGTGAAGAATTAATCAATGACAACATAAATAGAGAGCTTCCTTCAGAGATATTTATTGTAACGATCCAAGGAGGAATTTGATCTGAAAAAGTCACCTGTTTATTTACTTTCAAATTAGTAATCAGTTATTATCCCTTCTCCATAATTTTAACCGTTCAGTGTTATTTACCCCCACCCTTTCTAGACGCTGGAGTTTATAGAAATATGTATGAGGTAAATACATACAGACATGCCTACCCTATATGTTATTGATATAAATATATACAGTGTGTTTGCAACTCCTGTTAAGGGGAAGGTTTCAGAAGGTCCGTGGGGACACATTCCTCCAGGGCCTGTTCTCTGCGACCCAGGAAAGAAAAGCACCTCAGTTTTTAGATTTTCTAAGATCCCTGCACTCTCTTCCTTTGGAAATTCATATATGGGATTTTTGCAATGTTTTGCAAACACCTAACCGTTTCTGGGTGGCTCATATATAAAAGAAATGCAAAGTGATAGGGTGTCTTGCCCCAGTCCGTTTTCTGCTTGCAGGCTGCCGGCTGGAGGTGATATTTCCATTTTGCCCCAGGAACGAGAGATTAGCGTCGGGGTCCTAAAGCGCCCTCTTCACCTGTGGAGCCGAGCGACGAGAGAAAGGCACTAGCTTTCCCAACCACTGAAGGCGAGTTCACCCTCCGATCTTCGCAGGAGACACGCGCCGGAGGCCGAGCGAGGTTAGGCGGGAACTGGCGGGCGAGGGCGCGCGGCGGTCCCAGCGGCCGGTCCCCAGGGCACAGCTCCCTCGGCCGGCAGCCTGGCAGAGTGGCCCGGGAATTTCTTCTGGGCAGGTTAGGGCCACAGGCGGGGGCGGGGGGCGGGGACAGGTGCTGCGGGCTAACCCGGACCCCTTCCCGTTATACTTCGTGGGTGAGGAGTCCAGCGGCCTCTTGACGCGGGAGGCCCATCTTCCAGGAAGGAGACACGTGCCCCCTAATTCTGCGCCTTACAGTTGGGCTTGAGATGCGATCCGAAGGTTGCCAGATGCATGTCTAGAAGGAAATCACCAAGCACAGTACGCTGGGGTGGTCGCCTCTGGGATGGGCAGGGCAACCCCAGCCCAGGACTCATTCCGTCCCCCTTCCGGCTTCCTTTGGCTTTAGGGCGAAGTCTGCACTGGTCAACACCCGAGGCCCCGGACCTCCCCTTCTCCACCCGCTCGGGGAGGCCTTGGAGCCTACGGGACTGGGGGGTTTCCGAGTCTACGAGTGGCGGGGAAGGCGGCTCATTGGCAGTTTGGGCCGGAGTGCGGGTTCCTTCTCATTATAAGCAGCTCCTGACTTTCATCCCGCACCTCGCTGTCATTCTTACTGTTACGTTCGGAGGGATGCTAAGTGTGGCGTGAAGGGAGGAGAAAGGCGGGAGGTGATGAAGAGTCATTCTCAGCTTCCTTTTCTGTCAGCAGGAGCCGGGTTTTAGGAGCCACGGCAGGAGAACTCTCAGTTGCCATCTTTCGCACTCCCTGACCTTAGAGTTCCCTCTGTCTTATTTGTCTCTCACAACTTTTAAAGAGCATTTCTTTTTGATCAAAACCAACCTCCCCCCCCCAAAAAAAAACCCGCTCCCAAGGCCTGCGTGCCTTTAAGGAGTGGCAACTACCAAGGTTTTCTAAAAAAAGCTTGCTGAAGATCCTTCAGCTGCTGCTGCTAGAATGTAGCTTTCTCCCTGATCTTAAGCACAGGCTGGGGGAGGGCGGGGAGGGGAGGCGGCCTTCCTGAGCTGCGTCCCCCAGCGACTTCAGCCAGCCATTTGGCCCAGTGGTCATTAGGTAAGGAGGGAAGTGAAATGGCTCAGGTGGATTCTGAAATCTTTGAGCTTCGATGTAAAGCAGATGAAATGTTCGGTAATTAAAGCTGGGAAGCGCGGGCTCCCAGCAGCATGGCCTGATCGGCTTCCCTATCAGCAAGCAGTCTCGTGGAAGAACAGCAAGAGAGGTCTCTCCAAGCCTTGCCGATAAAAAGCTTTCTTCAGCTTAAAACCGTAGGACTCAAAACAAGATTTCTACTCCGCACTGCAAGGTAAGCAGACCTGCCACCACGCTGCAGCAACCTCTGCCCATTTTGGCACATTTATTAAGTGAAATTAGGGCCAACTCACCACACAGACATCCGGATAAACAAATGCGTCCTAACCTAGTAACCCGAGCTTTCCTGGCCATTTGTAAATCGACAGCACCTCCTACAGGAATTAATTTGCTATCGTGTTAAATTATGTTAAATGTTAGGCTAGGGAAAGGGGCGGGGGGAAGTGAGGGTGCCCCAGAGCTTTCTCCCGTGTTCCTCAAGTGCAGTCTGAGGCACATGGACAAATGTCACTAGGCATACCCAGATTTCTTTACAAGAACTTCTCTAGGAAGGCTGAGAATGACCAATATAACCCCACTTTTCTTGTGGTTTTCTAAAATATGTCACTGTGGAGGGCTTGTTTGGGTTCTTGGATCATAGATTTCTTAAATGGGGAGGACTCTTCCTTGGCTCTCAGTACTGAGGGGAGTCTCCACACCTACAACTAGATGGCCTTTTTATTATGGTGTTTATCTCTGTTTTCTACCTTGTTATTTCAAAAGCAAAAGTAGAATTAGATGTAGTAACGTTTTTTAGTTTAAAAAATCACTTTCAATTCCTTAAACCCTTATCATTATGAGTGCGCAGAGCAAGGGAGCCTCTTTAAAGCTACCTTGTTAGGATTGTACGTGAAAATCCCTTCCTTCGGTTTCTGCCTTTTGCAAAGTTGGAATGCCAGCCCCTTGTGGGCTGTCTAGCACCCTTGGGTGACCAAAGCTGAAAGCCAAGTAGCAAACCAACATCCTCCATGATCACACAGGGATTTTTTTGTACCATTAGATGGGTAAGAGTACTGGGGCTATTGGTAGTACGTGATAGTTACTCAGTCTTAACAATGAAGGATGATTAAACCAGAGATGAAAAAAAAATTTCTCGTGGCCACTTTTTTTTTTTCATGGCCACTTATGAAGTTAAAAGTGGATCACGCTCTTGTGAAAGTCAAATGAAAGAAGTGTGAGAAATGACAAATGTATTTCTTTAATTCACTTTTAATTACAGGATGCATTTCAACATTTCTCTTCATAAACACTGTATTGGTTCAGAAACCCTTTGAGACAGTTAAGTGTTGCATAGGTTTTGACATTATAAAAATTATAAAGTCTAAAAAGGCATAAGATAGAAAATAATCAGTGCAACACTGATGAACTCAAGGTGTAAATTAGCAGTCTTTATCAATTTCAAATGCATGCTTTTTTTTTTTAATGAAGGAAAGGGATCTTTGAGGTGCGCTCAGTTATTAAAGAATAGTGTAAAAGGAATTCAAGTTCTGCCGCCACCTCCAATTCTCTTAAAAATCTAAATAATCAAAGGGTTGCTTTATGCCTTTAGTTTCTTCTAAACCAAAGGACACCTGTGTATGTGTATATGCATGACAAAGGCTTATATATCAGACTAAATGCAGTGGTTTTTAACTCCTTTCAAACAGACTTATGGAATTTATGAAATCATGACCCTCAACCCTCAGAACCACGCAAACCAACCAACCCTTGCATTGTATTAAATGACCCAGGTCTTTTCAAATGCGGAACCTTGGTAACAGAAATACCTTGTCCGCGATGCTGTAGTACATGTTTTTTGGAATTGCAGGTTACTTGCAATTTGTACCAAGTAATGTTTTCTATGGTTTTCCTTTACCATATCCTTTGAAACACAAGGGAAAATGTGCAGCTACATTTAAATATGCCTTATATACCTATACTCATGAAAAACTATTAATACCTATACTCATGTAAACTATTTAATAGTTTACAATAGTCCATTAATGACATTACATAAATGCTGTAGCCTTTAGAAGTGAAGTCTTTTAATAGTTAGCTGTATGCCAGTCGTAGAAAGGCCGTAAGTGGTAGGCAGAAGAAGGGTCCTTTAAAGATGTACATGTTCCCATCCCTGGAACTATGAACATGTTAGGTTACGTGGCAAAGGGGAATTAAGGTTGCAGACAGAATGAAGGTTGCTAATCAGTTTAAAGTAGGGAGTTTCTCTGGTGGGCCCAATCTAATCACCAGGGTCCTCAAAGGTGGGAGAGGGATGCACGTGGCGAAGCGATGACATGTGAGGACTTCACCCTTGTCAGCTCCGAAGATGGAAGGAGGGGCCAGGGGCCAAGGAATGCAGCTGTGCTCCAGAAACTGGAGATAAGCAAGCAAACGGATTTTCTTCTAGAGCCTACAGAAGGAATCAATCCTGCCGACACCTTGATTTTAGCCCAGGGAGACACAGTTCAGACTTCTGATCTCCAGAACTGTACAATACATCTATGTTGTTTGAAGTGTGAGGTAATCTGTTCTGGCAACAGAGAAAACTAGGGTGTCATCCAAGCGTAAATCGGTAGAACAGAACACCTGAAGGGAGTTCAAATGTCTCAAGGAAATAGTGATCACGTCCACTACTGAATTCATACTAGAGAATTTCAACAATGATTCTACTTTGCTTCAAGTAAATTCAAATCTTAAAAGTAAAAATTTGAACAGACAGAAAAAAGTAACGAAAATTAAATTGTACCCATTCAGTGTATTGCCATTCTTTTAATGATGTTTCAGAAAAAAGAAAATGCCACGGAGTTAGAGGGGTTTTTATCTAGTAGAGGGCACAAGAGACATTTCTCCACAGAAAATATTTTTACAGCCCCAAAAGAGATTACTTACAAATATTTGCAAAGTTCACTCCTGTAGGACTCATGTAGTTTTTGTATTTGATATGCCAGTTTTCAGGGATGGAAAATGAAAACAAAGCTTTTTTATTAGAAAGACAATAGTATGTAATTTAGCCCTTGCCACAGGTATTTAATAAGTGAGCAGAGATATTTTTATTCCCAGGTAATTGTCACATACAGTCTCTCTTTATTCTCTCTACTTCTGCTTCGTTCTCTTTGCGTCACTCCGGCACGCTTATCTCCTGGGTTCTCCCTGTGCGGTTTTCCTCCTCTGTAGACATCTGTGCCGTGGCTTCTGGGGACATTTCTTCCATCCTGCTCTTCGCTGGGGCTTCGCTGGGGCCGTTTTCTTATTTCTCTTTGCTGGTAACTACCGTGACTTCTGCTCCGGCTTCTCCTACCCCTCTCGTCCCTGCTCTGACTCCTGCTGCTCCTCTCGTTTCTTGCAGATCTTCTCTTCTCTGGGCTCTGGTTATGGCTTCTGGACTTTCTGTCGGAATCAGCATGGCTCCATTTGCTATTCTCTCTAGAACTCTCTTGTTTTAAAAACCTAGGCTTTTCCTTGGCTTTGTCCTTGTTATGGTGACTGCTAGAAAGTTCTTCATAAAGTTTTCTCTTCTTAGACTTGTCCTTCTCTTCGGAATCACTGTTGCTATTCCCCGAACACTTACTTTTCTTTCTTTTCTTCTTTTGTATTTTCCTTTCTTTGCTGTCACTCTCACTGCTGCTTTCTGAAGTCTCACTGGAGGAGGAGGAGGAGGAGGAAGAGGAGGAGGAGGAGGAGGGGGATTTATTTTTATGTTTTCTGTGTTTACTTCTCTTCTGAAGTTTTTTCTTTTTTTCTGTCTTTTTTCTTTTTCTTTTTTTTCTTCTCAAGTCGATCCAATTTCCTATTATTGGGAAAATCGTAATAACATACTATGTAAAAATAGTTCTCTTGATGACAAATATAAAATTTTAAATAGACAATATATTTTCCTAGGTACTATTTAAAGTGGGACTCAAATATAAATGTATACTTTATTAAATGACAAATAATTTTCTTCCTTTTAAATTATTCAAGTCACACATAAAATTAAATGCATTAAGCCAATTATCTCACTATTCTTTCCTCAATAGCAATGACTATTAAAAAAAATTCTTACTGATTCAGATTTTGAAATTATATAGCACTCTAAATAAATGGACATCCTGACCTCAAGAAAGCTTTATAAAACATTAGCTACATGCTAATGTAAATTTAAATATATAGCTATAATCAGATGAAAAATTAATTATATGTTGTACAATTAAAAAAAAAAAAGGGTTTTTTTAATGTTTATTTTTGAGAGGGAGAGAGATTGTGAGCAGGGGAGGGGCAGAGAGACAGAAGAAGACACAGAATCTGAAGCAGGCTCCAGGCTCCGAGCTGTCAGCACAGAGCCTGATGCCGGGCTCGAACCCACAAACCACAAGGTCATGACTTGAGCCGAAGTCAGACACTTAACCGATTGAGCCACCCAGGTGCCCCAATGTTGTACTATATTAAAGTATGGAAATAATTAATCAACATTGCGTTATCAAAATTGAAGGGCATATTTTCCAGGAATTCTAAAAAAGAATACACTTTACATTTTTTGGATTCCTTTCTTCTTATATAAAATAATCACATACTGGTTTTCAACAACTGTTTAGGACAATTCTATTAAGGCATTCTGAATTTCTGAAGAGTACTTCACATTCTCAGAAGAGTAACTTGTTCTGGTGCTTGAGTTACTCTAAAATAAAAATGTCTTCACTGGGTTCTGTCCAGCCATTCTCAAAACTCCACAAACTGAAACATCATGAGCTCCCTCTATTGGACTCAGCAGACATTTCTTGGATTCTTTAATCCAGAGGTAGTCTGTTTAACTAAGATTCATATTTAAACATTTTTCAGCATTCCTCATAAAAAATCACAAAAATAGTAATACATGACCCATAATATTTTATCAGAACTGTATGCAAAGATATATACAAATCTAGTACAAAAAGTAAAACCTACAAATAAATCTACTTCCAAACTAAATGTTCTGGAAAGTACAATGATTTTGTGGTATATTCTGAGTATATAATCTTACGCTCATTTTCGTGTTACTGAAAGAAAGACAAAATTGTATTACTATAGCTGAGGAATAAATCAGTAGATAGGATGCATAGGACGAAATATAAGAAAAAAAATAGTTGAATCCATTAAATATACACTGTTTAATTACCTGAGAAGTTTCTGTTTTTGTTTGGTTGTTAGTGATTTTAAAAATTCGACTTCTGGATCTTCTTCACCCTCACTTGCAACATATTCCTGAGTCAACAAAGACATCATTAAATTGCTAGACTGCAAGACAAATTACTTATCAGACGGGAAAGAAAGCACAAAGAAATTCTGTCAAACCCATACTGGAAATGAGTATGACATTCTGGATTGAGAAGTGGAGGGGGGATTAAAAATTTTCTTATAACCTCCTGTCAAGGAGGATCATAATACATCAAGAGGTTAAGATAACTGCTTGGTCAGCATTAACAAACTTTATCAGAAAGCGGAAGATAGAGAAACACAAATAAAACGTTTATAACATGGTTTCTACTCTCTATCTCGAGTTTGAATTCAAACACATAAGAGTTTAACCTATTTTATTTTTAATTTAATGGAATGTTAAAACCAAGACGATCATGAACTTTATAGGAAGGTCAAAACATCCATATTGTTAGCATTTATAAATTCAACAGTACATTATCAAATATATGATTATCAAATACACACCAATATACCAAACAGAACAAATATAGGATGATACAGGTTCTATGAACAGTCCCTAGCAGTGTTTGCAAAGTAATCTGCCGCTTTTCAGAGTACCACAAGATTATGCCAATGGGAGTCTGGGTTTTAGTGTCAGTTTTATCTCTAGACAGCCACATGAGCCACAAGGGCCATCACTTAACTTCTCTGGGCTCCACTTTCCTCCTTAAATAAAATACTTTGCATTAAAATATCCACAACCCTTCAAACACAACCATTTTCTGGATCTACGTACAGTTCAATAACTTAAGTTTAAAATATTTTCTATAATTTTAGGAGTTTGCTTCTATACATTTCTTCCTATTGGTTCTATTTAATGTAAGTTAGCAGGAAGTAAAAAATAACCGTATCACCAGTTCAGTTAGAGACTTTAACCACATAAACCTAGAGGAGCAGTTTCATTTATTAAAAATATAGGTTTAAAAACAATTTCTCATTTAGGTTAAAATAATAAAGAATCAAAATCCAAGTACATTTTAGGCATCTTCTTTGCTCTATCTTGCTTTCCTATGGATATATGCATATTGGAAAACAATAAGTAGCAATTCACAAGCAATCACATTTAGATTTATAGACATTTTCAGCTTACCGATAAAAAGATCATTACCTGTGATGGATCATTTGCGGTCAAGTTTCTCCCCAGTACATTTCGTTTCAGTGCAAACCCACTGTTTCTCATCTCCGCTATTAGCTCCGAGGGGTGCATCGATGGCCCTGTTCACAAAAATCGCAGTTTGAATGTATCATTTATATCTCTCTACCTTTTTTGGACTCCACAGTAGGAATGCAGTTGAAGCTTTGTTAAGTAAAATCACAGCTAAATCAACTCAATAATCTTCTGCTGAGCAAATAATCAGATATGATTTTCTAAAACAGCAGTCTGGAGATTCAGAATAGAAAATAATTGCATTTTTCTTTACGTGCTAGGGGATTCTCTTCTTATGTAACTTTGTCACACTGAAAAAATACGTTTAGATGTTATCTGCTTGGCGGTTTTTAGTACAAAATCAAAGGAAAATGGCAAAAAACTGCAATTAAACTTTAATAGTTATTCTCTCAGTAAGAATTCAATTTAAAAAAGATACTTTTAAAGGTACACGAGCAATTTATTATTCTAGTTTCTAATTCAAAATTCCTCATCCTCATTTATCAAATATCAATACTGAATACACTGCCATATGGTTTGCTAATTATCACCACACACACACGTGCACACTCGTACATACACATGTGCTACAGATAACTAGAAAGCACTAATTAATCTTCCGTATTTAGATATATATGCTCAGAGTTTGAAATTTCTAGTTATAAGTTTGGGGTTGGTGACAAGCAATTTTAGGCTGGCAATAGAGGTCTATATGTTACATTTTTCACAAGCTGCTGTTTCTACTTTTGCAAAATCCCAATCTGAAAAGCAAACTCCTTTTTGGTTCCATACTAAAAATAGGTATGGACTAAAGACAGATACAATTAAAAAGTAATTTTTTTAAGAAAACGTTGGTGTCCTTCCCTCAAACATTATTAGATTGACCATATGGAAGGAGAGACCCTTTCCTCATTCTTTCGTATATTTCAGTTTCATTTTGTTTTCCCTGCAGTAGCAAATAACAACTTTTCATAGAAGCTATTTAAAGTTTCTGGCCTAAATCATCAATTTCCTTTTTCTTTTCTTTTTCCTTTTTTTTTTTTTTTTTTTTGAGAGAGAGAGAGTGCACGTGAATGGGGCAGAAGGGCAGAGGGAGAGAGAGAATCCCAAGCAGGTTCCACACTCAGCACAGAGCTCAACGTGAGGTTCAGTCTCACAACAACTGGGATCATGACCTGAGCCGAAATCAAGAGTTGACGCTCAACTGATCCACCCAGGCGCCCCAGAATCCTTTATACTTTCTTAAATGAACTAACTGGGTGATCTATCCAGAATATAAGGAAGAATAAAGACAGTTCCTGCTAACAAGCAATTCATAAGGGAGGGTGGGGGACAGAGAAACTTCAGAAATGGATTCTCTAGTTCATTGATTAAATATTTCACCTATTTTTCTTTTCACTGCTTTGTTGGTCTTTTACCAGTTATTTGCACGTTCACCTATACGTTAGCATGGAAGACAAAAAACAATAAAATTCAAATCTGCTCACTTGTCAATAGCATCTGTGGTAAAAAGTTAGGTGGGTTACTATTTGTTACTGGGCTCTACAGGCTTTACACCATTCTATTCACATTACCAAGAACAACTGAAAGTAGAACACAATTTTATAAAGTCGAAAATATGTTTTCTGAAGCGTCAAAGCTCCATTTCCTTGTTAACAATTTTTTAAGATGTCAAATGAATTCAGAAAGCAAACATGCTAAGGATTAGGATAAAAGGTACTTCGGTAAGGGGCCAAAGGGTTTGGCCATTATGATGAGAGGTTACTAATTTCATCAAAACACGGGTGCTCTCAGGAAGTTTTAAAAAACACGCTTTTTATATTTTCGTTACAGTACTTCCAACTACTCCAAGAAAATGATCTCTCTTTAGCCTGTCTGACAGATTGTGAGACAAACATTACTCTTGTAGTGTCTATATTTTTCCAAATCCTCAAGCGAACTCTGGGTAGTACATATGCTTGGCATACACTTCCACACTAAAGACTGTAAATACTTAGGGAACCACCTGACAAACAGTATTCAATAAATAGTAACAATTATTATTTTTGCCAGTAGCTATAAAAATGTTTATGATTATTTTATTATATAGTCTTCATGATTTAAAAAATGCTTTTAGAGTAGTATTTTTCAAAATCCAGTCTTATTCAAATATTCTTAAACCTTTTTCTATCGTCAAAAGTTCCGGGTTAGAAGATGTGACAAGTCAGGTTCAATTAAGGTATATTTAGCAAGGTATCTTTATACTTTCCCATTATTGTGACAGTGGCTATGAAGAGTTAAATTGATAGAAATGACTCCAGCTCTCTGAGAACTCAATGTTTAGTTGATATCCTAGATTACACAGATATGTTGAAAAAACAGATTTTACAATATATTCCAATGCAAAATGACTATTCTCATGTATAGTGCCTAATATTATTTTTTACATTCCATGTTTCAGAGAAGAGGCGTTAAAGATTCACACCATAAGTTTATTTACAAACATACTATGTTGAATTCAAGAGTTTGATCCATTTCTCAAAGAGACTGCATCTCTTAAAATACTCCTTTTCACATCTGTGTAATGGATTAATTAAAACGTCCTTATTTTGTAAGCAGTTGGTGTCCTACTATAAAAAAAGGTGCAGCAAATCCAGATCCAAAGTACGGGGTCATCATAATTAGTAACCGCCACTTGTTTTCCACTGAAAATGGCAAATTGGTCCATGGACCCTCCTCGTAGTGGCTTCTCGGGACCACGGACGTTGCGAACCTCGGGTGCTCTGTCCCAACAGCACTGGTTGAAGTTTGGCGTGGACACCCAAGGCTACAGAAAGGGCAGCACCACCCAAATCCTCCTTTTTTACCACCTTGCTCTCTGGTGTCTGTGCCTTAACAGTTTAAACTACAACTGGAATCGGGGCCCAGGAATGTTTGGTTTGCTCTTAAATTTGCTATGGTTGAATAACTCTAGAGAATTCAGTAAGAGGACATTTGTTTTAAAATGTAGATTTGTGAGGACTCCTTTCTAGATCACTTCACTCAGGCTGGGTCAAGCCTCCAGAGCATGAAAACCAATGTTCCAACTTCGAAAAGCAGGTCCACTGACGAAAACTGTTTTACATTTTGCAAACTTTCTCTGCTGTGATACAGGTAAGCATCAGAATACTGATTGTGACTACGGTATTCAGTTTCATGTCCTGATTAGACCTAGACTATATTCTACTAGAAAAATACCATGGGGTCAGTGTCTCAGGGGGAAAAAAAAAATCCCAGAAGGCAAATTAGGTTGTACAAAATTATGTTCGGACAGGGGCTAATCTATTCATTAAGAGCATTCGTTTTTATAGAACTCAGCAAAAGTAACGGGAGGTAAGAAATGTTGTGTAGTAAAATGCATGTTTTATTGGAGGACACTAAAAAGTCCTGGCTATGAGAAAGGCCCCATCGCCAACTTCACCGTTAGACAGCAGTCCCAGCTGACGCCCACAAACAGCTCAGCAGGAAGCTGAATGCCGAAGGCAGACACACTTGTGTCTCACTGCTAGCACGAGGTCTATCTGCTCTTCCCAAGAACAGATGTATCTTCCTTTCCAAGTTCCTCATTCCTTTTGAAATGAAACACTACCCTCTACAATTTCATGGTATTCAGCGGGAGAAGGGAGGGCACTGACCTGCAGGTTAGGTAGGGAAGGCTGCATGAGAAATGCCTTTTCCTTCTCCCCCAAAATTTAACACAGTAACTTATGGGATGTACTGTTTGCTGCAAGTGTCTGCTATTCCTAAAATGCATATAGTTTTGTTTGCTATTAAAGTGGTGAGCATTCACGGTTTATGAGATTGAGCCATGTTGGGCTTTGTGCTCCCAGTGCAGGGCCTGCTTGGGATTCTTTTCCGCTATCTCTGCCCCTCCCCTGCACTTGCTCAAATCCTCTCTCACAATAAATAAACGTAAAAAAAATTTTTTAAGTGCTCAATTTTTCCCTTTTCATTGTGGATTTTTATTTAACCTTATACGGTAAAAAATTTCAAACCTAGAGAGTATAATGTAATGAACCTAATGTACTCCTTAGCTTCAACAATGATATTTTGCCATTCTTACTTTATGACCTCCAACTTCCTGTGTTTCTTTTTTGATAGAGTTATTGACAGAGCATTTGACAGATCTAGATTTTGATAGAGATGAAATCTCAGATATCACTTTGGTATTTAATCACTAACAAACAAGGAGTATTTCTTAAAAATAAAACCCTAACACCTTTATTACACCTGTCCCTGCTGAGAGTTTTAAAACATCATTGGATATCCAGTCAACATTCAGACTGTCCCAACAGTATCTTTTCACAGTTGGTTTGTCCAGATTAGTTCATGTATCTCTTAAATCTCGCTATCTTTTTTAAGGCTTATTTATTTATTTTGAGAGAGAAAGTGCGAGTGGGGGGAGGGGCAGGAAGAGAAAGAAAAAATCCCAAGCAGGCTCCACACTGTCAGCGCAGAGCCCGATGTGGGGCTCCAACTCACGAACCGTGGGATCATGAACGGAGGCAAAATCAAGAGTCGGATGCTTAACCAACTGAGCCACCTGAGAGCCCCTCTCTCTCTTTTCATTTTAAGTAATTAGTTTTAGATAGGCTCCATGCCCAATGTGGGACTTGAACTCACAACTCTGAGACTGAAAGTTACACGCTCTACCAACTAAGCCAGCCAGGAGTTCCTCTTTTCCCTCTTTAGAAACTGAGGTATAAGTGACACATACCTTAAGTCTGTTTTCATCTAAAAAAATTTCACTACCCCCAGCCACTATTCGTTTGCTGAAGAAACTGGGTTATTTGTCCTGCAGAGTATCCCACATTCTGGATGGTGATGTCATTTAACATGTTCTTCTAGTCTTTGTATTTCCTGTAAGTTGGTAGTTAGATCTACAGGCTTATTATTAAGTTATTCTGGCATGTTATACCATATACTTAGGAGGATTACATAGCAAGTCTTCTTACGTTTGGACTTGAGAAAAATGACACTTGAAAACACACACATTTCTGGCCAGTGAACTAGACTGAGGACAAAAGGCCGAGACTTCAACCTAGAATGTTTTGCTGTCGCTACGTAGTAATAGTGGAGGGGGCAGAACCTGAAAAATGTGCGTTTTAAAATAAACTCCCAAATATGATCACAAATTAAATATGTTATGATTCTTATTTCCATGGGAGTACACTCTTTTTTCCGTCTTTCTTCCTTGAAATTAAATCGACTGAATCTAGTAAAAAAGCCACTCCCTGTTACTAAGGGTAAAAAGGCCACACAGAGACACTGGTTATAGAACACGACGGGGAGATCTGTGTCTAGTGGGAATTATCAAGAATCGTATACATATGATTCCTAATATTACCTAGCCTTTTTGCCTTTAAGAAAGCGTATAGAAAGTTATCTTTAAAAAAGACTGAAAAAGGGGGCACAGTGGGAACATGCAGCACAAGTCCCAGGGAAAAAGTGAACAAAGCTATTAATAAAGTGTGTGGGTGATTTTTATTTATATAGATGAGAATGTTTTACGTATGATTTTCCAAAGGTTATGCAAGAACCAATTGTACCGAATTGTAATAAAACTGCTCCATACTGGGAATTTTCCTGAAACACTGCCAGTGCAGCTTAGTGGAGGCTGGAAACAAAAGTGTTTCTTATTGCCCTTATCTCAAGTTCATACTGAAGACAGCTAATTTGATCTCTATTAAAACATACAATGTAAAGGAAAAATGAAGCATTTCATTTTAATCTATGTGTCTGGAAAATACATAAAAACAAGGAAAGATAAAACTGCCCTTATTGTATGCTAGTAAAGAATACTATTAAAAATAAAAAACTTTCCCTTACAGAATCAATAGAGTTACAAATATATGACTTACATTTGATTGTATCTTCAAACTTCTATCTTCAACTTAATTTATATGCAAATATTTTAGTGATGATACTTGCAGTGATAAAGTGAATTCACAGTCCATGAGGACTGAGAAAAGTCATTTGTGTTGTGATGAACATGAGGTAGTAGAAGTTAACACTACGTTTTAGTTAAGAATATGAATGAATGCTCTCCTGGGGGTGCCTGGGTGGCTCAGTTGGTTGAGTACCCGACTCTTGATTTCAGCTCAGGTCACGATCCCAGGGATGTGGGATGGAGCCTCTCATCAGGGTCCACACTGAGGGTGGAGTCTGCTTAAGATTTTCTCTGTGTGTCTCTATCTCTCTCCCTCCCTCTCCTTCCTCTGTCTCCCCTGCCCCTCCCCCACTCTCTCCCTTTCTCTCAAAAGCAACAACAAAAAACAAAGAACATGATTGCTACTGAGAGAATATGACAGCTCTTAAACATTATTCATCTATGAACCTCAGAAACATTATGCTGAGTCAAAGAAGTCAGACACAAAAAATACATACCGTATGATTCTATTTATACGAAGTTCATGAACAGGCAAAACTAACGTGCGAGATTAGAAAATAGAACAGCGGTTGTGGGGCGCCTGGGTGGCGCAGTCGGTTAAGTGTCCCACTTCAGCCAGGTCACGATCTCACGGTCCGTGAGTTCGAGCCCCGCGTCAGGCTCTGGGCTGATGGCTCGGAGCCTGGAGCCTGTTTCCGATTCTGTGTCTCCCTCTCTCTCTGCCCCTCCCCTGTTCATGCTCTGTCTCTCTCTGTCCCAAAAATAAATAAAAAACGTTGAAAAAAAAAAGTTAAAAAAAAAAAAAAAAAAAGAACAGCAGTTGTGGGTGGAGGAGGCTGACCAGTAGGGGACAGAAGGGTATGTTCTAGGTTATGGTAATATTCAAGCTCTGAATCTTGCTTGTCAGAGACATTGGTTACAGGGGTGTACGTATTTGTCAAACTCTATACGACCAGTATATTGTACTTTTTTTTTTTAACTTTATTTATTTTGAGAGAGAGAGAGAGAGAGAGAGAGAGAGAGAGAGCAAGAGTGGGGGAAGGGCAAAGAGAGAGAGAATCCCAAGCAGGCTCTGCACTGTCAACACAGAGCCCAACGTGGGGTTTGAACACACCAACTGCAACATCATGACCTGAGCTGAAATAAAGAGTTAGAGTCTCAACCCATTAAGCCACCCAGGCAGCCTGACCAGTACATTTTACTTTATAAAATAGTTACACATGATATTTTAAATCAGTCAACAATAATTACTCAATGACTATGCTAGATGCTCACCACATTTCTGTATTACATCTCCTTCTAACTGTGGAGGGAACCTGGCATAAGGAATTTCAACTTATTCCTCCCTAGTATGTAACTTAGAAACTGATTTAAAAATCAGTATGTATTACTGAGAGCTTATTATTTTATTCTGTTAGCATCTTAGAGAATGGAGAACTTAGTTTTTGCTTTCAAGCTTCTAACCTTTTTTGGAAAATCAGTTCATATCAAAGAAAAGGAAAAATATAAATTGTAAACCTATAAGATATATTCAGAGAACATGATAAACAGTGATGTTTATATAGTTAGCAAAACCTTTCATTCAGTCACTCACTAAACTATTATTTTTAAAGTATTATTTACTAAGCATGTACACGGTGCAAGGCATTAGGGACACAAAGATAAAGAAGATACAGTCCCTAATTCAGAAAAGCTTGTATTTTCCAGGAAAGAATAAGAAGCTGAATTTGATTTTCAAACTCTCATACAATTTAGGAAAAGGTAAAAAGTGGGGCATTCTAAGTAAGCGTAGCACGATGAAGGTTGTTAACTTCATTAAGTTTGATTTGCGTAGAATTAATATTTACTAGGTGGACTATATTTCATTCATTTTCCTTTTCCAGGTAATCACTAATTCATTTCCTTTACTTGAAGCTGGCAGACTTTGAGTAGATGGAACGATGTTAATAGGAAGAATCATGTAAAAGGGAGTTATGACTGTGATCTGAGAATCATAATACCCCTTGGAGATTATGGAGAAGTGTAGCCCCCACTACCCCACACATGACTTGAACACAGAGCAGAGTAATTTACTGACAGAACAGGATTACACTTAATTTGCTAATGACAGTGGAATTTCAAGGCCTAGCCACTGTAACAACAAATTTAAGCACTGAATTATAATAGTGCTTATAAATAGTTAGAAATGATGTAACCATTGGTAACCACTTAAAATAGCCAAAATTTAAAGTATTAATCAAGAGTACCACTTTGACATTTGGAGCACCATAACTTGACAAGTTTTACTGAATTATAGCTCTTTAAAAGGTCAACACTTCTTGTCAGCTACTTAGCTTCCACCTGCATTAAAAACAAACACAAAAAACCTAGTCCCTGACTGATCAACTAGACAAAGGAAAGAGATGATGCATCACTTCTTTATTTTGAGGTCAATCCTTTATTTATTAGTTTTAATATCTGCCTATTTTAGGAGTTTAGCTTTTTTTTTTCTTTTTTTTTAATAGGCTCCACACCCAACATGGGGCTCGAAGTCATGAACCTGAGATCAAGAGTTGCATGTTCTACTGACTGAGCCAGCCAAGCGTCCCCAGGAGGTTAGCTTTAATGAGAATCCGGTAACACAAATACTTTTTCTGCAGTAGAATTATGCTGGAAAATTAAACAAAAATTGTGCCATCAGATGTAGGTCTATCCTAGTAGCTGTGCTGGTAGGATTCAACTTCTTCAAGGAGTTGTTAAGGGAACTCCATATAGATTCAGGGAGATTTGCCAGATGGACAACTGAGTTTATCATCTTTCTTTCTATGGGAAGTCCCTCTAGCATGCTACTAGATGTCTTTCTAGCAAAGCTTGTGATCAGACCATTATTTTGTTACATTTCCCATACATGTCCTCAAGCAACAAAATGTTGTCAACACAGCAGGCTGATTAAAAGACGGAGAAGTAGCACGTGGAAGCTGTGTTGCAGGAAACTTCCATCAGAGTGACCGCTGAGCGTGACATTCTTCAAGGAAATTAAATCAAGTTAGGTAAGGAAGAGTGTTCATAGGCAAACCTCTGCAATAAGTATAAAATGATGCTTTCCTCAATTTAAGCTATTTCTTTAAAAAAAAAATTTTTTTTTTTAAGTTTATTTATTTTTGACAGAGACAGAGTGCGAGCACGAGCTGGGGAGGTGCAGAGAGAGAGAGGGAGACACAGAATCGGAAGCAGGCTCCAAGCTGTCAGCACAGAGCCCGACGTGGGGCTCGAACTCACGAACCGTGAGATCATGACCTGGGCCGAAGTCGGACGCTTAATCGACTGAGCCACCCAGGCGCCCCAATTTAAGCTATTTCTTCATTTTCATATTGTTACACACGAAAGGCTATGGCATACACAAGAGTGGATAGAGACACAGGAAACGTTAACGTCATGTTAGCCATTTGTGGTGTGGCTGGTTCTCAGACTTATGTGTTACAAAGAAAACAGAAATTCTGTCTGTGTCAAAACTATTGGAATTTGAATTTTGAATTTGAAATTTACTTTTATTAAAAATGTGAAATTTGCATATTTATGGAGTCCGTTGTAAACATTTAAAAAATTGTATCTAAGTTAAAAAATGGCAAAGTAACTTTAAATATATAGCAACTTAAGCCTGAAACACCAAAATTGTACTAAGTAATTCGTACAATATGAAACTAATGTTAACAAATGTGGACTCAACGTTTATTCACTTTTATGTTGCTTTTACAACTTTTGGATTTTCATCCAATATATAAAAAGCTTGAAAGTCCTCCCATCCTTACAACAACAAAAAGCTGACAACACTGAAAATCAACCAATCTTCTTAGCAGTATTAAAGAATTGAGACCACAGGGTAGGACATTATCCCCAAAACAGGAGAGACAAGCGGTACAGACAATCACAGTTTAACAGGACCAGAAACCACCAATGGAGTCAGGAACTACTAGGAATCCTTAAAAGGGTAATATACTGTTGTTGGAGACTACGCAAGGACTAGGTTGAGAACTAAAAACTCCTGGGGGCCCAACCTTCATAGGGCCCCCACACTTTCATGAGTTTTACTTCCTGAAGCCGCTACACTTCTCACTATCAAAGAACTATCAAAGAACAATCTCCTTGTATTTACCTTCCAACAATAAGAAGGGAAAAATAACCAGTCTGAAATATGTCCACAGCATTTGTTGTCCTGAACATATGCTTACCCTCAAGGGAAACTATTTTACCAAAACCTAACCTACATGGGGAAAAAGGCGGGGGGAGGGGGGCGGGGGGGGGGGAAGTGGAGAAAAAAAGCTGAGAAGCACCTGTGAAGGTTACAGCTCAGGGGCACACATGCTAACTAAAAGAATGAGGCTTAGGGGCACCTGACTGGCTCAGTTGGTTGGAGTAGTCTTTTTTTTTTTTTATTAAAAAAAATTTTTTTAAAAATATTTTTGAGAGAGAGAGAGAGAGAGAGAGACAGAGCATGAGTGGGGGAGGGGCAGAGAGAGAGGGAGACCCAGAATTTGAAGCAGGCTCCAGGGCTCTGAGCACACAGCCCGATGCGGGTCCCGAACTCATGGAGTGTGAGATCATGACCTGAGCCGAAGTCGGACGCTCAACCGACTGAGCCACCCAGGCGTTCCAGGTTGGAATAGTCTTGATCTCGGGGTCATGAGTTCAAGCTTCACACTGGACTCAATTAAAGGAAATGCTAGAAATAAAAAAAACACTAACAGAAATGAAGAACGCCTTTGATGAGCTCATCAGCAGACTCGACATGGACATCAGTGAGCTTTAAGATATGTCAATAGGAACTTCCCAAACAGAAAGCAAAGGCAAAGAAAATGAAAAAAATAAAACCAGAATATTAAAAAACTGTGGGGGGGCGGGCGGCGCCTGGGTGGCTCAGTTGGCTAAGCGTCTGACTTCAGCTCAGGTCATGATCTCGTGGCTTGTGAGTTCGAGCCCCATGTTAGGCTCTGTGCTGACAGCTCAGAGCCTGGACCCTGCTTCTGATTCTGTCTCCCTATCTCTCTGCTCCTCCTCTGTTCACTCTCTCTCTCTTTCAAAAATTAATAAACATTAAAAACAAAAACAAAAAAAAAACTGTGGGATAATTACAAAAGGTGCAACATATGCACAACAGGAATAACAGAAGGAGAAGGGAGGAGAGAAAAGAACAGAAGAAATATTTGAAGTAATAATGGATGAGAGCTCCCAAGACTAATGACAGACAACAAACCACACATTCAGGAAGCTCAGAGATCACCAAGCATGATAAATACCAAAAAACCTACGCTTAGGCATATCATACTCAAACTGCAGAAAATCAAAGACAAAGAGAAAAACTTGAAAGATGTCAGAGGGCAAAAAACTCTTACCTAGTTAGGAACAAAGATAAAATTACATATACTTCTCTTAAAAAACCATGGGAGCAACAGGAGAGTGGAGTGAACTATTTCAAGTGTTGAAAGATAATCCTACCAACACTAAATTCTGTCTCCAGAGCAACTGTCCTTCAAAAGTGAAGGAGAAATAAAGACTTTCCTAGACAAACAAAAATTGAGGAATTTGTCACCAGCAGACCTGCCTTGCAAGAAAAATTAAAAGAAGTTCTTCAGAGAGAAGGAAAATGACAACGATCAGAAATTTGGATCTACATAATGAAAGAGCACTTGAAAAGGAATAAATGGAAGATAAAATATTATCTTAAGAGTAAGAGTGGCGCCTGGGTGGCTCAGTCGGTTACACGTTCTACTTTGGCTCAGGTCATGATCTCATGGTTCATGAGTTCAAGCCCCACATCAGGCTCTGTGCCTGGAGCCTTCCTCAGATTCTGTGTCTCCCACTTGTACTCTGTCTCTCTCTCTCTCAAAAATAATTAAATATTTTTAAAAATTTAAGAGAAAGTGTCTTTTTTTTATAGTTTATTTGAGAGAGTGAGAGAGAGAGAGAGAGAGAGAGAGAGCATGTGCATGAGTGGGGGAGGAGCAGAGTAGGGGAGGAGAGAGAATCCCAAGCAGGCTCCTCTGTGCTGTCAGCACAGAGCCCGACATGGGACTCAATTCCACAAACCATAACATCATGACCTGGCTGAAATCAACAGTCAGACACTTATCTGACTGAGCCATCCAGGCGCCCCTAACAGATAACATCTTGTTTGAAATGATAATAGCAAGGATATACTAGATGATTATAGTTTATGAGTAAATGTATGGCAGCAATGTTAAAAGGGACAGAGAAAAGGAATTGTGTTATATAACGGGAACATTATATAAATGACCGTGCCTGGTCATGCCTGGTCTGGCTGGTTTATTCTGTTGTAAAGTACTGGTACTACTTGTGAAGTGGTACAGTGCTATTTGAAAGTGGACTTAAATTAGTTGTAAATGCACATTGCAAGTTCTAGAGCAACCACTAAAATAAAAAAAAAAAAATAAGTACAATTGATATGCTGAGAGAAAATGGAATCACATAAGATGCTCGACTAAAAGCAGAAAAAGCAGAAGGCAAAAAAATAAAGAACAAGGGCAACAAATAGATAACAATTATAAATATAATTACATCAATAATAGACATATTATTACATATATATGACTCAATGATAGGTTGTCTAAAACTAACCCACAGTTTTTTTCTAATTTATTAAAGTAATTTCTATGCCCAATGTGGGGTGTGAACTCATGACCCCAAGATCAAGAGTCGCATGCTCTACTGACCTGAGCCAGCCAGGCACCACAACACATCCACTTTAAATATCAAGACACAGGGGCACTTGGCTGGCTCAGTCAGTGGAGCATGAGACTCTTGATCTTGGGCTTGTGACTTTGAGCCCCACGTTGGATGTAGAGATTACTTAAAAATTTTTTTAAAAATCTTTACAGGGCACCTGAGTGGCTCAGTCGGTTAAGCATCCGACTTCAGCTCAGGTCATGATCTCACCATTCATGAGTTTGAGCCCCGCATCAGGTTCTGAGCCTGGAGCCTGCTTCAGATTCTGTGTCTCCCTCTCTCTCCTCCCCTGCCCTGCTCACGCTGCCTCTCTATCAAAAATAAATAAACATTAAAGAATAAATAAATAACAACTATGTGAATGGAACTAGAGGGTATTATGCTAAGTGAAATTAGTCAGAGAAAGACAAGTATCACACAACTTTACTCATATGAGGACTTTAAGACACAGAACAGATGAACACAAGGGAAGGGAAGCAAAAATAATATAAAAACAGGGAGGGGGACAAAACATAAAAGACATGTAAATATGAAGAACAAACATAGGGTTATTGGAGGGGTTATAGGAGGGGGGATGGGCTAAATGGGTAAGGGGCATTAAGGAATCTATCCCTGAAATCATTGTTGTACTATATGCTAACTAACTTGGATGTATATTAAAATTTTTTTTAAAAATCCAAAAATCAATCAATAAATAAAAAAGAAATCTTTAAACAAATAAAGACACAGACTAAAGTGATGGAGAAATATATATATACATACACACACACACACTATATATATATATATATATATATACACACACACACACACACACTATATATATATACACACTATATATGTATATACACTATATATACATATACACACTATATATATATATATACACTATATATACATAGTGTATATATACACTATGAAAAAGGGTTTCATTCTCCACAAGATACAACAATTCCTAATGTGTATGCATCTAACATTAGAGCATCAAAATATGAGGCAAAAACTGATAGAAATGTTTTCAGAAATAGACAAATCCACTATTATAGTTGGAGATTTCAATGCCCCTATATCAGAAACAGATCCAGAGAGCAACAGAAGAAAATCAACATGATATAGTTGAATTAAATAGCATTATCAACTGGACCTAGTTGATATATATACAGTATTTTATCCAATACAGTACAAAGTATTGTATATATTGGATAGAGTATTCCGAACAGCAGAATATATATTCTTCTCAAGCTCATATGGAACATCACCAGGAGAGACCACATTCTGGGCTATAAAACACACCTTAACAAATGTAAAAGAATAGACATCATACAAACAATGCTCTCAGGCCAAAATGGAATTAAACTAGAAATAATAAAGAAGAGTCAGAAAATCCCAAAGTATTTGGAGATTAAACAATACGGTTCTAAATAACACACGTGCTAAAGAAGTCTCAACAGAAATTTTAAAATATTTTGAACTAAATGAAAAAAAAAAATACAACTGCTGTGTAGTAAAGAACTTGGCTGTACTTTGTCCCTAGTTCCTGGGAAGGAGCCTCTGTATCCTTGAAATTTCTTGAGTGATAGGAGTGTCTGTTATTTACAATGGGATCTGATAGTTTACATTATTGAGGTGACGTAGACAGGTTATGCTAAGGAGATGAGTCAGGATGGGCTGGCCACACCGAAGGACGAACTATGTGAGTAGAGGGTTGGGGCTCTGATATTAGCTTGACCTCTGGAGAAGGGAGAGGAACTAGAGAGGAGTTCAACTATATGGTCAATGAGTCGATCAATCATGACCATATAATTAAACCCTAATAAAAACTCTGGCTTAGGTGAGCTTCCCTGGTTAACAATACTTTGTGTATAATTGATGTGTAAGGAGGTGACATGCCTAGACTCCGTGGGAAGAGGACACTAGACGTTAAGTGTTTGGGGTGGGGGGGAGAAAGGCAATTGTAATTCTTTAAGTATTAAATTAACTAATTAGTTTGTTTACTTATTTTTGAGGGAGAGCATGCGAGTGCAAGCACAGCTCAATCTCACGACTGTGAGATCATGACCTGAGACTCATCATGACTCTGAGACTCATGATCTGAAATCAAGAGTCAGACACTTAACCGAGCTACCTAGGTGCCTCTAAGTTTGAAATTTAAACGCAAACAAAATGATATTAAATCTACCTTCTTTACTACATTTTGTAGGACTTCATTTATATGAAATGTCAAAAACAGACAATCTACAAAAAAAGTAGAAAGTGGAGTAGTGGCTGCCTAGGGCTTGGGAGGACTAGGAGCTGGAGGGTAAGGGGCTGAGGGGTCCCTTTGGGGTAATGAAAATGTTTTCAACCTAACTGTGGTGATGGATGTACAACTTTTGTGAATATGCAAATTCAAAGCCACTGAATTGTACACTTTAAAGGGGTGATCTGTATGGTATGCAAATGTTAACTCAAAAAAGCTGCTGAAAAAAATACTTGATCAAGAAAAAGAAGGGGCGCCTGGGTGGCTATTCGGTTACGCATCTGACTTCAGCTCAGCTCATGATTCTGTGATTCGTAGGTTCTAGCCCCACATCGGGCTCTGTGCTGACAGCTCAGAGCCTGGAGCCTGCTTCAGATTCTGTGTCTCCCTTTCTCTCTGCCCCTCCCCACTCACATTCTGTCTCTCTCTCCTTCAAAAATAAATAAAACATTTGAAAGAAAGAAAGAAAGAAAGAAAGAAAGAAAGAAAGAAAGAAAGAAAGAAAAGGCAAGCAACAGATTGGGAAAAAGTATTTGCAGAAGACACATCTAGTAAAGGACCAAAATATACAAAGACATTGTCACAACACTGACAATGCCAAATGATGGCGAGGATATGGATAACAGGAACTTTTGTTCATTGCTGATGGGAATGTAAAATGGTACAGCTACTTTAGAAGAGTTTGTCAGTTACTTATAAAACTAAATATACTCTTACCACACACTCTGTTGGTATTTCCCAAGTGTATTTACCCATACACTCCTTGGTATTTACCCAAAGGAGTTGAAAACTTATGACCACACAAAAATCAGCACATAGATGTTTACAGCAGCATTATTCCTAACTGCCCAAACTTGGAAGCAACCAAGATGTCCATGAGTAAGTAAATGGATCAATAAACTGTGGTACATCCAGACAATGGAATACTATTTAGCACTACATGGAAATGAACTATTAAATGAGTCATGAGAAGACATGGAGGAATCTACAATGCATATTACTAACTGAAAGAAGCCGACCTGAAAAGGCTACACACTGTAAGATTCCAACTACATGATCTTCAGGAAAAGGTAAAACTAGGGAGATAGTAAAAAGGTCAGTGGTTGTCAGAGGCTAGAGGGAAGGGAGGTTGTCAGAGGCTAGAGGGAAGGGAGGAGGGAGCACAGAGAATTTCTGGGGCAGTGAAACTACTCTGTACAATACTATAATATGGATACTTATCATACATTCGTTCAAACCTACAGAAAAAGTACAATGCTGAGTTAGCCATAATGTAAACAATGGATTCTGGGAGATAATGACGTGTCAGTGTAGGTTGATCAATTATAACAAATGTACAACTCTTGTAGAGAATGTTGGTAATAGGAGAGGCTGTGCATTTGTGGGGGTTGGTTGTTATGGGAAAACTCTGTACTTTCCTCTCAAATTTGCTGTCAACCTAAAACTCTCAAAAATAAAGTCTATTAAGAAAAAGCACAAACAAGAAATGAAACAAAATGATTAAAAGGCATACAGATACATGTAACTATTAAATCTATTAAGAAAGCAACAAACAAAAACAAAACCAAAAACACCCCACTTGCTTTGTTGAAAACCCAGCTTGTGGATTTAAAAAAAAATTGATGTTTAATATCAGTATACACTAAAAATGTAAGAGACAGATGGTAAGAGTCAATGATAAGAACAAGGGCCAAAGAGTACACATGAAGGCAGGTGGGCAGTACATCCAATTATAATGTAATATAAAAATACTTTATAAACATTTAGTCACCACTGAAGCTTGAAAGTTTTACATATAATTCTGATGTACTTCAGAGTGCGTGGAAACTTACAAAGTTAAGATGATCTTATCGGTAGAAAAGATATTCTAAACCAGCTTAGCCAAAAGAAGCATTTTGATTGCCTAATTTAACTTTGTAAAGGAGAAGTAAATCTTATGGCTGGTCTCTGTAAACCTCACAGCTGGAACATTCTAACAGCACCTTGCAGTTACCAGTGATCAAAGTAAGTTACTTTATATACTAAACTTAGAATTTCATAATAGAAATAATGCAACGCCGGGAGGTGCGGTTATCATGAAATAATTACACTCCTGGGAGATTACAGGCACAAGGCTGTACCCCAGGGGTGTGATTATCCCATGATAACCACATCCACTGAAATTGCATTATTGCAAAAATAATCTCTATTCACTGGTGAGACATTATTCAATAGGTGATTTTTTAAAATGAAAAGATTTTTTAGCTTGAATCAGCAAGTGGATTAGGAAATTGGCCAGTTTATTTTTCACTGCATTCAAATTCAGGATACAACATCATTATTATTTGCTTTCCTATTTGATATACTAGAGTTTTTTATTTTGTTTCTGAGAATCCTTTAAGAGTTTCTATTAGTGTTAGTTAAGTGGCACTGCTAAATGCAGGTCAAACTTCAAACGTATTAACTGAGCAATAAAATTTTAAATAATTTACTTTTATGTACAAAATTTTTAATTCTTCTAATACTCACTTAAAAACTATAAATATATAACCACTGTTAATATATTCGTCTATCTCCTGCCAGTCATTTTTCTACAAGTATCTGTCTATATGTCTACCTAAAGACAGCAAGAGAAACATGAATGGAATCCATGTAGCTACTTTGTCTTACAATTTGCATTTTTAATTTGACCAAATGTTGTAAACAACATCCATATTATTAAGAGATCTTCATATCATATCAATTGTTCTTACATACAGCTGAAGCTGATGGTTCTCAACCTTGACAGTGCATCAGAAATAGATCAGTAACTTTCATCATCTTCTGTGGTATCACAGATGGTGAAAGTTACTGATCTATTTTTACCATAATTTTATCATAGAGTTCAGTGTGTTGAGATATTCTCAGATGAGTAAGATACAGGATTTAAGAAATTAAAAATATCCTGTGTATTTACCAGTATTTGTTCTCACATTTATATTTGTCAGTTTTAAAGGAAAAATTGGAAATGGAAATTTTCCTAATGCCTTTTTCTATAAAGAGGCAAAGAATTAATTCAGTCTGCTAGTTATTTCTCATCATGAATATGCTTTTTACGACACACCAGTAACTCTTTCCTTTCTTCAGCTGTTCCAACTATTCTGAAAATAAATTTAATACAGGAGAACAAAGGGAAACATCAACCTTCTCAAAAATACAAGAGATATTCAACGTTTGAAAAGCCAAATCTTGTTTCTTTCCCATTTTTAAAAAAGTTTTTTATTTTAGAGAGAGAAAGAAAGAGTGCGAGCAAGGAAGAGGAGCAGAGGAAGAGAGAGAGAGAATCCCAAGCAGGCTCCCCATTGGCAGTGCAGAGCCCGACGACCCGGGGATCATGACTTGAGCCAAAATCAAAAGTCAGAGGCTCAACCGATTGAGCCACCCAGGTGCCCCAGTTTCTTTTCCAATGTTAATCACACATTTTAATATAAAAGTAAAGACAGTCACATGTTATTTCACCAAATTATTAACTATTTCGTCTTCCATGTTTCCTTCCAGTCCTAATGTATATGCATGTAGCTTTATATTATCAGAATCATAATGTAGATTCAATTAGTAATCCTTAATTCACTAAATATATCAACAATTAATTTGGCAATTCCTCTAGGACTGGATATTTAATTTACAACAGGAAAAAATTAGAAATGATACTAAAATGAATATTTCCCTTAAAAAAAAGCTCTTTTAGCACATTATCATTTTTCCTTCTCCGTACTTTTCCCTTTCCAAACACACACACACACACACGCACACACACACTACACCACACCACACCCACCCAGAATATTCTATGGCATCATTTTTGCCTAAACCTGTTTTCCCAAACTTTCAGATCATCACCATCTTCTAGGGTGAGAGTCTCAGAATCCTCTCAGTACTCTGATTCAATAGGGCCTTGGGAACCAATACCTTTAACAAAAGACTCAAGTGATCCTTTACATCAGGCAAGTTTGGGAAAAGATGGCTGTAGTGTCCAATGGCAAAACTTGTTGAGTCATTCAAATCTGGTTCTGTTCATTCATGGTCATCCAAGATAAATCTTCTATGCTTGTTTTTCTTCTGGTCTTTCTTTCTGGCCCATCTTTCTAACTGTTTCAATCTTAATAATTCCTCAAAGGTCATTGTAGTCCTGTCTCCCCTATTAACAGTTACTCTCTATTAAATAGATTCTTATACAATGATTAGATTGTAAACTAGGAGTACAACCCTTATCTTTGATGAGGTTGGAACAGAGAAGTTCAAAAAATAAAGCTTAAGGCTGATATGTGGGATGTCAAATACATAGTGCCAAATAAAATTATCTCATAAAGTAAAAAAGAAATTTAGTAGTTCTAAGAATTAATTTTCATATAGGGCACTTAATCAGTGCGCCATTCTTTCACTATCAAAGGCAGAGCTTCTAAAATCTTACAGATTTATGGGGCGCCTGGGTGGCTCAGTTGTTTGGGCCTCAGACTTCGGCTCAGGTCATGATCTCACAGCTCGTGAGTTTGAGCCCCGTATCGGGCTCTGTGCTGACAGCTCAGAGCCTGGAGCCTGCTTTGGATTCTCTCTCTGCCCCTCCCCTGCTTGTGTTTTCTTTCTTTCTTTCTCTCTCTCTCTCTCTCTCTCTCTCTCTCTCTCTCTCTCTCTCAAAAATAAACAAACACTGAAAAAAATTTAAAATCTCATAGATTTGGGGTGCCTGGGTGGCTCAGTTGGCTGAACATCCAACTCTTAATTTTGGCTGAGGTCATGATCTCACGGTTCGTGGGACTGAGCCCTACATCAGGCTCTGCACTGACAACAAGGAGACTGCTTGGGATTCTCTCTCTCCCTCCCTCTCTCTGCCTCTCCCCTGTTTGGGCATGCTCTCTCTCTCTCTCTCAAAAAGATAAACTGAAAAAAATAAATAAAATTTGACAGATTTCAAAAATAACTTGATTCAAAAAGGTCATTTTAACTTTTTTTAAAAAGTTTATTTATTTTGAGAGAGAGAGCAAGCAAGCAAGCAGGGGAAGGGGAGAGAGAGAGAATCCCAAACAGGCTCCACACTGTCAGCAGAGCCCAATGCAGGGCTCGATCCCACGAACCATGAGATCCTGACCTGAGCCAAAGTCAGACACTCAACTGAGCCACCCAGGCACCCTGGTTGTTTTATCTTTTAACCTTACATACTTTTTTTTTTCCTACATACTTTTAAACAATATTGCTTCTTAACTTTTTTTACTTGATATACCTTAGTATATCCTTATATGTCAACATAGACATACAGCTCTATTCACCTGTTTATATCTTATGACTATATGGTATTCCATTTGGGGGGGATGTACCATAATTTATTTTAAAAAAGAAATGCTTATTATATGCCAGGCACTATTGCAAGCACTCCACATTAACTTGTTTAGCTCTCATGACCACCTTATGAGGTAGGTACGAGAATATCTATTTCATAGACATTAGCAGACACACAGCAGTTAAGTAGCTTGCTTGAAAATACAGGCCTACTAAGTAGCAGAGCAGATGTTCCAAATCAGCATCTAGGAGGCCCCACAGTCCCACGGTCTGTGCTCTTAACCACTATGCATACTGCCTCTCAGAGTCTATGGCTCCCAATTCTAGAAGGCCGTTCCTTCTGGAGGCACCTGGGTTGCTCAGTCAGTTAAGCATCCGGACTCTGGATTTTGGCTCAGATCTCATGATCTCACAGTTTGTGAGTCTGAGCCCTGCATTGGGCTCTGCACACACAGCACAGAGCCTGCTTAGGATTCTCTCTCTCTGCACGTGCTGTGTGCACATACATGCTCTTTCTCTCTCAAAATAAATAAACTTAGAAAAAAAAAAAAAAAAAGGCCATTCCTTGTACGATGCCAACTGCTCTTCTCCCAGATTTTACGTGGTTGTACCTTTCCTGTCATTTAAGTCGCAGTTTAACATCAGTTCCTCAGAGGGGGCCGTTCCTGACTGCTTAATACAAAATTACTCACCATTTACCTCTCATCACAGTATCCAATTTAATTTTAATCACAGAACTTATAAATACCCAGTATTTTCTTACCAGTTTATTTTGTGTCATTTCAATGTAATGAAAGTAAAGACATTTCCTTGTCTTGATATTATTGTATTCTAGACCCTAGAAAAATGCCTGGCAGAGAGTAAGTGCTCCATAAATGGTTGCTGAATAAATGAGTGAGTTTATTTTACCAAGCTCTTATGGATGGACATTCAGGTTTGTTCCTGATATTTCAGTACCATAAACCTTTGAGCATCTACCTTATCACTTTCTTATTATAAAAACAATTTTTTTTAATGTTATTTATTTTTGAGAGAGAGAAGCAGAGCTCGAGGGGCAGAGAGCAAGGGAGACACAGAATCCTAAGCAGGCTCCAGGCTCTGAGCTGTCAGCACAGAGCCTGACACGGGGCTTGAACCCATGGACCATGAGATCATGACCTCAGCTGGACACTTAACTGACTGAACCATCCAGGCGCCCCCACTTTCTTATTATAAATTCTTGGAAGCTGAATTTCTAGGTAAAAGGATATGCATGTTTTTAAGTCTTTTGATACCTATCGTCAAATGACTTTAAAAATGGTGTTCCAATTTATCAACAGTGGATTAAAATTCATTTTACCACACTTGCTCCAACACCAGATGTATTCTTTTAAATCTTTGCCAAATTTAATAGGTAAAAAAAGATAATATGTTATTTTAGTTTTCATTTCTTTGGTTACTAATGCTGTTGAAAATGTCCTCATAGGTTTAATGGCCATTTGGATTCCTCCTTTTGTCCTTTGCTCTTTTGCGTTTGTATGTTCGTCTTTACCATATTGACTTGAAAGGACATTTTATATACTAGGAATGTTAACTATAGTATTTCAATAAAGTTAATACTTTCTACCCTCTACCACTCTACTGCTCAATTCATTTAGACACAGATAAAGAATCACTAATTTGCAGATATCACAAGTTGGGTTACATATATGTTAAAACTTGTTAGGAACCAAAAAATAAGAGTATTTTTTTTACTTTGTTCACTTTATTTTGAAAAAGTTCATTTGATTGCAGAATAGTACTACAGTACAACTGTACCACAAATGGGGTGTAAAAATTTTGTATAAAATGAATGATTACTTCAAGGTTTATGAATATAAATGCATGGCTGGAGATGAGCTAATAACCAGCTTCATTATATGTGAGTTCACTGTTTCCAATACTTTTAAAAATAGATTAAGTAAATAGCACAAGTTCTTCCGGTTGTTATAGACTTTCTAATATAGAATCAAGACAGGGGCGCCTGGGTGGCTCAGTCGGTTGAGTGTCCGACTTCAGCCCAGGCCATGGTCTCAGTTTTGTGGGTTTGAGCTCCACATCAGGCTCTGTGCTGACAGCTCAGAGCCTGGAGCCTGCTTCAGATTCTGTGTCTCTCTCTCTCTTTCTCTCTCTGCCCCTCCACCACTTCCACTCTGTGTCTCTCTCTCAAAAATAAACATTAAAAATTTTTTTTTAAAGAACATATAGAATCAAGATAAAGTAGGGGTGCCTGGCTGGCTCAGCTGGTAGCATGTGACTCTTGATCTTGGGATTGGGAGTTTGAGCCCCATGTTGGGTGTAGAGATTACTTCAATAAATAAATCTTTAAAAAACAAAAAAAAAAGAATCGAGGGGTGCATGGGTGGTTCAGTTGGTTAAGCGTCCAACCCTTGATTTCAGCTCAAGTCATGATCTCAAAGTCGTGAGATTGAGCCCCATGTCCGGCTCTGAGCTGGACGTGGAACCTGCTTAAGATTCTCTCTCCCGGGGCGCCTGGGTGGCTCAGTCGGTTAAGCGTCCGACTTCAGCTCAGGTCACGATCTCGCGGTCCGTGAGTTCGAGCCCCACGTCGGGCTCTGGGCTGATGGCTCAGAGCCTGGAGCCTGCTTCCGATTCTGTGTCTCCCTCTCTCTCTCTGCCCCTCCCCCATTCATGCTCTGTCTCTCTCTGTCTCAAAAATAAATAAAAAAAAAAAAAAAAAAAAAAAAGATTCTCTCTCCCCCCCACCCCTCTTCCACTCACACACTCTCTCTCAAAAAAAAGTTAAAAAAAAAAAAAAAGAATGAAAGCAAGTCTGTTGATTACTAAATAAAAGGCTAAGTCTGGAATCTATCCTCATTCTCTCAGAAGCAGGATCAAAGTAAGACTAGGCTGGGGAACAAAGACAGCTACCACCACTGCCTGCCGCTAGCCGATACGGAAGTCATGCAGTTGTAAGGGCACCGCAAGGCTGGAGTGAAGGAAAAGTGAGCAAGGTGCAACCCCTTCCAGAAAACATATATACCTTTCAGATATAAACATCAGGTTTCTATTACTACTAAAATTAATAGTCAGAAATACTTAAGCCAATGGGTTCCTCATATATGCTCTAGTGTACTCCCATGTTCTTTAGGGGTTTATTTATTTTGGGGGCTCTCCTTTCACCATCTGAGTGGGGGCAGGTGAGGAAGGAACATCAGTATGTGGATTTTAAGAGTACCTGCACTGTGTCATCAGTGGAACATTCTTTCGTCAGAGATTGCCAGACCAAGGTCTCTACCAACATTCTCTCACCACTGAGCAAATAGTTTCCCTCTACTTAAAATGTGGTTTCTTAATCTTTTTTAGAGGAGTAAGGATTAAAAAAAAAAAATCAATTTTAATATTTTTATCTGTGTACTTCTTCTACCCATTCTAACATCCATAACACCATTAAAGAAACAGTGTCAGGGGGCTCCTGGGTGGCTCAGTGGGTTGAGTGTCCCATTCTTGATTTTGCCTCAGGTCATGATCCCAGGGTCATGGGATTGAGCCCTGAATTGGGCTCTATGCTGAGCATGGAGCCTACTTAAGATTCCCCCGCATCCCTCTGTCTCTCTCCCTCTGCCCCTTTCCCAGCTTGTACTCTCTTTCCCTCTCTAAAAAAAAAAAAAAAAAAAAAAAGAGAGAGAGAGAGACAGAGAGAAAGAAACAGTGTCAAACTTGACAATGATTTTTTTTTTTAATTTTTAAGTTTATTTATTTATTTTGAGAGAGAGAGAGAGCAAGCTGGGGAGGGGCAGAAAGGGAGAGAGAGAATCCCAAGCAGGCTCTGCACTGTCAGCACAGACACACAAAACAAGCCATGAGATCATGACCTGAGCCGAAACCAAGAGTTGGACGCTTAACCGACTGAGCCACCCAGGCGCCCCTCTTTTTTTTTTTTAACTTCATTTATTTTGAGAGAGACAGAGAGTACAAGTGGGGGAAGGGCAGAGAGAGAGGGAGAGAGAGAGAGAGAGAGAGAGAATGCCAAGCGGGCTCCGCACTGTTTGTGCAGAGCCTGATGAGGGGCTCGAACCCACACACTGTGAGATCATGACCTGAGCTGAAGTTGGGTACTTAACCAACTGAGCCACCCAGGCATCCCTGATATTTAACATCTTTTAAAATTCAGTTTTGATTTTATCTGTGAACTAAATGAGGCAATTGCTGAGTCTTTTCATCAGCCTACATTTACAATTCAGGGGAACATGAATATGAGAAAGAACCATTTCTTCCTTCTATTTTTTAGGTTACTAACCTGATGAACTATGCTTAATACCTTTTTTTTTTTTTTAATAATGTTTATTCTATTTTTGAGAGAGAGAGAGCACAAGAGGGGGAGGTGCAGAGAGAGAGGGAGAGGATCCAAAGCAGGCTCTGTGCTGATAGCAGAGAGCCGGACTCAGGCCTTGAACTCACCAACCATGAGATCATGACCTGAGCCAAAGTTGATGCTCAAGTGACTGAGCCATCCAGGTACCCCTGTCCCAGTATTTTACCTTTAATATCAAGTTTATAGGGCCCTTGGCTAGAAAAATTAAATTAAATTCTAACACATAGCATTTAAAATTTAAAATATATGAGCTTCCCATTGACCATGATATTTTGGGTACATATCTTTGTCAAAACAAACAAACCAACCAAAGGAAAACAATATCCAGAAATATTAAAGAAAAATGCTGTTTGTCCTTGATACAAATTATAAAACAAATAAATCATCTCTAGTGCATACCTGAGCCATCAGTGGGAACTGAACTTGCATTTATTCCAGAAAGACCAAATAAAGGACATTCTCGATCTGTGTTGACATGACCCCACTTGTGACATTTAATGCACCTCACATTTCGAACCTGAGAAATAGTGAACATTATTTTAGTTATTAAAATACTGAGACTCTAAGCAATGTTCAAATCCCTACTCCTTGGCAGAGTTTAAGGTAAATTACTTTTCATTTTTAAAAGATTTCCAGGGAAAGAGATTCTGTAACTATTTTGGTAATTTAACATAAATACTAAAACCTTTTATAAATTCTGCCTAAAAGCTAAACTGAATACTATCTCTTTTTGACTGTTACTTGGTGGTAACAAAACAATGTGATCCAAAGAGAAATGGTAAAATATCAAAAAGGAATTACGTCATGGCTTAAACTCAAATTCTTTAATTTAAAAAGGTTAATCTTTGGGGCACCTGGGTAGCTCGGTTGGTTAAGTGTCTGACTTCGGCTCAGGTCACGATCTCATGGTCCATGGGTTCAAACCCCATGTCGGGCTCTGTGCTGACAGCTCAGAGCCTGGAGCCTGCTTCGGATTCTGTGTCTCCCTCTCTCTCTGACCCTCCCCCACTCACGCTCTATCTCCCTCTGTCTCTAAAAAATAAACAAACATTTAAAAAATAAATAAATAAGTTAATCTTTAAAGTTTCAGTTTCCTAACCAGGGTTTGGCAAACTTCTTCTGTGAAGGACCAGATATTAAGTATGTAAGACTTTATGGGCCAGAGGTATCTGTTGCAATTACTCAACTCTGCCAATGTAGCAGGAAAGCAGCCACAGACAATATGAATAAGGAAGGCAGGACTCCAAAAAATGTTTTTTCTAACAAGAATGTGGCCCTCTGGTGATACTATGTTTGGGTTCTAAAAAAATAGTTTTACACCTTTTCTTGATCTTGAGCTAATTCTCTAAATTCCTGAAAACTGAAGAGACCCTTATCATTACAACCCTCAGTACAAAACTTTGATTCCTACCTTTTTTTTTTTTTAAACAGGAGAAAATCAAATTTAATAGACATACATACAGGGAATCTACATAGACATGAAATCTTTTATCAACCTACTACACTTAATGTTTTCTCCTCTAAGTCCTTTTACTGTCTGATATAAATCAAAACAACAGAGCCCTTTCTCAGCTTAAATACCTTTTGGACAACAATAAAGAAGTATTTATTAAGTAGAAATTATTCTTATAGAGTAAAATATGGGTCACTTGCCTGAATACCAAAGGGCTGATCTCTGATGTTCATGTCATCTTTGGCATATCTATTAAGTAGAGAAAATGTACAAACACAATATTAAGAACAATTTAATAAACAGCAGTTATTCTGAAAATAGTTCTCTAGTTCTAAAAACATTATAAAATGTATAACACAGAACTATGAAATCTACTTAGTATTTCCAGACATCACTTCATATTAAGTGTCCAGTTTGATGATTTGTGATTAAAAAAATGAAAAACTATTTAAATTAAAGTCTATGATCAAGGGGCACCTAGGTGGCTCAGTCAGTTAAGTGTCTGACTGTGGCTCAGGTCATGATCTCGCAGTTCATGGATCTGAGCTCTGCATCACGGGGGAGCCCGCTTAGGATTCTCTCTCTCCCTTTTGCTCTCTGCCCCTCCCCCACAGATGCACGCTCTCTCTCTTTCTCTCTCTCAAAATAAATAAATAAACTTAAAAAAAGTCTATGATCAAATAAACTGTATAAGACAAATCACATAAAATACATTTTCACATTAGTTGCCTTCTCTAGTGAACAAGAAGGCAACCTAAGATGGGAGATCAGATAAAGCTGGTGATAATATATTTTATCTTACAAGAAAACTGGTTCTTACTTTTCCCTTGGAGCTCCTTTCTGCCATTCAAATTTGTATTCAGTCTCTCCTTCTGTTTCTTCTTTCTAAAAACATTCATTAGGAAGTCTTTCAACTTTTCCATTAAATTACAATCTATTGCAAGTAAATCTAAACACAGAAAATAGTACCTTACCTCTTTGTTTTCTTGATTGCATATCAAAATATGGGTGAAAAAAAAAAGGTCAAGTTAAAACCTTCAACATTCAAGTTGGCTATCCACACTATACTATAGTATGATGTCATAGCACTTAATTGTAACTTGTAAGAATTTATTGGTTTGACTTTTTTTTCCTTCTTTCACATGATAAAATTCAAATCTCTAAAGAATAAATACAATATTGAATGAGACAGCATGTAATAAGCACATTAATTCCTAATTTTTAAGCTTTTATATTTTTCACTGACAGAATATTATACTTTCTATTCATATCAGTAAGGACTAAAGATATATACACAAATTATAAAAGAAGAAATGCACTTCTGTTGATATTGACTTTTTTCCTCTTCAAAGATCAAGTCATTTAAAAAGTCATCATGAAATACTACTAGACAAATATTTTTAGTATTTATTCAATTGTATTGATTACAGTATTTTTAAATTATCTTTACAGAATAACAGCCATTTTAAAAAATGAAGAGCAACTTTAAAAAAATGTCTGTGATAGCAGTTCTATCTTTAGCTGCAAACACATCAAAGACATTAAAAAAAAAAAAAAGCAAATGAGGCAAGTACCTTTTTTAGCTCCTGGTGGGGCCTCGTACATGAAATTAAGGCCATTCTTTACACGCTCATCTCCCATAAGCAACCTAAATGAAATAAGAAATAAAGTTAACAATTTTATGTAGGAGGAAAAAAATTACAGAATAACTGTTCCCCATCTCCAAAATCCCTAAAGGAATTAATAGAAAATATTTTTGTTAGGGAGAAAGTTCCAAAACTTTATTTCACTGATGAGATAACATCTGAAATACATGAATGGAAATTCAAACAGTGCTGCCCCTTTAGTAACTGGCTTTAAGTTCTGAGACTTTCTCGTTACCTGAGAGATCCTCGCCCTCCCAGAAGGAAAGGGGAAAAATGCCATGGTCACTCTTACATGCTTTTCTTAAACTTTGAAATGCTATGGAAATAATGACAGCTTTGAAATCCTATATGCCAGCACAAATTTGGAATTAAGTTAAATAGTGCCAACATTTTTTCTTAATTGTGAGGGATCAAACAGTTTTGGAAAAATGAGTCTCTCTGGAATTTCTTTAAAAGTCAAATCCAATTAATGCTTGTAATAAAAGTCAAAGTCAATAGGAGAATCACATTCTTTGATGAGGCCGAAGAAGAGAGTATAGTTTAGAGATATTCTACAACAGGTTAATTACTATGATGGAATCAATGTCTGCAGCACCTCAAAAATCATTTTCTTTTTAGTTCTGTTTTAACACTGAAAGTTCTCAGTTTAGGTTCTGTTTAGAGAGATAACGCTATGATTTTTTTTTTTTTTTAAGCTCGGCAATAAATTGAAGGGCTGGTTGAATTAAAGTTTTGATTCATAAGATCCAAGTAAAGTACTGATAATAAAGATGAAAGCTAAAGAGTGAATAGAATTTCCTCTTATATTTGAAAAAGGCAATCACAAAGGATTACATAATTATAATTCTTCTCTTATTTCCATTGGAATTTATAAAGAACTGTTACCAAAAGAAAAAAAAAAAAAAGGAAGAGAGCAAAAAGATGACAGGATCTATATCCATACAATGGAATATTATTTTGCAATAAAAAGAAATGAACTACACGCTACAAAATAGATGAACTTCAAAAACATTATACTAAGTGAAAGAAGCCAGTCACAAAAGACCATTTATATGTATGATCCCATTTATATGAGATGTCCAGAATAGGCAAATCTATAGAGACAGAAAATAAATTAGTGACTGCTTAAGGTGGAGAAGTAGAAGGGACAGGGTGTGGGAACGGGAAGTAACTGCTAATGGGTACAATATTTCCTTTTTGGATGATGAAAATGTTCTGATATTAGATTAGGGTGATGGCTCCAAGACTCTGTAAATATATATACTTAAAACAATATACCTTTTAACAAGTGTGCAAATCATATCTTCAAATAACAACATTTTAAAAATTAAAATCAAGCACGTGAAAAGCTCAACATCTGGTTATTAGAGAAGCACAAATCAAGACCATGAGATACCACTTCACACTAAGTAGAATGGCTATTATTTAAAAAAAAAAAAAAAAAGGAAAATGGGGTGCCTGGGTGGCTTGGTTGGTTGAGCATCTGACTCTTGGTTTTGGCTCACGTCATGATCTTGCAGTTTGTGAGCTCGAGCCCCGCGTCGGGCTCCGGGCTGATGGTGGGTGCTAAGCTTGCTTGGGATTCTCTCTCTTCCTCTCTCTCTGCCTCTCCCCTGCTCTCTCTCTCTCTCTCAGAAATAAATAAACTTTATAAAAATTTTTTAAAAAAGGAAAATAAGAAACATTGACGAGGATGTGGAGAAAATGGAATCCGTGGACACTACTGATGGGAATGTAAGATGGTGCAGCCACTATGGAAGAGAGTTTGGTGGTTCTTCAAAAGCTAAATACAGAATCACTATACGATCCAGCAAATCCACTCCTAGGTATATACCTAAAGGAACTGAAAGTAGGGACTTGAACAGATAGATATTTGCATGCCAATGCTTATAGCAGCATAACTCATAATAGCCAAAAGGTAGAAGCAACCCAAGTGTCCATCCAGGGGTGGATAGAGAAACAAAATATGGTGTATACATATAATGGAACATTATTTAGCCATAAAACAAAAAAAGGTCTGATACATGCTACAATATGGATCAATCTTGAACACACTGTGCTAAGTGAAATAAGCCACACACAAAGAGATAAATATTTCATGAGTCCACTTATATGAGGCGCCTGTAACAGGCAAATTCATTTTTACTCTAGAAAGTAAAATAGTGGTTACCAAGGGCAGAAGGGAGGCGGAATACAGAGTTACTGTTAAATAGGTATAGAGTTTCTATTTGGTGTAATGGAAAAAATTCTGGAAATAGTAGTGATCGTACACAACACTGTTAATGTAATTAATGCTGTGAACTGTACACTTAAAAAATGTTATATATATTTTACCCCTGCAAAAAAGCATTTTGTTTATACTGACATAAAAATAACATAAAATCAAAACTGGAAGATCCAATTTCCACTTCATGCAAAACTCTACAGGTATATAAAAAAAAAGGAAAGCTATGATATTGACATTTTAATTTCAATTAAAAACCTGTAAAAATTATTATTATTTTTATTGCTGTTGACTGTATACAGAATGGATATAGATTTTTTGACATCCCAATAAATTTTTTTTATCCAATGAGAATAATAAATGTTACTGTCATCTTTAAAAAGAGTGTGTAGGAATCAATATTCATAAACATTAAGAAACATCTCTATAGCAGGAAAAACTTAAAAGAGAAAAACTAGATTACTAAAGAATAAAATTGGCTACCAAGGACATTTCTGAATGAAGAAAAAAAAAACCCTTTGGAAATCACCAATTACTCATAAATTTGCATTTGAATAACCAAACAGAGAAGCAGTGAACACATCTAGTGTCCAGAACCTGGCTTCTAAATATCTTTTTCCAATAAAAGGAATCAAGGTCCAATCAATTTGGTTGATTCCAATGCTAGAGCAGGGAAAAATAAAAGACAAATTTGGACCATCTTATGGTGCCAGGAAGTGGTTTTAAAAAAAGGCTGAGGGTGGGGGATGCCTGGGTGTTTTAGTTGGTTAAGCAACTGATTCTTGATTTCACCTCGGGTCATGATCTCATGGTTCGTGAGATAGAGCCTTGCGTGGGGCTCCCATGCTAATAGCACAGAGCCTGCTTGGGATTCTTTCTCTGTCCTTCCCTGCTTGTGCCCACATGTGAGTGCATGCTCTCTCTCTCAAAATGATTAATAAAATAAAAAAACTTTAGAAAGCCAACACAATTTTAAAAAATAAAATAAAATAAGGTTGGGGCATTTGCAATGGTTATACGAGCCAAGCTGGTAGAGCAGTCAAAGGCTAAAATTTAAACAATGTGAGCAACAAAATAAACAACAATAGTATTGGATTATAACCCATTAAAAATTTTTTTTAACGTTTATTTTTGAGAGTAAGATAGAGTGCAAGCGGGGGAGGAGCAGAGAGAGGGAGACACAGAATCTAAAGCAGGCTCCAGGTTCTGATCTGTCAGCACAGAGCCCAAAGCGGGGCTTGAACCCAGGAACTGTGAGATCATGACCTGAGCTGCAGTCAGACACTTAACCGACTGAGACACCCAGGTGCCCCTGGATTATAACCCATTAAATAAATATCTGAGTCCATACTGATAGAAATAAATGATTAAATAAATAACTAAATAGGGAAAGGGAAAATTCTTGTTTCCAGAGGAATTCAAATTTTAAAATGTAGAGGGAATGAGAGGAATAGAAAATCACCATTAGAATACCATGGTAATAACTAATGCAGGCAGTATCCACCAATAAATGCTAAATTAGTGGACAAAAGTTCAAGGAAAAATAGATTATTTGCATGGCTTCAAGTATTTAATTACAAAGAGAGTAAAGTAACTTTTTTTAAGATCAAGAATAAACAGTATGGGGCACCTGGGTGGCTCGGTTGGTTAAGCATTCGACTTTGGCTCAGGTCATGATCTCGCAGTCCTGGAGTCTGAGCCCCGTGTCAGGCTCTGTGCTGTGTCTCCCTCTCTCTCTATCCCTCCCCTTACTCATGCTCTGTCTCTCTCTCAAAAAATGAACATTAAAAAACAATTTTTTAAAAAAGAATAAACAGTATAATCTGCTGCAAAGCCACTTTTTCACCTCCACTATCTCTTTATCAGCCTAACGCAACTATAGGCTGTTTCCCCGAATACCTCTCTACTTTCCCACTGTGATCTTTAATAAGCTTTTACTATATGTAAATCAGGGTTTCTCAACAGTGGTGCTACTGACCTTTTGGACCAGATCGTTCTTCGTTGTGCGGGGCTGTCCTGCACATTGTAGGTTGTTCTGCAGCATCCCTAGTCTCCACCCACTAGATGCTGGTAGCATCCAACATCTGAGCTGTGACAATCAAAAACGTGTCCAAACATTGCCACATGTCCCCTGGCAGGGGAGGGGGGAAGAGGGGGGTGGATAATGGACTTCAGATGAGAACCATGGATCTAAATCCTTAACATTCTTCATAGTTCAGCTCAAATGTCCGTTCTTTCATTAAGTCTTACCTTGTTATCCCAAATGGAATTACTGTGTCCTATGTTAGCATGCTATTGTTTTTAAAACTTGTGTTTTTAATACATCGTTATTATATTCAGCTTTGAACTATATATACGTATCCCTTACGAGAGAATTCCTGAGGGCAGAGACAAACTACATATCCCACTTTACAGGCCCCTATAACAAAGGGGCCTTTTATTGTCTTGCACCAAAGGAGGTACTCAATAAAAGTTAACCAGATTGAATAGAATTATTGTGAAAAGTATTTAATTGAAGTAGAAGTTTTATTTCTATAATTTTGCTCTTGATACACTACATATATATATATTTTTTTAAGTTTATTTTTATTTAGAGAGCGAGAGAGCAAGGGGGTGGGGGGGGAGAGAGAGGGATAAATCCCAAGCAGGCTCCGCACTGTCACTGCAGAACCCACTCAGGGTTCAAACTCATTAACCATGAGATCATGACCTGGGCCAAAGTCAAGAGTCGGAATCTTAATCAAATGAGCTACCCAGGTGCCCGACACTACATTAGATTTTAAAGAGAATATTAAGTAATAGTCTAGTAGTACTTTACTTATGTTCTATATTTTGATGAAAAACAGAACTGAGCTGCAGACAGTGTGGTCCATATAATTAAAACATCACTATTCACCTGTTTGATTAACCAAGAGCAACCAGCTTCAGAGTTAGACTTGCTAATATAAACACAAAATGACAAGAGCTAAACGGGAGGCACTGTGCTGGAATAAACCAACAAAGAACTCTAGTTATGATCCTGCCATTAACAGAGCAATGATATCCAGGTCAAGTAGAGACACTTTACTTTTGATGGTGTCCTATGCATCTTTTCATTTCAGTGTATACTAAAGAAATATCTCTGTAAGAGGTGTCAGTAGTTCAAGTGTAGACTTTTATTGTTCTTCCAAGCTTTACCTAAGTTGGGACTTCCTCATAACCTGTATATGGAGTCACGTCAATGTATATTTTATGTGAATTATTGGTAAGGTTGGAAAAAGTGGCCATGTACAGATATCAGAGTAAAGAGGGTTCACAGGAAATAGAATCCTATCATTGGGGTATTCAATTCAAAAAAGCTAATTTAATACATGATTCAGTAAGGGATCATTCTCATGCAACTGATCATTCTAAAAACACCAGCATAGTGAAATTTCTTACCTATTGTCATATGATTCTTGTTCTTTAAGATATTGTTGCATTAATTCTTCTTGTTTCTTCTTATCATATGATATTTTCTGCTCTGCCATCCATACCTAATTAGTGAAGTAAAAAATTAAAACAGAAAGTTTGCTCGTATTTTATAACAAAATATAAAATGTTATTGTATATAGTTTACAATATAATCTATTTTGGTCATAATGACATCATCAGAAGATGACAACTGAAAAGTCTGACTTGTACCTTGGTACAGGTCCTTAAATCTACACATTCAATGGCTAAAATTAACAACCCAGGCAACAACAGATGTTGGCGAGGATGTGGAGAAAGGGGAACCCTTTTGCACTGCTGGTAGGAATGCAAACTGGTGCAGCCACTCTGGAAAACAGTATGGAGGTTCCTCAAAAATTAAAAATAGAACTACCCTATGACCTAGCAATTACACTACTAGGTATTTATCCAAAGGATGCAGGAGTGCTGATTTGAAGGTGCACATGCACCCCAATGTGTATAGCAGTGCTATGGACAATAGGCTAAGTATGGAAAGAGCCCAAATGTCCATCAACTGATGAATGGATAAAGATGTGGTGTGTGTGTATGTATATATATAATGGAATATTACTCAGCAATCAAAAAGAATAAAATCTTGCCATTTGCAACAATGTGGATGGAACTATAGTGTATTATGCTAAGCAAAATAAGTCAGCCACAAAAAGACAAATATATGACTTCACTCATATGAGGAATTTCAGATACAAAACAGATGAACATATGGGAAGGGAAGCAAAAATAACATAAAAACAGGGAGGGGGACAAACCATAAGAGACTCTTAAATACAGAGAACAAACAGAGGGTTACTGGAGGGGTTTTGGGTGGGGAGATGGGCTAAATGGGAGAGGGGCATTAAGAAGGACACCTGTTGGGATGAGCACTGGGTGTTACATGTAAGTGATGAATCACTAAATTCTATTCCTGAAATTGTTATTACACTATTTGTTAACTAGCTTGAATGTAAATTAAAAAAAAAAATCTAGTTATTCAAAATAGCTAGCTTTCAGGAAAAAATCAAATTTAACAACCACTTTAGGGGGCGCCTGGGTGGCCCAGTCGGTTGAGCATCCGACTTCGGCTTGGGTCATGACCTCACAGCTCGTGAGTTCGAGCCCCACATTGGGCTCTGTGCTGACTGCTCAGAGCCTGGAGCCTGCTTCGGATTCCGTGTCTCCCTCTCTCTCTGCCCCTAACCCACTCACATCCCATCTCTGTCTCTCAAAAATAAATAAACATTAAAAAAAAATTTTAAGAACCACTTTAAGTACCTGTGGTACAACAGCTTCTTGCACTTAGTCTCTGTGTTATTTCAGAGAAGAGAATGATAATCTTTCTATATGGAGTGTGTCTAGTCAAGAAAACACCCAAGGCACAGCCAGTAGGATTAAACAATGCTCCTAAATGCCAATGGAGGAGAAATGGAGGAGAAAAATAAAAAAAGAAAAGGAATTGAAAGGCAGTTGCAGAAAAACGGGAAGAGACAAGAGAGGAAACAGAGATAAGAGAGAGATGCATGAAATGCCTTGGAGTTGCTCAAGGGCACCAATATCACAGGCTGAATGTATCCCTACATGAAATCCTCAAAATCATAAATGCGGTGGAGGTAAAAAGCCCACACAACTTAAGCAAGGATACTTAATCAGGTTATTTCTAGACTGAAAAGGTATCAAATGCCTTCCAACTGCCTTTACAGTAAAGGACACAGTATTTGACAATCATTCAACGTAAAGAGCAAGTCAAAACCTTCTATCCATGGGTGCCTGTGTGGCTCAGTTGTTAAGCCTCTGACTTCAGCTCAGGTCATGATCTCACGGTTCGTTGAGTTCAAGTCCTACAGCGTGTGAGCTTGAGCCCTGCTTTGGGTGAGCACGTGCCTCACTTCGGGTGAGCCGTGCTTCTCTCTTTCTCTCTCTCTCCCTCTCTCTGCCACTTGTGGGATTCTCTATCTCTCTCACTGCCCTGAGCTCACTTGCGATCTCTCTCAAAAACAAAACAAAACAACACACACACACACACAAAACTTTCTAAACATGCTAGGTTTTAAGAAGGTAAATTAGAGGACAAATACTTACATTGATAAAATTATGTCATTAACTGTGGGGGCAAATAGGTGTGGGACAAGGCTGCCGTTAGTTAATTTTAGAAGCAAAACAGGGGTAGTTACCAGTTTGTTTGTATGTGTGTATGCATGTATGTATGTATTCATTCACTCACTCACTCACTCACTCGGTCGCTCATTCAGGCAGCAAGAGAAGAAGAGAATCCCAAGCAGGCTCTGCAATATCAGTGCTAAGACTGAACCAAATCATGAGATCATGACCTGAGCCGAAACCAAGAGTTTTGAAGGTCAACTGACTGAGCCACCCAAGTGCCCCACCAGTATTTTAGTAGTGATGAAATAGGAAGGTTCCAAGGGGACACAGTTTGAGATGGACAAGTAGGAATTCATATGGAAGTGAAAGCAAAAACAGAAATGAAAAGAATTCTTCAGGGACAGAATATACCAAAAATTTCTTTTGGGATAATTTTCTGAACGTTTTCTCCACTGACTTCATACTTACCAATGTAATGTTACAAAAGAAAAACCTACACTTGGGATAGGCAGTAAAAAGCACATGTTTGGAATTTTCACTGCAGCTCAAAATGAAAACAGTTGCAACAAAGACATGCAAGGGGTCACTGCCTGGGAGAGTAACACACTAATCATAACATGGCATTTCTAACAGAGTAACTATCATTTATTTAAAGTTTTAGATTTTACAATGTTATTTCACCAGTCTCAATTGCTCAAGAGCTTAAATACATACTGAGTATCATGGACTGGAATAAAAATAAAACACATTCTTAGCCTTCAAAATGCTCAGAATCTGCTAATAAAAAAAGTATGTTTAAGCTATTTCAGAATAAAAAAATGAACTGTGTGATAACAAAGTTTGCTATCTGGATAATAGGAATACATACAAGATAAAGAAATAGAACAAGATGGTGATTAACTTTAGAGGATGGGAGGAAGGCTGGTATAATGGAATACTTTATAGCAAGTTGTGGTTTTTATTTTGTTATTTTTTAATTTTTATTTATTTTTGAGAGAGAGAGAGAGAGAGCAAGGGAGAAGCAGGGGGTGGGGGGGGGGCAGAGGATCTGAAGTGGTCTCTGCACTGACAGCACAGAGCCTGATGTGGGGCTCAAACTCATGAACCATGAGATCAGGACCTGAGCTGAAGTCAGATGCTTAACCGACTGAGCCACCCAGGTGCCTAAGTTTTGGTTTTTAGAAGTTAATTTTTTTTTACCAATATATTTTTTAAAGTTTATTTATTTACTTTGCGAGAGAGAGAGAGAAAGAATGAGTGAGGGACGGGCAGAGAGAGGGGGACAGAAGATCTGAAGTGAGGCTGGAATTCATGAACCACGAGATCATGACCTGAGCCAAAATGCGACGCTTAACCAACTGAGCCACCCAGATGCTCCAGAAGTTAATTTTTAAATTAAGTAAATACATTCATAGGCAGCCAATGATATTATTTCTTCTATATCCTTCCGAAGATGTTCTAATGCATATATACAGAAAATAATGTGTATATACATACATACATGTATGTGTGTATGTATGTATGTATGTATATATATATATATATCTCATACACATTCTTTTCTCTTTTCATAAATGGTAACATATACTGCATGTACACACAGAATATGTATAAAATAAAATTGAGTATCATAGAGATCATTCCTAGGTCAGTTAAAAACAAATTTCTTGGTTTTGGAGGGAGGAGGGGCTGAATATCATTTTACTGTGGAGCTACCCCATCATTTACTTAACCAATCTCCTGTTGTACTGATGGGCATTTAGGAAATTTCCAATCTTTTGCTATTACAAACTCTGCTTCAACAAATAACCCTCTACACAAGTAATACCATACATGTCAAGCAGGGTTTTGAAAAGGATCAAAATTAGCCAAGAAAAAAAACACGGTAAGATAGTACTAGCAGAGGGAAAAGCTCAGACAAAGGCCGAAAGGTGCAAAATAAGAATTAAGTAGTTTAATATTACTGGAGTGTAAAATCTGAGGTAAGAGAGTAGCAATAGGGGATGAAGAAGGAAAAATAAACTGAAGCCAGATAACTAGGATTTAATCCTGTAGTATTTTACTAAGAAGCCAAGCAATCAGATTTGTGCTTTAAAAAGATCACTCTATGGAAACAATGCAAATATTCAACTGATGAATGGATACATAAAATGTACTATATCGATACAATGGAATTATTAAGCCATAAAAAGAAATACAATACTGACACGTTCTACAACATGGACGAACTTCAAAACTGTTATGGTAAGTGAAAGAAACCAGCCACAAAAGGCCATATATTGCATGATTACATTTTTAGGAAACATCCCGAATAGGCAAACCCACAGAAATAAAGTAGGTTAGTGGTTACCTCGGGATGGGGGCGGGGCGGGGATGGTGGTAAGGACAAGTGGAGAATAACTGCTAACAGATACAGGTCTTGTGGGGAGATGATGTAAGTATTCTAAATTGTTTGTGGTGGTGATTGCACAAATCTGTGAATATACTAAAAACCACTGAACAGTACACTTTAAGTGGGCAATTGTCTAGTATGTGAATTGTACCTCAATAAAGTTGCCAAATAAAAAATATTATTCTGATAGCGATGTAGAGAATGGATTTGAGAGGGGTCAAGACTGGAGGCCAAAAAAACCAAACCAAAACAAACAAACAAAGCCCCCCCCCCCCCAAAAACCAAACCTGTTAGGAAATTTAATAGTTAAGGTGGAAGATGACGAGGGTCTGAGCTAAAAAACAGGTAGTAGTGATAAAGAGGAGAGATGAATTCGAAATATTTGGAAGGTAAGACAAATTGAATTTATTAGCTACCTAGATAAAGGGGTAACGGAAAAGGGATATATCTTGAATTTCTGGGTTGGGTGACAGGATGTGTGTTACCACCTCTATTTCCTACTCATGAGATAGGAAGTATAAAATGAAGAGCAGATTTTGAATGAAAGACATATCCATTTCAGACATGTTGAGCTTGAGATGCCTGTAATATGTCAAGATGATAATTTCCAGTATATAGTTGTCTTGACATGCCCCAAGCTGGGAGAAGAAATGTGAGACTGTGAGAGTCCTGAGTAAAGAAGTAGTTAAAACCATGAAATTGGACGTGATTGCCTGGGAAAGCATATAAAGTAAGGCATAGGCCAAGGATGAAGCTCTGGGTAATACATGCATTTTAGGAGCAGGCTAAAAATAAGTATGTGTATAGGAGAAATTAACATTTTATTGAGCAATCCCTCTATGTGGTACTTTGTTTCAAGCCTTTATCTATACCAGCTTATTTAGTCCTCATAACAATTTCACAAGTCAAGGCAACTGATACTGTTCATTTTAAATTTATAGATTAGGAGGCTGAGGATAAAGGATATTAAGTATTTGTGTAAGATCTCAGGGCTAAAAGTGACTGTGCTGGGAGCGCCTGGCTGACCAAGTTGGTAGAGCAAGCGCCTCTTGATTTCCTGGGCAGGAGTTAGAGCTCCACGTTGAGTGTAGAGATTACTTTAAAAAAACGATAATAAAAATTTTTTAAAAAAGCCAAACGTCGTTGTATATCGGAAACTAATGTAACGTTGTATACACGTCAATTTAAAAAAATATTAAGTAAAATAAACAGCCAAACTTCAAAGAGTTCACCAGGCAGACGCTACATTATCGGGTGGGATAAAGACAGGAAGAGGTGCCTTTATTTCCCTTTTAAGAGCTATCTTAAATAAACAGGGAATCACCTTTGTACAGGATAGCAGAGCTCAGAAGCCACGATCCCTGTGATCCGAAAAGACAAAACCAAAAACAGTTGAGAAAGTAACGAGGAACCATATGATCATACTTCGTATCTTACAGATTTACACATTCTAGATGACAAGCCGACCGGGCAGACGAAGGCTGCCCGCCTCCCGGCTGATGGAGAATAAGCGTCGAGGCCAGCTTTATTAGCGAGTTTCTCAGCAGAGAAAAAGGGGCGGGAAGACCAGGGTGTCAGGCCTGGGGAAGCGGCGACTGTTCCAGAAATCCCACAGACACAACCACTTTCATCACCTCCAGCCCTGGGGATCCCAGGCGCCAAGAGCCAGAACCCTACCCGGCTCCCCTTACTCACTTTCTTGATATTGGATTTGGAGGCGGGATGAAAGTCCTTCTTGCACATGAAATTGGCAAAAGACTTCCCCATCTTGAAGCCTAAGCTGGGGCCGGCGGCCACTGGAACTGTGAACAACGTAAACAAATACTGCCGCCTAACCGGAACTGCGCCTCCAGTGGCAGCGGGAACTTCCGCGGTCAAAGGTGACAGCTTCCGGCCGCTAGCTCCTCCGCCCGCCCTAGCACACCCCTAACCCCTTTCACTGAGGGTAGTTCCTAGACCAGGTGAGGGGCGTGAACGGGGGTGTGGCGTGCAAAGTTGTGGTGCTAGGTGGGAAGCCGCGCGCTGTGGCGCGGCGGGACCGAGGGGCTCCGGGAGAGGCCCCGGGTCTGGGGTGAGCCGGCTGCGGGCTGAGCGCCGCCAGCTGGGGTGCAGAGTGTGTGCTGGGTGGCAAGGGGTGCTTGAAGTTCGTCCTCTTTATTCTGTGAACTCTGACTCCAGGTACATAAAGTTCTCCGCACCGAGTTTTCTCGTCTGCGTTTTGAAAATAGTACTTCTCGTCCAAACTGTAGTACGTACGGATCGGGTGGATCAAACGATGTGATATTTCTAAAAACGCTTGGGGAACTAAAGCATATAAAATAGAATGTCAACTCCATAAGAGCGAGGATTCTCAGCTGTACCATGCCTGGTTCAGAAAGATGTTCCTAAACATTTGTTGATGATTAATGCGTACTGGGAGTTAATAAAGACTCTCAAGCCATCCCCTTCTAAACGTGCTAGGCGTTTTCCTAAGTAGGTGGCGTGTTTCCTTAGCTTCTCGTATGACTCCAGTTAGCATAGATCATCTAGCGCATTTTGACGGCCCTTCAGACTCCAGGGTTTTGAGTGGACATGGCTGCTTTGCTGTAGGGGATCCACCAACCAAATCCTCAGCAAGGAGGGGGTGGGTATGATAACAAGAATAAGCCTTTTATGAGAAATATACTCTTCTGCCCAATAATAACAGCTTTCATTTGAGTGTCTGATATGTTCCTTGCACTGTGCAAAAACGCTTTACACAGTCTTTTTTTTTTTAATTTTTTTTAACGTTTATTTATTTTTGAGACAGAGAGAGACAGAGCATGAATGGAGGAGGGTCACAGAGAGAAGGAGACACAGAATCTGAAACAGGCTCCAGGCTCTGAGCTGTCAGCACAGAGCCCGACACGGGGCTCGAACCCAGGGACCGTGAGATCATGACCTGAGCCGAAGTCGGACGCTTAACCGACTGAGCCACCCAGGCGCCCCCACACTGTCTTTTTAAATTCTAATAACAACCTCCTGAGATATTTACCGATGAGGCAGAAGGCTTAGTTCGAGATTGAATAGCTTGCCAAGGTCATGCAGTGGTATAATTAACTTTGGAACACAAATAGAACGTGACCTAGGACATAAAGATTGAAATTTACACAGAAAAGAACAGCAGCAATCGTGACTTCTCTCTTTAAATAACAAGAAAAGAGTAAAGTGTTAGGAGTTTCAGGCTGAATGTGTTTCTTTCTTACTTGAGTCACTTGTTTTCTTTTGAATGAAACATTTATTAAACTTACTTTTTGTTTTTAAACTGCTAGTATGGGTTACCTGGGTGACTCAGTCAGTGGATCATCCAATCTCGAGTTCTGCTCAGGTCCTGATCCCAGGGTCGCTGACCATGGATCCTGGTTAAAATTCTCTCTCTCTCTCAAAAAAAAATTTTTTTAATAAAATAAACTGCTAGTATCTGTGTAAAGCCATTCTAAAGTTTGGGCATTATAAAATAAGGGAAAGCAGGAAACTCTAAAACAGTATGTCCATTCTGGAAGCAAATATGATCTACCAAAACTGAGGATTTCGGGTTTTCCAAATTACAAATGAAGACACAATCTTGATACTAAATTCTACAATCAGGATTTATAAGTTATGTATGTGAACTTCTTCCTAGACATATCAACAGTTTGGTATTTTGATTGACATGTTTTTATATTTGTCTGATCAGTGAGTCTTAAAATTTCAGTCTTCTCAGTATTATAATCTGGGTGTATTCTTCTCCAGCTCAAAGGAGACCCCTTCCTTCCTTTGAGGAAATACTGGGACATTTCATAACTTCAGGTGATGAGAATACAAAGATTAATAAAGCACGCTCCCAACCCTCATGGATCTTATTGTCCAGAAGGAGACTCATATATGTGCACAAGTATGGAAACTCATAGGCGTACACAAATATAGTCTTCATAGCAGTAGAGTTAAGTGCATGGGTTCCCAAATATGGAAATACTGAAAGGAGATTCAGGGAAAACTTCGGGAGAGAAAGATCTTAGAGGATAAATTTAACCTATAGACTAGAAGAAGTTACTTGTAATGTCATTTTCTTATTGATTCTTGTAGTACAAGATTCATTCCCAAGTCATTTTCTTACAGATTTTTGTAGTGCAGTATAAAGTTTAAAACGTTAATGAACACTCTTTATTTGATATGGCAATAACATCCCTTGGTTGTCAAGTAAAACTCTTTGTTTTGTATATACTAAAAATGTTTCTCCTTTTTATTTTGAATCTTCTATATGTTTTTTAGTTTTTAAAAAATGGAACCTTGTTCCTGTGATACTTTTGTGGCATTACCTCCAGCAACGGTTGATAACAGGATTATTTTTGGAAAAAATTCAGATAGATTGTGTGATGAAGTACAGGAGGTAGTTTATTTTCCTGCTGCAGTTCATGAGAACCTGAGAGAACATCTTCAGGTAGGTGAAGTACATGTTTTGTTAGCAATAGTTTTCTTTAAAAGTATCATAAGCAGCTTTTTAATTAGCTAGTTATTTGGCAGAGACTCTAGAAGTTAAAAATTCAAGAATTTAAATTTGAAAAATAATTTGAGTCAGGATTAGACTTCTGGTCTTTTATTTCAGTGATTTGGAGGAAGTTGAAAAAACAATAGAAATAGTTGTTGATTCTTTGATCAAATATTTGAATGTTTATCATATGCAAGCATGTCAAATAGGGCAAGGATTTAACGCCTGCTGTCAAGGCTAGTTCTGTCTTCCAGGAGCTTAGAGTCTAGTAGAGGAATAGGATGTATACGTAATTAACCCCATTGTAAAGTGGGATGCTTTAATAAGAGCCCCAAGTTGTGTCAGCAATAGAGAAGGAGCAATTAATTCAGACTAGAGATCGAGGAAGGCTTCCCCAGGAGCTGGGATTCAGCTGGAGTTTGATGGCCAGAAAGGATTCTGATTGGTGTAGAATAGAGAAAGTCATTCCAATCTCTGGAAATAACAGTTTTAATATCAAAAAAGTTTTATGGGGCCCTGTGGTTACATTATTAATATGCATTTTATGCAATCATTCGGTAGTATACACATTAATTAAACGATCCTTTAAAAATTTTTATTAAAAACCCATTCAACACGGAACTTAAAGTTTCACATTATGCTTTTATTGCTAACATATATTTTTTAGATTTCATTTTATTGATATAATAATAATAAAATATATTAAATAAGATGTTTTCTGTATACAGGGAAATTTTTTTTTTCTTTTGCTGAGACTATTCATCATGGGTCCCTTTCCACTTTCTCTCTTTATGTTTAAATTTCTCCTGTTCTGAAGCCAGTGGTTCTTATTCTTTTCACTACTGTGGACATACCAGATGGTTGACTTTCACATGCTACCTAATTCTCTTGTATGTAATTCATACAAGCAATTCTCTTGTATGTAAGGGCTAACATATGGGACTTAGGTCACTAATTAAGAAATACTAGACACTGAGATTGAGGTCTCCTCCCTTAAGCATCAACTCAATACATCCTCCTCTACAAAATGTTTCAAGATTTCACAACTAGAAACTATCTCTCTACTGAGCTTCCGTTAGCACCTCATTTTTATTTTTCTTCACAGCCCTTATGCTTTACATTTTGTTATATTTTAGTTAATGTGCAAGTCTTAGTTTCTTGAAAGCAAGATCTGTATCTAATTCATCTTTGTAACTAACATATCTCTTAGCAGAGTACCTTATAAGAGGAGATGCTTAGTAAATATTTGAATGAATAAAAGCTTTAGGGTCAATTCTGAATATGTTTTAAGGGTAATGACTTTATTATTGAAATTTTTAAGTTAGTTATACTTTATTTCATAACAGACATGTCTTCTGATTGATTTTTAGGATTCTAGAATTTGGTAACTTTTTCTTTTTTGGTTTTATGGTTGTTGTTATGCCTTTCTTTACAGTGTACTTACATAGAAATTGATCAAGTTCCTGAAACATATGCTGTTGTCCTCAGTCGCCCAGCTTGGTTATGGGGGGCAGAAATGGGAGCCAACGAGCATGGAGTTTGCATTGGGAATGAAGCTGTATGGGGAAGAGAAGAAGTGTGTGATGAAGAGGCGCTACTGGGCATGGATCTTGTCAGGTTATTTTTTAGTTATATTTTTCTGGTATAGACCATGTCTAAAATTTTAATTTCGGTATAACTCTTGCCAGTTTTATTTTCCTATTTTTGTCCCATTTTGGGGATGTCGATACTTCATAGTTTGTGTTAAAATGCTTTAGAATACAGGCATACCTCACTTTATTATGGTTTCCTTTATGGCACTTCACAGATATTGCATTTTTTAGAAATGGAAGGTTTGTGGCGATGCTGTGTCAGGCAAGTCTGTTGGTGCCATTTTTTACAATAGCATTTGCTCACTTTGTGTCTCTGTGTCACATTTTGGTATCACACGATTTTTGTGCCTTGCGCTATTTTTTTTATTTGTGTATTTTTTTAAGTATATTTATTTATTTTGAGGGAGACAGAGACAGCATGAGTGGGGGAGGGGCAGAGAGAGGGAGGGAGAATCCCAAGCAGGTCTGCACTGTCAGCACAGAGCCCGATGTGGGGTTTGAACTCACGAGCTGTGAGATCATGACCTGAGCCAAAACCAAGAGTTGGACGCTCAACTGACTGAGTCACCCAGGCGCCCAGTTCTCACACTATTTCAAACTTTTTATTATTATTATATTTCTTATGGTGATCTGTAATCAGTGATTATAACTTACTGAAAGCTCAGATAATGGTTAGCATTTTTTAGCAATAGTTTTAAATTAATTTTTAAATTAAGGTATATAATTGTTTTTTTAGACGTAATGCTGTTGCATACTTAATAGACTACAGTATAGTGTGAACATAACTTTTATATACACTTGGAAACCAAAAAATTCATTTGACTCACTTTTCGCAATATTCATTGTATTCCAGTGGCCTGTAACTGCTCCTGCATTATCTCCAAAGTATGCCCATATAGGCATGTAATTTGAAGACTCAAATATCATTGAGAGAAGGAGTTGAAAATTATGGTTTATTGGAAATACCAAATATACTTTATCAGACCTTAATTCTCACAGTAACTCATGGACTATATATTATTATCCTCATTTTACAGATGAGATACCTGAGGTACAGAGATAAAGCAACTTGGCAATAAGTTACCGCATTGGAATTTTAACATTGAGCTATTTCACTCCAAAAACTTTATTTTCATGATTTCAAACTGACTTCAGAAGGAATGGCTTAGAAGTTGGATTTCAGGGGTGGCCGGGTGGCTCAGTCAGTTAAGCATTCAGCTTCGGCTCAGGTCATGTTCTCACAGTTTGTGAGTTCGAGCCCTGCACTGAGCTCTGTGCTGACAGCTTGGAGCCTGGAGCCTGCTTCAGATTCTGTGTCTCTCGCTCTCTTCTGCCCCTCTCTCTCTTGTGCTCTGTCTCTGTCTCTCTGTCTCTCTCAAAAATAATAAACGTTAAAAAAATTTTTTTTTAAAGTTGGATTTCAGTTTATCTGTTAACTTAAAACAGATAAAGTTCTTAAAAAAGAACTTTTATTTTGAATATAAAATAAAATCTCATGTGCATGAAATTATTTAAGAAAAATAATGGAGATTTATTTTAATCTGATTTATTTTAATATTTTTATTTTAGACTTGGCCTTGAAAGAGCTGATACAGCTGAAAAAGCCCTCAATGTCATTGTTGATCTATTAGAAAAATATGGCCAGGGTGGAAATTGTTCAGAGGGTAGGATGGTATTCAGCTATCACAACAGTTTCCTGATAGCTGATAGGAAAGAAGCCTGGATTCTGGAGACTGCAGGGAAGTACTGGGCAGCAGAAAAAGTACAAGGTATGGACAACTTCTCATGATTTAATTTGTTTTTAATTTGTTTTACAATTAATAAAATAACCCCCTTAACTGTAGACGTTGCATTTAATTGTTTCTCAAGATTTATAATCCAGTGCAATAAAGGGTTAAAGTGCAGGGGAAATGAAAAAAAAATGTGAAAGAATGTAATAGTGAAAGAGCACTATAAAAAACTTTTCTGAAAAAGAGGAAAAGATGATATCTCTTTTTCATATTATGATATTAATTTTATATAACCTGTATATATTTTCTGTGCAGCTGCTCTTGGCTGTTTTATAGTACTTTTCCACTTAATAACCCCTTGCCATTTCTTCCTCATTTACCTTTGGGCTGAACTCAAAAATTTGATCACACATGCATAAGGAGGTAAGGCAAGGGGAGTGTTGCTGGGGATTTGTGTCTGTCCATTAGGGTTGGAAAGAATATGTTGATATTATAGTAAAGCATAAACACTGAGTAAAGTAACACAATTTGATTGTTTTGGGATGCTTTACATGTTTTTCGTGGTTTCTTTGTGATCAAATATTCCTTTCATTTTTAAAGTGAGGAAATCCAGAAAAGGGATGTGATTTACTCAAGGCAGTGATTGAAAGGCTTAGAATTTAAATCTTTCCATCCTGACTCTCAGTTCAATATTCTTTCATTAGAGTACAGTCTTGTGCTTAAGCATGATCATGTACTTCCTATGTACTTACCTCCTGGATCTCCTAGTTTTACAGGGGAGATAAGGTACACATGAGAAAATATCACATGTTGCATGAATGATTCAGGCACATAGATGCTGTGAACAATTAGAGGAGGGAAAAGTAATTGTGGACTGGAAAAATTCAGAAAGTCTTCATGAAGGTAGCCTTGAGCTTTGGAGGATTTGGATGTTATTTTTCAAAATAAGTTATTGCCAGTTTTGATGGACATTTCATTTTATATTTTGCCTGTGTGTTTGTTAAGATATAAAAGTGAATTTAGACATTTTATTATTTTCTAATTGGGGGGCAATTGATTTCTACTTGTCAGAGTGTTATTCTAAATCTGTTTTAAAACATTCATCAATTTTCATTTTTCGTGATCTCTTATTTACTGTGATCTCTTTAGAACTGGTTTTTATTGTTTCTTCTGTTTTGTTTTTTATTATTTATTATTTATTATTTATTTTTTTCAATATATGAAGTTTATTGTCAAATTGGTTTCCATACAACACCCAGTGCTCATCCCAAAAGGTGCTCTCCTCAATACCCATCACCCACCCTCCCCTCCCTCCCACCTGTTTTGTTTTTTAGTTGAAAATTTGTTATAACTTAGTGCCATGATATTTTGCAAAGTCTTATTTTTCTGTTCTAATATTATTTATGACTACTTCTTAAAAAGTAACTTCTAGGGGGTTCCTGGGTGGCTCAGTCACTTATGTGTCTGACTTTAGCTCAGGTCATGATCTCACATTTTGTGGGATTGAACACTGTGTCAGGCTCTGTCCTGACAGTATGGCGCCTGCTTGGGATTCTCTCTCCCTTTCTCTCTGCCCCTTCCCTATTCACATGCCCTGTCTCTCTCAAAATGAATAAACTTAAAAAAATTTTTTTTTAAGTAATTCTTTTATCTCTTTGAGTGTGTAATAGATGAGAAGTCTATATTCACATTTAAATAGTGGTTAATAATTATAATGTACAGATAAATACAGTATGTTAAATGTGATTTTTCTCTTCCCTTTCCTTGTTCTTCTTTGAAAATAGAGGGAGTTCGTAATATTTCTAATCAGCTTTCTATAACAACCAAGATTGATCGGGAACATCCAGACCTGAGAAACTATGCTAAGCAGAAAGGTTGGTGGGACGGTAAAACGGAGTTTGATTTTGCTGCAACATACTCTTATCTTGACACAGCCAAGATGATGCTTTCACCAGGCAGATACTGTGAAGGCTACAAGCTTCTGAATAAGCACAAAGGTAATTTTATCATTGGAATAATATCAGAATGAAAAATTATATTTTGTCTAGGTATAATGTGGATATGATAAAATCTGGTTTGAGGGGAATTATTCTTAGTAGAGATATAGTTTTATTAAACTGAAATTTTGTAAACTGATATTGTAAGCTTTTTTTTCCTCTGAGATGACTGAAGCACTGTATAATTTTGAGAGGATAATAATTCTTTTATTTTTAAATTTTTTTAAACATGTATTTATTTCTGAGAGAGAGAGAGAGAGAGAGACAGAGCGTGAGCAGGGAGGGGCAGAGGGAGAAGGAGACACAGAATCTGAAGCAGGCTCCATGCTCTGAGCTATCAACACAGAGCCTGATGCAGGGTTTGAACCCACAAACCTGAGCCTAAGTCAGATGCTCAACCGACTGAGCCACCCAGGTGCCCTTAGACAAATTAGACTTTAGAGCAAGATGAAATACCAGGGAGAAAGAGGGACACTACATAATCAAAGAAAGGTTATTTTAGGCTTATTATGTTTCCCTGGTAAATATATATGCATCTAACAACAAAACTTCAAAATACATGAAGAACTGACAGAATTGAAAGGAAAAATAGACAATTTCTTAATTATAATTGGAGACTTCAGTACTTCTCTTTTAGTTATCAGAAGAACCACTGGACAGGAAATCTGCAAGGATAATAAAAAACCTGAATAATACCATCAACCACTATATCTAACTGATTATTTATAGGATACTCCACCCAACAACAGTGTAACATATATTCTTTTCAAGTGCACATCAAACATCAAGATTACCCATATCCTGGGTCATAAAACAAATCTTACCAAATTTAAAAGAAACAGTGAGCAAAGGATGGTTTCTGGTGATAATGAAATTAAATTAAAAATCAATTTTAGAAGGATATCTGGGAAGTCCCCAAATACTTGGAAATTGCACAACATACTTTTAATCTGTGGGTCAAAAAAAGAAGTCTCAAGGGAAATTAGAAAATATTTTGAGTGGAATGAAGTGAAAATGAATATACCAAAATTTATGGGATGCAGCAAAAGTAGTGCTTACAGGGAAATTTATAGCATTTAGTGCTCACAGAACATAATAAGAAAGGTCTTAAATCAACAATATACTTAAACTTTCAACCTTAAGAAATGAAACAAAATGGAGGCACCTGGGTGGCTCAGTTGGTTAAGCGTCTGACTTGGGCTCAGGTCATGATCTCCTGGTTTGTGAGTTTGAGCCCCACGTCAAGCTCTGTGCTGACAGCTCAGAGCCTGGAGCCTGCTTCGGATTCTGTGTCTCGTCTCTCTAACCCTCCCCCACTTGTGGTCCGTTTCTCCCTCTCTCAAAAATAAAAAAAACATTAAAAAAATTTTTTTAAATTAAAAAAAAGAAAGGAAACAAAATGAATCAAACAAACCAAACCAAACAAAAATCCCAGTCAAGGAAAAGTAAGGAAATAATAAAAACAAGAGCAGAAATCAATAACATTGAAAGTAACAAAGCAGTGGAGAAAATTGATCAAACCAAAAGCTGGTTCTTTGAAAAGAGCAATAAAATTGATACACTGTAGACAGTTTGACAAAGAAAAAGAGGAAAACAACACAAGTTATATGGCAGGAAGAGAAATATCATTATCAACCACAGCACAATAAGGAAGGTAATAGAGGAATACTACAAACAGCTCTAAGTGTATTCAATAAGTAAAGGAAATGAACTAATTCCTTGAAAGCCACAAACCACCAAAATTCACCTAAAAAGAAATAACTCTTGATTTGGCAGACAATGTAATTGGTTGTACTCAATCTGTAAACCCAACGGGCGGGCAACTCAAATTTCAGCTGAGTTCTTTCATCTTTAGCTGAGCTGCTTGCAAACTGCATCACATGGCGATTCACACAGCAGATGGAGATTTGGGCAGGTTTTTTTTTTTTTTCCACAGAATTTGGGGGTTCTTCTCTGTAACTCCGTCTTTTATGGGATTCCTCCTTCCCTTTCTAGTACCTGTGGTTGACCTCTGGTTCTTCAAGCCAGATAGACGGAGATTTTCTGTAAATACCTGCACAATACTGCACAGCATTGACTGTGGCCTTCCCTTGAGCTAAAGCCAGAACACAAATAGGAAATTTATCCTGTGTTTCATCCCATCTTCCAAATGTCCCCCTCCAGAATTTTCCTGCTTTTGTTCACTGGAAAGAACCTTCAGGTAGTCTGTATTTTTTTTTGAGAAAGAGAGAGGGTGCAAGTGAGGGCAAAGAGAGAGAGAGAGGGAGGGAGGGAGACAGAGAGACAATGAGAGAGAGAGAAGTGGGGCTCACCCAAAGTGGGGCTTGTGTTCACCCAAGTGGGGCTCAAGCTCACCTGATTCAGGACTCAAACCCATGATCTCTCAGGATCATGCCCTGAGCCAAAGTCACATACTTAACCGACTGAGCCACGCAGGTGCCTGATAGTTTGTATTACATCCCAAGTTTATAGTTATCTAAGGGAGGGTTGGTCTGATAGGAACTTACTTAGCTTAATTGAAAGCAGAACTCCTTCCTATGTTATTTAATATTCTATGACATTATTTTACTTATAGAAATAGAAATACATTCACATGATTCAAAATCCACAGGTACACAAGAGTATACAAGAATATATTCCTACTCTGTCTCTAGATACTCATTTCTTTTTTCCGTAGGTATTCCCTTATGTCTTCCAGATATAATATATGCTTAATGAAACAAATATGTATATGTAATTTTTTCTTTTTTCTTTTTTTTTACGGAAATGGCAGTATGCCATATACACATTTCTGCACATAACTTGTCTTTAGTTAGCAATATATAGATAATTCTGTTTTGATATGTACAGAACTTTCTCATTTTTAAAAGATGCATAGTATTCTAGGGGCGCCTGGGTGGCTCAGTTGGTTAAGTGTCCCACTTCGGCTCGGGTCACGATCTCGTGGTTTGTGAGTTTGAGCCCCATGTCAGGCTCTGTGCTGACAGCTCAGAGCCTGGAGACTGCTTCAGATTCTGTGTCCCCCTCTCTCTCTGCCCCACCCCTGCTTGTGCTCAGTTTCTGTCTTTCAAAAATGAATACACATTAAAAAAATTTTTTTAAAGATGCATAGTATTCTAATATTGTGATATCTTGTTTACTTCCATATGGTTGTATTATAATCACTATATAGTAATGATTGATTGTATGACTCATACTTTAGTTAACAAATTCCCCATTATCTAGGTTGTTTTTAGTTTTTCAGTACTGAAAATTATGTAATATGCTTATACCTTATTTATATTCTCATTCATGATTATTTTCCTAGAATATGTTTCTAGAAGTAGAATGTAGGGTCAAAGCATATGCATGTTTAAAGGCTTTTGAAACACATTGTCAAAATGGCCACCAGAAAAGTTGCATCAAATTAAATTTCTACCAGCAATATTTGAGTGCCGTTCTAATATATTTATCAATGTAGGATATTATTTTTGTTCAACCTTAACAAATTGTGTAGGCAAAAATGACATGTTACTATTTTATTTATTTATTTATTATTTTTTAAATTGTATGGTTTTTATCTTTATTTTTCTTTGCTTCTATCTCTATTTTTACCCTATTCTATAAACAGTTTCTAAATATCTCATTGCCTTTATTTATTTTTAATTAAATTTTTAATTTACATCCAAGTTAGCATATAGTGCAACAGTGATTTCAGGAGTAGATTCCTTAATGCCCCTTACCCATTTAGTCCATCCCCCCTCCCACACCCGTCCAGTAACCTTTGTTTGTTCTCCATATTTAAGAGTCTCTTATGTTTTGTCCCCTTCCCTGTTTTTGTATTATTTTTGCTTCCTTTCCCTTATGTTTATCTGTTTTGTATCTTAAAGTCCTCATATGAGTGAAGTCATATGATACTTGACTTTCTCTAATTTCGCTTCGCATAATACCTTCTAGTTCCATCCATGTAGTTGCAAATGGCAAGATTTCATTCTTTCTGATTGCCGAGTAATACTCCATTGTATAGATATACCACATCTTCTTTATCCATTCATCCATCAATGGACATCTGGGCTCTTTCCATATTTTGGCTATTGTTCACAGTGCTGCTATAGACATTGGGGTGCATGTGTCCCTTCAAAACAGCACACCTGTATCCCTTGGATAAATATCTAGTAGTGCAATTGCTGGGTCGTAGGGTAGTTCTATTTTTAGTTTTTTGAGGAACCTCCATACTGTTTTCCAGAGTGGCTGCACCAGTTTGCATTCCCACCAGCAGTGCAAAAAAAAGATCCTCTTCCTCTGCATCCTCGCCAACATCTATTGTTGCCTGAGTTGTTAATGTTAGCCATTCTGACAGGTGTGAGGTGGTATCTCAGTGTGGTTTTGATTTGTATTTCCCTGATGATGAGTGATGTTGAGCGTTTTTTCATGTGTCAGTTGGCCATCTGGATGTCTTCTTTGGAGAAGTGTCTATTCATGACATGTTATTATTTTAAAATATAGATCTGTTAAGATTAGACATATTCTTATGTTTGTTAAAAAATTGTGATTTTTAAATTGCCTGTTAATATATCTTTCCATTTTTATATTTAGTTACTACTCTTTTTAAAAATGTTTATTTATTCATTTTGAGAGAGTTAGAACATGAGCAGAGGAAGGAGCAGAGAGAGGAGAGAGAGAATCCCAAGCTGGCTCCCCATTGACAGCACAGAGCCTGATGTGGGGCTCAGTCTCACAAACCCTGAGATCATGACCTGAGCCAAAATCAAGAGTTGGATGCCTAACTGACTGAGCCAGCCAGCCTCCTCTAGTTACCACTAATTCTTAAAAAATAACTTGTAATGTATCTTTGTCCCTTTGCCTCCAAAGAACTCCAGAAAAACACCTTTTATTTAGAAGATTATTGAGTGAAATAACTACTGAGTGGGTCATTCCACTAATATTCCAAAATATGTGACTAATATATTCCTTCACTTGAAGGATAATATGGTTCTGTAAATCAATGAGAAAGCAACTACTCAGAGATCAGTGATTGGTATTTGCCTCTTAGGTATCCATTAAACAAAGCAATTATGTTATCTATTTGGTATGGCAGAAAAAATTTTGCGACTTTTTAGAATGCCTTAATATCATTGTTTTCAAAGTATTTAGTATCTTACTTACATTTTGCTTTCCAGCAAAATGTCTTACCGTTGGAAAGGTTTCCTGTAAATTTTCTTAATGTTAGTTTGTCAGTTAATAAATAGTTTATTTAAATGATCTTTTTTTTTCATGTGGATGGATATGTAGAAAATGCCAAAATGTGTAATTCCAAGGATTATAATTTTAGACTCACTATTGTTGTAAAAGTAGAGACGGAGTAGAAATTGCAGCATATCTATTCCCATTTATTAAAAGCTATCAAGGGCTAGACATTGTGCTAAGTGATGACATTATGTTCTCCAGGGAACTATGAATTGGGTATTAGCTTCGTTTTGTGAATGAGGAAACTGCTCGTTTATCTCCTCTATGAAACTGAAAAAAATGGACTCTCTTATTTGAACTTACATTTCTCTCAGCACCTAGTTCAGTGTCTTGCAGCAATATGTTGTGTGTGTTTCATAAGGGTTTTTGATGAAGTTAACAAAGGATTGTTCATTGGATTAAGCCATAACTTACAGATAATGTAACAAAGATTGCTGTTGTGTACTTTTTTTCTGGCAATAAATTTAGAGGCTCAGGACATACATTAGCAGGTATTCCTTTTAAAAAATGAAGAATAACAACACATAATTCAGGTGGAGAGGAAAATGTCAGGAATCGTAAGGTTTAGGGTAATTGGACAAAAGAAAAAATAGAGGTAATTATAAATTAATTAGCCGCTGCGTCAGAATAATTAATTCTGTTATATTTAACTACAAAATAACTGAGTTATAGATTTAAAATGCATACATGATTATAGCAAGACTTGCATCTGACATGAAACTTATTTTTCTTCCCAAGTGTAAAGTACAGTTCATCCAGCTTTCTGTGCTTTGCCAAAAGAATAAATGTCTTCCCAATACTTTCATAGAAAATTGTCTACTAGTACATTATAGTTAATTTTTCCTATGATTTTTCTAGACAGAAGAGCCTACCTCTCGTCTTTCCAGCTACCTGATAGCTATTAACTGTGCTGCATGTATATCCAAATTGTATCTATATTCACTCATGTATTTTAAATAACTAGTTTAAATTGCAATGAAATTGCACCCTGTGTTTTGCATTCATTTTACTGAACCCTGCTACTGCGGTCTCAGTACTTATTCAATGCGTGCTAGTGGATTACTTACAGCTATCCTAGTCAAGTGATCATGTAAATCCTCCCTTCATTTTGAGAATTGCAGGTTTTGAATACAGAAAACATTTTCATAATACCTGTATTATTGCAGTGTTATGGTTCTGACACTGTTTTCATTAAAACTTGCCATTTATAGGAATTTAGATTTGAATCATTTTAAAATCTCACTAGGTGCAGAAGCGATGTGTCTGATAGATAGAAGTGGATAGTAGGCTTTTGCTTTATTGTTTAGTTTTAATGTGAAGGGCTGTTTTCAGGTACACCCCCTTTTTTTCCCTTCCTGCATTTTCTCAAAATTAACAGAAAGATTTGCTCCTATAACAAGTTATCTATAAATTATTTTTCTTGAATTTGAAGTCATAGCTATCCTGTGGAGAAATGGAAAATTTGCTATTAACATAAAACAGTTGGTAACATGTTGACCGACTGAGGACGGAACATAATTTTATATGGAAGTCAGTTTTATTTTAATTTGAAATGTCACAGAATCACATCTTGCGTACAGACTTGCTGTAAGCTTTTTTCTTTTAATTATTCCCATATATCATGGGAATGGGAGGGGGCAGAAATGCTTGCTTTTCATGCTTTCTTTGTGGGTTATTTCGTTTTTTATTCCTTTACTGTCATTGTAGTAGGGTATTAGGAGAGAGCAAACAAATAGCTGTGGTCAACCATGTTAAAGTTACTTGTTTCTTTAGAACTAATTTTAATGCAGTAGTTAAACATTTCCTCTTTTTTTTTTTTTTTAAGTTGATTTATTTATTTGTGAGGAAGAGAGAGAGAAAGCAGGGATGGGCACAGAGACAGAGGGAGAGAGAGAATCCCAAGCAGGCTCTGTGCCGTCAGTGCAGAGCCTGATGTGAGGCTCAAATTCACAAATCGTGAGATCATGACCGGAGCCGAGACCAAGGGTCAGATGCTTAACTGACTGAGCCACCCAGGTGCTCCTAAACATTGTCAATATAAAGTATCTGAAAATATCTGATACCAGGAACTATATGTTTTATGGGTTTTTATTTTAACTGTACTTGTTCCAATATGGGTCTATCATGTTCATTACTGTTATTGAGAAATTGATACTACGTGAGGGTAAAAAGAGACTGGTGGGAGGGACAACAGTGGAGGGTTAAAAGCACAGAGCTGGACTTCTGCTTCTGGTTATTAAGGAGTAACTAGTGTTAGACTAACCTCCGCCTAAGAATACCTATAAAATCTGGAGGAAGAAAACAAAAAAGCTGGAGGAATAAAAGGCACTGTATGAAGGCATAGGTGAACGCCTGAAACAGGACATGAGGGTCTGGGTTCAACAGATTGAGAAAAGACTATCTACACTCTGAGAAGCACCTGACCTTCTTGTCACAATTTCTCCTTAAAGCAATCATTGACTTCTAAGCGGCACATATGTAGGATGAGACACTGAGAAATCAAGACCAAAGTAGTTGCTAACTGCTTAAAAAGCTAAGCAGAGATGTGGAACTCTCACAAGGCTTTAGGGACAAAACTTAAATTTGATTGCCAATCAAGAAGAGGCCTGGGAAACACCCCAGCCTTTCAGCCCAGAAAAACTACACTTAGGAGAAAGAAGAAACAGGGACCAGGCCAGTCACAACTGGATCAGTAGGTAATCTACCTATATTCTGTGTGTTTACCAGAAGAAAATTAAATCCTCTGTTGAAAATATGAAGAGCTTCTACAAATTTTCATTCATAGTTTCCAACATTGGGTAAAAAATTATCAGACATGCCAGATAATAAGACTAAATGACCAAAAACCAAGAGAAAGCAGACAATAGAAACTAACCCATTGGTATCCACAAACTAGCTTTGTCACAGACTAGGAGTCTGGAGTTCTCTCTTGTGCAGCAAGAGAGCAGACATAGAATTGAATACGAGAGAGACTAGTGTCTGGGAGGAGACAAGAGCCCCAAACAAAGCTTTTGTCTGCGTATTGAGCTCTCAAGATCTTACACACATGGTGATGTGAAGAAAACAAGATCTTACACACGTGGTGAACATGAAGAGAACAATCAGATAGTAATTGTTAACTTGTGTGTGTAAGAAGCAAAGGGTCTGGGGGGGGGGGCAAGTGGAGTTTGTGATCAAAGCACAATAGTATATTGGCACCAGATGGAAAGTAATTTCCTGCAGGTGATATAACAAGTTACGCGTGATTCCATTACAATAATCTCGCTAGCTAACCTTGGACGCTTTCACCCCATGGTGGCAGCTTTCCACCCTAAACTTTTTTCTAAGCCATTTATGTAAATATATGGAATTCTTGAACGTATTTCCCCACATAGCTTTATCAGACACCGACTTAAATTAGTATGTTTTATATGTTCAAGAAAATTAGATGAAGAGATGGAGAATTTCATCAGAGAACTGGAATCTATAAATAGAATCAAGTGGAAATAATAGAACTATAGCATTCTAATTACTGCAATTAAGAATTCAATGGATTGGTTTAATAACAGATTAGACTTAGCAAAATAAATTATTAACTGGAAGATCAGTAAAAACTCTCCTGATTGAAGCAGAGAGATAAAAGTTTAGAAAATATAGATAAGAGTGTGAGAGGGGCGCCTGGGTGGCTCAGTCGGTTAAGCGTACGACTTCGGCTCAGGTCACGATCTCACAGTTCGTGAGTTCGAGCCCCGCGTCGGGCTCTGTGCTGACCGCTCAGAGCCTGGAGCCTGCTTCACATTCTGTGTCTCCCTCTCTCTCTGCCCCTTCCCTGCTCATGCTGTGTCTCTCTCTGTCTCAAAAAAATAAATAAACATTAAAAAAAAAAAGAGTGAGAGAGCCATCTCAGACTCAGTGAAAAGGTCTCACACATATGTAATTGGAGTCTCAGCAGGAAAGGACAGAGAGAATATGGAGGGGCAAAAGCAATATTTGAAGAGATATTGGCCAAGAATTTTCCAAAACTAAAAAAAGTCATTAATCCACAGCTTCAAGCTCTATACACCACAAGAATAAATGAAAAGAAACCATACCTGGGCACATCATAGTAAGATTTCTAAAGGAAAAAGCCCAACCAAACAACAACCAACAGAGAGAAAATCTTAAAAGCAGTGAGAGAAAAGATACATATTATCTTCAAAGGAGCAAATATGGGACTGACCGATTAACTTTTTACTAGATGGGAAGGAATCCAGAAGACTGTAAAGGACACCTTTAAAGTGATGAAGACAAATAATGACTAGTCATTTAGAACTCAATACCAGTGAAAATCTCCTCCAAAAATGAAGTTGAAATAAAACAAAATTTGTCAGTAACCAATTGGCACTAAAATAGAGTCATTCTTCAGGCAGGAAAAATGATCTCGGATATCAGCAAGGTAAGCAGGAGTGAATGAAGAGCAACAAAAACAGGAAATAAGTGGGTAAAACTAAATGAATATTGAGTATTTAAAATGATAATTTTATGACCAATGGCCATAGCTGCAGTGTTCAAAATATGTTGTGCATGGATTTTGTGTAGTATTGAGACTATGCTTCCCACAGGCTGCTCCTTGCCAATGACTGAAAGAGGCAGGGAGACTAAGGAATTCCTGGGATCATGGAAATCCTCCAATGGCCGGCTTTGGGTCAAGGAACCCCTGATAGGCTTGCAAAGGTTTTCTTAGATGGTGTGGCATTCTAGGACACTTCCAACTCAACTCCTCTTCCCTCTCAACTTTCCAAACCCAGGTTGAGACTTCCATCATACTCTAGCTTCCTCCTCATTTTCTCTCACAGGCATTTTCCCTCATAGTCATTTTCCCTAATAAAGTCCTTATACATTTAACCATATGTCATGGCATCTGCTTCTCAGAAGACTCAGACAAACACAGTAGAATTAAATGTCTGAGCATAGCACAAAAGACCAGAGGCAGTAACTGGAGTTAAAGTGTTGTAAGGTCCTTGGGTTAATGGATAATTAATTTAAGGCAGACTGTAATAAGTCAAGAGAAACTAACAAAATGATAAAAGAATGTATAATAAACTGGGGAGAAGTAAAATAATAAACACTTGAAAAATTCAAGAGGGCAAGGAAGGAGAAAAAAGGAAAAATAGCTGGCATAAATAGAAAACTAAAAATATAATGGCTGATTTTGTCCTACATGGAATTTTTCTTTTTTTAAAACATTTTTTAACGTTTATTTATTTTTGAGACAGAAACAGAGCATGAGCAGGTGAGAGGCAGAGGGAGAGGGAGACTGAGTCTCTCAGACACTGCACTATATGGAATTTTTCTTAATGGTCTCTAGCATTGATGTCCTTTGAGAAAGGTCATTTTTACTATACCATAAATGGTTATCTTTTTTTTAAGTTTATTTAATTTTGAGAGAGTGAGTGTGTGAGAGTGTGTGAGAGAGGGGAGGGGCAGAGAGAATGGGAGAGAGAATCCCAAGCAGGCTCTGCGCTAACACAGAGCTTGATCTCACGGACCAAACCGAAATCAAGAGCCAGACGCTTAACTGACTGAGCCACCCAGGTGCCCCCAGAAATGATTATCTACATCTTATATTTATAACTTTATTTTGTAAATTTAAATTATGATGATTCTAGAATCATTCTAAAATAAAGTATGAATTAGGATTCTACCGTTTTCCTCACCACTCAAATGATTATCCAGTGATCCCAGTACTAATGATTAAATGGATTATCTTTCTCTACTGATTTGAAATGTCAACCAACTTGATCAAATTAATTCCTAAGTAAACCCATGTGTAAATTAGATTACTGTATTTGTCCAGTTTTGTTTAAAACAGTGTAAGTACACACAGTAAGTACTCAATACTTGTTGTATGAACAAAGAAAAAAATGAGGGAATTTGCAATACTGTTTTTTTCTTTTTATGTGGTAGGACAAGGATATCTTCACTACTCTGCTCTTTCAAAATGTTCCTGACAATCCTTGACTGATCATTTTTCCAGATAAATTTTACAATAATTTTATTCAGCTTCTCCTCCCAAAACATTCTTTGAGGTTTGACTGGAATTGAATCAAAACTATAGATTATTTTAGGGGAGGATTGACATCTAATAATACTGCCTTCCTATTCAAGAACAAGATATGGCTGTCCATTTATTGAAATTTTCTTTTGTGTTTCTAAGACTTGTGTAGTTTTATCTAGGTTTTCCATATTGACTTTTTTTGTTGTTAAATCTTTTGTGAAAACTTGTTCTATGCTAGACATGAGATCACATAGCAGCAGATATGATTGATATGGTCTCTGACCTTCTGGAACATAATAACTAGTGGAAGGTAGGACACAGGCAAGTAACAGATAGTATTGTTTGCTATTTGGTCATTTTCCAGTCTTTACCATGTTGCAGTGTACATCTTGGTTTATTAAGTTTTGTCTGCATTTCAAAATTGTTTCTTTTTTAAGAAATTTTTTTTAAATGTTTATTTATTTTTGAGAGAGAGAGAGAGAGAGACAGAGCGTGAGCAGGGGAGGGGCAGAGAGACAGAGAGAGAGAGAGACAGAATCCAGAAGCAAGCTCCAGGCTCTGAGCTGTCAGAACAGAGCCTGATGTGGGGCTCGAGCTCACAGACTGTGAAATCATGATCTGAGCGGAGGTCGGACGCTTAATGGACTGAGCCACTGAGGCACCCCCAAAATTGTTTCTTTAGGATGGATTGTAGAAGGGAAGCAGGATCTATAGTATTTGCAATCTTAACCTAAACAAGAAAACAGTTCTCTAGTTCCCTTCTATAGAGCCTAAATAAATTGTTCTCTAATTAGAACATTTTTTCAAAATTTCAAATTGTTATTATTTTATTGTATGTTGATCTTGTGTTCTGTGACTTTCCTCATTGAAATTGTTAGTTCTAGGAGCTTTTGGTTTTTGTTGTTGTTGTTGTTGTTGTTGGGCAGATTCTCCTTTGGGTGGATTCCTTGGGATTTTCTATATAGACTATCATATCATCTGGAAATAGGGACAGTTTTAGTTCTTCCTTTCCAATCCATATACTTTTTGTGTCTTTTTATTGCCTTATAGTTCTGGCTAGACCTTCCAGGATTATATTGAATAAGAATGGTAAGAGCTGACTTCCTTGCTTTATTCCCAGTCTTAGGGGGAAAGCATTTAGTCTTTTTATCATTTTTTTAATGTTTAGTATTTATTTTTGAGAGAGAAAGAGACAGAGTGTGACTGGGGGAGGACTAGAGAGAGAGAGAATCTGAAGCAGGCTCCAGGCTTCGAGCTGTCAGTGCAGAGCCCGACTGGGGCTCTAACCCACGGACCACAAGATCATGACCTGAGCTGAAGTCGGATGCTTAACCGACTGAGCCACCCTGGTACCCCAGTTTTTTATCATTAAGTGTAGTGTTAGCTGTAGCTTTTTGTAGATGCTTAACTTTATCATGTTAAGGAAGTTTCTCTCCATTTCTTGTTTGCTGAGAGGTTTTGTAATGAATAGATGTTGAAGTTTATTATTTTTTTTTTGTGTCAATTGATATGATTCTCTTTCTTCTTCAGCCTGTTAATATGGTAAGTTACATTGATCTTCACATATTGAACCAGCCTTGTATCCTTGGAATAAACCCAGTTTGGTTGTGGTATATCATTCTTTTTATGTACTGCTGGGTTCTGTTTGCTAATATTTTGTTATGGGTTCTTGCATCTATATTTATGAGAGATATTGGTCTGTCTTGTTTGTTTTGTTCTGTACTGCCTTTGTTTGGTTTTGACATCAGCCTAACAGTGAATCAGGAAGTGTTCCCTCCTTTTTTTATTTTGTGGAAGAGACAGTGTAGAGTGCTGTTAATTCTTCCTTAAATATTTGATAGAATTCTCCAGCGAAACTATCTGGGCCTGGGTATTTCTTTTCTGTGTGTTTTTAAACTACAAAGTCAATTTCTTTAATAGTTATAGGGATATTCAAATAATCTGTTTAATACTGAGTGAGTTTAGGTAATATGTGCTTTTCAAATAATTGGTCCATTTTTTCCAAGTTGTTAATTTATGTGCATAGAGTTGCTCATAGTATTCCCTTTTGCTTTTAATGTCTGCAGGGTCTGTCATGATATCCCTGTTTTATTCCTGATAGTGGTAATTTTGTAATTTTTGTCTTCTCTCTTTTTCTGTCAGTGTAGCTAGAGGTTTGTCAATTGTATTGATTTTTTTCAAAGAACCAGATTTTTGTTCTGTTGACTTTCCTTTATTGTTTTTTCTTCTTTCAGTTTCATTGACATCTGCTCTTATCTTTATTATTTCCTTCTGCTTGGTTTGGGCTTATTTTTCTCTTTTCCTAGTTTGTTAAGGTGGGAGCATGAGATGCAATGGACAAAATTTTAAGTTTTTTCTCAATATTTTATATTTTTGGCTGGTAATGTGAATGGAATATTTTTCTATTATATTTGCTAAGTAGTTATTTTTTATCTATAAAAATTGTTGAGTGTTTTCATTTATTTAAAGGAACACCTCACTGATACTCTATTGAATTGGTAATTTTAAAATCTGTCCTCTAGGGGGGCACCTGGGTGGCTCAGCCGGTTAAGTATCAACTCTTGATTTCGGCTCAGGTCATGATCTCATGGTTCGTGAGATTAAGCCCTGCATCAGACTCTGTGCACAGAACCTGCTTGGGATTCTCTCTCTCCCTCCCTCTCTCTCAAAAATAAATAAACGTAAAAAAATCCTTCAATTCCATCCTCTTTGGCTTTTCGAGTATGTAATTAAGTATCAGTGGTCCTACTTCCTTTTTCTAGTAGAATTATACTTTTAGAAATATAAATTTTTTCCAAGCATATAAAATTAGGAGGTCATAGAGGAAAATTGGGGAGAGACTTTCTAAAAAAAGACCTCATTTTAGTCATACACCAGCTAGCCAGTGAACCAAAGATTGCAGAAAGCTGTGATGGATGGTAGGAGTAATATTCTAGTGTGTGTGTGTGTGTGTGTGTGTGTGTGTGTGTGTGTGTGTAAATAACACATCTTCTTTATCCATTTATCAGTTGATGGACATTTGGGCTCTTTCCATATTTGGCTATCGTTGATAGCACTGCTATAAACATTGGGGTGCATGTGCCCCTTCAAAACAGCATTCCTATATCCTTTGAATAAATATCTAGTAGTTCAATTGCTGGATCATGGGCTGGTTCTGTTTTTAATTTTTGAGGAACCTCTGAACTGTTTTCCAGAGCGGCTGCACCAGTTTGCATTCCCACCAGCAGCGCAGAAGAGATTTCTTTCTCTGCATCCTTACCAACATCTGTTGTTGCCTGAGTTGTTAATGTTAGCCATTCTGTGTCAGTTGGCCATCTAGATGTCTTCTTTGGAGGAGTGTCTATTCATGTCTTTTGCCCATTTCTTCACTGGATGATTTGTTTTTTGGGTATTGAGTTTGATAAGTTCTGTATCGATTTTGGATACTAACCCTTTATCTGATATGTCATTTGCAGATATCTTCTCCCATTCTCTTTATGCCTTTTCGTTTTGCTGATTGCTTCCTTCTCTGTGCAGAAGCTTTTTATTTTGATGAGGTCCCAGTAGTTCATTTTTGCTTTTGTTTCCCTTGCCTCCAGAGATGTGTTGAGCAAGAAGTTGCTGCGGTCAAGGTCAAAGAGGTTTTTGCCTGCTTTCTCCTCTAGGATTTTGGTGCCTTCCTGTCTTACATTTAGGTCTTTCATCCATTTTGAGTTTACTTTTTGTATGGTGTAAGAAAGTGGTCCAGGTTCATTCTTCTGCATGTTGATGTTCTGGTTTCCCAACACCATTTGCTAAAGAGGCTGTCTATTCCATTGGATATTCTTTCCTGCTTTGTCAAATATTAGTTGGCCATACGTTTGTGGGTCCATTTCTGGACCCACTATTCTGTTCCATTGATCTGAGTGTCTGTTTTTGTGCCAGTACCATACTATCTTGATGATTACAGGTTTGTAATATAGCTTGAAGTCCAGAATTGTGATACCTCCAGCTTTGCTTTTCACTTTCAGGATTGCTTTGCCTGTTTGGAGTCTTTTCTGGTTCCATACAAATTTTAGGATTGTTTGTTCTAGCTCTGTGAAGAAGGCTGGTGTTATTTTGATAGGGATTGCATTGAATATGTAGATTGCTTTGGGTAGTGTCAACGTTTTAACAATACTTATTCTTCTAATCCATAAGCATGGGATAGTTTTCCATTTTTTTGTGTCTTCTTCAATTTCTTCCATAAGGCCTCTGATCTGTCTTCCCTTATAGATTAAAGACTTTTTTTTCCCGTGTTGCTTTCATAATCTTTACTTGTCTGTGTATTTTGTGAATTTGACTATGATATTCCTCGTTGATGGTCTGTTTTTGTTGAATCTAATGGGAGTTCTCTGTGCTTCTTGGATTTTGATGTCTGTGTCTTTCCCCAGGTAAGGAAAATTTTCTGCTGTGGTTTGCTCACATAAACTGTCTACTCCTTTTTCTCTCTCTTCATCTTCTGGGACTTCTATGATTCAGATGTTATTCCTTTTTAATAAGTCACTGGGTACTCTAATTTTTGTGTCATGCTCTTTTGCCTTAGTTTCCCTCTTTTTTCTGCTTCATTATTCTTCATAATTTTGTCTTCTATATCGCTGATCTGCTTCATCCATTCTTGCCGCTGTGGCATACAACTGAGATGCAATCTCAAATGTATTTTACTTCTTTTGTCTCCGCAGAAAGGGATTCTCTGGTGTCTTCTATGCTTTTTTCAACCCCAGCTAGTATTCTTATTATCATGATTCTAAATTCTGGTTCAGACATCTTGCTTATATCTGTGTTGAGTAAGTCCCTGGCTGTCATTTCTTCCTGTTCTTTCTTTTGGAGCGAATCCTTCATTTTGCCATTTTGGAGGAAGAAAAATAATTAATAAAAAAATTAAAATTAAAAAATTAAAAGCAACACAAAAAATCAAATAAAGGAAGCTAGATCCTAGGTGCGTTTTGGCCTGGTTTTTGAAAGAATCTTGATAGAATAGAGAAAAAAGGGAAAGAAAAGAAAAAAAAGTAAGAAGTGTTAAAAATTTAAAAATGTATACAACAAAATAGAATAAAATGAAATGAGGAAAGTAAAGTAGAATTTAAAAAATTACAAAAAATAAAAACTATAGCAAAAAATTCTTAAAATTTTTTAACGGAAAATAAAAATAAAATGTTCTCTTTCTGTATCAAAGAATAAGAAAAAAAATATGGAACACTTCACAAATTTGCATGGCATCCTTGCTCAGGGGCATGCTAATCTCTGTATCATTCCAATTTTAGTATATGTGCTGCCAAAGCGAGCACTTAGATGTGTTGCTTTAAATGGCTATTTTCTTATACCACTTTTCTTTTGATAATGAGAATTTCCTGTTTGAAAGCTTTTAAACCTATTCTGAAAGTCTTCCTGAAAGATCCTTTTTGAATTGTTAACTGTGGTTACCTCCAACTGAAATTGGATGAGGGAACTTTCACTTCTTTATATTCACAGAGCTACATATCTGTGTCAAAGTGCATCAATATCAATCTGTCTGTCTATCTCTCTATTTCCTAGGACAGTGCCTGGCATTTAGTAGATGCTCAATAAGTATTTGTTGGAGGAATGAGAACTAAATAGAGAAAAATCTCATTTTTGTCTTTAGAGAATTTATAATCTAATGGCAGAGATAGAAGCTATACGTGCAAAAAATCAAGAATGCTTATATGAAAGGAAAAGCTTATTTCAGTTCATCCTAATGGTAAATTTTAATTTGAAGGAGTTTGGGGGCACCTGGGTGGCTTAATCTGTTAAGCGTCTGACTCTTGATTTGCCCAGGTCATGATCTCACGGTTCATCTGCTTGGGATCCTCTCTCTCCCTCTCTCTCTGCACCTCCCAAGCTTGTGCTCTCTCTCTTTCTCTAAACATAAATACTTTTTTAAAATGAAGGAGTTTTAATTTGATTCGGGGGGAATTGAGAGTCAAATTTTAGGGAAGAGAATTATGACATGTGAGTAGAAGATATTTGGGCTACGTTTTGGAGGACTGCATTGTGTAAGGGGGTAAGATTCTTCATCTTTCATGAGGTAGTTAGATCCTGAACCACATCTTTGAGCATGGATATGTATAGCAAGGAGCAGAGATGTCCGAACGCACGATGGCTTTTTAAATTTTTTGGTGGAAATGCCTTGCAAATATGGAATTCTGAGGCTCTCTGTAACCATGGTCATGTTGTGTTTGCTAAAGAGATAAAATAGTTTCTTTTTCTAAAATAAAAAACTCCTTAAAATATCAAACTTTACATATGAAAGCAGAAAACAAAATATAATGCCATCTGTTTTATCACACACAATGGACATTTAAATATTTTAAGTAGTCCAGCAGATTTATGTTCATTAAAATCCCACTAACTAATAATGTGTTTTGTTTGCTTCATTCCCACTCAGGTTACAGTTCACACTTTCAGATAAGAGTATTAATATCAGCCACAGAAATTACAGGAAAAGGAGTATTTTATTTTGTAAAGAACGCCTTGTATAATACTGGAAACCAAGCACTGTATTCTTTTAATATTTGCTTCCCAGAATGGATAGGCTCAGATGATAGTTACTGATATTGTCAGTTCACTGCTAACTAAATACACCTTAAAAATTTTTGTAAGGACAACGAGATTGAGTGTATTTTGCATTTTTTATTCCTTCTTAGGAAGTTACAGATTTTACCTGATAGTAATGCTTTTGAGATTTAGTGTGTTTTATATTTTTTAAGAAATCTTCCTTATGATAGTGGAATGAGACGAATAGTTATGATACAAGGTTTGTTCGTAGTCAATCTCTAATTTATCCCTATCCCAATATCTAATTTATCCCAATATCTCATGTTATATATTATCAACAGAGAAAGCAGTTCATGATTGCAGCATGTCAACCTGCAAATTCATATGTATTTGATGATTTTTGAAATGATTTTCCTAGGAAATATAACTTTTGAAACAATGATGGAAATTCTCCGAGATAAACCAAGTGGCATTAATATGGAGGGAGAATTCCTGACCACTGCAAGCATGGTTTCTATTTTACCTCAAGACTCCAACCTTCCTTGCATTCACTTCTTTACAGGGACCCCTGATCCTGAGAGGTAAAGTCACAAAATACTGTAAACCAACAAGGGGTCAGGGGCTAGGATAGTCATCAGTCTGTTGGTGATTTTGCCAGGCTAACTTTTTCTTACACAAATAGGACAATAATTTTTGGATATATTTTCTGTTCAGGTTGTAGGCTGCCATTTACATATGTGCATTCCTGCCATAACTATTCTCATTTTTTAGGACAAAAATGTTAATAGTTTCTTGTCTGCAGTTATCCTTACTCTCTTTGGCCAAATATATTTAAAATTGTCAAGAAAAGAAAGTAGATGGTTTTCTTTTGCAGATTTCAGTATTATAATATTAGATGGTTAAGAATACTAAGAAGATTAAATGATGTAGTTGTGCTGGATTTAGATGGTTACTTATCCGCTCATATCTAGAAAATATGTGCCTGTAAAACTTAAACTATCAGTAGTTGAAGTTATATCTAAAATTGGATTTTAGATATGTTACAATTGTCTTAAGTCATTAGTGTCTCTCATAGAACTTAATGCACATTACATTGAGAAATGATCTTATATTCTCTCAGTGTTACAGTCTTTCATGTTATTAAAGATCACTTCAAGAAGATGGAGTGAGACTTGAGGCCACTTTATTAATACTGCTGCTGTGATTTCATTCCAGATCCTAATCCTCAATCTGTAACATTGAGGATTGTTCTTACCCTTCAACTATGGAGTTTTCAGTAGAAAATGATGGACTATAATTTCACTGGACACTGTTTCTATGCCAGGCCCTTCTAACTAGAGGGTATCTTAGAAGATTTAGCATAATGCTAAATATTTTCCTATCCCCACTATCCCCAAAAGCCAACTCTATGACTTTTTTTTCTAGATCTGTTTTTAAGCCTTTCATATTTGTGCCAAATGTTTCACAACTATTGGATACCAGTTCACCAACATTTGATCTTGAAGACCCAGTTAAAAAGAAACCACGTTTTCAGTTTAAGCCTGACAGAAGACACCCACTCTATCAAGAACATCAACAGGCATTGGAAGTAATAGACAAAAAGGAGGTATGATTAAATTATATTCTCTGTTTTATCATTAAGAACAGTTTAAAGTGTGATTCAGTCCACATTTTGAACTTTGGAACTTCACCTTTCTTTCCTTCCTTCATGTAAAAATAGGTTTAAAAATAGTTTAGACTCTCTCTCTCCCTCAAAAATAAACAAACATTTAAAAAAATAATAAAAGCTTTTAAAAATAAAATAAAAATAAAATAGTTTAGATGTTCAATTATAGTAGAGCTCAAACCAAAGATTTAAAATAATGGTTAAGAATGCACTATGAATCTCTTAGAGAAATTTAGTATATTAAACATAATAACAATACCTAACATTTATTGGGCACTTTTTATACACTCAGCACGATGGTATCATTACGCAAAATAGAATATTTTATTTAATCTTCAAACCACTTTATGAGGTAAATACTATTGTTATCTCCATTTCACTGATAAGGAATCTCCATTTACTGAGACTTAGAGAGTTTAAGTAGCTTGCTTAGTTTATATCTCACACCAAAAATTACAGAGCTACTGGAGGGCAGTTAACATGATCTCTTACATACAAAATGTTCTTAATCAGATAGCCTCAGATTAATTTTTATTGGAAATGCTTAACACTCCTTAGACTTAATAATGAATTGGAGTCTTTTTTAAAAAATGGTAAGTGCTTATTATTTTTAAATGTAAGCAGTATAGGAGATGAACATCATCCAAAATCTCATCTCTAGAAATAAGCAGATATATTTTTGGGCAGACAGACAGATTGACAAATAATTTTCTAATATCCATGCCTCTTCAGCTTTCTTCCCTCTCTGCCCCAGAGATAAAATATAGATTAGAAGGAAATGGAAGAGCTAGCTGGAGGTTTTTTACAGAACCATCAACTGACTCCCTCCAGGGAGGAAAAGATTGGCCATCTTGTACCTTTCCACACCTGTTTGTACCGGCTCCCGATTTCTATTGCTATTATTCCTTTTACTTCCTCGAGATATATACATTTACATTCTTTCTACATAAAATGCATTGTATCAGTTGTCTTCCAGGTAATTATTTATTTACTTTTGTCTGTAGTATTTTTGCACGGTTGCCATTCCCCCACCCGCTTTGCTTACACTTAAAGCAGAGAACTCTGGCTAGACCTCCTGTTTGCTGTGGATTCTTGACACTTGCTTTATCTTGGACTACTTTGTTTTCACTTGTAACTTACAGTGTAAAACACTTTTTGTAGGTAGCCGGTGGCATGGAATGAGAGGCAGGCAAGTTGTTCTAGGGGCATTAAGTACGCTGATGAGAGCCCAGTCTACCGGCCAGTGGTGTCATCCACTGCGTGGGCTTGGCTTACACTCCTGACTGAGCACAGTCCTGTGACAAATGAGCCCCCTGGTCCTTCTTGCCTTTGCTCAAGTTCCTCAGTGATATGTTTCAAGAGATATGTCTGCTCTGGAGGGATTTTCCCTCACTTCTTCCTGAGCAGCCTCCACACTGCCACTAATCGCTTACTTAGTTCTCAGCATTGTCAGCTTCCTTTCCCCTCAATACTGTTTCTGGAAGGTTGGTTGTGTAGACTTATTATTAAATGCTTGTTAAATTAAAATGCTGATTGACATTTTTCTAAGTAATATTGAAATTAAAATTTAAAAGCTGTTAGTATTTTAGGCTTTATTTAATAGCCATTAAATGTTGATTGACAACAGAAAGTAATGGAGAAACCATAGAACCTGAAGGAAGAAGTGTCAAAGAGCTGGATTCTAGTCTCCTTTTTTTTTTTTTTTACTGAAGTATAATTGACACAAAATGTTAACATTAGTTTTAGGTGCACAATATAGTGATTGGACAAATCGATACATTATGCTATGCTCACCCCACGTGTAGCTGCCATCTGTCACCATACGATGCTATTACAATACCACTAACTATATTCCTTATGTGCCTTTTATCCCCATGGCATTCATTCCATAACTGGACACCTATATCTTCCTCTTCTCTTCACTCATATTGTCTACCTCCTCACCCCCTGTCATCTGGCAACCATCAATTTCTTTGTTCTCTGTATTTATGGGTCTAATGCTGCTTTTTGTCATTTGTTTTGTTTTTTAGATTCCACATATATTATGCAGAATCATATGGTATTTGTCTTTCTCTGGTTCTAGTCTATTTTTATGACTTAGGGAGAGTCAATGCTACTGGTAGTTTTAATGTACGTTTCTTGATTACTGATGAGGTTGAAAAGCTTCTCAGATGTTTATTAGCCATTAGTATTTCCTCTTAAATGACTTGCCTGTTCTTTTCCTTAGCCTGTTTTTCAATTGTTGCTTGGTTGTTTTTGTCTTTTGCCTCAGAGAGGCAAAACTATATGAATTTTGAGTCTTTGTTATATTGCAATTTTTTATCTCAGTTTATTGTTTATTTAACTTTTTTTTCAGACAGAAGTTTTAAGTTAAGTCCATTACATTTGTTAGTCTTTTCCTTTAAGGCATCTTGATTTCATGCTTCTAGAGGCCTGCTTCATCTCAAAATAAATATAACTTCTGTATTTTCTTCTAGTATGTATGTGTGCTTGAAAAAAATAGTTCTTGAATTTTTCTGAAATTTCTTTCTATTTTTTCATGTTTATTTAAGAGAGAGAGAGAGAGGGTGTGGGAGGAGGGGCAGAGAGAGAATACCAAGCTCCGCATTGTCAGCGCAGAGCCCAACGTGGGGCTGGAATTCACGAACCCTGAGATCATGATCTGAGCTGAAATCAAGAGTCTGGTGCTTAACTTACTGAGCCACCTAGGTGCCCCTGAAATTTATTTTTGTGTATGTTATGAAGTAGGGATTCTAACTTTGTTTTCCAAGAGGTGACCAATTATTTCAATACCATTTATAGACAAAATATATTTTTTTCTCACTAATATGTAATGTAGTGTTTCATCAGAAAAAGTTGATCCAATTTGATTTTAAAGTCCATGTTTAGATTCAGCATCTTTGTTTTGTGGAATTCTGCCCTATAATGGTTCAAATTTTTAAAATTATTCTTACTTTCTAGTAACTTTCTTCTTATATATTTTTTCTCTCAGTACCTACCCTATAACTGGTCATGGTAATTCACCAATAACTTAAAAATTCCTTTATTCTATATGAGTAATGACCTTTCCCCCGATTCTTGAAACAGGGAGGAATCATAGAGAAAATGTCTTTTTTAGTTGTTCTTTCCCTTGAATACTACTGTTCTTTTTCCTTTGTTTAATCTGATAATATTGATTTTAAATATAGAAGATCCACCTTCATAAAAATATCTTAGCCTCATTTTTCAGCAACCTTCCCCAGACACAATATCATAATTTCAATGGTCCTGTAAATTTTTCTTTTAGGTTTCTTGCTTATAGACTAATCCTATGCAATTATGCTTAATCTTTTCTACTAAAAATACCTAATAAATTGGAGTTAATCCATTAATTCAATATAGAACAAAGATTTTTCCTGAAGAATTTCATTCCGTACTATATCTAAAGAATGAGAGGGGAACCAAACTAGAAGTGGAAACCAGAATGAAAAAAAAAAACTTGTCTGTAGAGGTGGTTTGGAATTTGGTTAGACTTACATGTGTGTGTGTATTTACTTATTTTTATTTTTTCATTGTTCAGGAAAAAGCCAAAACTATGTTGGACAACATGAGGAAACTGGAGAAAGAACTATTCAAAGAAATGGAATCAATTCTTCAAAACAAGCATCTTGATGTTGATAAAATTGTTAATCTCTTTCCCCAGTGTGCAAAAGATGAAATTAGAATTTATAAGTCAAACATTAGTTCTTAGTGTCATATAAATGGTCAACAATCTTCCTCAAAGTCAGAAATTATCACCTTGGTAAATGATATAACCTAGTTTGAGTAGATCTGATTTTTCTTTAATAGCATTTACCTAATGGCCTATTAAAACTACACATAGTCTTGCTGAAATATTGAGAAAGAAAATAACATTGGAATTAGGCACATATGTCATGGAATAGCCAGGAGTTATTTCAGGTATTTGTGTGTGTGTGTGTGTGTGTGTGTGTGTGTGTGTGTGTGTGTGTGTGTGTATGTGTATGTGGTTTTTTTCCAGCCATAATACCTTTTTAAAAATTACAATAATTAAATATTCAATTCTGCATAAAGTATGAAATATTAAAATAATGAATAGGTTTATATTTAGTATATTTATGTATTGTCCTCAAATAATTTTCTCAATTACAGCAAGAAAGTAGATTTTTCTTTAGTAATGGAAAATATTGTTTTTCAAGTAATGAGTTTTTTCTCATTAGGCAAATATTAATCATCTCTAACAAAATTTTCTAGATTTATACATTGTCTTACTACAGTGTATTAATCTTGCAAATGTGCTTTTATTAGACACAAACATGCTTTTTGTCAAGACTTGGCATCAGTGAGCTTTTAGCTCTAATTATCAAGCACTTTTTCAGCCATGCACCCTTATAGGCTTTTATGGTAATGTTTTTAGGAGAGCTTGTCTGGGGGATTAGGAAATGGGATAAGGGAACCAAGACCTCAGGAGATACTGTTTCTGTGTCTTGAATCTTTCTCAAATTTTGTTTCTCTTCACTCAGTGAAAACAGCAACAGAAATGAGATAGTGGCAACAAAATAGAATTATTAGTGTATTATGAACATGAAGAACATTATAGTGCATAATGTATTATGAACATTATTAATAAGTAATATTTACCCAAAGTTTATAAAACTTTGTTAAAGTTACATGGAGATTACCAAGTAAGACTCAAAGTTGCAACTATAAAACAAAAGAAGAATCCAACTCAACATTATTTATTGGTTTCTAGAAATATCTATTTTAGGTTTTTTATTATATTATCATATTTATTGGTTGCTATCATTGTAATTAGGATTATTACTAAAGTAGTGGATGATTAAAGAAAATTTCTTTTTTTAAGTTCTCTCATAAAAGCCATAATCTGCTTAGGGGTGCTTGGGTGGCTCAGTTGGTTGAGCGTTCGACTTCGATTTAGGTCATGATCTCATGGTTTGTGGGTTCGAGCCCCACCTTGGGCTCTGTGCTGACAGCTCAGAGCCTGGAGCCTGCTTTGGATTTTGTGTCTCCTTTTCTATCTCCCTCTCCCCTGTTCGCGCTCTGTCTCTCTCTGTCTCTCAAAAATAAATAAATGTAAAAAAAAAAAAATTTAAAAACCACAATCTGCTTAATTTTGTTCGTCTAATACAGAGCTACCATTACAAAAGAAAAGAGATTTGTCTCAAGTACTCAGTTAATTATGTGTTTGCTTTACAGATGGTTCAGTGAAAGCCTCTCCCCAAATCATGAAGACCTTTGGCCAACCCCCATACACCTCCTTTCTCTCTCTTAATATATGGGGAAACTAAGGGTAAGCAGGCTGTTCATTTATCCAGGGGCACATACTTGAATCTTATTTCTCTCTCTGGGGCTCACATGTTTTCTCTTCCTCCTTTCATCCCACCCTAGTCTCAACTAGCACTGTCTCTCACCTGGACAACTGCAGTGAACTGTCCTACACCCATTTTTGTTTTTTTATCTCCATTCACATGGGTCACTGCAGCAGAGTGATCTCTTGGGAATGTAAATCTAATAATAAATTTCCTTCCTAAAACTTTTTAAGAAAATATTTTTTTATAGCTGTTTTAGGTTTAAAGCAAAACTGAGCAGAAAGTACAGAGTCCCTGCATACGTCCTGTCCCACCTCCAACTTCCCCCCCTCTGTCAACATCCCACACCAGAGTAATACGTTTGTTACAATTGATGAACCTACACTGACATATCGTTATCACCCAAAAGCCATAGTCTACATTCGGGTTCACTCATTGTACCTTCTATAGGTTTGGACAAATGTTTAATGACGTGCATTAGTGAGTATTATACAGAATAGTTTCACTGCTTTAAATATCCTCTGTGCTCCACCTATTCATCTCTCCCTCCCCCTAATCCCTGACAGCCACTTACCTTTTTATTATCTCCATAGTTTTGCCTTTTCTAGAATGTCATATAGTTGGAATCGTACAGTATATAGCCTTTTCAGATTTGCTCTTTAACTTAGTAATATGCATTTAAGATTCCTCCATGCCTTTTCATGGCTTGGGAGCTCATTTCTTTTCAGTGCTGAATAGTATTCTGGATATTTTGATTGCGGATACCCAGTCATAAAACCATAGGTCCTACTGAAGGACACCTTAGTTGCTTCCATGTTTTGGCAGTTATGATAAAGCTGCTATAAACATCTATGTGCCAGTTTTTGTGTAGACATAAGTTTTCAGTTCATTTGGATAAATACCAGCAGCATGAGTGCTGGATGGTATGGTAAGAGTATGTTTAGTTTTGTAAGAAACTGCCACACTATCTTCCAAAGTGACTATCATTTTGCATTCCACCAGCAATGAATGAGAGTTTCTGTTGCTCCACATCCTTACTTATCATTTGGTATCGTCAGTGTTCGGGATTTTGGCTATTCTTATAGATGTGTGTAGTATCTCCTTGTTTTAATTTGCATTTCCCTGATGACTTATGTTGCAGAGCATCTTTTAATATGCTTAATTTCCCTCTGTATATCTTCTTTGGTGAGATATCTGTTCAGATATTTTGCCCATTTTAAAAATCAGGCTGTTCATTTTCTTATTGTTGAATCTAAAATTCTTTTAAAAAGTCATTGAGATAAGTCCCGGTCCTTAAGAACTATCAATGAGATCTTGCTGATCTGCCCATCTGTATCTTATTATACTTTTGCTAGGTTTTTTTTTTTTTTTCTTTTCATAATCCCCTTTATCTCTTTCACCATCCCCCCCACCCACCTCCCCTCTGGCAACCACCAGTTCGTTCTCTATTTAGAAGTCTGTTTGGTTTTTGTTGCTGTTGTTGTTCCTTTGTTTTCTTAAATTCTGCACATGAGTGAAATCATATGGTATTTGTCTTTTTTATTTCACTTGGCATTATACCTTCTAGGCCCATCCATGTTGTTGCAAATGGCAAGATTTCATTCTTTCCTATTGCTGAATAATATTCCATTGTATATATGCACCACAGTTTCTTTATCCATTCATCTATCAGTGGACACTTGGGTTGCTTCTGCATCTAAGCTATGTAAGTAATGCTGCAATAAACATAGGGGTACATATATCTTTTCGGATTAGTGTTTTTGTTTTCTTTGGTTAAATACCCAGTTGTGGAATTAGTGGATCATATGGCAAATCTATTTTTAACTTAAAAAAAAAATGTTTAATTTATTTTGACAGAGAGAGGGGAGGGGAGGGGCAGAGAGAATCCAAAGCAGACTCCATGCTGTCAGCACAGAGCCTGATGAAGGGTTCGAACTCACAACCCATGAGATCATGATCTGAACCAAACTTAAAAGTCAGACGCTTAACTGACTGAGCCACCCAGGTGCCCCTCTATTTTTAACTTTTGAAGGAACCCCTGTACTGTTTTTGCAGTGCCTGCATCAATTTGCATTCTCACTGACAGTGTAAAGGAACCCTTGTACACTATTGCCTTTTTAAAAAGCTTTTACTCTGCTGCTTTTTTTTTTTTTTTAAGTTTATTCATTTATTTTTGAGAGAGAGAGAGAGCACAGGTGGGGTATGGGCAGACACACACACACAGAATCTGAAACAGGCTCCAGACTCTGAGCTGACAGCAGAGAGCCCAAGGCCGAACTCGAACCCATGAACCATGAGATCATGACCTGAGTTTAAGTTGGATGCTTAACTGATGGAGCCGCCCAGGTGTCCCTGGTCTTTCAGGGTTTTTTAATGTTTCAAGTTATAATTTAAATTAGTTAACATACAGTGTAACATTAGTGAGAATTTAGTGATTCATCACTTACATATAACACCCAGTGCGCATCATAGCAAGTGCCCTCCTTAATACTCATCATTTAGCCCATCCCCCACCCACCTCCCTCCATCAACCCACCGTTCTCTAAAGTTAAGAGTCTCTTTCATGGTTTGCCTCCGTATCTTTTTTTCTCCTTCCCCTACGTTCATCTGTTTTGTGTCTTAAACTCCACATATGAGCGAAATCATCGTATTTGTCTTTCTTTGACTGGCTTGTTTCGCTCACTACACTGCTCTTTCAAATCCTTGAATGTGCCCAGCTCCTTCACAATGGCTGTGCCCTCTGCTTGCACCATTCATTTCACATCCTCCTTTTTATGTAAGTAGTTGTTTTTATCCTTTAGAATTTTGCTGAAGCAGGAGTTCCTCAGGAAAGTTTTCCCCATACCACAAGGTCAAGTCTGTTGTTACGTACCCTCAGAGCCACATGTGATCCTGATCACAAGTGTAATTATATGTTTCACATCTGTTTTTCACAGTAAAATAGAAGCTTTATGAGGTTAGGAACCCCACTGTTGTGTGCTCAGTATTCAACATTGTGTTGGCACAAGTTAGAGGCTCAATAAATATTTGTTAAATGAATTGAAGTGCTGATGGAAATAATGTACCCAGTCCTCTGTAAAGTTGAGCAAATTATTTAGACAATCTATCTGTACAACTTGGTAACCTTTGTTAAGTCTCCGGTCGACCTGTTGCTTTTTTACATATTCAAAATGGGAATAATAACTCCCTAAAGACTGATATTATTATAAGGATATGTGAATTAATTAAGTTTAGGAGACTTTCACTATGTAAATCCAATATGGTATTTGGGTTTTGGTAATTGTGTGGGTAATTAACGCCTTGTAGTATATTTTAGAAAATTTAAGACTTCCCTTTTTTTTTAAATGTTTATTTATTTTTGAGAAACTGAGAGAGACAGAGCATGAGCAGGAGAAGAGCAGAGAGAGAGAGAGGGAGACAGAATCCGAAGCAGGCTCCAGACTCTGAGCTGTTAGCACAGAGCCTGAGCCTGAGGCGGGGCTTGAACCCATGAACCGTGAGATCATGACCTGAGCTGAAGTTGGGCGCTTAACTGAGCCACCCAGGCACCCTGAAAATGTAAGGTTTTCTTAAATTTCAGGTGTTTCTTAGGAGTAAAAAATATATTTTTGAAATTAAGCTTTTTTTTTTTTTTGGTTAATCCTTCAATGATATGGTTTATTATTTACCATGATGTAATAAACCAAGGGAATAACTAATAAACTGAGTACTTTAAGAGTCTCATGCTCTACTGACTGAGCTAGCCGGGAACCTTAAACTGAGTACTTTAGAGAAAGCTAGTTTGTTTGATCTTTGTTGAAAACATCAATTTATATATTAATCTTCAACCAAAAAAACTTTTATTTTTAATTCCAGTACAGTTAACATACAGTGTTATATTTGCTTCAGGTATACAATAGACTGAGTCAACAATTCCATATATTACTTGGTGCTCATCAAGGTAAATATACTCTTAATCCCGTTCACCTGTTTCACCCAACCCCCCCCCTCCCCCTCTGAAAACAATCTGTTTGTTCTCTATCATTAACAGTTTGTCTTTTGGTTTCTTGTTTGTTGTTGTTTTGTTTCTTAAATTTCACATATGAATGAAATCATATGGTATTTGTCTTTCTCTGACTTAGTTTGCTTAGCATTATACTCTCTAGATACAACCATGTTGTTGCAAATGGCAAGATTTCATTTTCTTATGGCTGAATAATATTCCATTGTGTATACACACACACACACACACACACACACACACACACACACACCTTTTTTTTTTTTTTAAACGTTTTATTTATTATTGAGAGATATAGAGAGACAGAGCATGTGCATGGGAGGGGCAGAGGGAGGAGGAGACACAGAATCCGAAGCAGGCTCCAGGCTCTGAGCTGTCAACACAGAGCCCGATGTGGGGCTCAAACTCACAAACTGCGAGATCATGACCTGAGCCAAAGTCAGACGCTTAACCAACTGAGCCACCCAGGCGCCCCTACCTCATCTTCTTTATCCATTCATCTATCAATGGACACTTATTGGCTATTGCAAATAATGCTGTAATAAACGTAGGGACACACATCCTTTCAAATTAGTGTTTTCGTATTCTTTGGGTAAATACCCAGTAGTGCGATTACTGGATCATATGGTAGTTCTATTTTTAATTTTTTTCTGTTTTTAATTTTTTATGGAACCTCCATATTGTTTTCCACAGTGGCTGTACCAGTTTGCCTTCCCACCAACAGTGCAAGAGGGTTCCTTTTTCTCCACATCCTCACCAACACTTGTTGTTTCTTGTGTTTTGATTTTAGCCATTCTGACACGTGTGAGGTGACATCTCTTTTGATTTTGATTTGCATTTCCTGATCATGAGTGCTGTTGAGCATCTTTTCATGTGTCTGTTGGCCATCTGTATGTCTTCTTTGGAGAAATGTCTGTTCATGTCTTTGCCCATTTTTAATTGGATTGTTTTTGATGTCAAGTTGTATAAATTCTTTTATATATTTTTGGATACTAACCTTTCATTGGATATATCATTTGCAAATATCTTCTTCCATTCAGTAGGCTTTTAGTTTTGTTCATCAACCAAAAATTTTACCCTAGAAATAATTATTCAGCCTCGAGTTTTGGAAATTTAGTTCCTACTTGTAACATTTATGAAAAATAGGTACTACAGAGTGAGTGTGTTCTTTTCTTAATTAATTACTTCAGGCTTTTCTCATACCAATCATAGAAATTTATCATTCCACATTTTCCTGAAGAATGGTGATGATATTTCTGATCCTGAACTGTGTTTCCAACCATCAGACATCACTTGACTACCTATGTCCAGTGGTCTAAAGTAATTTAATATTTAACATCATATTAGAATTGATGGGGCAAACACTATTCTGTATAGCAAAAATGTAAAATAATAGTTTTACATCCCTCTTGCTTTTAGAAACTGTCATTAGTCATTATTCTTAAAATGCCAAGCACACTTTACCTTATTCTGAAAATATTGAAGTTTAAACAAAAGCTAGTCATGGAATTATTCAGAACAAAGAAAAGAACAACTGACCGTATTGAATATTAGCCTAAAAGGGGTAGATTTGTTTTTTAAGTAATCTCTACACCCAACATGGGGCTTGAAACTCACGACCCCAAGATCAAGAGTCACATGATTTACCGACTGATCCAGCCAGGCACCTAAAAGATTTTAGATAGATTTTAATCAAAATTCTATTAGATAATTTTCCCAGCTGTGATCTTGCATATTAAAAATTATGAAATATGTGAAAAGGACTGTAATGTCATATTGATTCATTAATAAAAAGTGCTTACTGAGTGCATAATTGGGCAAGGCCCTGTGCAGATAGATCCCAGAAGGTCATGAAGAACAGAACAATCTCAGGAGACCCATTTAAGAAAACACTGAAAACTTACAGAAAAGACCTCTATGATGGCTTCTGCGTTTTTCAGATTACTCAAAGAAGATGTTGGCAATGCAAGTTAAAATAGGTATTTTATTGAGAAACTTGCTTTGTCACTGAGAGTAAAAGTTACAAATATTTTCATTTAATAAAATTAGCGTATCCATAACCCTAAAAATATCCCTTAAAAGCCTTTGTTATCTGAAACCGCAGATCATTCTGGTCCAGGGTTTTCTCTTAGTGTTTCCTATGGAAAAAGATGCTGCTTATTCCCTTCATGCAAATAATAGAACAGGTGTAGTATGATTTGTTCACAAAACAAATTCTCCAGTTTGAGTTGCCTGCATGCATGTGAATTAATATCCGTATTGTTGTAACTGTAAAAGTCTCCTGGTATAACAATGAGGCTTTATGCTTACTCCTGAGCGCTCTGAGAGTTATAATGTGGTCAAAAAAAAAAAAAAAAAAAAAAAAAAAAAAAAAGTCTTGCAGCAAGACATTTCTGCTGAAAAAAAATCCCCATTCCCTAATCATAACGTAAAGTTGGTACAGGTTAATACTACACAATAAAGTGTAATTTACTTGTTAAATACACTAGGCTTCCATGCAGGTTTTTTAAAAAATTACATATTTGTTGCATTAAAAGAGCAATGATTTAAGTCTATAAATTATTTTCTAAATGGCTTTTACATGACACACTAAAAGTATGAGAAAAATAAATACTAGAAACATAGTTTAAATAAGGTAAACCAGCACTGACACCTAATAATTAAGTAGAGGTTCAAAGGTCATGTGAATAGATCTCTTTTTAATTTACTGAAGATAAAGCTTATCGGAGGGCAACACTGAATAACTTTCAAGTTTGTAGATTTTTTATACATGGACACTTTAAGAAGACTAAATTCTAGATGTAAAAGTAGGGTGTTAGGCTTAACATTTTTAAATCTTGGCTTGAACTATATAGCTTTTTCTCTTTAACTGCAGGGAAGAAGGGAATGGGGCTATCCTTCTGCACTGTGGTGCTTTCTGCAAACACCAGAATCGATACATGGCAACAGATTTGTTGATAAAATTTGAACAAATCTGCTGAAATTATTTGCAGTACAAATGTTAAAGATTATACTTCTGTGGATGGATTTTGGAGATAATATTTATGGTGGTTCTTATTCGCCTCCTAATGACACAGATTAGTACTTTGGATAGAAAAGCAGGAAAAGATGAACTTTAAAAAAAAAATATTGCTTCTAGTTTTTAAATGAGTACTATTTGTTAAGAAAACGGGGAAAATAGAATACGAAGGTCTTTTATCAGAATCACTAAAATTCTTTTTCAGGAGGTGCTATCAATAAGTGCAAAGTTGTCATAATTTAAGGTCCATTTCCTGCCAGCAATATACCTGCCAAATTTGGCAATTTAAAGCAATAATAAATTGGATGTTCGTCTTGAAATTATAGCAAACGGCTGTGGGGAGCAATGTTTTAAAATGTTGGCATAACTAGTTTATAGTAATTATCATATTTATTATCAGAACTTTACATTTTGATTTGGTTTTCTCTTTTTCCTGTCAGTTTCCTGTGTGTTTTACAAACACACGAAGTCACAGAATGTTAGCATGGGGTAGGAACACACCTCGTCAAATTTTACAGAAGAGGCAACTGAGGTTTGGAGAGGTTACGATTTGCCCAAGGTCAGACAGCTATTAAGAAACAGATCTGGGGCCAGAATATGGCCCAGGGTTGTCTCCTTCATAATTTAGGTCTTAGGGGATGGGGATGAATGCTCGATCTCTTTATATCTTTCCTGTGGGGGAGTGTTGGCATTAACAGCAGGAGGACTCTGTTCAGGACTCTTTTGAAGAAATCTGTAAAACAAGTACTCATCCCGAAATTCATACTCATTGGTTATGTGCTGGATGACTCCTCCTTGCACCAGTCTGTCTCCATATATCACAGCTTCCCCACGGTCGGAGGCAAGGCCGACTTCAATGAGCCAGTTCACCAGGTCACAGCCACAGAAGGTCCCAGTAGACGTCTTTGCACCACACCTGTATGTCAAAGGAATGATTCACCCATATGTTCTGTAAACCTGGTATCAGCACTGCATGATAGAGGACAAGCAAGGAAAAACAGGAGACAGGGAAACACAGCATGATAGTTAAAAGTGTGGCAGGAATGAAACTCTTCTGAATATAAAGGGTTTGTTAACTCATCCAACCCTAGAAAGACCCACCAGGGGAAAAAAAAAATGCCAACAATGCTTGTGAAAACAGAAACATGTTTAAAAAAAAAAAAAAAGAGAGAGACAATGTAAATGCATCTACAAAGAAGCATTCTTTTTTATAGTAGCTGGCCGGCTATAACCTGATCTATTCTGTAGACAGTTGAATATTACTTATTTTATGATATACTCTTAGGTATAATAAGTAATTGAATAGTCTTAGGTATAATAAGTAATTGAACATTAAATGATATGTTTTTATGAGCTCTTAAAAAGTGACTACTTTCACTAAACTACTCAAATCTCACTTCATTATTTTCTGTTTATCACACTGCCCACAAATAGTCTTTCTTCTTGCCTTCATCAGCAAGACAATCTTCCTGATATTTGTCAGGAATTTGGCGCATTAGGAAGGAAGGAAAGAATAAGTGTGATCTGTCTTGCCATAAATCTAAGGTCTTTAAAATGTGCTTTGATTATGAATCTATTTCTTGATTATTTAAAATTTGTCTTCCCAATGCAAATGTGGGGTGCCTCAGGTACGAATAAATAAACAAGAGGAAGAGAAGTGTGAAAGAAGCAATTAAATGAACTCTTAACATTTTCATACAAATATGCAATAGACAACATGAATCTGCCCACAAGCATCAGTCAAGCTGTAAAACCTAAAGTGCTTGACAACAGGAAACAGTGAATGAAAATCAAGACGAGATGAGAAGTAAGTGACAAAAATGTTAAAGCGTTTAACCACTAATGAATATAGGGTTTCACATAGAAATTAGAGAAGAGGCTAATATCCATGAAGGATCTTCTCAAGTACATAAGTCAAAATGTTTTAACATCAGTAGTTTGCTTACTAATAAGATATCTTAATTTATGCTTTACAACTACAAACATCACCTGGAATATTATGACCTCTGTCTGATCCTTCTCCCTGCTTGCTGGTTTTTAATTTATAGCCCAACACCTTATATCCCTGACACCAACTGGAGAATATTTGCTTCCTGATGACTGATCAGGCAGCTACAACCACAGCCCACGGAACTGCACAGGGTGGCAGAGAATGTGCCACCCTACAGGTCACAGGGCAGCACCACTACCAGCCAGCGCCCATTCGGCCACCTGGGCGCGAGGCAGCCTGCCAACTGCAAGCGCCGTGCTTCCCACCTACGCAATCACAGTGGGCCTGGCAGAGCTGACGTGGAGCACCCTTTCTTCAACTCATTTCATTTCATTTCATTTCATTTCATTTCATTTCATTTCACTTCACTTCATTTCATTATTATTTGTTGAAGTTTATTTATTTATTTTGAGGGAGAGAAAGAGAGCACAAGCAGGGGAGGGGCAGAAAGAGAGGGGAGAGAGAGGGAGAGAGAGAGAGAGAGAGAGAGAGAGAGAGAGAGAATCCCAAGCAGGCTCCATGCTGTCAGCACAGAGCCCAAGGCGGAGTTTGAACCCACAAACCGTGAGATCATGACGTGAGCTGAAACCAAGAGTCAGGTGCTTAACCGACTGAGCCACCCCACCCAGGAGCCCCCCTTTAATTTTAAGAAGCAACTGTAAATTGTTGAAACTGTCCATTAGTGGAACTTTGAAATAATTTTGTTTGGCTCTTTAGCTAACTTTTCTTCATAGTTTACCATTTCCAGAAACCGGGCTAGGACCCTCGTACAGATTTTGCTATCCGATTCAAAAACATGCCATCTAATTTTAAAGAAGAGGAAAATTAAGGTTTAGACAACTGAACTTGCCCAATGATGTCGCATAGCTAATAAGTAGCAGATTTAGGAGCTGACTTCTAGTATCAGTGCCCAGTGAGTCCCCTTTCCACTAACTGTCCCAGGCTACCTGTTTCTAAACAAATATAGTGGCATAGGATATGTGTACATATATCATCCTGAATGGCAATTTCAAATTGGCAGCTATAGACATAAAAGGACAGATTTCATTTCATTTTCCTGACAATGTCATTAATAATATGAAATAACATACCACTAGGAGATGGAGAATAGAAAGTCACTTCTAAATCCAGTGTATCTCCTGGTTTTGTGAGAGACACTAACGGCCAACATGAAGTGAATGTTAATATTTTACTACATTTTCGTTCATTCTAAATTAGTTTTCACATTTTATATGGAAATCAGAAGTTATATAACTTCTAAAAAGTGTAAGAATCTTACATATGCTGTTTTAAAACAATTTTTTTTAACATTTATTTATTTTTGAAAGAGAGAGACAGCATGAGTGGGGGGAGGGGAGGGGCAGAGAGAGAGGGAGACACAGAATCCGAAGCAGGATCCAGGCTCTGAGGCTGTCAGCACAGAGCCCGACGCGGGGCTCGAACTCACGGACCGTGAGATCATGACCTGAGCTGAAGTTGGATGCTTAACCGACTAAGCTACCCAGGCACCCCAGTATATGCTGTTTCTTTTTTTAAATTTTTTTAAAAAGCGTTTTTATTTATTTTTGAGAGAGTCACAGAGTGCAAGTGGGGGAGGGGCAGAGAGCGAGGGAGACACAAAATCTGAAGCAGGCTCCAGGCTCTGAGCTGTCAGCACAGAGCCTGACATGGGGCTGGATCATGACCTGAGCTGAAAGTCCGACGCCCAAACAACTGGGCACCCAGGTGCCCCAGTATATGCTGTTTCTTAAACTATAAACTGTTTTAACTTTTACATGTAATTGTGCTATTGAAAAAAAAAAATCAATCATATAGTTAATTACAACCATATTACTTAGCCTGTTACAAACCAAAATTAATCATCTAAAATATAATTATCTAGAATTTGTACTTGCCTTCTTTCCTTGACAATGTTTCGGATACACAGATCACGATGATAATGGATAAATTGTTGACAGGTCATTTTTATTTCCTCAGGAACAGGAGAACCCCTGTTGTCTGTTGTATCTTTATTATTCCATAGGAACTCAAGTCTAAAAACCAAAATTTAAGGAGGTCACTTTTAAGGAATGAAAAGCACTCAGAGAGAACCCCTTCCTGCTTATCACCCCATCGACACAGCTCTTCCAAAGTGGTCATCGACAACATCCACATGTTGTTAGTGTCTGAAGCAAAGACCGAACCCGCACTTGGTTTCCTGGTCCAAGCAGGTGGAGACTTGAACATTTTATAAGCCGTCCAAACATATTTGATCTATTTCAGTTTCTACCAAAAAAATGAAGTTCTTTCCTTACTCCACATTCTACTGTTTTAAGTGGCAAAAATAACTTACAGAGATCAAGTATTTTATTTAATCATTCTCCAATTTCAGTGCCAGAGAGACAAATACTGGGCTCTGGAATACAGCATCATTCTGTTTCTGGCAGCCCAGGCGATACGTGTGTTGACCATTTTAACTGATCAACATTATGAGCTGATAACTAAGTTCAATGGCTTTCCTATTACGCTTTTCCTCCTTCATGAAATGAAGCAACTATATCTTTTAAAAAAAATTTTTTTTAACGTTTATTTATTTTTGAGACAGAGAGAGACAGAGCGTGAACAGGGGAGGGTCAGAGAGAGGGAGACACAGAATCCGAAACAGGCTCCAGGCTCTGAGCTGTCAGCACAGAGCCCGACGTGGGGCTTGAACTCACGGACCGCAAGATCATGACCTGAGCCGAAGTCAGATGCTTAACCGACCAAGCCACCCAGGCGCCCCAGAAGCAACTATATCTTAATAATGTGATGATGTTAATGACGACAAAAAAGAAGTAGAAGAAAGAACAGTGACCACATACTGGGCACTTTTTAGGTAGTGGATAGGATAAATTCCATTAGCACTTCTAGTTTCTACTGATTTTGACTTTGAAAACAAATGAGAGTAACAAAGATGTGTGCCTCCCCCTTCCTTCCACTCCTGGGTTGCAGAATTCCCATTTCATTATTTCTTTTAAAGAAGTTACTAATCTGAATCCAAAGAAACTCTTCACCAAGCTAATAAAAACAATTTAGGAAGAAGGGACTTGAGTTTTCTATAAATTGTCAGTTTGATAGAAAGAGAAATCCTATTGTCAAAGGAGAATCTATATTGTCAAATACCGACCTTTGGGGATGCACAATCTACCACTTCCATTCCTAGATATATTTTTCACGTTTCACTTTACTTTATGTAGTTAATGGCATAGATAGAAGTCCTCATCCATCAGGGGACCTGGGTGGCTCAGTCGGTCGACTTCAGCTCAGGTCATGATCTCACAGTTTGTGGGTTCAAGCCCCGCATCAGGCTCTCTGCTGTCAGTGCAGGGCCCGCTTTGGATCTTCTGCCCCCCTCTCTCTGTCCCTCCCCCTGGTATTCTCTCTCTCTTTCCCTCAAAAATAAATAAACATGAAAAAAAAAGTTTTCACCCATGAATTCTCGTTGAAACGCAAATGACAATGTGGGAGTAACAAGAGTTTTTCTAAAGTTTTCTCTGCAATTATTAATTTTTTTTAAGTTTATTTTTCTTTATTTTGAGAAAGAGGGAGAGAACAGGTGCGAGCAGGTAGGGGGCAGAGAGAGAGAATCCCAAGCAGGCTCTGCACCAGCAGTGTAGAGCCTGATGCAGGGCTCAAGCCCATGAACCATGAGATCATGACCTGAGCTGAAACTAAGATTTGGAGGCTTTAACTAACTAAGCCACCCAGGTGCCCCTTCTCTGCAATTATTTACAACAAATGTGTGAATCAACACAATGTTTAGTTTAACCTTTCTGTGGTCTAGCAATTACTATAGGTTTAAAAATATCAGTATGTTAATAGAATGGCCTTGTCATTACTTTTACAGATATAGATTTCTTTCTAAAATTTTTTAATGTTTATTTTTGAGGGGAAGAGACAGAGCATGAGCAGAAGAGGGGCAGAGAGAGAGGGAGACACAGAATCCAAAGCAGGCTCCAGGCTCTGAGCTGTCAGCACAGAGCCCGATACAGGGCTCGAACCCACAAACCATGAGATCATGAACTGAGCCAAAGTCAGATGTTTACCCGGCTGAGCCACCCAGGTGTCCCCAGATGTAGATTTATTTCAAAACTAAATTTACCTTCTTTTGAAAGGTAGAATGATTAAATGTTTGTCCAATCCAAAGATGCCAAAGGAAATAAATCCCTATGGAAGAAGAAAGGTTACAGTCATGAGTTCAACAGTAGAATGTTAAGACTGAGGAATTATGGAAGCCACCATATATTTAGTGCTGGGGGAAGCTAACCTAGAGTGATTAGAGCAGTATTTTCAATGGACCACACAAGGCAGGTCCTCTAAAGTTCAGTGTCTGGAGGCAGGTATGATACTTGGCTGCCTCTTCTTAGTCATGTGCCCTACTAGTTAGGTTGGATCATTGACTTAACCCAGGGCTGAGCTGCCACATCTGTATTCTAGCTCACTGAAGAAAAACGAAAACATTTAAGAGCTTCACGTCTTCGTTTTCCCTTTTGAAAAAAGAAAATAAGTGATCTCCGTCGTGCTTCAGTGTTTATATTTCCGTTAACACTTCAGAAAGTAGAGAATTATATAGTGTCTGATTACAGTGAAGTCACTGAACAAACTTTATGTGACATGAAATTGGCTAGGTGCTTAGGGAAAGGGTTTGAGGGATTTGGGGGTGATGAGGAAAACTGGCACCAGAAAGTGGCCACAGGTAAGGACGATTGGAATTGCCTGGGGAGACAGAAGGTTGGCAACTGCCATTTGCCAGGCACAGTGGGTTAAGGATCTCAGTGCGGGTTGGTGGGAGGTAGGGTGGACAATGCGATATACTGCAAGAAGGATGTACCTTGCTTCACCCCCAAACTATAAACAGCCAAAAAGGAATGACCTTACTATAACACCTATATGGGAGGGGGTGGGAGTGTTTGTATAACTCTCTCTCTCTCTCTCTCTCTCTCTCTCTCTCTCTCTCTCTCTCTCTCCTTTGAAACACTTGGGCCATTAGCTATGGGGGCATCATCTCAAATGCAACATTCCTGGCGTTAGCTTCTTCATTTGTGAAGCTTTCTCAGTTCCAGTCCTGGGGTGACAGCCTGGAGTGGGCTTCTTGAAATCAAAAGGCTGAGTGAGACTACGAGCTCTGAACCTAGGATTTTATAGTTCTTGGGTACAAAAATCAGATCTCAGATTCACAAAGTGAGGTGGGCATCATGTAGCCTGGGATACTCAAGCCAGTCTGTAATAAACTGATTAGGTCACTTATCTATCTAGACGTAGTCTTTTTGCCCCCACCATCATGGCAAAACAAACTGGAAGTATTTCAAGAAATTAATGTTAGGGTAAAATGTGCAGGAATGTCTACTAATAAATGTTAACTGACTCAGGTAGTCGATTATTTCAGGTTTAATAGGCAAAACCAGTGATTTCAAAGAGTTATTTTTTTCAACCTGATACTTAATCTGTGGGACTAATATTCTTTCTTTATTAAAAAGTAAGAGATTGAAAACAGAATCACACTTTGAAATTTTCACATAAAAATATTTTCCCAATATGTAAAATGTCGTTTATTCTTCAATATCCATTTTAATAGTGACATAAAGACAACAGCACCTATCATATTAGTTCTTCATGGAATTTTAGTTCCTAATTTTTAAAACCGGGAATGATAATGTCACTTGGTTGGTGTTCCTGTGACGTCTAAGTAAGAGGACTAATGTAAAATCCTTAATAATGGTTGGCATTTAGACTGTCAAGGAATGGTAACTACGATCCCTGGCCCAAATGTATTTATCCATCACATGATTTTCTAACAAAGATTTAAGCACCTATCCTTCGAGAAACATCAACAAGTAAATGAAATGATGTTCATCAATTTAAGTGACTCGACTAAGGGACTCAGAGAAGGGAAGTCTTTTTCCCAAAGTGACTTATTAAGACCATAACAAAGTTTCAAAAGAAGTTGGGACATCTTGTCCCTGCTTAACTGATCACTCTTCATTTTAAAACCAAAGCAAAAAACGATTTGGTGTTTGTGACTGAAACACTCAATGTGCATTCTGATGACGAGAACCAACATGGAGATCGGATGCAGCTGTCAGCTGTCACGCATGCCGGCAGCTGGCGAACCAACTAAACCCTTTTGATTTAAAAGAAAACAACATCCGCACCACTACCCCCCAAACAACCCATCCAGGAAAACAAAAAAGCCCTCAAAGTTCTCAGTACATAAATACCTGGCCAAAGTTAAACACAGCACAGAAAAACTGTAGCTCAACATATAGCCTTCCAGGTTCTTGGTTGAAGAGCCACCATAAACAACTGGAAAGATTCTGTAAAGGAAGGTGAAAATAGTATTTTAAAATGAAGCTAGCTAATCATTTCTTTCTATCCAGAACACAGTACAATAACTTATCTGCTTAATAATTGGGGGGGGCGGGGAGACTAAAAGGAAAAACACCGAGAGAATATAGAGGCTTTGTCTTTTGAACAAGAGGTTTCAACCTCTCCTCCTGACAGATGTCACTCAAACAGCATCTAATTTGATCAGATCCGAAGCAAGAAGACATGCGCCATAATACGGAAGCTTACATAATATATCAGGACTGCCAACCAGCCTAAGACAGGACTGATTTTAAAATTAGTTCTACACAATGAAAACAATCACATCACTAAGCAGCAGTTCTTGGCAGCATTTCTTACTGTTTGATTTTTGTTCTTTTTTTTCAATAATTTTTTTAATGTTTGTTTATTTTTGAGAGAGAGAGATAGAGAGACCGAGGGAAAGTAGAGGAGGGGCAGACAGAGAGGGAGACACAATCCAAAGCAGGCTCCAGGCTCTGAGCTGTCAGCATGGAACCCGATGCAGGGCTTGAACCCATGAACCATGAGATCGTGATCTGGGCCGAAGTCGGATGCCCAACCAGCTGACCCACCCCGGTGCCCCTTTTTGATTTTTGTTCTTAAACAGCAGTTAAAATGGTGCCGGCTGACAGCATTCTATGTAATGAACATCCCAATGTAAAAAGGTTTCTTCATTGGTTATATATATGGTCCATCTCCCATCTAGGGAGGACCCAGGCAAGTTACATTTGAACCATCTTAAAGAATTATATAATAAATGATAATTCACACAAGAGGACATAAAACTGATTTTCAAATCCCTTAGTAATCAAAGAAATGCATTTAGAAAATAAAGGGCTATATTTCACTTATAAAGTTATCAAACTTTAAAATTCATAACATTCAGGGGCGCTTGGGTGGCTCAGTTGGTACAGGCCCGATTCTTGATTTCAGCTTAGGTCATGATCTCACGGTTCGTGGGTTTAAGCTCTCTGTCTCCTTCTTTCTTTGCCCCTTCCTCTCTCTCTCTCTCTCTCTCTCTCTCTCTCTCTCTCTCTCTGTCTCAAAGAAATAAACATTAAAAAAAATAAAATTCATAACATTCAGTGCTGGTGGGAGTCCTTTTACAAATCTATACTACTCCTTCCGAACACAATTTTGTAGAATGCATCCAGAGGCACAGAAATCGTTATACTCTTTGATCCAGGTTTCCCAAGTCTGAGAATCTATCATAATGAAATATTGCATGGAGATGTTTATTTGAGCATTTGGAAAAACTAGGAATAATCATCCATAAGGAAGTGGTTGGGTAAATTACAATGTATCTCCTCTACTGTTTACTGAGGAGCCATTTAAAGTAACAGTTACGAACAACTACGTAGCAAGAAGAAAATGACTGACACAAGTGACAAAGCAGAGTATAAATCTCTAGGTACAGTTTAGAACCACGAAAAATGTATGAAAAAAGAGAAGGCAGTGATTGTGCAAATATCTATGGCATGAAGTGGTTATGTTCTTTTCATAATTAAAAATTCTTTCTAAAAGTTTATCTTCTGGGAGGCCACGTAGGCTTTTAGTCACTGAGTGGCCCTGCACACAGCGTGGAGATACCCGGTTTTACCAAATTCTAGGTTCAGAGCATACAATGAGGAAATGACTCTAAGCAACATAGGCTGTTGGGCCATTTAGGTGACAGGGTGCTGTGAATCCTTCTTGCCCCCTTCCCCACCAAACTGCTCAAGATGGGGATTCAGATTGGCCTCGCTGCCACGCCCCGAAGCAGGAACTAAGTTTCTCCCAGATGCCTGAATAAAATCTTTGCCAAACATTTAAAGAAATGGCCCCAAAACAAAATCAGAAGAAACATTTACAGCAAACAGGCCAATAATGAGAAGTAAACACAGCAACACATGTCGAGCCAGTTGCTGGTCTCCACTCTGTAGATACTGCTCCTCTTCCTGGACTAACATGCAGCTCTGGGAGTTACAGCGACTCACACAATGCTCATCTATAAGACAGTAAGTACAACAATTTGTAATCAGAGCTTTTTATTTGAATGCATTTCAAATTCATAATGACTTTCGAAGCAAACCAGCACATATGCACATTCAGCTCAGAATCAGTGTATTATTTTAGATGAAATCTGAGGAAGGCTCCTTCTTGTGGTTTCAGGAGAGTTGTACTTGTCAAGTGTTTTTATCTGAAAACTACAAGTAGTATGCCATAGTTCCCGTCTACACTATTCAACGGTGTTAATATATACATACATACATAAAGACCAGGCTTACTGTATATACTTATAGAATTTTTCTACACCAAAATATACACAAATAATTTTCATCGACATAGGATCATACTACACAGACAATTTGGCAGCCTGCTTTCTTTTTACTTAGCAACACTATGCACCTCCCCCATGCATGCCGTTAGCTGTTGTTACCGCCATTAGCTATATATTATAACCCTCTATGTATCTTAATTTCTTTTTTTAAGACTAAATTAATAACTCGTGTTTCATCTATAACAAATCTGCATATTGGTCACGAATATCCTGTTTTGGCTAACTGTAACACAAACTTAATTATTTCCCTTTGCCTTTCATTAAAGAGTTTAAAATCTGCCTTAGAAAAGACCTTTAAGAAAGCAAATAAAAGCTGTTATACACTGTTCTGTTCACATACAGAACAAAGTCCAAATCACAGATACGAACGACCCTTGTGTGGCCTAGAGTAGAGGGGAAGGGCCTTTCCCAAGAAACCTCTGTTCTCTTGCCTCAACTCCACCATGTACATGGTCTCAAAAGCAGGGGAAAACATTTTCTTCTTACCAAATGGATGTCTAGCCTAACATACAGTCTGATTTTAAACAGCGAAAGATGAAAAACACAATATTGTAGCTCTCAACCCTCAAGGTAACAATAAAAATTTGTATTTCCCACAGCCACTTTTTAGAAAAAGACACATGGCGTCCTTAAACACGGTCTAACATCACAGCTATGGCATGCAGAAGTGTGCTGTGCTAAGTAAAAAGAAAGCAGGCTGCCAAACCATTGCTGTGGTGTGGTCCTATTTTAATAAGAATTATTCGTGTATATCTTGGTATAGAAAAATTCTACCGGTATACATAATAAATCTGGTCTCAAAATACTGTGTACCGATATGACAAAAATGGATAAAAATGAATTTTACTATCTTCCATTTGCCCCTTTTACACATCATAATATTGATTTTGCCTTTGTGCTGTACCGGTGTTTTGGGGATGAGGAACTAACTATACTATCAGACTCGAAGAATTCTCACTTGTCTGTGGTCTGATTTCTTTTCCCCTTTTTTTGTTTCAGGCTTAGGAATGATACTAAATTGGATGAGTAGACAACGTCCATAGATGATGGCTTTCCTTCTATGTAAGTTTTGCAAAAGAGGATCAGAAAATGTAAGAAGCTCCTATAAAAGAGTTTTTCAGGAATGAGCATTATTAACGAAGAACATGACAGATAAGCAAAGCAAAACAATTTTCAGAGACAAAAGAAATGTCAAATTAAATTACATGTTGAATTTGTCTATGGACTTTACTATTAGGTATATTGTGTAGGGAGGAAAAATAAGAAGGAAAGCCTTGGGAATTATGATGTAAAGAAACATTAGTTTACAAAATTGGCACCCCAAAACTGAAAGACAGTTTAACTGAATGCCTAATGGGGTTTCCTATCAGAAAGCCAGCGAAGGCCCAACATCTGATATATTTTTACTTCTTTCTGGAGAAACGGGAGTTCCACGATTTAAAATCCATTCCTAGCCAGCAGCTGGCAGCCAAACATAAACCCTGCTGGACTAATAGCAACTGTTACCACTGCGACCGCTGTTTGCTGGGCGTTTACTATGTGCCCCACGTGCTGTGCTAGGTGATTTGCACACATGTTTATTTATAACCCTCACAGCTTTTATATAGAAATGAAATGTCTTTGGCAACAATACAGTTGACATATACTTCATCATGAAGAGAGGGCTTTGGGGGGTTTCCCTTTCTAACTTGATTATAAATGAGCATAATTAGTTGACAGTGCATTGCAATTTCATATAAGTGTACTCGGTTGTTTTAAATAATTTGAATTCCATGTGTATGCACGGGGATGGCCCAAGGCGGTGGCACGGGAAGACCCTGAACTCATCTCCCACAGACACACCAAATCTACCACGATCTATGCGATAACTCCCACCTGAAAAGAGCTGAAAACTAGCTGAGTAGCTTCCTCTGCAATGAGGGAAAAATGGCCCCATGGAGCCAGGTCGGAAAGGCAGAGCTATAGTCTTACCAAAACCCTCACCCCAGGGTGCAGCAACCCACAATAGGGAAGGCTTTCACAGGCTCAGAGCTTCTCCCTGAGGAGTGAGGGGTCTGTGCTCCATATCAGGTACCCTGACCCTGGGGACCTACACCAGACAGATGAGGCCCCAACAAAGTGGTTCTGGAAACCAGTGGGGCGTATGTCCAGGGGACCCAAGGGCTATGGGGAGCTCAGCAGGGACTCACCTGTCTGGGGAACCAGCACTGGTTTGAGAGATGACTGGATTATATGTGAAGGAGATTCAATTGTTAAAGATTCGCTGGAATTTTCCTTGAGGGGGAGAGTGCTGTTGGAGAGTGCCAGTTTTCGCACTCTCCCTCTCTTTCTAGGGCAGGCATGTATGGCTAAAACCAAGGCATGTCTCTCCCAGAATGCTCTTCTTTAGCATCGCTAAAATTGCAAGCGTGTCCCCCCACCTCCCCTCCATGCTCCTTCCTGGCACAGGCATGCCCCACACCCAACACTCTCCTGCAGCCTTGCTAAAGGCTGACGGATGAACTCAGCCCACAGAGAGGCCAGTCTCGTTTGCCTGGCTCTGGTGGCCGGAGGGGCCTGTACTCCTGGGCTCTATGGGTCTATAACAATTGGGAAGACAGTTCTGGACAGGACACCATATCCTGCACAACACACAGACAGTAGACTGAAACACACCCCCAGTCTGCACGTGGCAAAGACTCATTTATTTACCCCGGAACTTCAACCTGAGGGATAGGATTCAGGTTGGCCACACACCTAAAGGCACTCTCAGAGGATGTAGGCAAGGAGACACCATCTGCACCCACCCCCGCCCCCTACTTGGCTTCACCACAGCTTGCTAGTGTCTCCTAGACAGGATCTTTTACACTGGTCTCAAGCTCTGATTCTTGGCACCTGCTGCCCAGAGGATACCTTCAGATCTCCTGGTCTAGAGATCAGCAGGGTCTATGACTGTGGTCTCACAGAACTGTATACATTTGCATACTTGAAAAATTGCTGCCTGAGGGTCTGGCTTCCAATCAGCCTGAATCTAGGTGGTGACCGAGATCCCTCCCTTTGGAATGCTGACGGTACCTACCACACCCTCAACAACTGGGACTCTCAAGAATAAATCAGGCTACTTAGACAATCACAAAGGTTCTAGAGACCACCAAGAGCTAGGACAGGGTCAAACACAGACTTGTGGTTATCGAAGTGAAGGGGGTTAGGGGAGGGTGAAAAGAGTGAAGGGGGTCAATGATGAGCGATGGTAACTAGACTTATTGTGGTGATGACTTTGTGATGTATACAAATATTGAATTATTATGCTGTACACCTTCTACTAATATAATGTCATATTCCAATTTGGGCACAAACAAAACCTTGAAATTCAGACCACAAATGTAATTCAGTCTCTTAGTCTATATGTCAAAGATTATTACTTTTAAAGATTTTTCTTATTTTATGAGAAAGGATATATTTAAAGTATACAGATTTAAAATGTAATTAAGCACTGGCCCTGGAGGAAATGAGTTGAGGGGGGAGTCTCAGCTGCTAAAATATGAAAAACATCTGAGAAAAAAAATGGCACTTGGGGCAAACTTCTTGGAGTTATCACGTGGGTTACATTTATTGGAAAATGTGTGTATAATTCTACCAGTTACTATAAGAACTTTATTTTTTTCATGAATATTCTATCTATGCACAACTATTATCCTATTAGCACTCTTCCCCATCTTATCTGAGAATGCATAATCAGTCCAGCTTTCTAAGGAGAGGAATCTTCTGTTCCTTAAGCGCATCCTCACAGCCTGGAGGCACTTACTTTTCTCAGACGAAGGAGTCACAAGCCCACTGGTGCTTGTGTTTGCTACCGGCTCGGTGGATGGGCAGCATAATCCACCATTTCCCATGGAGCAGGAGCAGCAACCTGTATAAATAAGACAGCATTCGAGAATAAGGACCAACCCCAGCAGAAATGAACAGCTTCGAGAGATGTCAAACAAAACAAACCCAACCCAAACCAAAAAAAACAACCCGTTCTCCCTCTCTCTCTCTCTCTCTCTCACACACACACACACACACACACACACACACACACACATTTCCCACGCAGCCACAATATTTTCACATGGGATCTATCAAGAAGAATTTGCACGTGCTTATACAGAAGTTAACATTTAAAGGGTGGCAGACAAAAGCTCAGCTCCTTTATATATGGTCTCCTTGTGGTATGAGACAACTCATGTTGTTTCATGAGTTACCACTGTGCTTTGAGAACTAAGCATCTGAACACTTTCTTAAAATAGAGCTTTTATTCCATCACTCATTAAAAACATGCACGAATGCTCTATTGTTTACTGTAGTTAATTCAAACTCATTAGCTTGAATTTAAAAGGCTCATGAGGACTTGGCCCCTCTCTCCCTATCCAACTGCCTCCACTACTCAACAAGGCCTTTCCCTTCTCTCAGGACAATTCTTCAGTGTCCTCCACAAATCCCATGTCTATCTGAGTCTCCGGACCTAGTTAGAAACACATACAATTCCCACTCTTATTAATTCACTGAAGTCCTCTCTTCCTTTCAAGAATGTGTTTTCTATGCGTCTAGAAGATGCAGTAAAAACAATTATATTCTTTTGTTTTTTAAATATATACAGCTGAAAATCTCTTGCTGCTTTATAGGTAGACTGGTTTACAGAAGTCAACCGAGACACCTCCTATAGAGCTGTAACTTTTCCTCTACATAGCCAGAGAACACATGCAGTGTCCTTTCAACATTTCACACATATATAAGACGTGGTGCTCCGTGACAATGGATTCGAATTGAGTAATAATTTCGTGATAAACTGTATTAAAATTTAATATGCTAGAAAAAGGAATAATGCCTAGGCTGAAACTTTCATTGACAATATGTTTCGATTCTTCAGTAATGTTCTTAACCGAAAAAAAAAAAAAATGTCGAAGTATAAAAACTACAATGTAGAATAAACTATCACAAGCGTCTTTCTAAATTTAAGATAATGATGCCATCTCTCAAGGTGAAAATAGAACACAGCATAATAGAAAAGAAAATACAGAGATCATCTGGCCTGGCCCTCCTATCTTCAGAAACTTGAAGGCTTCTATCAGCTAAGATAACATTGTCCAGAAGACAGATATAAAGCCAGCCGGTTCCAGTGACATACACGTAGGGCGTGAATGTACATGCATAATATCGCAGCCACCACAGAAAGTGCGATGGCCGTTTGCACCTTCTAACATACAAAGGATGTGTAACCAGCCTGTTAGCTTTTTCTTTTCTAACTAAACCTTCAAGCTCGTATTAAAATAGGTTAATTTTCCTTTCAGTCATGATTCTACATTTATAACATGCAAATCACGGGTCTTGGACAAATGTGTGGCAAGAGCTAGAGGTGAACGATCTATGTTGGACTACTAAGGTTTGGGAGGCCAGGCTGGATACGTAATGTGTTATGTGTTAACACTACTAGCGAAGCAGAAGACGGCAGGATTTGGGGAAGGAGAATAACCACGTGGATTTTAAAACCTTTTCGCTGCGAACATCCATGAATAGGTAAATAAACACGTACTTTGCCATGGCAATTTGTAGGGCAGCTTCAGAAAATCGTGGTGTGTTTTACGCACCCATCCATCACCCCACCCATTTCGCAAATATTACTAAACACTTACAGTAAGCCTGATACCATGCTAGGTGCTGAGGCCATAACGTTGGGCAGGTCAGTCACAGCTCTTACCGTCAAGTGGGTTATACAGACAATTTGAAAGGCAATTATAAAACGGTGTGATACAAGGAGAGGGAAATATAAACACTGGGGACGGTTTCCTATGGAACCACGCAATAGTTGTCCTCTGGCTCTTCATTTATTTACATTACAGGGCAAGTTAGTTTTCCTGCCAGAGATGATGATGACAAGGTTTAAAGAATATTTATGGTACACTTTACTAGTTATTTTCAAAATACAGGCATGGCGGGGGGTGGTGAGGGCACCTGGGTAGCTCAATCGGTTAAGCGTCTGACTTTGGCTCCGGTCATGATCTCATGGTGTGTGGGTTCAAGCCCTGCATCAGGCTCCGCGCTGACAGCTCAGAGCCTGCTTCAGATCTTCTGTCCCATTCTCTCTCTGCCCCTCCCCCAGTGGTTCTCTCTCTCTCAAAATAAATAAATAAACTTAAAAAAATTTTAAAATACAGGTAGAGGTAGCAGCAAAAGGCTCTGGGCTTAAGACACTTGGTTCCGTGTTCCCTGCACAAGTTGTCAGGCTTTCTGTAGCCAGTTCTGAAACAGTCCTGGGGAAAGAAGGCATAGAGAGCCAGCCAGAGTGGTGGTCTTCAGGATCCTTTATAGGATCACTGAAAGAGTCCATAAAGAAAATGAGGAAGGAAAGGGTGATGGGCAGGATCAGAAAATACTGCAGACTTAGGGAAAGCAGCTTTTAAAATGTTAGTGAAAACATAAATAGAATCCTTGAACCTCCATTTTAAAAGGAAATAGGTCAAGAAGGCTCAAAAGAATGAAATTCTGATGTTGTAATCGCAAAGGTTCTAACAAAAAAAAAAATTAGTGAGCACCATTAATAATATGAACTAAATGAGTCCCGAGTGAGGCAGGGATAGTGTGTAAGTGAGGAGTTGGCAAACTACGGTCCTGTGTGGCAGGACCCTGTCGTCCTATGTAGTAACATTGGCAGCATCAGATGTGGGAGCCAAGGCACCGGGAGCTTTGCCCCAGATCAAAGAGCAGGAAACTGTGGAGTCAGGGTTTGAACCCAGCCAGTCTGGCTCCCATCTCTGTTTTTAGCTACTGTGCTATATACTTCCAGTTTGGGATGGAGGAAAGAAGAGAGGGAGAAGGAGGCAATGTAAAATGGTAAGATTTGTGGGATTTTCTTTTTTTTTTTAAGACAAAAATAGTTAAATGTTTAAGATCTCTTTCTCTCTCTTTTTATTGATATTTAGAACTAATAGGTTTTTTAGAATGTTTATTATTTTTGAGAGAGAGAGAGAAAGAGAGCGAGCACAAGCAGGGGAGGGCAGAGAGAGGAACAGAGGATCTGAAGCAGGCTCTGTGCCGACAGTGGACAGGATGGAGAGCACGAAAGCAGGGAGCCCAGAAAGCCCGGAGCCTGGACAGCGGGGAGCCCAATGCGGGCTTGAACCCTAGAACCACAAGATCATGACCTGAGCTGAAGTCAGACTGTGCCACCCAGCCGCCCCTACAGCTAACAGTTTTGAGATTAGTCATCCCTCTACTCCACAAAGTCTCTGAACAAAATAGGTACTGTCACTGACACTTCCTGGCACAATGTTTTACGTCTATGAAATCTCCACATGCAGCAATGAATCCAAAATGCATACTCTGTTGCTGAGTTTCCTTCATGAATTGAAGCAAATCTCACAACAATTGTTGACACTTATTAACAAAGTTACTAGTTAAGATCATACTTTCACTTATACCAAGGATTGGCAGGCATTTTCTATAAAGGACTAGATGATAAATACTGTAGGCTCGGCAGGTCCCTGGTCTCTGGTGAATGACTCAACTCTACCAGCATCAGCATGAAAGCAGCCATGGACAATACACAAATAAGTGAGCACAGGTGTGTTCGAACAAAACATTATGAACACGGAATATGTAAGAACTGGGCCATACGACAACAGTCAAGGGACCAGATTTGGCCTGCAGACTACAGTTTGCCAATTCCTACTAACTCTGTTTCATCAGGCCTCCTTTAATTCATTTTATTACGGTGCTTGCCTGATACAAGACTGTCAAGTTAACAAATGTTTTAAGTGCTGGGTTTCCTGGAAGGGGACTTCCTTCAGTTGTTACTTTTTCCTAAACTTTCAGGTCCAAAGAAGTCTCAGGATTTAACTAACACAAGATGATCCTCACAAGAGACTTACAAACGCGAATCTAATGAAGAACCTGCAAGCTCTTTCTGCTCTTGACTATGATTCAAGTCCCTCATTTGACAAATACCTGTGATATTCCAGATAGTTCAAGGGCGTTTTCTGAAACAAAACACTCAGGATACACGCTATACAGGCATGGAAGCGTTTCTTTACATTTAAGGATCGTACCTGTTTCCGGGATAGAGCTTGTAAAAGGTTCCGGATCGTTTATCGGCACTGGACTCTCCTCAAAAGCGGTGTTCCCAGGCTCTGCTGCTTTGTGGCTCTGAGACTGGTCGAAGCCTTCATAGCGTCCCGCTTGGGTGGTGCGGTTCATACACATGAGTGATATGCCCGCTATCACGATGCTGCAGAACAGGGTGACTGCCGTGATGATCATCTGCCAGTTGTTGCAAAGACACATTAGGACACTTTGCGTAATCCCATCTTTGATAATCTTAGTAGAATAGGTAAAGGGAACTTTTTCTGGTGGGAAATACAATATCCCCACAGCTACAAATGCTTTAGAACAGTAGTTCTCAAAAAAAGACTAAGAGTATGAAAGGGATATAGGTTACTTGTAGAGAAACTAGGATTTGCTTGTAATCATGTAAGATTTCTAGATGCTTCTTTCACTGTACATCAATATCTTGGTTTCTTCTATAGGTAATCTAAATGACTACTCACAGGCCTTTTTTAATTTAAAGTTTTTGCTTGTTTTAATACCTAAGTTCAAGGGTACCTCAGCTGGAGACTCTGTTATGGTAATAATACTAAACATAAATAATTCTGGCTAATACTTATTGAGTACTAACTATATGCCAGCACTAGTCTAAGTCCTTTAAATGTATAATCTTATCTATTCTCACAACAACCCAATAAAGTTCAAAATTACAAAAAAGAAAAAAGGAGATAGGAAGTCAAAATCTTTTGATGGTCTTTTTATTTATTTATTTATTTATTTATTTATTTATTTATTTATTTTAAAACATTTTTTTTAATGTTTATTTATTTCTGAGACAGAGAGAGAGCATGAGTGGGGGAGGGACAGAGAGCAAGGGAGACACAGAATCCGAAGCAGGCTCCAGGCTCTGAGCTGTCAGCACAGAGCCAGATGCGGGGGTCGAACTCACAAACCATGAGATCGTGACCTGAGCCGAAGTCAGTTGCTCAACCGACTGAGCCACCCAGGTGCCCCATTGACGGTCTTTTTAAAAACACACATCCTTGGAGCACCTGGATGGCTCAATCAGGTGAGCCTCCGACATCGGCTCAGGTCATGACCTCAGTTTGGTTCGTGAGTTCGAGCCCCACATTGGCTTGCTGTCAGCACAGAGCCCACTTCAGATCCTCTGTCCCCTTTTCTCTGCCTCTCTCCCACTTGCATTCTCTCAAAAATGAACATTAAAAAAAAAAAACAAAAAACCTATTTACAAACACACATCTTTGGGCCCTAGCCCTAGAGAATTCTGATCAGTAGATACATTAATCACTCTCTCCTCCAGTAGAGGAAACATAATTCATAAGTGAGTTTAAGAAGACCCAATAAGTTTTGGGGCACCTGAGTGGCTCAGTTGGTTGAGCATCTGACTCTTGATTTCAGCTCAGGTCATGATCTCACGGTGTGTGAGTTCAAGTCCCGTGTTGAACTCTGTGCTGACGCTGCTTGGGATTCTCTCTCTGCCCCTCCCCTGTTCACACGAGCACTCACGTACTCTCTCTCAAAATAAATAAACTTAAAAAAAGAAGACCCAATAAGTTTGAAGCATTTGGAAATCCTTAGCACCAATGTGGTGTGCAATAAATAAATAAACAGATTTGTAAAATAACTTTTAATGTAAGTAGAGCAAAACACAGTAACAAGCTAGAAAGAGACATTCCCAAGAACAGAATTGTCCATAAACTCCTCTTACCTGCTCTTTTCCATAAAAGAAGGCCGAGTCAATGCTATCCCCATTATGTTTTCCAGTTATCAGAAGAACACCAACAAGGAGAGCAGGGATTCTTTAATGAGGGTTTGAGAGAGAAAAAGAGGATGAATAGGAACTGTATATATGGAAACACGTAAGCAAACAGAAAACTATCAACTTACCCCCAGCCAGATATTATGATGATTCCAACAGGAATTTGTACACTCTCTCTCTTTTTTAAAAGAAACAAAGAAACTGCCAGAAGGCCTATGAACAAGAAATAGAGATTGAAAGGCAGACAATTACTCTTGATGTTGACTGGACTTCATAGAACTTTAACCAAACTTATTTCAATGGTAGTCTATGGGTTTTGCCCTAGAATTTACTCTTTCTTTTTTTTTTTAATTATTTTTTTTATTTAAAAAACATTTTTTTTAACGTTTTTTTATTTTATTTTTGAGACAGAGAGAGACAGAGCATGAACAGGGGAGGGGCAGAGAGAGAGGGAGACACAAAATCCAAAACAGGCTCCAGGTTCTGAGCTGTCAGCACAGAGCCCGACGTGGGGCTCGAATTCACAGACCGTGATATCATGACCTGAGCCGAAGTCGGACGCTTAACTGACCAAGCCATCCAGGCGCCCCAAGAATTTACTCTTTCTAAAGAAATGCTGTCCCCAATATTTTGAAGCAAGAGTTCCTCAAAATCATTCATGTTTTCCCTCCTGTGTCATTTTTTTTTGCTCAGATCTTCTTGTTTTATACATGAGGATTTTTTCAAAAGCCCAAATCATTTTATTCTTTTGACTGATATGTTTGGAATCTAAGTATATTTGTTTAAAAAAATGTAAGTGGATACAGAACAAGTCTAAAAATAAAAACACCCCCACTCTGCTGGTGGTAAGAAAGTATAGGCAATTCTCATACAGGTTTAATTTTTGGAAAATGACCCAAGTCTAAATGACAGATCTTAATACAAATATAATATGAACTTAAAACAAAAACAAATGTTTTAAAACTCTTGAGCATACCTTATACCATAAATACAATTATTTATACAAGTAAAATTTAATCAATCCTACATGGTTATACAATCTTAGAACTTGGGAGTTGGAAGGGACCACTTTTAAATTAACACCTTCATTTTATAGCTATGGAAGCAAAGGTTTGCCCAAGCCACATAGCCAGCAGAGGGCAGGGCAGGACTACAAACCCAGCCTTCTGATCCAAGGTTAAGTCCAACTCCATCAGTTTCTAAAACTCAGATCCATGGACCCCTAGGGCTCTTAAGACATATCCTGCAGGGTCTAGAAATTTTTATGGGACATTTTAAGTCTATCTGATATATTTTCATCAATAATCATCGAGATGACCATCTAATAACCAAAGTACAGTCTCATGATTTTAGAGCTTACATTTGGTTTTACATTAAGTTTGAGCCAAATGAAGGCCAAATGATATCACAATGCATGGTCCAAGGGAAGGTTCTGTGGTAGTTTGAAGAGAGAAAAGCAGTGAGATGAACCAGGTCATAAATCCAAACATGAAAGTAAAGGCAAGCCACACTAAAAAAAAAACAAAAACAAAAAAAACAAAACCCTCACCAGAGAAATGAGTTCCATTTTTACATTCCAAGCTGTGATTCAGACTAGCAAAACAACATCCTTTGTCATGTCAATGAACGTTGCTAATTAGACTCACAGAGTTTGTAACTGGGACTCTCATCTGTGAATTTGCTTTGGTTTTAAAGTTGTATATTAGCTGTATATAAGGAATCCAGACCCCGATCCAAGATGGTACAGATTAAGTAACACTATGCCACAAGAATACAAATCAACACCGAGGTTCTTGAGAATTGTTTTCCTTTACGGGGAACCCACACCTTACTCAAGTTCAAGAGCTACCTTAATACCACTGCTCCTTCCTAAGTATATTTGGACACTCTATAGTTCTAGGTTTTCAAAGTGCCAGGGAAACAAGGTACACAATAGTGTGCCAGCTGTGTTACGGTCATGAGGGTACTCTTTAAAGTTCTAAAGGTCATCCTTCCTGCCTTATGAAACGATGGATATACCAATAGGCCCAGGCTAGCCCTGGATCTCTCTTGAGTTTCTGGCAGAAGCTTTGAGAGTTCCTGCCAGAATCAGTTAATCTCTTGAGGCCTTTTTTTAACTCATTTGAAAAACAAAGGACTTCAACTAAACTAGTGTTTCCAAACTGTAGAGACTATAGGTGGTACGAAGGTGAAATTTTTTGACTAGTTTTGGGTTTTTTTTTTTTTTTAATTTTTCAATGTTTATTTATATTTGAGAGAGAGAGAGAGAGAGAGAGAGAGAAAGAATATGAATGGGACAGAGGCAGAGAGAGAGAGACAGAGAGGCAGACACAGAATCTGAAGCAGGCTCCAGGCTCTGAGCTGTCTGAGCGGGGCTTGAACTCATGAACCATGAGATCATGACCTGAGAGACAGAGTGCAAGCAGGGAAGGGGCAGAGAGAGAGAGAGAGACAGAGAGAGACAGAGAGAATCCCAAGCAGGCTCCAAGCTGTCAGCACAGAGCCCAATGTGGGGCTTGAACTCACGAACTGTGAGATCATGACCTGAGCCAAAGTTGGATGTTTAACCGACTAAGCCACCCAGGCGGCCAAAACCTGGGATTCTATTTTACTTTCAATTTTTTTTTAATGTTTATTTATTTTTGAGAGAGAGACAGAGTGCGAACAGGGAAGGGGCAGAGAGAGAGAGAGAGATAGAGAGAGAGAGAGAATCCCAAGCAAGCTCTGAGCTATCAGCACAGAGCCCAATGTGGGGCTTGAACTCACGAACTGCGAGATCATGACCTGAGCCAAAGTCGGATGCTTAACTGACTAAGCCACCCAGACAGCCAAAACCTGGTATTTTAATATAAGGCTCAATTTATTAAAGTAAAAAAAGTGAGTAAATTTTTAGGGAAAAATAAAAAAAGGACAAGTGGTATTCAGATATGGCAAAAATTGTGAAGATGGGGGCACCTGGGTGGCTTAGTTGGTTAAGGGTCTGACTCTTGACTTTGGCTCAGGTCATGATCTCGTGGTTTGTCAGTTCAAGTCCCACATCAGGCTGTGTGCCAACAGTGCAGAGCCTGCTTGAAATTCTGTCTTCCTCTCTCTCTGCCCCTCCCCTGCTTGCTCTCTCTCTCTCTCAAAATAAATAAACGTAAAAAAAATTGCAAAGACAGTATGCACATGAATGAAATTGGAAATGTTGAACAGATGATTTACAATGACACTTTAGATTTAAAATTGTGTTATGGCATAATAATAACAAGGGTAAGGGGCACCTTCACTGGGATCCAGGAATTCAGAACAAGGTCTCTGGATAGATTTTGGCATGCATGCTTAAATAGGATTTCAAGGACACTTGGGATTTTTTCTATATTGATCTATTTGCTGTTCTCCTATTCATATGATAAGTTTACCATTAATAAACCTAAGTATTCAAGATCAAGTTGGTTCATCTGTATTTGTAAATAGAAATCTTTAGGCTCTTTTACTTGACATCTCATGAAAACTCTTAGGCTATGCAAAATGTGCACCAGCTGGATCCCAAGACCTGACCTTACTGCTCACATGCTTGTACTTACCCACATTTGTCCCACATTTTTCCTTAAACTCCTCTTTCCAACTTACCTCTTAACTCGGGCAAAGGATCCTACAGGCCTAACATCCCATGATGCAAACCGAAACTACCACTCAAGCAATAATGACTGCTCTGGTGACCCAGACCACCCACCCAGACCAGTTTGAGTGAAACCCCTGACTCTCACCTGCGCAGATGGACCATGGAGTGACCTCTGGGATGATCAACATTTACCTTTACCTCGTCCTAACATTAAAATCTCCACCCAGGAAGGAGCACAGCCTCATTTACATAACATACAATGTACGTATAGACACGTCTCCTGAAGGTGTGACCATGTGCCTACCTCTACATACCATGACAAGGCTTCCCTATCTAAATATGCATCCTAACCCTAAATAAAAGGAACCCACTCACCCCTGCAGGGAGTCACAGCTTTGAAAGTTATGATCTCCTTATTTGTTGCAAATAAAGTTTCCTTTGTGCGACGACTCACCAGGTGTAGTTTCTATCTGTGACTCACCAAGGGGCGAACTCACCTCGGTTTAGGTACAGATATACTGCCTTTAGAAAGCGCACACCTTCTCCTGTTAGCACCGAATTTTTCATTCTATAATTTCTCCTCACATTGTTGCTTCACTTCAAAAGGCTATTGACTTGGAAGGGCCCTACTTGTGATCTTAAAGGCATGAAATCAAAGGCCTGTCCCTTGAAGCCACTTCCTGACACCTGCCTCCTAACAGTGACCATAACCAGTGCTTCCATTCTACCATTTTCCTCTTATGTGCCATTCTATGGGTTCACATCTTTGCTATGAATACAATACAGTCAGACAGAATGTTTCACAAACATACCAGAATGTATGCATCCAAATAAATATTATATACTTCAAAATGACAATATGCTAAAATAGTTGAATACCTTTTTTGGAGCTAGTTGAAATGAGAAACAGTCTTTCTGACCGGGTACTCTTGTATTTCCGTATCCTTTTATTCCTTACTTTTCTTGTTCTCATATAACCACTTTTCCTTCTATTTAATAATATAGTTCCAGTTGTTGACTGCCTAATATGTAGTAGGCATAAATACCCATATCTCATTCAGTTCTCAAAGTAACTCTGCAAGGTGTGATAACCCAGTCTCACAGATGAGGAAACTGAGGTTGTAAAAGTTAAGTCATTCGCTGAAGGCAGAGCCAGCATTTTTCACTCAGTTCTGTTGGACCCTATTGGTGATCTCGGGGACATACCTCACATGCCTCATACTTCTCTGCCATTCCCTCCCTCCTTTCTCCACTTGCCTCCAGTACCTGATCTCTTGGTGTGTCCAAAGGCGAGCTGTGCTGACTGGAGCCGAGAGCCAAAGATCCTGAGGAAAAAGACCACGTGACTGGAAACCCCCTGAATCCAGTCAGGAATACAGGACACCAGGAAACAGAGCACAGCATTGCCGACGGCCTGTGCTAGTGACAGTAGCGGCCGAGAGAATGCCTTAATCCTATCCTACTAGACTTCAAAAAGGTCAGCTCTCAGCTGAGAGCTTCTAATGACAAAAGACTTAAATTTCCATTTATGATCCAACTCACCTGTCCACAGGTAGGTGCTATAGAGGGAGCTGTACAATAGAACAAACACCAGAATTTGTCCAACAAAATTTTTTTCTTTCATAAAATTCCATATCATCATTCCAGCACAGACAATAGACTGAAGAAAAAATTATGAACAAAGTCAGTCATATCCATATGAGTCACATAAATGTTTTTATTCACAGCAAATATAATTATTCACTTTAAAGGACTGCTGAATAATTATGCTAGCCATACTAAAGCTTCAAGTTTTATGATAAAACCCTTTTACACAGTCTTTAACAATGTACATAATTGAAACAGACAACATTCTAAATACTAACCTTATAATTATTAATGGTTTACATAAAAAATGCTAAACTTTTTTCCATTATAATTTGAGATATGCAAAGATTTGACTAGAAGAATAAGATTGTGAGAGAATTCAACCTTTAATGATTCAATTATTTCTATTAAAAATGTGAGAGAATTCAATTTTTAATGATTCAGTTATTTCTATTAAAAACGCAAAATTATCACTGCCCACCATTATCAGCCTTTATATACAGTTCAAGACCTACTGTGGTATATAATAAATTAGGCATGAATTAATTGTAATCAAGTTGTAACTGACTGCATTCAGTAAAAAATACTTTTGACTTTATAACTGGAAAAACCCAGTGAAATAATTTTCTCCTCTACAGTAGAATAATCAATGAAAAAAGCATAATTCCAAATATCTATATGTTTACTAACCTGAGCGATGAGTAAATTAGTTGTAAGCATATGAGGGAGCTGTTTATATTTCTTACTCAAAAGAAGAATAGCCAGAGACCAGATCTTAAAGACAAAAGGTTCAAAAGTTACTTAGGTTTTTAAAACCTTAATAACTCCTTATCAAATAACTCATTGATTAGCTCTTTTTTGAGAGAGAGAGAGAGACTGCACACTGGTGTGCATAAGCAGGGGAGGGGCAGAGGGAGGAGGGGAGAGAGGATTTTAAGCAGGCTCTGCAACCAGTGCAGAGCCCCATGTGGGGCTCAAGCTCACCAACATGAGATCATGACCTGAGCGGAAATCAAGAGTTGGACGCTTAACTGACTGAGCCACCCAGATACCCCTTATTAGCTTCTTTAAAGGATTCTGTTTATCTTGGTTCAAAAGAAATTCCAGTATTTTACTTACTTTAATCTGCCTAGTTCCCCCCCAAAATATTAAGGTAAATTACTATATCCATGCTATATAAATAGCATGGAGGTGTAACAACATAGATGGACCTAGAAGGTATTATGCTAAGTGAAATAAGTCAGACAGGGAAACATAAATAGTAAATGATTTCACTTCCATATGGAATCCCTAAAACAAACCAAATGAACAAACAAAACAGAAACAGACTCATAGATACAGGAAACTGTTGGCCACCAGAAGGGGGAGGAGTTGAGTGGTAGATGAAACAGGTCAGGGGGACTGAAAAGTACAAATTTCCAGTTATGAAATAAATATGTCCTGGGGACTTAATGTACAGCATAGAAAACATAGTCAATAACATTGCAATAACTTTGAATAGTGACAAATGGTAACCAGTTTTATCATGGCGATCATTTCATAATGTATAAAAATATCAAATCACTATGATGTACTCCTGAAATTCATAATTATATATCATTTATACTTTGAAAAAAAAAATGAGGAGATCCTATCACAAATTAACTGTTCAAAAATGACAGGGTCTTTAAGAACTAATGCCTTGACCAGGGCCATGTCCTAACTTTGCCTACTTTTGGTGGCTGGGGTAGCACACAGGTTCACCAACTATTCAGGAAAAGATCTTTAGCGGGAGATGCAGTTATAATGCATTATTCTAAGTTTTCCTCTTTTAAATTCCACCATACTGGCTCATAAAGTAACTAAATTCCAGGTAGTCTTATTTGGAACAACACACATTGCCCACCTTAAGATGAACTGTCTTGCATCCCTTATGTTTAAAAGAATTGGGTTTCTATTCTCCCTCTAAAGTGGCCAGCTAAGGATGCTGGTAAATTTCCTTCTTTCTTCTGCCCTCATTTCAATCAACATTTATATCATCTCTCTCCCCAATCCTCTTACCAAAGGGCACAGATTTTAACAATATGTAACAGAAGTGAAATTTCCTAAAAATTACATTAATCACACATTTATTTGTTGTCAGTATACATGTTCATCCCTATCTCCTTTCCCTTAACAGTAAAACTTGTCTTTTTTTCCCCCCCATCCAGAATACTGCTTGAATTCCATAGGCAACGTGAGCTACAGGATACTCTAGCCGTTAAATGTTTAAGTATTTAATTTGAACTAGATTCATCCAGAGAGCTTCATTAACATTAAATGGATGGACAGATGATCCCTTCCAACCATGATTCTACAACAGCTATTATTTGTATAGTGATTTGTCATTTGCAGAGGCTTTTCACATATACTGTCTCATGTAATCCTTAAAACAATCCATGGAAATGGGTAAAATTAGTATCTCCAGCTCACAGCTGAGAAAACTGAAGTTTGGAGACACACAGCTAGTTTGCGACAGGGCCACAGTCCAAATCCAGGTCTGACTAAATCTCATGCCTTGTCTGCTGTATGACTAACTCTCAAAACAAAAGACACAACTCGGAAGGCTGATATGTACATTTTATGCGTAAGCTTTAGCTTTCTCTATTGCCTAAGAGATTTTTTTTAATACATTTTAAATCCCTAACTTCCTGTTACCAAGCTATTCTCAAACTCATTCTGTGTTTTTCATTCATTTTTACACTGAGACATACTTACCAAGGAGACAAGGCTGATAATACTTATATCAAAACTAACATTCTGGATGGCATACGCCAATGGCTTAGGGTCCATAGTGGGAAAGGTTAATAACCAGGCAGAAACGTACATGATTGGTGCAGACACAAATGTGCTTATGACCATCCCTGAGGTTATCTGCAAAAAATGAAATCAAATTGAGGGTCACGCTGTCGATAAACAATTACTCTAAACTTTAAATAGCCACACCACACGAAGACATTCTAAAATAAAAGAGTCAGTAAAAAGACATCACAAATTCCAGCATATTCTCTAATGCTGCATTCCCCATTTCTGAGAGTCCTTAAAAGAAAACACAGTTAAGTTCCTTTGGCTCTTCCAATCCATGCTCAATTAATATTTGTACATAACCAATACTAGACATCCCACGCTGATGGTAATCTTCTAGGTTCTAGAAAGTAAACCATATTAATGATCTAATTAAACTGATGACCAGTTTCCTTCCACACTATTTCATAAAATATAGGGCAATAAAATAAAAAAAAAATTACCATGCAGATTAAATAATGGAACTAACCTTTGTTAAGTAATTTAGTTCCTTTGTTATATTTCAAAAACATTTAGTCTAATACTGTAGGTAACATGTACAATATGCTTAGACAAGGTTAATAATTTGATATTAATTAATTTTAGCTATTTACTGCAATTCATTATGTGGTGTTTTACATCTGCTGGTTGAATTATCAGTGAATGAAACTTTTTTTTTTTTTTTACCCAAAATTTCAAAAGTTACCATTCTGTAGATAATCTCTAGGCTTCAGTATAAGTACAACAATGAAATATTTGAAATTTAAAAAGACTAATGAAAAAAGCAACGGCTGAGAAAAGACCCTGCATTAAATAACTATTATTACAGGATGTTACATGATGCCTCCTTATTTACAATGAAGTAGCTTACACATATCAAATTCTCATAAAAGAATGCTGATTTCTGTGTTTTAAAAATTCATTTTTCTCCTAACTGGACAGTCAAACTTAGAGAACAGTGTATACATACAATCTCGACTTCCATGTTGAACTGTGTTGCAAAGATAGCCACGCCTGGCGCTACAGGAAAGACGCCATACAAAAATGCATAATTTGATAAACTTGTATGGTTCACTACACTGTCGCCCTTGTCCAGGAGTTCCACCATTTCTCTACACAGAAGTGGCAGCACCAGCCTGAAAAAAACAAGAAATGTGTCATTCACTTGACATCAAAGCATGCTGGTCCCCAAGGGGGAGATTGTTCTAGTGAACTTGGCATTAGGTTATTCTTCTTCTCCTGCCCAGAAGGAGTATCTATTTGCATGCATATATTCTCTGCATGCCTACTTGTGAACAGTTAGAAAGAATCAAGAATTCAACTTGGAGCCATTTAAGTGTAATAATGTTCTCTTTTATTTTAGTTTATTTATTCATTTTGAAGGAGAGAGAGAGATATTTATTCATTTTGAAGGAGAGAGAGAGAGCACATGGGGGAGAGGGGCAGAGAGAAAGGGAGAGAGAAAATCCCAAGCAGGCTCCACACTGTTAGCACAGAGCCCTGATGTGGGGCTTGAAATCACTGGCCATAAGATCAACACCTGAGCATAAGTCGAACACAACCAACTGAGCCACCCAGGTGCCCTATTTTTAATTTTTTTAGAGAGAGAGATTGTACAAGGTATGGAGGGGGCAGAGGGCCAGAGAAAGTCTTTTTTCATAAGTTTTAAAATTTATTTTTGAGAAAGAGAGAGCACGTGTGCACGGGGGAGGGGGCAGAGGAGCAGAGAGAGGAAGAGAGTGCAGGGCCCTACTCGGGGATCAAACTCGAGAACTATGAGATCATGACCTAACCTGAAATCAAGAGTCAGATACCCAACTGACTGAGCCACCCAGGTGCCCTGCCCTGAGAATCTTAAATAGGCTCCATGCTGTCAGCACAGCCACTGATGTGGGGCTCCATCAACCTCACCACCAATTGTGAGATCATAATCCGGGCTGAAATCAAGAGTTGGATGTTTGGGGCGCCTGGGTGGCTGAGCTGGTTAAGTGTCCTACTCTTGATTTTGGCTCTGGTCACGATCTCGTGGTTCACTGGATGGAGCCCTGAGTTGAGCTCTGCGCGGACAGCACCGAGTTCCCTTGGAATTCTTTCTCTCTCTCTCTTTCTGCCCCTCCCCTGCTTGCTCAAACATACTCTCTCTCTCAAAATAAATGAATAAACATTAAAAACAAAAAAAAAGAGTTGGACACTTAATCAACTGATGTTGATTAGGCATCAACCCGGATGCCCCTAAGTGTAACAACATTCTAAAAATACTTTCTGGGCACCTGGGTGGCTCAGTCAGTTAAGTATCTGACTGCTGCCCAGGTCACAATCTTGGGGCTCATGGGTTGGAGCCCCGTGTCGGGCTCTGTGCTGACAGCTCAGAGCCTGGAGCCTGTTTCCGATTCTGTGTCTCCCTCTCTCTCTCTGCCCCTCCCCAGCTCATGCTCTGTCTGTCTGTCTGTCTCTCTCTCAAAAACAAAATAAAAACATTAAAAATTTTTAATAAAAAAATAAAAATATTTTCAACATCAGAGATTAGGAGGAGAAAACTCAGTTTTTGTTCTACAAATAATTTTCTTACAAAAAATGTGTAAAAGTTGTAGCTGTAACTGCTGTTTCTTGTTTTCTTTACTAACAAACTGAAATGTTAAAAGAAAAAAGATTGATAACCTGAGTAAACTTTTTTCAAGAAAATTACTAAACTTCTTTTTGGAAAAAAACCCTGATCTTTATTATGATTTGGGGTTTAAACGTATTCAGGTATTGATAACATTGCTGTTCAATTAGATTCTGAAAGCCAACAGAAAAATAAGTATCTTACAATTACTTCTGCATCATTGTAGAGACAAAAGGGTTTGGCAAAGGGAACTGAAACAATGAAGCAGAGCAGAGAAGTGGCGAAATCCAGACTTGGTGAAGAGTCAGTGATTAAACAGATCCTTCAGGATTCCATAGAAAGACCATATAAGTAAGGGAAGCTGAGCTGATGAAGTTCTTAAAAAGAACAAGGCCAGGGGCGCCTGGGTGGCTCAGTCGGTTAAGTGGCCGACTTCGGCTCAGGTCATGATCTCGCGGTCCGTGAGTTCGAGCGCCGCATCAGGCTCTGTGCTGACAGCTCAGAGCCTGGAGCCTGTTTCAGATTCTGTGTCTCCCTCTCTCTGACCCTCCCCCGTTCATGCTCTGTCTCTCTCTGTCTCAAAAATAAATAAACATTAAAAAAGAAAAAAAAAAAAAAAAAAAGGCCAGGCAGGTGATAACATTGTCCTAGTAGCACCTAGAGATATGCTCTATATAGAATAAAGAACTGCTCTTACATGTATTTTTTAATTAGAAAAAATAGATAAAGATATCTAATAGGGATCAAAGACCAAGAAAAAAAAATTTTTTTAAGGAAAAAGATTTTGGGGACACCCGGGTGGCTCAGTTGGTTAAGCGTCTGACTCTGGATTTCAGCTCAGCCCATGATCTCACGGTCTGTGGGTTCAAGTCCCATGTTGGGCTCCACACTGACCGTGTGGAGGCTGCTTGGGATTCTCTCTCTCTCTCTCTCTCTCTCTCTCTCAAAATAAATAAATAAACTTAAAAAAAAAAAGACTTTTTAAATGAGAATATTTAAATTCTACTTATAAGTTGAAGTTGACAATCATTAGAACCATATTTATTACTGTGGCAATACTAATTAATTCTTTATTTCCAAGAAGAATACCACACCATAAATAATTTTCAAAAGTTATATTCATTTCTATTATTTTGAAAATATAGATGCTATTTCATATTGCACTGCTCTTGTGAATTTAATTGTCTATACAAGAGCTGATTTCAATAGTTAAGTATGCCCCAAGTGCCTTGGGGTAGTGTCACAGTAAAATTATGTCACCCGCACCATGAAATATAACTCCATGGCCAATGAGCTAAGTAAGCTGAAAAACTGTTGACTAAGAAACTGATAAAAGAAACTTTACTTGATAGGCTAGGATCAGAGGATTGGTAATAATCATTTGTACTGACTTACCTATATTTAGAAAGCTCAACCATCCACAGAATTATATTTTCCCCAAATTCATGAAAAAAAAGTTTATATTCAAAATCATTGTTTTCCTCATGAGTAATAGGGTTTTAAAAGATTTAGAAAACTTAGAAATCCTGTAAAATTTCCTTTAAAAATATGATCAACTGGGACGTTAGTAGATATTAAGTAAATTTATATAAAAGTTAAAGAGAAACCAATAGTTTTCATTTTCTGTCAGGAAAATGGGAAGAATAATCTACACAGAATAAGGAAATAACTTTCCACAATATACCAACATCACATTTTCCTTCAAATCACAACTACTCAGTTAGGAGGCATTATTACTCTCAGATTATTTAAAGGAGAAAATAGTCATAGACACATCTAATGAATTGACTAAATAAGGCTTTCACAGAGGACAGTCCCCAAGTTAAGTAAGTGAAACTTACAGTTTAGCTGTGATGAGAAGAATCAGTACAATAAATGCTGACTTCTTCAGTTTCTTTATTTTTCCCACCATTGTAAGACCAAGATAAAATAGAGCTGATCCAGAAAAAGAGTTTGCAAGTCCATCAAGAAAATTTTCCATATATACAGGCACCTTTTGATCAAGAATAAAATTGAAGGCAATGCCAATGAAAACCATAAACACTATTGGGTTCTGTAAAACACGCAGAAGTCCAAGTCCTACAATTTTCACTTTGTTTTGAGAAGCATTTTGAGTGTCTTTCCACTTCTGGATTTCACAGAAGATAAACCCTATAGGGTTTAACATCATAAGAGATATTGGTGCCACCAAGTAAATGTACTGGAGATATTCTGGGTATGTAGTTTGATATAAGGCTTCAACTGCAAAACATGAATTAAAATTGTTTCAAAAATGATTACCACAGAAATGCATGAATAAATTATTCATATAATGTTTTCCATGATTAATTATAACATTTTAAATTAATCTAAATAGTGCACAATGACCCCATTAGCCTACTTTGGAAAAGTAAATTTTAATAATAAAGCTGAAAAGAAAAACACACTATATTAAATGATATTTAGCTTATAAAATGATAATCAACTTTAAAAAATTATCATTAGTGAGACCTACTAATTTTTATTATGTACAGGCTAAGAGTAGTCTCGATAAAAGGACAGAATTGTAGAATTATTAAAAGAAAACATCTAGTAAGAGATTAAACATTTAAGTAATAAGAGCAACAAGGTACTTTGGTTCCCTTGAGAGAGTTTCACTGGAGTGGGGAACTGAAGCCAGACTACAGAGGGTGGAGGAGAGGGGAGGAGACAGTGAACAAAAATATGAGCAATGAAAGGATAGAGTCCAAGCTATGGTGGAAAAGAAGTAAAGATGGGAGATGGCTCTCAGATAAAAAGCTGAGGAATCAGGGACTGGAGGTCCCTACGAAGTCCTAGAATGACAAGTAGTTGGAAGGTTAGGAGTTCAGAGTAAGTCAGATAGTGAGCTACTGAACTTAGTATTTCCCAGAAGACTAGGTCCCAGATGTGGCGTGGGAATTGATGGCTGAAAGGGTGTAAACATCACTGGAGACAATGAAGTCAGGGAACTGAATGGGCAGAGAACTTAATGGGTAGTTCACACAGATGCTAAAGTCAAAGAAGATAATGGCAAAACTTGGGAGTGGAGAGGATGACAATGAGCCAGATATTAAAGTCTTCACTAAATGAGGAGGAGTGATCAGAATGAGGTCGGCAGATGACAGCAATGAGGATGAACGGTTGAGGCAGGCAGCATGAACCCCAAAGAAGCAGTTCTTGCAAAAGAGCAGAGAGTAATGGCCTGGCAGAGGTACAAGGAGGCTATGAGAATGCCAGCTCTGCCTCCCATTGCTCATATAGGATGCAGGTGAAGAGAAAATAAGTGGTCTCCATTTGAGAGGAATAAGAAGGAATGAATGAATGCCTTTAGGAAAACCCAGTGTAGATGTTGAAGAATTAGGAATGAAAAGGTGATCTAAGGAATGGGAGGAGAATACAGTTGAGTACACAGTAGAGCACATTTAATTAACACAAATTCAACTATGCTCTCTTAGGAAAACAAAAGCTTCATTTTCCCCCCATTGAGCATGTTCCCAAATGCAAACTAATCACTTCACTTGTTCATTGATGAACAACAATGCTAGAGAAAAAAATCTGGCTGTGTCAGACTTATGAGAAATGGTATAATATATACAAAGTATGTGTGCTGTATTCTGCGGGTGACTTAACAGATTTTCAAGAGTTTGACTGCATGACTTTAGAACCTAACCAATGCATAAAATGAGTCTCCTTGGAAGGGGGTGGGTGGGTTGGATCAGACTTCAAGCAATTTGTTGGTGGACATGAGGGATAGTGGTCCGGTTTGGGGGTGATCGGACCAACACAGAGCCTTAGAATAAGCAACCCGGTCTACAGGCACATATTTGGCAATGAGTTCTGAAATTCAACCTACCACATATAAAGGTTGATTCATAAATGATTTGAGGTTGAGAAAGAAAGATTAAAAAAAAAAAAATGAACAGCCACAATCACTCGCAAAGACAGAGGCAATCATGTGCAAAAATGTAAAAGATTAGATTTCTCAACTTACATTAAGATAAAGTTTCACAGGTAGGAAACTATATTTGTTTACTTGCTCAGGATACATAAGTTCAGTTAATGTCATGCACCTTTCCTGTTAAAGTTACATAACTAGATTGTATAACCTTTAGAAGCCTACCTGGTTCTCATGAGCTAATACCTACTTTTTTGTAGGATTCCATTCCTTTTTTTTTTTTTTTTTTTTTTTAGCTAAGCACTTACAGAGGTCTATAATACCTCTGAAATGAAGCAGTGGCTAAACAAAACATATTTGATTACATAAAACATCACAAATTCTGTCCACTAATTTCCAAATTAGATACACGAGCTCTATCTGTATCTCTTAGTGGTGTTCTTTCACATTTCATAAGATTTTATCTTTTAAGTAAAAAAAAAAAAAAAAAAAAAAAGCAGCACTCTTGATAACTATTTCTAGACAGCTACACTTCTACTTAGATATTGCATCTCTAAGAGAAAGGCTTCCATACCTGCTCACCACTCAATGATTAAAACAGAGAGCGTATTTTGGAAAGCCTTGTATTTTCAATCTGCGTACAAGAGTTTTCCCAAGTGGCCACTAAAATGCACAAAGTGTTTCCTTTGACAACTTTTATCACACAAATCCCCTTAAGTAAAGGCCTTTTTCCAGAAATTTACCATTGCCAGCATGCTTGCACTTAATCACCATAGGAAAATGGATTTTAGATTGTTTAACAAACTCAGTGCAGGGGCACGTGGGTGGCTCCTTCTGGTTGTGTCTGACTCCTGATTTCGGCTCAGGTCATGATCTCATGGTTCTTGAGTTCAAGCCCTACATTGGGCTCTGCGGTGGCAGTACAGAGCCTGCTTGGGATTCTCTCTCTCCTCTCTCTGCCCCTCCCCTGCTTACGGTCTCTTGCTCTCTCCCTCTCTCTCAAAATGAATAAAAGAACATTAACAAAAATAAAAACTAAGAGCTCAATACAAATTTGAGCAGCAGCCTATCATTATCTATGGCTAAGCAATGACCACGTACTTTCTTCTTTTGCAGGATCTTTTGTATTTTCTCCTCTTGAACCACTAGTCAAAAATCTCAGAATTGGATTAATGTGTTTATCAACTTATATTCTTTTTTGGTTTTTCTTGACCACTCCCTTGATCCATTTTATTCACTGTTGACAGTATCTTCTAAATCTTACTTTTCAAAACTTAGGATTTTCCCACAGTGTTCACCTTCCACGGGAATCACTCTAAAGCCTTTCTATTGGCATTCATAGTCCAGTCTCCACAAGGGGTCCCTTCCTCATGCAGCTCATCGCTCACTATTCTTTCGTGCAAAGCCTCCACCGGCGATTAATATCACAGTTTCCCCGGACAAACACCAGGGTCATAATTACAAGTTCTACACGCTGATCATCATTCCCCAATTTGTTGAAGTCTCTCTTTCCTTACCTAAATCCTACCTATAGTTTAAGGCCTGTCTCAGGTACCAATGCTTCCTCCAGGTCTTCAGTCTATATCCTGGGTCTCCTCTCTGGATGGCTCTGGCACCTTGTTTCATAGAAGTTGTTTCTCACCACATTCCAAGTTCCCTGAAGGCACATTGTCATAACCCCCAGTCCCCAGCATGGTGCTGAACAAATCCAAAAAATATTTGCTGAATGGAATTAAATATCAATGAATGTCAAAGTTTTCAAAGTAAAAATGTATTCTGTAGGGGTGCCTGGGTGGCTCAGTCAGTTGAGCATCCAACTCTTGATTTCAGCTCAGGTCATGGTCTCATGGTTCATGAGATTGAGCTCCGCGTCAGGCTCTGCGCTGACAGCTTGGAGCCTGCTTGGGATTCTCTCTCCCTTGCTCTCTGCCCCCCCACCACTTGTGCTCTCTCTCTTAAAATAAATTTTTTAAAAATGCATTTTGTAACACACAGCAATTTATATCTAATTGTTATCTCTTAAACCTGTTTCTTTTTGTACACAGGTTTTTTTTTTTTCTTTTTTCTTATTCCGAGTATTTATAAAGCAGATTACTATTATTTTAAACCAGTTGAACAGGTATATGAAGGCAAAAAAAAGGTACAATCTAGTGGGAGAGAGCAAAAAATTGGGAATGAATAAATAATTGCTAAATTACTAGAAGAATAAGGTTCAACATGGAAATTTCAGTCCAATTCTGCCATTCATTTGCATAATTAAAGTTATATATTTATCTATGAACTGGCAGTGCTTTTGTTACCAATTGAAAGATGGTTTTTTTTTGAAAGATGGTTTTTCAAATCTGAAAAACATATATGAAAGTAGTGAACTATACTAACAAATTCGATTTCTAATAATTATATCACTTATTAAGTTCTAATTAATTAATACTTACAAATAAGGCTCTTGGGCGGGAGGAGAGAATCCCACTATGAGGAACTAAGACAAAATTAGCCACCCACTGTGGCTCCTATTTTGATTCCTGCCAGGTTTCAATCCCTAGCAAATAACACTAAGACCCAGACAAGATCATTCTATTATTTAATGGCATATAGTTAAATGCTTCATCTCCTTTCTGTTTACAGCTCAAGCACTAGAGCATAATTATGATTAGTTGGGGTACTTACACTATCAGCATTGTTTAGAAGAATAAATTATAGGACTTAACTATGCATTATTAGTATCTTGTAATGACAGAGGTAGGGAACCTTCTGATTTGCTGAAATCAACATTTCTTCTTGGTAGATTCTTGGTTTCCTCTGAGACTCATATTTCTTAAAGTACCTTTGAAAAGAATTGTTCTAAAAATGGCAAGCTTCTCTTTTAGTCTGTTAAATGTACTGTAGCATTCTGTCACTTGAATATAGATAAATCATTTTAATGTAATTTCATAGACTGTTATAATTGTCATAATATACAGAAAAAGGAAACATGACTGTCCTTAATTTTCTTTCATTAACTTATCCACCTTCTCCTGAAGCACCTGTAAATTGGACTGGTATTGTGCAACAAAAGCAGTCTTTAAAAGGACATTTTTTAAAACCTATGATGCTTATCTGTTAACAAGAGAGTGGCAATACCTTGGGGGACACCACATAACAAACAGAAAGAAAGGGTCTTCTCTGTAGAGACACAGTCTTCTCTGTTTATCCTGAAAAAGTCCAGAAGGCAGATGGGCATGAAGCAGTAATAAATAAGCCCATTGGAGCACATACACACAGCCCTACAGCTCTGTATCCTACCTTCCAATCTGCAGATATGTGAGAAAGCACTTTTGTTTATGCTATTGGTTTCTGGAAAGGTACTGTCTACAACCCAATGTTACAAGAGATCTTATATTATTTGTAATTTGAAAACAAAAAATGAGAACTCAAAATTTAGAAGGATAATCATCAGTAAAATTGGACTAGCACACTGCTAGGAACATGATTATTATCAGATTCAATGATCTAGTGTAGGATATAAGGAAAACAGTGATGAAAATAGCAGACTACATTTTTGATTTGGAGATTCTGTCTTAAAATGAAAATGGAGAACCCTCTTGCACTGTTGGTGGGAATGCAAACTGGTGCAGCTGCTCGGGAAAACAGTGTGGAGGTTCCTCAAAAAATTAAAAATAGATCTACCCTACGACCCAGCAATAGCACTACTAAGAATTTACCCAAGGGATACAGGAGTGCTGATTCATAGGGGTACATGTACTCCAATGTTTACAGCAGAGCTTTCAACAATAGCCAAATTATGGAAAGAGCCTAAATGTCCACCAACTGACGAATGGATAAAGATGTGGTTTATATATACAATGGAATACTACTTGGCAAGGAGAAAGAATGAAATCCTGCCATTTGTAGCAACGTGGATAGAATTGGAGGGTATTGTGAAATAAGTGAAATAAGTGAAATAAGTCAGAGAAAGATATCATGTTTTCACTCATATGTGGAACTTGAGAAACTTAACAGAAGACCATGGGGGAAGGGAAGGGGAAAAATAGTTACAAACAGAGAGGGAGGAAGGAAACCATAAATACAGAGAACAAACTGAGGATTGACTGGGGGGGGGGGGCGGTGGGGAGGAGAGGGGAAAATGGGTGATGGGCACTTGTTGGAATGAGCCCCCCAAACCAAGAGCACACTGTATACACTGTATGTTAGCCAACTTGACAATAAGTTATATTTTTAAAAAATGGATAAGCTCATCTAATAGGTCTTTTTCCACTGCTATTCATTTTATAGAACACTTTTAGATATATGACTATATCCACAATACTCAGGTCCTCACATTATAATACATGGTCAAATGTATCTTTGATTCTCTCTGACATTAACGGGTTACACAGGATAGTTAGGTCTTCTGAAGATTACATGGGCATGTTATATAACTGTGTGGCATAAGAGAATGCCCCAGGATTTAGAATCAAGAGGCCTAGGTTTGGATCTCAGTCACCTGTTAGCTGTGTGACCTGGGATAAGACAATCAAATCCCTGTAAGCCTGTCTCTTTATTTGAAAATGAGGATTACAAATATCTGCCCTACCTCAGATGAGATAAATATATGAGAAAATACTCTATAAAGTTACAAACATTAGTTCTGTTTAGTTATGGACTTACTAATCTATGAGAGCATGAAACTATATACTTCTAGATTATAGTTAAATTAAGATAATGTAATATTTGTTAAATACTTAACACTATGATACCAAGCCACTTGTAAGGTCCTTATGCCATAAATACCTTGACAAATTTACATTATTAATGCTCCTGAAGAGATGGACAAACATGTTAACTCCTTGCTCTTTTATTTCCAGTTTTTATTTTAATGCTTGGTTCATCCTTAATTTTAAAATTCAGTATCCTTAAAGGAACACCTATATAGTTTCTATTTATAGCCCAGTCATCGAAGAGCCTACTCTCCCTCTCTCACAAACCTCCTGCTTTACTCACAGTTATTTAGTTTCGAAGATTTAGCTCCATTCCTGGTAAGCAAGATGAAGGAGGGCCAAAGGAGGAGAAAAAGGAAAATATATCCTTTTGGTGCCAGTGGTAAAATAATAACAATTTGGGGGGTGGGGAGAGTTTTAAAACTACTGAATAAGGAATCTGAAAGTTAATCGTAGTTTTCAGTTGTCTGTTTCATTACATTTCTTTCAGTCTCTGCTCAGAAGATATACCATCAGAGACGTCTTTACTGACCCCCTCATTCCTATCCAAACAACTTTGTTTTTATGGTACTTGCCATTACTTGATATTATTTTAATTTTAATGTTATTTTCACATTAAAATGTAAATTCAATATGTACAAGAACTTTGTTGACAGGTGTATTTGCAGCAGCTGGCACAATCATTGGAACCTAACAGGTCCGTATGAATGAGTGAATGAATGAATGACTCTATCCACAATACTCAGGTCCTCACATTATGATACATGGTCAAAGCACAACATTAACTTTTAACTTAAAAATAAAAATATAAAAAGTAGCTACTAAGGAGATATTTGCTTAGTGGTAGGTGTTCTAAAAAAAAAAAAAGGATATGTTCAAGATAACTCAATATCCCAAATTGGTATGTTTTATCAGGAAAACACACATAGAAACATAAAATTAGGCAGCCTAAAGAGTTGGAAAGGTTACGAAGGAAGAGTTGAAAAGGTAAAAAAGCCTTCACCATTTTTGTTCTTAAACAAGAAGTTAACTCAATTGAAGTAAATTGACATTTTGAATAACAAGCTCAAAAACAAGCTTTAATATAAAACAATATGTATTCTAGATGGTAAGAAAAAGTCACTCATACATTTCCACTGATAAGATTTAACAATAACTATTTTTATACACACATATGTCTATCTTTTTTATATAATTTAAATCAGAATCTGATCCCTTCTGGACCTGAACTTCTTTCATGTGACTATTGAGAAGAAAAAGAATATATTAGAAAGATGATTTATAAAGTTTATTTGGATATGACTACTTATTTTAGGTCGACTCTTGAAGGAACTTCAAACTCTGAAGTTGAAGAAAGATAGAATTAATCCTAATTTAAGAAATAGTTAAGAAAAAATATGAGAGATTTTAAAATTTTATTAAAAGATTTATTCCTTTTTGGGTGTAGGCACTGTGGGGTAGTACAAAGTACAGTGGTTTGGAATGAGGCTTTGTGATTTTTTTTTAAGTAAACTCTACCCCCAAAGTGGAGCTTGAACTCATGACTCCAAGATCAAGATTCGCATACTCTACTGACTGAACCAGCCAAGTGCCCCGAGAGATTCTTTTAGATATAAGAATAAATATCTATCACTAACAAATGCTTAGATACATTAAAGGATTAAATTTTGCTACCTCCTAAAATATTTGAATTTTTTAAAAGGTTGAAAAGTACAATAACTTACCTATAGGATATCCCAATGCAAAGTCATTACTTTGTGTAGCAAAAATAGGGAATAGTCCAGCTTTGCTGAATCGACTATCAGGACTGGCAACCAGTAAGGTTAAGACACATACAATGAAAAATACAGAAGCTTTGGCAATCAAGATACTATATAGGAAAGACCAATCCACATTGGAAAAATTAAGTACAACCATATTTTTGAATAATAAAGCTGGAAGTGCAAATCTGGAGACAAAATTTCCCAGTCCTTTGGCCTGTGTTGATGTTATGACATTGGCTCTTCCTGCTATGTAGCCACAAAGGACTATGCCAAAGCATTCTAGTAAGGCTGGAAAAAGCCTTGTTATTGACATTGAAGGTGGGTCATTAGTGGAATTAAATCTATGCATCACTGTTGAGGAAAAAGTTTTGCTCATATTGACTGCAATGGTTAAGTTCTCTGCAGGTAAATTGGAAAAAGAATTCATTTTCGTTCACCCTCCAACTCCAACCAGATCTCTGGAAAGAAAGGAAAAAAGATTCAGTGTGACAATAAATCAGAAGATGAATTCTAGTTGAAAGCCTACACTGGCAAACCTAGACTTATCAAATGGCCAAATATGTACACTTTCTTCAACAACCAACAGAGAAAAATTACAATGAAAAAACCGGGGGGGGGGGGGTGGCAAGAGTGTTTGCTAACGATAACCTCTTTACTCTCAATGGTGGGTCAGCTCAAAATACTTATGTTGCTGTCCTATTTTCAGTATCAGACATGATTAAGATAAGATCCACAAATACGAGAGCTGCAGTGATACCCCATGGCTCTCTCCCATGATCCACACTTGAGCTCCACCTAGTGGGTAAGAGCTTGGGGCCCACAGAGTCTCTCCTGAATGTCCACCTGCATCCAAATTCCCTGGAAATTTCAGTTCTCAAGGCTACATACTGGACAGGAGAGTACTGCCTAGCCTGTGGTCATACTTGAGTACAGGACAAGAAGAAAATATGGTACAGTACCACATAACAACTTTATCTCTTCATCTGTGAAATGGCAATAATACTATCTACCTCACTAGGATTTGAGATGATTCAAGTCCCTTATAATCACATCTGGCACAAAGTAATCACTTAACTTTTGGTAGTATATAAAAGAGAATGAAAAAAAAAATGATGGCATCCTACCAGGCTACCCTTAGTTCCTTTTATACTAGCATCAGATATTTGCCTTCTTGAATGCCCCATAGTTCCCTTTGTGTCACAGGGACTTTGTACATGTTATTCAGTCTAAAATGTTCTCTTCTCTACCTGCCATTCTCTATGTAGTAACACCTGCTCACCCTCTAAATCATATAGTTCAGGAGTTTCTTCATCAGGTAAGGCTTCACTAACCCCATAGCCAAGTATTTTTCAAATAGAATCAGATTCCTTACCCGTAGGCTACTTTTTGCAGTTTGTAATTACGCTATGCATTAGAGTGACTATTTGATTTATGTCTATCTCTTTCACTAGACTTTAAGTTCCACACAAGTAGGGACTCTGCATGTTCTTGCTCACTGTTGTATACCTAATGCCTAGCACAGTGCCTGGCACACAGGAGGCACTAATATATTTATACTGAAATATTTACATATAAATATATATACTTATATATATATAATATATATATTATTTTGATGAATGACTAAAATATTAATCTGCTCTTAAAACTTTCACCTTTTATTTTTAATGTTTATTTATTTATTTTAATTTTAATAAATTTATTTATTTAATATTTATTTTGAGAAAGAGACAGCATGCATGGGGGTGGGACAGAGAGAGAGAGGGGGAAAGAGAGAATCCCAAGCAGGCTTCACGCTCAGCCCGAAGCCTGATGTGGGGCTCGATCTCATGACTGTGAGATTACAGCCTGAGCCGATATCAAGAGTCAGACGCTTAACTGAGTCACCCAGGCACCTCAAACCTTTCGCCTTTTAGTGGACCAATGTTCTCTTTCAGGAACTATCTAGTTCATGGACAGAAATATATTTTTTTTCTGAATGATAAAGTATTCTAAGTTTTTCACTATAGCAACAGGCCATGACCACAAAATATGTTCTAAAATGTTCCAAAACTATTCTAAAATGTTAAAGAGCACAACGTGTGTTGTAAAATGTCCTAAAGATGGTCAGAAAATGCTAAAGCTAGAAAGAATTTGTTATGCTAGCATTACAATACTTAGACTCCCCTCTTGGTGCCAGGGACACAATGAACATGAGGTTTGGGCCACTTTGCAACTAATCAGCTTTCATGAGTAACTCAAAATTAATATGGTGACAATTGCCAATTTCTAAGTGATTATTCTGGGTTAACCATCTAAAGTGGACTTATATAAGGTAGAAAGTAAAAATGCTCACGATTTCTGAAATTTACAATGCTAAGAGGTAAGTTTTCAAACACCCACACGACATCAGAAAGACTCAGATAGCAGGCCAGAGAGCAGCAACAACTAATACACGGGGTGTGGACAAGGCAATTTTCTCCGTGCTACCCTCATATGAACTGAACCATTTAAAAACCTTACATGTAATCTGGATCCAGACAAGTGTTGTTCTACCAGGATTAGATAGGAGTGGTCAATATCCACAAAACCGATAATAATCACATACTTGAAGTTTACCAAATAAGCATCAAATTATATTCTGGGAAAGCTAATGGTTGGGATAGGTACTATTAGTTGAGGTAAAGAGCTGGTAAACAAAGGTATTAAACATTTGGAGCCCCTAACAGGTGTGGACCTGAAAAGGCAATGCCAAAGAACAAGATGACAAACTTGTCCAGTCTTATGTTATTTCTTTAAAATTCCCTATATTTCTTTGCCTGGAATATTAATAACTCATACTGGTCATTACCCCTTATTTGTACCACACTCACATATCGATGTATTACAATAATTTTTTTAACAAACAGTTTTAACTAAAATAGTGGCTGTAACTTTAAAAAAAAAATTTTTTTTTAACGTTTTATTTATTTTTGAGACAGGGAGAGACAGAGCATGAATAGGGGAGGGTCAGAGAGAGGAAGACACAGAATCCGAAACAGATTCCAGACTCTGAGCTGTCAGCACAGAGCCCAACATGGGGCTTGAACTCATGACCCCTTGAACTCATGGCTGCTTAACCGACTGAGCCACCCAGGCGCCCCAAATAGTGGCTGTTCAGTTAAAAGAGTCAAATAGACCTGAACCCAATTTTGAGCCTTTTCACTTATCAACTCTTTGGGCAAGTTAAGTGCCCTCTCTGAACCTTAGCTTCTTCAACTGTAAAATGAGAGTAAACACCTCCTTAAAGGGATATTGTGAGGAGTGGAGATTTTATTGTTCACACAGATTTTATAAATTCACACTTCAGAATTTGTAAGTTCACCCAGCTTATCACAGTAGCTTATCACACTGTAGGTCTTCAAGAAATGGTAGCAACTGCTATCAGGAATTGTGGTCCTAAGAACAGTAACAAATTAAATATAATTCATTGTCTTAGGCCAGTTCTTCAGACTTGGTATTAAAGATTCTCCAACTAAAATAGAGAGATGGGTGTGGTTTGTGAGATCGAGCCCCGAGTCAGGCTCTGTGCTAGCAGTGTGGAGTCTGCTTGGTATTCTCTCTCTCTCTCTAGCTCTCTTCCCCACCCCACCCCCTCCTCAAAATATATAAAAATAAACTAAAAGAAAAAAAAAAACAATAGAGAGATGGGATGGGTCATAGGTTATCAACTTTTGTTTCATTCCAAACTAAGAGGAGTTCACTTTAATTCAGTTTGATCTCAAATAGTTTATAGCAGGGAAGGGAGAGCTCTTCATTTTCTCAAGGTGATGGTCAAATAGTTGTAGCACTGCCCATGATTAACTTTCAGTTAGTCAAAAATTAAAAGAAAAACTTTGAAAAGTAATCTGCCCCTACCCATAAAGATTCCTTTAATGTTCCTCCATATTATAAAAACAATACTTGCTAACAGAGGTAAGGTCAAAACCACCAAAAAGCACTTACAAAGGTTTCTCATCCTCCGCCCCCCCCCCCCCCCCCCCCCCCGCAGTGGGAAGAGTATATGCTCTTTAAAGCATTCTTTTAAAATGAACAGGAACCACAGCAACGGAAGTTTTTAAAAAATCGCATCCAGTCTTTTCATCTCATTAAAAACAGGGGTTGCTAACAGAACAAACAAGTTGACCTGTCATAGTAAAAGACTGCTCACTGGCCACTCACTGGGGTGGGGAGTGGAGAAATGCTATACACAAACCACTTCTAGCCACTGATATCTGGTTGACAACGTGAAGGAACCACTGAGACTGTAAACAACTGCCACTATTAAGTGAAAATGGGGAAGGGGGCTCTGATTTATTTCCAAGAGAAAGCTTTAAACTCTTAGACTGTCTGTTCTCACACACCCAATATCCACGATCCTGTGGGAAAAGCATAATATACTACGGTACTATTAAAGCACTCTTCAACATCAACAGTCACACCATCCACCCACTCCCACCTACTTGCAGAGGACCAAATGTCCTCCCTAGAGACCCAGGGTGGGGAGCGCTGAGCACTGCCTCTTCCCTGGTCAGCAGGCACAGACTTTGGCCCTCCAAGATAAGGATGTGGAGGGACCTTAACCAAACAGGCTGCCCAGAGACCAGCTGCCTGGGCAGACGGTACTGGAAACGGAAAGGCAGAATGGGGTCTGTGCCTGGGATAAAAAGTTGGTCCCTCAGCTTCCTCAGGACATGGGATTAACAACGTCGTGGTAACTGACATGCTCCAAAACGGGGTAAGGAAGAAAATTCGGTGCAGTGCTCTAGGTAGCTGGGCAGGAGCTCCCAGAGCAGATACTGAGGCCACCCCTCGGGATAAAAGGAAGAGTCCGAGAATGACAGCGTGGACGTACGTGCAATGAGGTGCTCCTCAAACTGGGGTATGGCAGTTCTGTCTGTCACTGGAGGGGACAAGCTGTCCCTTCCCCTATGTTAAGTCTTCCTGGGTGGCTCCGGAGGTCCTAAAAGCGAACGCTGCGGGACAGGCGCCGACAGCTGACTGCACGCAGCCAGGGTGCCAAGGGCGGGGCACTGCCCACCTGCCCAGACCCGAGGGGCGGGGATGGGGGCACCAAGGGTACGCAAGGCCGAGCCTGGGCCGGGCAGATTCGCGTCCCGGGGCCCCATCTCACCTGCTATGTCTGCAGCCCCTGGGCCACGAGAAGGGAGTCGATGCTCGTGGTGGGCCAACCAGGGAGGAAATCACCGTCATCTCCCACCCCAGCCCTCTCCACTGAGAGCTGCGGGCTGCTGGCGGCCGACTACAGCAGCTCTGTCACGTTCCGAGAAAGTGAGGTGCGGGTGTGCGGTGGCCAGGTCAGCTCCTCCCCGCGCCGGCCGCGCGGCCCCGCCTCGCCCCGCCTTTAGGCTCCGCCCCCGGCCTCAAGTCTAAGAGCTGCACCGCCCTGGGAACCTCCGAGCCTCCTGACCCCTGCACCCGCCTCAAGCCCCGCCCCTCGCCACGAGCCGCCGAGCACACGTCCTCGGCCCCGCCTTAGGCTCCTCCCTCGCCGCGAGCCTCCGAGAAGCTGGGTCTCTGGTCCCGCCCTCAGGCACCGCCTTCGGCCGCCGAGAGGTGGGGGAAACACTCGGTCCTTGGCTCCGCCCCCGCGCCGCCGGCTGCTAGCCGCCCAACTGCTAGACTCCCGCGGCGAGACTTCCGGTACTCGGCTCTCGCAAAATGGCGGCTGCGGTGGGCGCCTTTCCAGTCTCGTTTTCGTCGTTTTCAATTCAGGTGTGGAAGCATCTCGTCCTACCGCCTAACTCCCAACTTCTTGTGACCCGCTAATTCATGTATTGGTTTGACTAGTCATTTGATAGCACAGAGTTTAAAAGAGGACCTGGGTTAGAATCTTGCCTTTCCCCTTTCCCAAGGCAGTGTGACCTTGACCTTCCTAAATCAGAGCTTAAAATGTAGTTTTGGCACTGTGTTTAATTTAGATACAATAAGCAAGCGCCCAGTCTCTATTTGTGTTTTTGTTGTGTGGGAAAACTACATGCATATTCCCTTAGTGTAGTGAGAGGAAATTCCTTATATTGGTGGAAAACTTCCTGAGCTTGAAATGAAGTGGTCCCAAATATAGAGCTCCATTTTAAACCTGATGAAAGCTTGTATTTGTATTAGTCTTTCAGAGTCAATATTGTTTCAGATTTAAGATATTTATAATATTACATTTAATATCTCCACAGGCTCTACTTTGCATCTTTAAATTTTTTCAGTCTGGCAACTTCAGTGTCTTCCTATCATCTTGGTAGTTTTAGTGCAAAGAAACAAATTTGTATGGCTCAACTTGAAAAATCACAGTAAGCTAAGGATTGGTTAAAAGTTCAGAAAACTAAGCAGGAAAAATGAGTGGAAACTGAAACTATAGAAAAGTCATGCATTCTACTCCTGTTCTCACTTCACCTTTGTTCTCTACCTTCACTCTTAATGGCCTTATATTTTCCCTTTGAACCTGGCTACTTTTTTTTTTTTTTTTAATCTTCTGAATATACTATCTCAAGACTAAAAGGATTTCTGTTTAGCAAGTATGAAGATTCGTTCAACTAAATACATACTGAGTTTTGACTTTTAGGAGAATACATGAAGATATACCTGGAAAGGTAAGTTAAGGTCAACCTCTAGGAGGTTCCTTAGGTTGGTCTTAGAGTTTGGGCCTTATCCTCTGACCACAGTAAAACCATTAAATATGTTTTGACAGGAATGTGTCATGATGATCACATTGTTTTTGGATATGTAATCTGGAAGCTTTCCCAGGATTAGTTGAAAGACTGGAAGCAAGAAAAGCAGAAGACTTTGGGAAGAACCTAGACTCTAGGAAGTAAAGACATACATACTCTGGAGTGATGATAATGAAAAGAATGGAAATGGCCTGAGAGACATCACAAAAGGAGAAGTGAGGGGACTGGATTACTGATAAGACCAAAGAAGAGTAAAGAGATAATGAACCCAAGTACTTACTCCATTACAGTAAGGAACAGGAATTGAGCCAGGCAGCCTCTAATAGCCTTCCTAGTTCTAAAGTTCCTTTATTTTCTATTGTTGTACTATCTGAAGATGAAAGGAAAAAATATTTCAAATGAGAGAAGCAGTTACAAGAAGAAAATAATGAATTTGATTTTAGGTCTAAAATCTAAAACCTTGATAAATTATCTAGTTCAGTCTCCTCTCTTGAAGGAGTTGTCATCATCCTCTCCATCGGAGGTCCTAGAGATTCAGCAGTTGGTCTAAGAGCGCCCAGCTAGTTGGTGCAAGGGATTGGGAATGTAAGTGCTCACTGTCCTGTAAACTAACTGCTCCTGAAGGTGTCAACACATGTAAGTAGAGATTGCTTATAGACACCTAGAGAGAAAACAGAAGCTCAAGAGAGAAAAAGAATAGAGCTAAACATGTAGTTTGGAGATACCTGTATGGAGTGGATGAGTTTTCTGAGAAGAGCAGCTTGTACAGGGAAATTCTAGGAATAAAATGTATACAGAGATGAAAGACTTCATTAAAAAATCATTCTTAGATAGGTAATTACTGAATGCCAGAAGAAAACCATTCAATTTCACTTTCATATCTGCTAATCAGTCTGTAAGATGCTGACCTACATATACTATTAACTGAAAGAAGGGCAGAAAAGCTAAAAGTTATTCAAACTAATGGAGGGAAGCTGTAAATTAATCTTAATTCTTACTTACGAATAAACAGGACCTGTTCCTTCACACACACTGATATGGTAGGAAAAGATACAATTCAGTAGGGAGAGGGAAAGGATAGGACCTGAGGTCCCTGGGTGGAGAAAACATTGGAACAATGCTGGGAGGATCTGACCACAGCAAAGCCCCTCAGGTGTAAGGTTCCTCTTAAGAATGTAACAGACATTGGGGCGCCTGGGTGGCTCAGTCGGTAGAGTGTCCGACTTCAGCTCAGGTCACGATCTCACGGTCTGTGAGTTTGAGCCCCGCGTCGGGCTCTGGGCTGATGGCCCAGAGCCTGGAGCCTACTTCTGATTCTGTGTCTCCCTCTCTCTCTGCTCCTCCCCCGTTCATGCTCTGTCTCTCTCTGTCTCAAAAATAAATAAACGTTAAAAAAAAAAAATTAAAAAAAAAAAGAATGTAACAGATATTACCTCCTCCCCCTCAGGTTTCCCTCAGTAATTTGACAAAGATCTGACTAAAAAAAAGTAGACCATAAAATGGATGATCCACAAGGAAAGGTGTAGCATAGACCACCCCTCATACACTAGAAATGAGCCAATCAGGAAACAACCAGCACCTAGAGCTATCAAGCCAATAAGGGTAGAACCTTAGGAGGAACAAAAGGGAGGGTAAAGGGGGGGAGGGGGTGACCAGTACCTTATAAAACAAGAACCCTTGCCTGCAGTCACAGGCATTCACTTTCAAATGTCCCATCTGTCAAAAGAGCTTTCATACTATCCTTACTTTCTAATCTTGTACTTTAATAAACTTTGCCTGCTGCTCATTTCGTGTCCACCTCTTCATTCTTCGAAGCAGCAAGACAACAAACCCTAGGTATTGAGGTAAAAAAATCCTGCAACACGATACCCTCATTTCCCCCAACTCTAGTCGATCAAGAATGACAGGAGGAATAAACCAAGTGGTTTGTATAATGACAAGGGTCATGTAGGATAGATGTTGAGGCAGTGTCATATAATGTAGATTCCTGGCAAATTTTGCTTTTTTCTGTAATGAAGTAGCTCTAATTTTTTTTTCTGATTTTGAATGTAGTAAATAATTATGAAATATTAATATAATAGAGAAAGGAATGAAGAAACTAAAAATCACAACACGTGCAGATAATTTCTGTATGCTTTCACGTACATTTTATTATGTAAGTACCTTTTTTCTATGCATATGTAGATTAAGAAAATAGGATCATATGATTTTTTTATATGCATGGTTTTTAATAACCTTTTAAATATAATAATGTATAATTAACATTTTTATCCATATATATAGATCTATGTAATTTTTTTACCTATCAGGTATTCCCTATTGAAATTTTGAGTATGATCTTCCTTGAAAAAGTGGCACTCTGGGCCATCCATAGAGTCTTACCAAAGATGTGCAAAGAGGAAGACATGTCTAATATGATTTTTTTTTTTAGTTTCTTTAAAACTCCATATCACCTTTCCATTTCTCTTTAGGGATACATATGATTCCAGAGAAGCGATCTTCACTTTGTCTTCAGAGGTGGTGTGACTAACCTAGGCTATCCAATCAGTACTTTCAATCCCTTTGGACTTGGTGATTTAGTCAGGGTGGGCATTGGCTCTAAGGTAGTTTGATGAATGACTCTTAGGACTTTTGCTGAGAATGCTGTCTCTTGCTTGCTGGACAGGAGGAAGATACTGGTGGCCATCTTGGGACCATGAGAGGAGCTAGTCTTAGAATGATGCAGACACCAAGGAAGGCACAGCAGAGAAAAGGAAACAAACGGTCCTTGATGACATATTGAGTTATAGAATCAAGCTTCACTTGAAGCCATGATTGCCTGAAGCCTGTGGACTTCTCATTCATGTGAGCCAATCAATTTTCTTTATTGTTTAAGCAAGTTTGAATTGGGTTTTCTGTTACCTACAATCAAATGTGTAGAAAAAAATTCTAGAAGAAAATGTTAACAGTAAATATCTCTGAGTGGTAGAAATAGCCATGATTTTTTTTTTCTGTGTAGAATAGTTCCCAAAATTTCTACCAAAAAAAAAAAAAGCATTAATTTTATTAAGAAAAAGCATGGAATAAGTCATAAAGTGTATATTTTGGCCATATGGAAATGGTGAACGGTACCTAATAGTAAATATTTTTCTAAAACAAATTTAAAAGCCACTACTGTATATTAAACTAGGTATACAAAATCCACACATAAAATAGAATAAGAACATTGATACCGTGCAATATATGAATTTATATAAGGCTAAGGCTTAATCTTTATAAGGTTAATCTTTGTATCCTTAGATGTTCCATAAATGGTTTTTCAATGATTGACTAACCCAAATGGCCTACCAGCTATCAGAATGTTAAAATGTTCTTTTATTCAATGGGAACTATTTGATATAAGCAACTGTCATATAACTTTTTTATAATAGCTGGATTTCTTATTTTTTCCAGCTTTTCCTTTGGCCCAGGTTTATAGCCTTATTTAAATATTCTCCCAAATTGTGGGAGTTTTTTGGTTACTTTAAATGCTATAATTAAATAATTTAATTTCTGGACTATCAAGCTAAAACCCTTAAAAGTACCTTTTAATACGCACATATAAAAAAATATACACATACATATATTATGTATGTGTGTTTGTGTTTTCGCAATTACATAATAACTACCCCCCTTTCAATCTGCCAGTAAAATATACATACAGAGCTACCAGGTTGGTGTACACATGGAGGTGCTGGGAGAGTGGCTTTCCCAGAAAGGGCATGGAGCTTGGCACCCAGTCCCACATACCTTGTCTTACGCCTCTCTTCCAATTTGGATGTTCATCTGTATCCCCCTTTATCATATCCTTTTGTAATGAACTGGTAAATGTAAAAAAATATATATATTATATATAACATATATATAATATATATATATAATATATAACATATATAATATATATATATATTATATATAACATATATATAATATATATATATTATATGACATATATATAATATATATATATTATATATATATATATATATATTTTTTTTTTTATTAAACCAGTGAGGGAAGTGGAATGTAAACCTCTCACCTTGTTATTGGTCTTATTTACCTCGGGTAAGGCTCAGATGTGGTTAAATAGGCAGAGGCTTTTTCTGGGAAAGCATTTAAAAAGTTAAGCAGGAAAAGGATAAAACCAGAGTTACTAGGTTATAAAACTGAAAGCTAAACTACTTAGGTAAGATAGGGTGCAGAAATCATACAATAAAAGCATGATGGCTTTGGAGGTCCAACCAACAAGAAGGACTTAGCTTCTTGATACTTGTGGTTTTGTTTCAACCACTGTTTTGTTGTTGTTGTTGTTAAGGGGTTAGAGATCAGAAACATAAAAATGAAAAACAAAAAAATTACACCTGTTTTTATTACTAGTTTGCTCATTTAAAAATGTTCTCCTAGACAACATTTATTTTATAAACTATTATTAAAGAAAGACTCATAAGTGTGTAGAGAATTTTGTAATCTAAGTAATCTCTAAGATGAAAACCTGTAACTCTAAGCAACTTTGTAAAATATAAAGAGGAAGTGGAGAAAACTTCAGATTTAACTTTGATTTTGGAGTAAGAAGATCTTTGATGCTCGTTAATAAATGGGTAGAACCTTTACTTGACACATCCCCAAAGGCAAGGGAATTAAAAGCAAAAATGAACTACTGGGACCTTATGAAGATAAAAAGCTTCTGCACAGCAAAGGAAACAACCAACAAAACTAAAAGGCAACCAACGGAATGGGAAAAGATATTTGCAAATGACATATCGGACAAAGGGCTAGTATCCAAAATCTATAAAGAGCTCACCAAACTCCACACCCGAAAAACAAATAATCCAGTGAAGAAATGGGCAGAAAACATGAATAGACACTTCCCTAAAGAAGACATCCAGATGGCCAACAGGCACATGAAAAGATGTTCAACATCGCTCCGCATTAGGGAAATACAAATCAAAACCACACTCAGATCTATCACCTCACGCCAGTCAGAGTGGCCAAAATGAAGAAATCAGGAGACTATAGATGCTGGAGAGGATGTGGAGAAATGGGAACCCTCTTGCACTGTTGGTGGGAATGCAAATTGGTGCAGCCACTCTGGAAAACTGTGGAGGTTCCTCAAAAAATTAAAAATAGACCTACCCTATGACCCAGCAATAGCACTGCTAGGAATTTACCCAAGGGATACAGGAGTACTGATGCATAGGGGCACTTGTACCCCAATGTTTATAGCAGCACTCTCAACAATAGCCAAATTATGGAAAGAGCCTAGGTGTCCATCAACTGATGAATGGATAAAGAAATTGTGGTTTATATACACAATGGAATACTACGTGGCAATGAGAAAGAATGAAATATGGCCCTTTGTAGCAACTTGGATTGGTCTGGAGAGTGTGATGCTAAGTGAAATAAGCCATACAGAGAAAGACAGATACCATATGGTTTCACTCTTATGTGGATCCTGAGAAACTTAACAGAAACCCATGGGGGAGGGGAAGGAAAAAAAAAAAAAGAGGTTAGAGTGGGAGAGAGCCAAAGCATAAGAGACTCTTAAAAACTGAGAACAAACTGAGGGTTGATGGGGGGTGGGAGGGAGGGGAGGGTGGGTGATGGGTATTGAGGAGGGCACCTTTTGGGATGAGCACTGGGTGTTGTATGGAAACCAGTTTGACAATAAACTTCATATATTAAAAAAAATATAAAAGAAAATAAAAACAAAACAAAATAAATGGGTGGAACTTTTGAGTAAATAACGAGCTCAAGAGAAATCTAACACCTCAGCACAACAATTAAGCACAAACGTCAGAAACATTCTCCCAGTAGAGTATGTATTTTAAGGAGTTCTTGTCCTCTTCCTTCTTTTGATGGACAGGTTCTCTATCTGTGTTGATTTCCATAGTATCCTCAGTGCCTGGAACAGTGCTTGGCACATAGCAGACCCTTGATAAATATCTGTTGACCTCCTAACTATTGGAATGCCAGCTGTATAAGTTTGTAAAGTTTCTGGTTTTAGAGAATCACTTCAAAGGGAAACACCTGCTCTTATTCTGCTTCTTTCAACTGTCAACCAACATAATTGACAGAGAACAAGTATCAGAACTCAAGTCTCTGTGATCATTTTTGTGACTGACAATGGCTGAAACACAATAAATCATGGGAGTATCATCTTTTGCTCGTGACATAGACTAATTATGATAGTGTCCCAATAGTGAATTCTACACATATTTAAATATCCCCAGAATTCAAAAACTCATTTAGGAACCTAGTCAGAAAGAGACCTGGGCACTAGATTTGGAGATGGTTGTTCTTGGAGGATAAAGTTGATAAGCGTAAGCTTCTCAGTGCAGTGTTAAGTGCGCTGCAATCTAGGCTTTTATATCTGATAGCATGATTAACTGTATCCTCAAGTCTGGCTTATTAGTTTTAATGGCCTAACTCAAATGCCCTTACAGGGGTTTATTATGCTCAAATATTTTGGAGACGATGTTTATAGTAATGTTAAAATTTGATAAAATTCCCACAAGGTTCTTAGAAATTTCATTTCATATGTTGCCTCAGTAGCTGGTCAAGGACTTTTTTTTTTTTAACATAATGGTCTTCATCAAACCAAGAACTAGTATTAAGAGTTTAAGCCCAATATTTGCCATAGTGAATAGAATTGTTTGTTTTATTTTATTTCATTTCATTTTACCTATTTATGTATGTATGTATTGTATTTTTGTGATATACCACTTGAATTTTTTTTTTCAAATTTTTATTTAAATTCTAGTTAGTTAACATATGGTGTAATATTGGTTTCAGGAGTACAATTTAGTGATTCATTACTTACATGTAACACCCAGTGCTCATCATAACAAGTGCCCTCCTTAATGCCTATCACCCATTTAACCCATCTCCCCAACCACTTCCCCTCCAGCAACCCTCAGTTCATTTCTCTATAAGTGAGGACTCTGTTATTGTTTGCTTCCCTCTCTTTATTTTCCCTTCCCCTATGTTCATCTGTTTTGTTTCCTAAATTCCACATGTGAGTGAAATCATATGGTCTTTTTCTTTCTCTGACTGACTTGTGTTGCTTGGCATAATACACTCTAGCTCCATCCACACAGTTGCAACTGGCAAGATTTCTTTTGATTGCTGAGTAATGTTCCATTGTATATACATCACATCTTCTTTATCCATGGAATTGTTTGTTTTAGAGGCAAAAGAAGATTATCCCTGAGGGCAAATGAAACAGTTTTTAGAAATCTTCAAACTACAAGCAGTGGTCCCAGTGAAGAAGCATGTTTGAATATCTCTTTCAACCACTGTAATTTTGCTGATCCAACCACGTGTGTCAAAAATTACAGTATGAAGGAAATGGCCAGTTTTCTTATTTGTCCTAAATTCCTGTGCTAACTTCAGAAGGTGGTGAGCATGGAGGGAAGGTGACCTTTGTTACAGGGAGTTTAGCCTGTGTTGGGAGGTTGGAGAAGAAAAAGCCTCCATGGGAGTAGCTAGACATTTCAAAAAATTGTACTGCATTAGTAGAGGTAATTACAAAGTAACTCAAGTAAGAGAAATTTGTCTCCTTCCCTGGCTCCTAGAAAGGGAAATAGGGAACTTTTGTATCAGTCCCACTGAGATTAAGCAACCAACAGGGAAGCTGTTGGTAAGGAGACAACTGGTGCAGAGATGGTGCTATTGGTAATATTCTACAGAAGGATAAAGGGAGGAGGGATAGGATTTGGACACTTCCTGCAATCTGACGAGAGCTTTCTATTGTTTCCTCTTTTAGGCCTCAATCTTGTGTTTTCAACACTGTCATTTTTCTCTTTCTCAGCATTTTCTCATGTGTTCAGTCTTCTCATTTCATTATGCTAAGCCAGAGAGTTGGTGCTAACAGGCTATCTGCTTGCTGTATACATTATTTGTTAATACAATTTGCATGTTAGTATGGGTTACTGACCAAGGACATGGGAGAGTCAAATGATCAAATAAATGGAAGTACACAAGGGTGGGGATCGGTCATTAGGATTGAGGTACAGAGTGTAAAAAAGCAGAATGTTTAATCATAGTCAGTAGTCCAAAGATCTATAGGAATAGTTCTCAACCGGGGCTTCACACCAGAACCACTTGGGGAATATGCATTTTAAAGATACAGATGCCAGGGCCCCAGCCAGACTTACTAAGTCAACATCACTGGGATCAGGTCCAAGATGTGAATTTTTTTTTTCTAGATTCTGTAGATGATTCTAATGCAAACTACTGTCCAAGAGCTACTCATTTAGGGAATAAACTAGAAGTTATATATCTGTTTCAAGGACAGGCAAGAATATTTGTCTTAGAGGAGAGCAGAAAAAAATTTCTGGAGTCTCAGTGCTCTGTGGCAAGAAATATGTTCTCATGATATAGAAAAGGAGACACTGAATCTGACAGCTTCCTTCAGAAATCCATTTCCATAGCCAAATTCCTATCAGGACGTTGTTCCTCATGTGAAAACCGTTTGTTTGTTTGTTTGTTTGTCCTTTGTAGAGAAAAGCAAAACAAAACAAAACTGATCACTGTCTTTGTGTCTTGTGTATATATACCATTTCTTCACTATAGTGCCATTATCAAATCCCAGTCAGAAAGCTGTGGGTGAAACTAGATGAAGTAATTTTATGACACACTCAATTACTAAGCCAGTACATTTACTGTATTGTGGATTAGGTAGCAACCCCAGTGCGGTCACTTCACTGTCTCTTAAAACTTCAGTTTTTGAGAAATAACCATAATTCCTCTTAGCTTTCTTCAGAGATGTTATTTTCTAAAATATGGCTCTTTACTAATCTTTTCCCTCATAGTTTACACATTTGGCGTCTTATTTAAAAAATCCTCCCCTCGAGGGAGGTAAACCATAAGAGACTCTTAAATACAGAGAACAAACTGAGGATTGATGGAGGGGAGCGGGGGAGAGGGGGAAATGGGTGATGGGCATTGAGGAGAGCACTTGTTGGGATAAGCACTAGGTGTTGTATGTAAGCGAGGAATCGCGGGAATCTACCCCCCAAAACCAAGAGCACACTGTATACACTGTATGTTAGCCAACTTGACAATAAATTATATTAAAAAAACAAACAAACAAATAAATAAAAAATCCTCCCCTCAGGGCGCCTAGATGCCTCAGTTGGTTAAGAGGCCAACTTCGGGTCTGGTCATGATCTTGCCATCCATGAGTTTGAGCCCCACGTTGGGCTCTGTGCTGACAGCTCAGAGCCTGGAGCCTGCTTCAGATTCTGTGTCTCCCTCTCTCTCTGCCCCTCCCCCACTCATGCTCTGTCTCTGTCTCAGAAATAAACATTAAAAAAAAATAAAAATAAAATTGTTATTCTCTGTACTATTTTTCAGATTCGTATATATTATTAAAGCCCCTCTCTAGATTGAAAGTGTGGAAAATTCCTGTGCAATACAGAGTACTTCCATAGCTCCTGCTATAGAGCCTAGATCAGAAAACCCTCACTGGAGAGTAAAATGAAATAGGAACGTACAAAGAGATAAATATCTATTAGATAGCAGAGCAGTATCAGCTAATGGAGATATAAATTACCTTACAGTCTGTGTATATTTCCCTTAGCAATACCAAAGAGGTGAAGCCTTAGCCTTGAGAAGAGTGAGCAAATGCAGGATGTGTGAACTAACGGCTGCTAATCATCCTGTAGATATGCTTATCACATGTTTGTTGGCTGTCTAGCAGGGATATACTTATCTGTTTGTCAAATGTCTAGCAGGGATATACTTATCATCTGTTCGTCAAATGTCTGGCGGGGCCTTTAGGATACCCTTGAGCAAAAGTCACTTTACAGCTCCATGTCGGCTCTGTTAAAAACCCAACCACCTAGAGGAAAGTAAAATTTTGATTAAATTCCTAGAAGGTGTTCCACATCTGAACCCTGCTCTGACCTCCCATGCCCACCTACTTCCTCAGGTCCTTGGCTTCACTTTAGCACTGGTTGTTGGAATTTGGGCTCCAATTCCTGAAGTCCTTTATGAACATCTATTATCTACTGTCTTTTGCCTGCCTCCAGGATTGCATCAGACACCTGGTTCTGCCTACCTGTGATTGATTTGGCTCACTTGTATACTCTGCCCTGTCTAATCAAAACCATAGGGCCTCCATATAGGATCCTTAATATCATTTCAAGCTGATGAGAATAAGCTTCCAACCATAACCTTCCAGCTGTTACCTGTTGGAGACTATTACTTGCACTCACAAATCCAGACCTTTTGGATACTGTCCATATACTCAGATGGTCTAATTGACTATCATCCCAGCAAACAAGGCATTTCTATTGATATAAAATACAGTTGAACCTTAACACGGATTTGAACTATGCGGGTCCACTGATAATGCATTTTTTTTTTATAAATACAGTATAGTACTGTAAATGTATTTTATGATCTTTTTTCTCTTTTCTTTTCTTTTCTTTTCTATAGAGAGAGACAGAACATGCAAGCTGGGGAGAGGGGGCATAGGGGGAGAGAGAGAATCTTAAGCAGGCTCCATTCTCCGCATGGAGCCCAGTGCAGGGCTGGATCCCACAACCCTGGGATTGTGACCTGAGCCGAAATCAAGAGTCAGTCACTCAACCAACTGAACCATCCAGGTGCCCCTAAAACAAACTATTTTATTTAGAGAGATTGTTTCTGTTTGTATTACTAGTCATTTTTTGTGCCCATAGGGGCCAACCAATTACAGACCTCTCTTCTGTAGTCACATGCCTCTTCTGACCCCAGTTTGGGAAGGTTTTTCATTCTTCAGGACTCATCTGATTAGATTTGGTCCACCTGGGTAATATCTCTGCATCTCAACGTCCTTCACTTAATCACACATAGCTTTGTGTACTTTTTTCCAAGTCCCTTTTGTCATGTAAAGTAACATGTTCACAGGTTCTGGGAATAGAACATGGATATTTTAGGAAGGTCATTATTCAGTCTATCATACATTTTTTTTTCATAGGAACACTGACAAACCAGACTATTCACAAACTGAATAAATGCCATTCTGTAATAGCATAATTACTCTTAATATATGTCTTCCCAACTAGATTATAAACCCCTATTTTTGGTTCCTAGAATTTAGCTCAGTGCCCTGTATAAAGTCAATTCTCAACAGGATTTTGTTTATAAGAAACATATGGAGGTAAGTGGGTAGATAGATAGGGATATGGATATGTACGTACACACAGAAAGCAAACATAAAACAGCCTATTTAAAAAGGATTTTTTTAATGTTTATTTTTGAGACAGAGAGAGAGCAGGGTAGGGGCAGAGAAACTGGGGCTGGGGGACACAGAATCTAAACCAGGCTCCAGGCTCTGAGCTATCAGCATAGAGCCTGATGTGGGGCTTGAACTCAAACTGGGAGATCATGACCTGAGCCGAAGTCAGATACTTAACCAACTGAGCCACCCAGGCGCCCCTAAAACAACCTATTTTATTTAGAGAGATTGTTTCTGTTTGCATCACTGGTCCGTTTTTGTGCCTGTAGGGGCCAACCAGTTACCAGGGATCACTGGGATGGGCCTATCATCTGAGTCTACGGGGGCTGATCTAGAACTGGGATGGACCAGGAACCTGATTTCATGGAGCCGGCCTGGAGACCGGGGTCAGAGAGGCCAGCTTGGCACCAGGGTGAGCCTGGAATCTGGGGCTGCAGGAGTCATCCTGTCACCTGTGGTCTTGGGGGGCCAGCCGGGAAGTTAGGTCTACAGGTCCAGACTAGTGCTAGTGCAGACCATGAGCCTGGGTCTTTGGAGCAAGCCTTAAGGCTGGTGCCTTGGGGACTGCCCTGGTGATGGGATGAGCTAGGAGCCTGGGTCTGTGGCAGCCTGTCTAGAGTCTAGATCTACAGAGGCCAGCATGGTGCTGGGGGTAGTAAGGGGCCTGAGGCCACAGGGTTTGGCCTGGTGTTGGGGTGGACTGAAAGCCTGGGCCTGTGCCGGTCACCCTTGTGCTGGGCCCAGCCAGGAGCTTAAGTTTGTGGGTACTCATTTGGAGCCTGGGTGTGTGCAAACTATTGGGGAGCCAGGAGCCACAGGAACTACCCAGGGCCATGGGCAGTGGCTGGTGCTGGGATATGCCAAGAGTCTGGGTTCTTAGGATCTTACCAGGAGCCTACAGCTATGGAAGCCTTCTGGGGCCACTGGAACTGGGCAGCACTCAGATGAGCCAGGGGTCTGGGTTTGTAGCATCCCCCTGGGAACCTGGAGCCAAGGGAGTCCCCTGGGACCATTGGGGCCTAAAGGCACTGGAGTGATGTGGGGACTTGGGTTTGTGAGAGCCTGTAAAGAGGCACCTAAGGCTGTAGGTGTTGACTGGGTGCTGGGGCAAGGTGGCTCTGGCTGGGGTCCACAGTGAAATCGTATAGTCACTTCACTCACCTCCCATGGGGAGGGTCTCTCTCAGCCTAGGCTGTCCTGGCTTAGAGGAGGGGTGATGGGAACAATATGAATGTATTTCTTATCATCCTCAGTGAGTGTTTTCCTACTTCTCTGCTTCACCCAGATTCTGTAATCTATCACCTGGAATCCTTGGCTCTTGTGAAGGTATTTTCATACATGCATAGTTGTTTAGATTGATGCTTCTGGGATGAAATGAGTGCTAGAAATTCCTATGCTGCCGTTTTGGTGATATCATTCTCCTCCTGGCTCATGCTTTTTGATTCACTCTGACAATCTCTGTCTTTTAATTAGTGCATTCAGACTGTTGACATTCAAAGTGATTATTGATATAATCAGTAGTTGGATAAATAGCTATCACATTTGTTACTATTTTCTATTTGTTACCTCTTTTCTGCCTTTTGTGGTTTTAACTGACCATTTTATATAATTCCATTTTTAATCCTTTTTTTTAGCGTATCAGCTATACTTCTATTTTGCCTTTTTTAAGTGTTTGCCCTAGAATTTTCAATGTAGATTTACAACTAATCTAAATCCACTTCAAATAACACTATAACCTCTTCATGAGTAGTGCAAATACCTTATCATAATAAAATAATCCTAATTTCTTCCTCCTATTGCCATACTTATAAGTAAGTATACGTATATACATATAGAAGCATATATCGTCAAATCCAGTGTTGTTATTATTTTGAACAAACTGTTATCTTTTAGACCAATAAGAAGAGAAATAAAAATTTTTATTTTGCCTACACTTATTTCTTCTCCAGCGCTCTTCCTTTCTTTATTTAAATACAAGTGTCTGACATATATCATTTTCCTTCTCTCTACAGAACCTCTTTTAAACTTTCTTGAAAGGCAGGTCTACTGGCACCGAATTCCCTTAATATTTATTTGTTTGAGAAAGTCCTTATTTCTTTTTCATTTTTGAAGGATAACTTTGTAGGCTACAGAATTTTAGGTTGGTGAGTTTTTCTGTCAACACTTTGTTTTTTATTTTATTTCATTTATTTATTTATTGCGGTGGGAGGGGGGAGGGCAGAGCAAGAGAAGGGGAGAGAGAATCCCAATCTCATGAACTGTGAGATCATGATCTGAACCGAAATCAAGAGTCTGACACTTAACCACTTAACTGACTGAGCCACCCAGGTGTCCCTCTGTCAACACTTTATTTATTTTATTTTTTATAATTTTTTTTAACGTTTATTTATTTTTGAGACAGAGAGAGACAGAGCATGAACAGGGGAGGAGCAGAGAGAGAGGGAGACACAGAATCTGAAACAGGCTCCAGGCTCTGAGCTGTCAGCACAGAGCCCAACGCGGGGCTCGAACTCACGGACCGTGAGATCATGACCTGAGCTGAAGTCAGATGCTTAACCGACCAAGCCACCCAGGCACCCCTCTCTGTCAACACTTTAAACGTTTCACTCCCATTTTTTCATACTTGCATGGTTTTTGAGAAGTCAGATGTCATTCTTATCTTTGCTACTCTGTAGGTAATGGATTTTTATCCTAGGGCTTCTTTCAGGATTTTCTGTGGTTTGAAACTGATATGACTAAGTGTAGTTTTGCAGGGGGATTTATCCTGTTTGGTATTCTCTGAACATCTTGGATTTGCAGTTTGTTGTCTGACAATAATTTGGGGGAAATTCAGTATGGTTTCAAATATTTCTTCTGTTCGTTTCTTCTGGCATTCCCATTGTGTATATGTTACATTTTTTGTACCCAGTTCTTGGATATTTTGTTGTTTCTTTTTTCAGTCTTTTTTCTCTTTGCTTTTCAGTTTTGGAAGTTTCTACTGAAGTATCTTTAAACTCAGAGATTCTCTCTTCAGCTGTGTCCAGTCTACTAATAAGTCCAACAAAGGCATTATTCACTTTTGTTACAGTGTTTTTTATCTCTAGCATTTCTTTTTATTCTTTCCTAGAATTTCCATATTTTTGCTTACATTGCCCATCTGTACTTGCATGCTGTCTACTTATCAGAGAACTTAGTATATTAATTATAGTTGTTTTAAATTTCTGATGTGATAATTCCAACAGCTCTCTTGTATCTGAGCCTGGTCCTGAGGCTTCCTCTGTCTCTTCCACTTATGTTTTTTGCTTTTTCATATATCTTGTAATTTTTTCTTGGAAGCTGGTTATGATGTACAGAGTGAAAGGAACTGCTATAAATAGGCCTTTAGTAATGTGATGGTAAGGTGGAGGGGAAGGGAAGTTTTATAATCTTATGATCTGGTCTGTCTTTTAGTGTGCCTGTGCCTTTGGACTGTGAACTTCTAATGTGCTTCTCAGTCCTCGTCCCTCCATACCCTTAAGTGAGACAGGATGGCTAGAGGGGGCTGGAAGTGGATCTTTCCCTTCCCCCAGGTTAGTTAGGCTCTGATAATACCCCAGCCGGTTAAGCTGTGATTAAATAGTACCTTCTGAAGGCGGACCTTGTTAAGAACAGAATGCTCTGGTATATTTTTAAATGGTTTCTTTTCCTCTTCCCCTGCCAAAAACGTGGTGGGGAAGAAAGAGTGTGGATTTTTCTCCGATATTCAGTGTGAGAATGTAATAGAGATCCAGGAATTAACTCACAAAAGTGTGGGAGCCCCCACTGACTGGGTCCCCCTGGAGTTTTTAAATCTCAGAGTTATCTACACTGAGTGCCCAGCAATTCGTAAATTACTGTTCAGGTTTCCCTACCCTGGCACTGGTTTGCACAGCTTGTTGCCCTAGTAAGTTGTGATTCTATGTATTTGCCTGTTGATCTTTCCAAATTTGGGAACAACATTTTGCCCTGTGACCTCACTTGTCTTTTGGATGTAAGGAGAGCTGTTGATTTTCAGTTTGTTCAGCTTTTTATTTGTTAACTTGGAGTGACAACTTTCAAGCTTCTTGTAAGCTGGACTGGAAACCAGAAGTGTTTTATTTACCTTTTCATCACTGAAATATTAAAGACTCAGTGATTCTGTGTGAATCATTGCTAAGCTTCTCCTAGCAGTTCTCATCTGTTTTTTTGGTTCTCTCTATTATTTCACTGGGGCTCACAGAAGTTACATATCAATGGACTACATGTTCTATTGGCAGAATGTGCCCTAGTATGTATGAAAAGTGTGAAAATATGAGTAAGTGGAGTGACTTGATCAGTCCTACCCTTTCTAATGAGAGTTTCCCAATCTGTCATTCAGTCACCTTACCCTTCTTCCCTTTGATTCTTAATCTGACCCCTCTTCCATTCCATGATATAACCCAAAAGTTCTCATTAGCTTATTCTATTTTCACAGATTTTTTTTTGTTTTTTTCATCATACTTATAGTTTTGCATACTCTTTTATGGACCCTGATTGTACCTTTTGTAGTGAGCATTTATAGATTTTAAATACTTGTTGCTTTACATCTTTTGTTTTTAGGATGATATAATCTGTTGGACTGTGGTTAGGCTGAGGATTCAAATAAATATCTTTCATCTTTTATCTTTCAGTTCCTTATGTTTCATGTCTTTTCTTGTGAGTGGGCTCAAACTCCTCACTTTCTGTATTCCTTATTTTTTTCCCTTAGCTTTTTATTGTATGTAGGAATTCTGGTCAAATCAATATAGGTTAGCCTCACATATTTTTTTCCACATAAGGAAGCATTTATTTGAGGTTTAACATAAATCATACAAATAAAGTTTGTATAAACACAAATCCACATCAAGTCATAACACAGCAAAAGACAAAGTAAAAACAAAGAAAACTAATTGGTGGCTATATACAGTTGGACCCAGTGTGTCTTGTACATTAGAAAGTCTTTTACAAAATAGTCACCTTAGATCAATGGAAGATCAATCATCCTGCAAGATAGCTTACTCTCGTGATCTCCTCTACAGGACATTTTCTGGTGTGTGCCTTGTGCTCTGCCTGTAACATGAGATAGACGTAGTCTGGGTGACACACAACCTGCAGTGAAGTTCCCACTGTTTTCTCCAACATCCTCCTATGGCTGGTAATTGTTTTGGTGATTGCCACCCCCTCAAGACACCTTGCCATAAGTGCTCTGTTGGCCACTGTAGTCTACACATCCCTGTCCATATCCATAGTTCCCAAAGTTATACCCAATATTACCATAGCCGCCATAGCTACTATAGTTTTGAGACCAACATAGGCACTATTGTAATTTCCATATCCTCGATCATAATAGCTATTAAATCCTTGGCTCCTGTATTGGCCCCAACCTCATCCATGACCCCTAGTACCACCTCATCCACCAGCTTCCTCCTTTTTGTTGTTGCTATTACTGCCTATATACCTCTTTGAGTTATGCAGCTTTGATTTCACACTTCCCAGAACCAGTTTGTTTTCATCTGTTACAATGTGTTTTCTAACAATTTCTTTACTGGCTCTTCAGCTGTATATGTGATAAAACAAAATCCTCTTCTTTCATTTGTTTTTGTGTCCATGGGAAGTTCAGTGTTTTCAATATCGCCAAAAGCTCCAAAATATTCCTTAATTTGTTCTTCAGGGGATGCCTGGTAGCTCAGTCAGTTAGGTGTCCGACTTTGGCTCAGGTCATGATCTCATGGTTCATGGGTTCGAGCCCCGCGTTGGGCTCTGTGCTGACAGCTTGGAGCCTGAGCCTGCTTCGGATTCTGGGTCTTCCTCTCTCTCTGCTCCTCCCCCACTCATGCTCTGTCTCTCTTTCAAAAATAAATGAACATTAAAAAAAATTTAAATAAATAAAATAAAACATAAAAAAAAATTAATTTGTTCTAAAGAACTATCTAGGCTCAATCCACCCACAAAAACCTATTTGGTGGAGAGGGGTTTCTTCCCTTTTAAAGTTTTGGCCCTTTCAAGGTCTATCAATTTGCCATCCAGTTTGTGTTCTTTCAGTTCCAGTACCCACCATCCTGACTTTTGCTCACGTTGATCTTGGATCCCTCTGCGAATCCCTCTGTGTTGCTGTACTTGTTCATGTCCTCCATGGTGGCGGAATAAGTGGGAGGGTGGGTTGGGGGGAGGGAGGGTGCTGGAGTGCAGGCCAGGCCTGGCAGCAGCTGCAGCAGAGCATTGTAAGGAGCTGGATTTAAAATGGTGGCTGAAGATGGGGCTCCTGGGTGGCTCAGTTGGTTAAGTGTCTGACTTCGGCTCAGGTCATGATCTCACGGTCCGTGAGTTCGAGCCCCATGTCGGGCTCTCTGCTGTCAGTTCAGAGCCTGGAGCTTGCCTCAGATTCTGTGTCTCCCTCTCTCTCTGCCCCTCCCCCACTCACGCTCTGTCTCTATCAAAAAATGAATAAACGTTAAAAAAAATTAAAATGGTGGCTGAAGAGCTAGCCTCACCTCACATATTAATTTTCTTTTTTCAATGACATTTTTCTCACTGCCACCTTGTACCTTACCACTTCATGCCTCATCTTCCATCTAGTCTATCTCCTTTCAGTATCTCCCCATTCCATATTATTTTTCTGTAACAATGGAATACTTAAAAAAAAAAACCAAAAGCTCAAGTAACAGAAAACTCAAGACAGATTTAAACAATGAAAGTGATTTATTGGCTATTAAGACTAAAAAGACCAAGGTAGGATAGGCCACAGGGTTAGTTTGATTTAGTAGTCCAACCATGTCATCAAAGACCTGGCTTCTTTACCTTTCTCTGTTCTGCCTTCAGTCTTGTCAGCGTCAGTCCAAACCTGGCTTCTCTCAAAAACCGAACTAACTAACCAACTACCCAAATCCAGAAATCCAAGTTTTATGTCTATATATACCACCCTGCCCAGAAAGGGAGAGTGTCCTCTTATTGGCTCTTCCAGAGTCAGAAGGTTGCTTTCCTAGAAGCTCCATTACTACAAAGGATACAGTGCATGTTACTGGACAAATTTAGTTCAGATGTCCTTCCTGAACCTCCCTCTATCCTGGAGAAATGGCATGCACTATGTGGCTCAGGTATCGGTTACCTGAACTTACCCTTGCTGAATGGGGAATGGGATGACCTTAGATTAATGAATCTAAGATGAATTTAGATTAATATGAGACTACTCCTAGAACTAGAAGTTCATCTGGCTTCTCCCTAAACATGTGAGAGAAGTTGACATCTGACTGAAAGTCTGGAAACTGTGAGGAAGGAGGATAGGGGAAATGGATTGCTAAGTGACAAAGAAATGATCCCTACCCTTGCACCTAGTTACTTCAAAAATTCGTAAAACACCATTTTTATTCCGTTGCTCTGCTACCGTAATCCAATGACCGAATCTGGCCTGCCACTTGTTTTTATAAATAATGTTTATTGAAACACAGCCATACTCACTTGAAAAGTATCATCTATGGCTGCTTTCAGACCACAGTGGAAGCGTTGAGTAGTTGTGTAGAGGGTTTTTTTGTTTGGTTTTTTGAGAGAGAGAGAGAGAGAGAGACAGAGAGACAGAGAGACAGAGAGAAAGGGTGTGCCTGTGAGTGGGGGAGGGAGGAGAGAAGGAAGAGAAGGGAAGGTGGATAAGGGGAAGGTGAGGGGGGAGGGGCTTTAAACTCGAGAGCAGAGAGATCATGACCTGAGCCAAACTCAACACTTAACCAACTAAGCCATGCAGGCACCCCAGAAGAGTTGAGTAGTTGTAACAGAGACCATATGACCTGCAGAACCTAAAATATTTATTATTCGGCCCTTTCAAAAAAAGTTTGCTGACCCCTGCCCTAGAAGATTAAATTTAAACTCATTCTCGATGTCAAAACCCTCTATCATCTATCCTCACTTTACTGATCTAATTTAATTGGCATTATTCACTGTATACAAACTCTAATCCATTCAGATTAGTTTATTCACCCACCCCAAACAGTGCACATTCAATCTCTACTTTTTAAATTTGTTTGTGCTTTATCCAAACTGGAATGCTCTCCTTCAATCTTAACATGTCTTTGAAGGCCCATCTCAAGTTTATGAAGTTTTCCTTATGACCTCAACCCACTGGAGCCTTCTTTCCTGCATTTATTATTTCCATCACACTATAATGCATTTTGAGTCTATATATGTTTTATAAATATATGCATATGTCTTATCTGTCCAATTAAATGCAAAACTCCTGGATATTTGAATCTTGGTAGTATCATATTTTTTGTATCCCTTACAGAATTTCAAGCAATGCTGGACCAAGAAGACACTTAAGTAATACTTACTAATCTTGTCAAAGTCTACCTCATATCCAGAATTAGTCCACTTCTTTGCATCCCCAGAATACCACCCTAATTTGAGCTCTACCTGCTCTCATCCAGCCTAATGCTGCTGTCTCCCAAGTGTCCGGTGCTCCTTCTGGCTCCCTATAATCTTCTCTGCACACAGTGAACAGACTGACTTTAAATGTTTAAATCAGGCGATGTTATTCTCCTACTTAATCTCCTCTACCTGCATGACATATCTCAGAGTAGTTGTGTTCTGCCTCTGCCTAAATCTACGCCCCCCCCCCCCCCCCCCGCCCCCACATCTTCTCTCACTTGTCAGTGGTCACTCAGCTTCCCTTTCTCTCAGTTCCTCTGTCTGGAATATTTTCCCTCCATGACACAAATGTCTGACCCCTCGTAATGTCTGCTCTCAGTTCTCTCCTCTTTGCCTGACCACCCAGCCTAAACAGCCTCCTGCCTCCTACATTTCACTCTAGAACACATCATCCAGTTTCACCTTCTTCATAGCCCTGATCTCAACAGACTATGTCTTGCTTACTTTTTTAACTGTTTCCCCTCTAAATGTGAGCTCCATGAGTTTACTTAATTTGTTCACCACTGTATTTTCAGCCCCTAGAACAATGCCCAGTGCAGAAGAAGTATTTGGTAGCTCTTTGTGGAATAAACAAAACCGTTCGTAGATTTATTTCCTTTTGAAATAGCAAAAGAGAACTTTTATTCACTCCCATAAAAATTGCTAACCACCTTCTTCCATAGTGTTACCACTTAGGGTTTTGCACAAAGAAACTGTTCTTAGGGGGTACATTTGTTTCCTAGGGCTGCCATCACAAATTACCACAAGCTGAATGGCTTAAAACAACAGAAATCTATTATTTTACCATTTTGGAGGCCACAAGTCCAGAATTAAATTGTTGGCAGGGTTGATTCCTTCTGGAGGCTCTGAGGGAAACGGTCCATGCCTCTCTCCCAGCTTCTAGTGGTTGCTGGCAACCCTTGACATTCTATGACTTGTAGATACACCATTCCAGTCTCTGCTTCCATCTTCACATCACCTTCATCACCTTCTCTCTGAGAGAAGAAGGTGTGTTTTCTTCTGCCTCTGATGTGGACACTCTCCCTGGATTTAGGGCCCACCCTAATCCAGTAAGAGCTCATCTAGGTTTTCAACTAATTACATCTGTAATGATCCTGTTTGCAAATAAGGTCACATTCTGAGGTTCTGCATGGACATGAATTTGGGGGGGGTGGGACACTATTCATTAGGGGTTTTTATTTTTTTATTTAAAAAAATGTTTATTTATTTATTTTGATAGAGCACACGCATGCATGGAGGAGGGGCAGAGAGAGACAGGGAGAGAGACAGAGAGAATCCCAAGCAGGCTCCACGCTGCTAGCACAAAGTCTGCTTTGGGGCTCAAACTCATGAACCATGAGATCATGACCTGAGCTGAAATCAAAGTCAGACGCTTAAATGACTCAGCCACCCAGGCACCCCTCATCAGGGTTTTTTAATACAACACAGAAATTAATAGTCCACTCTTGCTGTAGTATATTGCACATAGGTTGTTTTTTGGTAACCAGCAATAACCTCCTTTACCAGGAACACCTCTGTTTCCTAGTGGGGAATTCCCTCGCTCCCTCTGTTGGTAATCTTGGTGGGGATGTAAATTAGTATTCTTCATCTCACTGCAACTAAGGAGCCACATGTGACTAACCTAAGGGAAGACAGCTAGACTCCTGGGATGTTTTATTTTTTGGAATTTATAGTTCCTTATATTTTGGCAAACTTTCAAGATGTACTTTTACTCCATAGTAAATTTCCCTTGATTTTAGCTCTAGAAATCTGTGAATGCACAGAACACATTAAGCAATCTGGATCATGAAACTTTTAATCTTGAGAAGAGGTACACAGGATGGGAAATAGAGGGAGGGCATACACTGGAGCTGCAGCACCTCGGAAAGATCCAGAAGTTGTTCTTGTTGCCTGGACTCCAGGAGCTGTCCTCATTCTGTCCTGGCCTTCCAGCCTCCCATCTATCCTGTGAGCTCCTGGCTATCGTTCTGTTCAAGGCCCTTTTTGCTTGAGTTAGTCAGACAGAATCCATTCCTATCAATTGTTAAGCTGAAACTTAATTGTGAAACTCACAGTTGTTAAGCTGAGATCCAAGATGTTTTCAGTACTGCTGCAATTTTGCATATTTAGCTCTGAGCTCTGACAATGGAGTTTACGACTACATGAGATACTACCTTCAAAATGTCAATTTCATCCCAAACCTACAAATTAGTGTAATTAAAAGACAGCATATTAGCATTTTCATTAATTTATTTATAACCCATCGTGTCCCAAAAGGACTTCATTATGTTAAATTATCCTACAAAGGTATAGCAAGAAAAAATACACTTAAAATAATAAGTGGAAATGAGACAAAAGAGAATAAGCATAGAATAGTAAGATGAAGCCATGAGTGAACCTAATCCATAATGGTTACTGTGAAGGTCCAGACAATAGGTAGGGGCAAGATGCAATAATATGACAGGGTCTACAGGCTAAGATTGCCATGGTATTTGGCAACAATATTTTCTACTTGAAATAATACCTTCTCAACATGCATTTTTGTTAAAAGAGCTTTCAGTCTCTCCATAGTAATGGAGACTGAGATAATGGGGTCATGAGATAATTAAGCAACTTGCCAAATAGGAACTGCCTAACCAAATGCCAGAAAAGAGAATACCTTTGCTTAAAGTCACTATGTTATCAGTTTAAGATGGTAAACATATGCCAAGATGTCTGTTTTCAATTTCTTTTTTTATTTTGGTTAATATTACTCAAAAAAATTTAACTATAGTGTCTTTTTAAAAATTAATAATTCATTTTGCTTTACACAATAGTTGGACCGTGGGAAAGCTTTATTTTATAAAAAAGATTTATTTTTACAAGTTGAAATGTTTGGCTTTTTTTATAAGTAAGGTCTAGACCCAACGTGGGGTTGAAACTGACAACCCCAAGATCAAGAGTTACATATTCTACCAACTGAGCTGGCCAGGCACCCCACAAATTGAAATATTTTAAGTAGAAGAGCGGACCTAGCTGTTTAAAAAAACACATATAGTCCATTTTTGCAAATCAAACACTACTTTTTCATTTATTATGCTAGTGATGTGGGATTTTCACATGTTATAGAAATGTTGGTTCCTTTCACAGTTTTTATAAGGAAGTGAAGCTCAGATTTTAAATGCAAACACTGCATAAAGATATTACTCATACATAGTAACATAGTAAACACAATCATAAGATACTGATCTTCATTATTGTAATGAAGATTTTCCTGTTTCAATATTTATTGCATTCACCCCCACCCCAACCAAACCTTTTCCAGAATCTGAGGTAATTATTGAATACATCACAAGTGCCACCTAGTGCTTTCTTTGAAAATAACTTTTTTTTTTTTTTTTTTTTTTTTTTTTTAATCTTCAGAAACAAGAACAAAACAAGATGTAGAAGGCCTGACTGTCAGGACAGAGCTTGTTTAAATAACTCTGCTTTCTAAAAAAGTCTGTTTGTTTTCAGTCAAAAAAGGCTTTGAAAGAATTTTGAAATGAGTTTCTTTGACAGTAGTCAGACTTCTCAATACTGTTTCTTTGACAGTAGTCAGACTTCTCAATACTGTTTGATTTTAATTTTGCATAGGTATAGATGGAATTAAGTAAAAAATGCTAAAGAAGTGGAAAATGAAGGCATTTCACTAAGGAAGTAGCAGAAATATTTTCAAAAAGTATTTTCTCCGGTTCCCAACGGGAGTGGACATCTCACCAGAGCTCTGATTCTATCGTCATTATTTTATACCCCAAGTCACTCTTGCTTCCAATTCTCCTATACTTAAGGCATTGAAACATCGTCGTGTCGTCATCATCATCATCGTCATCATCTCACCACCACCACCACCACCACCACCAGCACCCACAGTCATGATCACAAGCACTAGCTGAGAGACTAGTTGTAGGATCCTGTGCTAGTGTCAAGGAAACAAACACAAGCTTTAATCTCCACCATCAAGGAGCTTAATATTAACTTGGAGGGAGGAAAAGAAGTAGAAAGAAGAGGAGGCGGAGGAAAAGTATGTGTGTAATAATAAAATGGCAATTCTCGATGAAAAGCTGTCACCATTTTTCCAGTTCATAGGCCATCCCCACCCTTTTACCCACTCCTGGTATCTGAGTCCTGTGCTCGGCTTTTGAAATGCCTTTCTGATAGGTTCTCTCTTCCCTCTCTATTGTCTGTTTATTCCTCCACCTCATTCCTGGAAAATTGCAACAGACTTGTCCTTCGGTTTCCCGCCTCTCCTATTGTCAGGCTAATATTACTAAAATGCTGCCTTTAACTTTTCATTCTTTTCCTCAAGAACCAGTTATGGTTGTCTGTGCTCATTAGACTGTGGGCATAAATCTCTGAGCCTAGCTTCCCTCCCCTGCCTACCCCCCTCCCCAACTGCCCCCCACCCCCACCCCGCAGCTTTGAAGGTTTTCTGTAATTCACACAGACTTTATCTGTTGGGTATACACTCCAACACTAAATTTTCACCCCAAAGGGCAGGGTTCTGTTTACTTTAGAACAAAAAGGCAGGCTGTACTTTCATTTCCTTTTTTAAATTTTGTGGCTTTTTCTCCCTATTTCTACTTGTTTTTCCTTTTTTTCTTTTTCTTTCTTTTTTTTTTGTCTCTTGTGCCATTTGCCTTTATGTTATGAATTACCCTATCACTTGTTACCATTGCCATTCTTTTCCTCCATGTACCTTTTTCTCCTGATGACCTCTCCTGTGGGCATCACATTCTCTCCAGTGTCTCCTGGTTGTGCTTTCATCTTGCTCCACAGTGAGTTACATTGGAACTTCCCTTTCCTGCTCATTGGGTTTACTTCTTTGCTTCCTGGGTCAGTGGTCTCCTTTCTTTTCTCCTCGTTTTGCTTCAGAATATTTTCAAGCAACTTTGCAAAAATGAGCACGTAAGAGGTAAATGTTCCAAGTCCTTGCATGTTGGAAATGTCTTTATCTTCACATTTAAACTGTGTTTGCCTAGGTACAATATTCTAATTTAACTAAAACTATGTTACCAAAACATTTGGTAGCTGGTTTCTTATTGTGTTTTGTTTTATTTCATTCATTCATTCATTCTGTTCTTTCCAGGAAGCAACTTTATTCCTGCAGGTACCACTCAGTTGGGTTTGTACCCAAGGAACTGAGCCCCGTACACCACGTGGCATAGTTTTTTATATATATTTTACTTCTTTGTCTCCCATATATGATAACACACAAACATGTAGTCTGATTAAGTGGTCTCATGTTACAAGGTCGTGAGGGATATTGTCACGTATGTGTATAGCCAGGTTACCTTGACTTTTTTTGTTTTTTTTTTCCTTAGGGAGGGGCTCTACCACATTCCCCCCTTTGGTGATAGGACCCCTCTATCTTATTGTGTTTTAGTACTCGGGTTGCTGAAGAGAAGTCTGATGTCAGCTTGACTTGTTCTTTTGTAATGTGGAAGATAAATTGTCTCAGTTTCACTGGCATCAAGTCAAATCCTCTAACAATCTATTTTTCCACAGTGAATCTGAACCCCACAGGTCTGTGTTCTGCTTTTAATGCTGACTAATAAAATTTCAGATCCTGGCTCTGAAAATACGGAACTTCCTAATTTTTTTCAAACTCTAATAAAGAGATGAAAAGTTGTTTCTTCTCTTCTGCAACAAAGAGAGAGATGACCTTCCTCATGGTAAAACTTGGTAAAAGGACCCAATGAGATATGGTGTCAAATGTGAACTCTCACAAGGACATCAGTCTTGCTTCCTCTGTGATACGAGCCTTGCACAAATATTCACAACTGCTGTCAGCTCATTCTGTACTCTGTAATACAAATATGTTATTGGAATTATTATTTGAACAAAGGAATCTTGTAGATGCTAGATATCTTAGAAATTGTTGCCATGTTATGTGAGTATAACCTTTAATGACACCTGTCATTCTGTCTTACTTGTTAAGACTTGTTAAGATAGTCTTATTTGTTGCTCTGGTGATAATGTTGTAGTTGACACTTATGTTCCCAAGTAGTATAAACATTGTCAGAGTTGTTCTGTCAAATCAGAAGAAGATCCTTGGCTCTCTGCCCTTCCTGTTTGCACAATGGACAAATAAAAGTCTACTGTGCTAGAGTGCTTCATGTAACAAAGAATCTCATTTATATTTCCACATGGATATCCAGTTGCTTCAGCACCATGGACCAAAGTGACAATTTCTCAAACCCATAGTAGTTGATTTTATAAGATATTTCAGTTCTGGGGTATCTGGGTAGCTTAGTCCGTTAAGCATCTGACTCTTGATTTTGGCTCGGGTCATGATCTCATGGTCATGGGATTGAGCCCCGCATGGGGCTCTGTGCTAAGCATGGAGCCTGCTTGGGATTCTCTCCCTGTCTCTCTGTCTCTCCCCCATTTGGGGGGGGGGGGAGGCGGGAAGATGTTTCATTTCTAATACCTGAGTGCATTCAAACATGTCATCTTTTCAGCAATTTGCAACAGTTATTTCAGTATCCTTCAGGAACTTTGGGAGGGGAGAAGAATATTTGATAACAGTATAAAAAGGCAAAGTGGTGATTCCTGTAATTAAAACAAATTTTTACTCTCCCCTCCAGAGAGATACCAAGGTCCAGGAGGACAGTGTCCCAGAATATTCTTCTAAATATGGTGAAAATCTTTCTGCCACAACCAAAAAGTATTTTTTATATTAATGTGACCTCAGTATTAAATCTTTACTACATCTATTGCTGTATAGAATAATCAGCTCTAGGACATCGAACAATAGAAAACAGTAATATTGTGGAAAGGAAACTTTTCTTAGATCCATATGAATGTCTGTATCATCTCTGAAAGTGATCAAATGGACAATAGAACAGAATGGAGTCCAGAAATAGGCCCACACATAAAGGATCACTTGATTTAACACGAGTGTGCCAATATATGGTACAGGTTCAGAGGGTGTTTGAATTTTAAAATTGGATATATATTATCAAATTATGCACCAGAAAACTTACACTAATTTATGCTCTCACTAACATGGTTAAAGAGCACTTCATGGCCTATTCATGTAAATGTTCAAGGATGTTTAAAAAGAATGGATATTCTGTTTATTGAACACAAAGTCCTCTTTCTATGTGTGTATATAATGCAATGCATTCATTATTCAAGCAACAAGTATTTACTGAATGCCTCATATGTTTTAGGTACTGCTCTAGGCCCTGGGGATTTGGCTGAAGGCAAGTTACCTTTTTTGAAGCTTACATTCTTGGGGGGTGGAGACAGATAATAAACAGAAAATAATTTTATAGGGTTTTAGTTGCATGAAGGAAAAACCCGGGAAGGTATGGGGTCAGAGAGAGACTAGTCTAGTTCATATAGGAGAGTCAGGAGAGGCCTCTCTGCAGAGGTGACCTTCATGATGAGAAGGAGGGAGCCAAGCAAAGTTTGAGGGGAAGGTGTGTCCCAGACAGAAGTTCAGGGATTGTGAAGGCCTTAGGTCAGGAAAGTGGTTGGTGTGGGAGAGACTCAAAGATGGGCCAGCATGGCTGGAGAGTATAGGATTGATGCTCAGAGAGGTATGCAGGGGCTGGATCATGCTGGCCTTGTTGCTCATAGCAAGACATCTAGATTTTGTTATATTGTAATGGGAAGTCACGGAAGGGTCTTAAGCACTGATGTGGCATGGTCTGATTCATACTTCTAAAAGATAATTTTGATTATTGTGGGGAAATGAATGGGGGAGGGGGGAAAAAGGAAGTGAACAGACATTTAGGTGTGACCAGAGAGACAGTAGCTTGTGTTAGGTGGTAGCTGGAGAAGTAGTGAAATGTGACCAAAACCGGGGTGTGTCTGGATGATACAACAGGACTTGCTGATGGTTTAGATGTCAGGGTGGGGTGGGACTTAGGGGAGGAAAGGATCAAGGATGATTCCTAGGTTTGGGGCCTAAACAACTGGGTAAGTGGTGGTGCTACCAGCTGAGATAGAGTTGACCGGGGAGGGAGACAGTGGTGCAGTGGCAGAAAATGGTGTGTGCAAGTGCAACAGCCTAGTGTCCATCAACAGATGAATAGATAAACAAAATGTAGTGTCCCCATACAGTGACATGTTATTCACCTCTGAAAAGGATTGACATACTGATACATGCTACAACATGGCTCAACCTTGAAAACATGCTAAGTGAAAGAAGCCAGACACAAATGGCCACATGTATGATTCCGTTTATATGAAATATCCAGAATAAGCACATCTACACAGTCAGGAAGTAGGTTAGTGTTTGCCAGGGTGGAGAAAGGGAAACGGGGAGTGACTGCTTAATGGAGGTTTCCATTTGGGGTGACAAAAAAGTTCTGGAGCTAGACCTTGAGGTGGTTGTACAACACTGAGAATGTACTAAACGGTATGGAATTGTATACTTGAAAATGGTTACAGCAGTAAATGTTATGTATAGGTTCCATGGATCATTCATTCTACAAATATTGTAGGGAGTGGAGTTCCTACTGTCCAGGCATCATTTTAAGTGCTGGGATTCAGTGGTGAATGAAGTGTGATACTGAAATTTTATGTTCCAGTAACTTACTCTCTGAATGCTCTTGTGGTTTGTAGGCAAAATATTCCCAAATATTCCTGAATATACCACATGAACCCCATCCGCCTTTTTCTTAAGATGAAAATTTTATTCTGATCTTATTTTCTTTCCAGTCAGGTCTGTTTGTTCTCTTGTTTTGTCTATTAGATTCCCATGATGTTGGTTTTCCTTGATGTCTGGTGATTCGGTGTTATACTTTTACAAAAGGAAGAACTAGGTCGATTACTAAACATAAGTGGCATGGATTTTATCTGCTTTTGTGTGAGTGTGCTATTTGACAGGCCTTTCCTCTGAACGCAAAATCTGACATAAATTCTACATAGGTAGGTGAGGACTGTCCTCAGGAAGCATTTGCTTAAAGATAAATGGGTGTAGAATTCTGTATATTTCTTGGTGCTCACTATGATAAGTGTAGTCTCTATCTGTCACCATACAACTTTGTTACAATATTATTGACTATATTCCCCTATGCTGTACTTTTCATTTCCATGACTCATTTATATCATAACTGGAATTTGTACTTTAATCCCCTGTATCTATTTCACCCATCCCCTGCCCACCTTTCCTCTGGCAACCACCAGTTTATTCTCTGTGTTTAATGATTTTAACCCGAACACCTTTATTGAATCACATCACTTTAAATTTACAAATCTAGAAGTTACTGTACAGTGTTATGAATACATATATATTGTTATGAATAAATGATATTTTTCTTATATTTATATGAAACATTCATAAAGTTTTTAAATAACTGCTTTGAATTTGTTCCTTCCAAGTTCTTTGTAGATCTCTAGAAATGTATTATCATAAATCAAATTCTAGCTTCAGAAAAGAACATGTTGCCTTAACTTATCTTTTTTTTAATTGAACTGTAATTAACATACCATGTTGTATTAGTGATTACAGCAAAGTGATTCAGCAATCCTGTACATTTCTCAATGCTCACCACACACAGTTAAGTGTAGTTACCATACAACATTATTATGATATTATTCACTGTATTCCCTATGCTATACTTTTCATCTTCATGACTTATTTATTTTATAACTGGAAAATTATACCTCTTAACCCCCTTTATCTGTTTCACCCATCCCCCATCCACCTCCTCTCTGGCAATCACCAGTTCTCTGTATTTAAGAGAATTCTGTATCAGTCAGAATTCTTTTTTTTTTTTTTAAGTTTATGTATTTATTTTGAGAGAGAGAGAGAGAGATAATGAGCAGGGGAGGGGCAGAGAGAGAGCGGGGAGAGAGAGAATCCCAAGCAGCCTCCACTGTCAGCGCAGAGTCTGAAGCGAGGAAGTGAGGCTCAGACTTCACAAACTGTGAGATCATGACCTGAGCCAAAATCAAGAGTCAGATGCTTAACCGATGGAGCCACCTAGGCCCCCCAGAATTCTTGATTGTAAGTAGCAGAAACTAGCTCTGGCTAACTTATGCAGAAAAGTAATTTATTGGCCGGCTATTGAGTAGCTCACAGAATTGACTGGAAGGCTGCACATCGGGCTTGGAAAGCCAGTAGGAACCAAGGGGGCCACAGCCAAGGGTACTCCACTAGAATAGCCTGGTTAAGTCATAGCTGCCAGCCTTTGTGAGTATCACTCCAGATTCAGGTTCCAGCTAGAACAGCCAGTACTCCAACTGCCAAACCAGAAAGCAGGGTTATCTGCCAGGTACCCAATAACCACATGTGGTAGGCAGAAAAACGTGTGAACATGTTCCCTTATATGGCAAAAGCGATTTTACAAATTAAATAATTTGACAAAGGGTGTTTATCTTGGATTATGGAGGTGGGCCCAATTATTAAGGTGATTCCTTTAAAGTGGAGAAGCTTTTGCATCTGTCATCAGAAGGAGCTGTGACTATGGAAGAAGAGTCAGAGAGATGCGGCACTGCTGTCTTTGAGGATGAAGAAGGGGGCATGAGCTAAGGCATGTGGTGGCCCCTACTAGCTGGAAAATGCAAAACAACAAATTCTCCCCTTGTCTCCAAAAAAGAGTACTGACACCTCAGTTTTAGCCTGGGACTTTTGACCTACAGAACTGTAAAGTAATGAATTTGTATTGTATTAACCCACCAAGCTTTAGAACTTTGTTATGACAGCAACAGAAAGCCAATACACCATAGGTTTGCGCTATTTCCCTGCCATGATGCTAAAGTAAGTAAAATTTTGCTCCAGTGGCAGACTGTGCACATTTTCTTCCTTATAGAGTTACCTTGTCATCTCCTAACACTTCCTCCTGCTTTTCTGTTCCCTCCCCAGGCCAAACACTACTGATGTTTTTCTTTCTGTCACAGTTTTGGGGCATAGGAAGGCAATGGGCCCATGTTCTGGATCCACTTCTTTAGTAAATTATCCTCATGGTTGATTCAGAGCCTTTTTCTCTATTATTGCAAATGTCCCTCTGAATTTGTAATCTCTCTGGATTTTTTCTTACCTTCCCATTCCCATTTTAATCACTTATTTAGTTTGTATTCTGTAGCCAGTTCTTGGGATGTAATTTTGCTTCATGCTTGTCAGTGTTGATTTCATTTAACTTTTATCTTCCAGATATTTCAAATTTTTTCTGATAATAGTACCCTTTCTTGTTTACCAGAGCTGTGTGGATTTCTTCTTTAAAAACATTTTCCCCTTGTTGTTATTATTATTTTTTTTTAAAGTAGGCTTCATGCCCGGCCTGGAGCCCAATGGGGCTTGAACTCACGGCCCTAAGCTCAGGATCTGAGCTGAGATCAAGAGTTGGATGCTCAGGGCCTCCTGGGTAGTTCAGTCAGTTAAGCACCCAACTTTTGATTTCAGCTTAGGTCATGATCTCATGGTTCATCCCTTGTAGGGCTCTGCTCTGACAACATGGAGCCTGCTTGGGATTCTCTCTCTCCCTCTCTCTCTTCCCCTCCCCTGCTCGTGCTCTCTCTCTCTCAAAATAAATAAATAAAAATTAAAAAAAAAAAAGAGATGCTCAACTGGCTGACCCATCCACATGCCTCCTGACTCCATCATTGTATGAAAATTGGGGTGGAACAGGACATGGTCTTACGAGCTCAGTTCACCATGTTGATCCAATCATTGCCTATTATTTAGGTTGATTATTCTGTACTTGGGGGCTCAGAATCCAAAAGACTAGAAAGTTCCCTGAAGAGTGGGCTATGTAGTCCAGTTTCAGCAGCATGTAATAGTAGAAATGCAGATTCATGATGGGTTAGACCTAGGGAAGTCCAAGAGGGAGTAGATGGAACACAGGTATATTGGGAGGATCCAGGTAAGCATCAGGGAAGCTTCTTAACAGGAAAAGAAAAGATAGACCTGGATTCAAACCCCGATTTGCTCATTGCTAACTGTGTAACCTAGGCAAGTTTAGCCTCTGTGAGCTGCAGTTTCTGCACTTGTAATATGGGGGACAACACCATCTAGCAGACAGGGGTGCTGCAAGGATTAAACGAAGATAAGATTGGTAAAGTGCTTACCGTGGGCTTGGCATGTAGTAATATTGGGTATTTACTGAGTGCTTTCATATCAATTAATCTTGTTTAATCCTCATTATAAAGCCTATTAATATGGATCAGGAAACTGAGGAATAGTGAATTTAAGTAAGCTGCTTAAGGCTTTAACCATTAAGTGGCAGAGCAGGGATTTGAACCTGCGCAGTCTGGCTCTGTCATCTCTGCATCTACACACCATGCTACAGTTTACCCCATGGGTGAGGACTCTTGGGCTAAATGCTCTTCTCTGGCTCTTTAAATTCCCTGTGCATTTATGGGGTAAAGGAGCCAGATTAATTTTAGGAATTGGGAAAGGATTGAGTCAGTAAGAGGTCCAGTAAGAGGACCACTAAGTGGTCCCGGCAATAGGCAAGTTGGATCTAGCAGATCTTTGTAGGTTATTGTTTTGTCTGTGTTTGTTGGCTTATTTGCTTTATTTATTTTGCAGAGGTGATATTTATATAACAGTAAAGTGCACATATCTTAAGTGTATAACTCAGTGAATTTTCATATATGTACACACCTGTGAAATCACCATCCGGATCAAGATATAGCAAGTTTCTAGCCCTCGAGAAGGCTCCCTGGGCCCCACTCCCAGTCAAAGGTAACTGTTGTACCAACCACTATCATTAGACGAGTTTAGTCTGTTTTTGAACTTCATGTAAACGGAACATACAGTTTGTGCTCTCTCATGGCCAGTTTCTTTTACTCATTCTGTTTGGTTTTTATTTTGATAAAGAACCAAATGCATTATAGGCCATGAACTTGTAAGCAGATGACCACATTCCACGGGCTTAGATAGCTAAGATCTCCAAGTGTGACCCCCAAGGGGTCTGTACACAAGGACAGCTTTCTATGCATCTTGGTAGCCAGCTGCAGGGGATGGGGAAGAAGAGGAAAAACACGGCCTGGTAGGGCTGCCATCTGCTCGACACCCTGTGAAGGCTCTCAGGACTCCCTGGGCCATGGGGGTAAACATTCCTGGTCCACTACAGGTGTAAAGTGCATGTTAGTTCCTTTTCCCTTTCTGGGGTTCCCCAGAAGTCAAGTTTTAAGATGGGACAAGTGCCTGAGTTTGGTTGAGGGTGGCACATTCTTTGCCCTTTGCAACTATGGTGGAGTGGAAAAGTCTGAACTGCTCTATACACTCGGGTACAATAAATGTTCACACTTCCCTCCAGCCTCTGGGGAGTCCATCTTCTCAGGGTAGAACCCTGTCTGTCTTCCCTGTGAAACACTGCCTTGCCTCTTCTCTCTTTTTAGGATAATTTAGGCTTCTTTTCTTGAAGAGACAAGAACTCTCAAAGTCCTGGTTGGGGCTTTTTCTAGGATAGCTTTCAAAACACAAAGAAGTTCTTAAAGCTCTTATACCTGAGCATAAGAGTGTTCTGAGCCTCCGAACAAAAAGCTAGGTTTCTGTCCAGAGAGGAAAAGAAGGGGAATAGTACCTTTTCTTTTGATCAAACAAATCTCCACTAGGGGCGCCTCGGTGGCTCAGTCAGTTGAGCATCCGCCTTCAGCTCAGGTCATGATCTCGCGGTCCGGTCAGTGAGTTAGAGCCCCGTGTCGAGCTCTGTGCTGACACCTCAGAGCCTGGAGTCTGTTTCAGATTCTGTGTCCCCCACTCTCTCTGCCCCTCCCCCACTCATGCTCTGTCTGTCTGTCTGTCTGTCTCTCTCTCTCAAAAATAAATAAACATTAAAAAAAAAAAAAAGAACAGGGCACAAGTGACTACATCAATAATCCATCCTGCCCAACAGCACTGGGTCCCTAATCTGCCCTCTCTGACTAATCACAGGGAACCTGGCAAAATTACACACAGTCTCAGCCCACTTCTTCAACCACAAATTGGTGCTGATGCCAACCTGACAAGGACATCGTCATTAGGTAATGAAATTAGCTATTTGAAAGGTTGATTGATACTTAGGGTGTTGATAAGTGTATTTTATTTTCTTTTTGTCTGTAGGAGGAATTGCATACACGGAAGTATGAATATCTTGAGTTGGGTGGCCTAGATTATAGGGCTCTGAGAACAGGGAAGTGATGCACTTTGCCAGGTAGGTGGGAAGCAGGGTAGGGCTCACAGAGGCTTTTCTCCCCTCCTCTATGGTTCCGAGCAGGTAAGTGGTATGACTTAGGAGGTACTGGGTGGTACCTCCTCAAAGTAGTGCCTGAACATGACTGATTGTTAGAATTACATGTGCACTGTGAAAACATTCCTACCCCAGTCCTTTACCTTCTCCCACCCTGGCTGAGGATCTGATTTAGTAGGGCAGGGGGGAGATAAAAATGTTTACTTAAAAAAGTCTCCGGGGTGTTCTTGATGATCAGTAAGGTTTGGAGGCTAGTCTTCTAAGATATATTTCTGTCTGAAAGTCCAATAGTTTAAAATATTTCCATATTATCTCAGCAGGGGCATAAAAAGAGGACAGGGGAATTCATGAGCCACCTCTGCTCCCCAGAAGGAAAAAAACTTTTGTGGAACACTCTAAATTACATGAGCCTTGTCACGTGCATTGTGACAAGCCTTGTCACAAGCCTAAGGCTTGATTTTTTTTTTTCATGACAAAATTTTCATCAAGGAAGAAGAACAAAACCTACCAGTACCTTGAGTAATTGGTATCACCCTCATTCCCAAACACTTTTACTAGGCTACACCTTTAATTGGGAGTTTTTATTACATTAAAGTACATTAGAATGATCAGGCATGCTTGAAACCTTTTCTCTGTATCACCTCCGTAGCTTCTGTTATTGAAGTCATCTTTATACCCACCTCTTGAAGATGCTCCCTCTGAGCATTCTGATGAGAGCATATATGAGGATGATAGACCCTTAGGACTGTGAGCTGGTAGCTGAGAATGTCTATTAAACGGAGTAGCTTTAATCCTAGCTTCTAGGTTAGATCAGCACGTGAAGAGTATGGGAATTAGAATTTTGATGGAAGATGGCTCAGGGGGATGGGACAATCTATCATTCTAGTAATGTTTTATTACATATTGCTGTAATTGAAACCTTGATCTGGGAATTTGTAATTGAATTTGGGAGCACTGAAAATTTAGAGAGAGGGAAGAAATGAGAAAGGTTTGGGGAAGCTAGAGGGACATGAGCATAGTATAAGCCTAGGTAGGAGATGAAGACTGACAGAGCCAGAAAGTTAGAAGATCGTGGAGGTAGAAATATACCAAAGATAAACAGTATATCCTTCAGCCTCTTATGGGTCGTGCTGGAAAATTTGCATCCCAACTTTTCTTCACTTCTGGTCACTATTTCATCCTGGTCCAAGAGAGAACCAAACTAGTTTTTTGTGAGCTGGTTTCAAAATGACTCAAAGAAAAGTCTAGGAGCTGCTTAGATATAGCTGGGAAAATAGTTAAATGTATCAGACTACAGTTTTGTCCTATGTTGTTTAGAGGCCTTATTGGGAACAATGCTCATGGATCTTTCACAGATAGTCTGGAGCTTGGAGGTTGTCTTCATCACTCTTTTTTTTGGGGAGGGGAGGAAGTTTGAATACTGGCCTGTGCTGTTTAGTGTGTGTGTGTGCATGTGGGTGGGTATGTTTTGTATTTGTTTTTTTGGAGGGTTGGGATAATGAAGTCATGTTGGGTCAAAATTGGCTTATGTCTGTTAAGAGGTTTGATTTTTGGTTTTGTTGTCATTTATAGCAAGCAAATGAAGTTTAAAAAATAAGTTTCTTGGTTCTAAGTGCACTAGATTTATACCTTCTCAAAATAAACAGAGGCTTTACTGAACATGAACATACAACTGTAAGGCTTCAGACACTAACTTTAATGGCAATGAAACATCACTAGAATGTTATTTTTGTCTAAAAATATTTTCTTTAGGACCACATGGGCTAGAATTAACACTGTGGCCTAATAACACTTATTTCGATGGGATTAAGTTACTTTTTGGAGGAGTACTTACTTTAGAATAGCCAGGAAGGCTTTTCTCCATTTTCTCATAATAATAATGCAGATAGCAGGAGTACTTACTCCCAGACTGCTATTGTGAGTATTCCCTGAGACATCCTTGGCGAGGCCACTCTGCAGAAGCAGACGGTCCATTCCCAGAAGACCCAGGTGCATGTCACAGTCAGTTCCTGCCCTGGACCGTGAAAGCCCAGTAGAGGTTCATTGGCCCAAATGGTTGACTAGTTAGGAGAATTGTTTACCTGACCCTTCCTTTTTTCTTCTTTATACTCCTTTCTCATTTGTTGTTTTAAAAAATTAACTATATAAAAATTTCTATTAAAAACAGAGGGAACAGAAAACAGAGAGAGCTGTATAATGAGCCCCCATGTGCATATCACCCAGCTTCCCAGTTATTAGTATTCACAGCCTGTCATTCCCCCATCCTCACTCCCCACTCCCACTGGATTGTTTTGAGGCATTTGAGGTAAACTCAGATATCATATCATTTCTGCTATAAATATTTCAGCGTGTGTCTCTAAAAGATATGGACTCTTTTAAAAAAATGTACCTATAATACATTTATCACTCCTAAAGATATTGACAAAAATTCTTCAATATCATCAAATATCCAGTCAGGTTTAAATTTCCTTGATCTCTTCTGGATTTTGCCGACTACTTCCCTGTGGTGGTATTTAACAAGTTCTTCCATTTCATGTACTTCCTGTAAGCTGTTAGCCAAATTTGAGGATTAATACCAGTGCACCTTGGATGATGGGATGGAAATGTGGGAAGAGTCCTCAGCAAGGCATTGAGCCATTGAAATAGGCAACCACTAGCAAATGCCAACCTCTGGATTTCTTATTATGTGAGATCGTAAATTTAATCCACTTTTAGTTGATTTTAGCTATAAACAATTGATACACCAGTTATATTCAAATAAATCTCTTTTTGTGTTTCTGTTTACTATTTAAAGCCCTGATGCAGAAAGAGGGGGAAAAAAAAACACCTATACACCTTGACCTTGAGTTTCCCATAAAGTCAAAGTCTTTCTTATCTATTCTAAGAGAACTAAAATGATGATACAGATAGCACAAAACATTGAATGGTCAGAATAAACTATGATGTCTTATTTTAAGTAAAATCAGCTGTTGATAGGATATAAGTTGAAAAAGTGCGTGACAACTTAAAAAGTAGAGATGGAAGCCTAAAAACTTCTATACTGGTGATAGCAATTGGAGTTAAAATATTTTCCAAGGATTATTCCTCAAGTACGTAACTAAGCGTTGACTTTGAGTGTTGGCAACAAAGGGAAGCTTTTCTCCTGTTACATTATGCTGAACATAACATTCTTATTAAGTAGGAAAATTGGAATTTCTGAATCTCCTCCTTTGCAACAAAACAGTTCCCAAGTTTCAAATTGAATGCACGAGATTAGAAAGCAGAGTGATGAGGATTTAATTAAAAACAATAGTATGATATTTGAAATCAGTTTAAGAACTGAACAAGTAAAGGACAGCTGACAATCTGTCCTGTGCTTGCCCCTGCTTCTTGTATTTTGCATTCCCAGACTGTGTCGTTTGGAAGCAAAGCTTCATTGTTTTTTGGTGAGTAGATTACACCTCTGTCTTTGCAGACAAGGTGATGACAGCAAGTGGTTCCAGGAAACCCTGGGTAACAAAGGCTCTTTGTTTTGTGTGTTGAAGCTCTGGCTTGTAAATGGATGACATCAGTCGGCCTCCCATCCACTCCTCTGGATCCGTCAGTGTACAGAGACTCCTTGTTAATGACTTTCACTCTGAACAGCTGCTGGCTTCATTTACTGTGAAGATGGTGATCATACATCCCAGATTTCAAATAATCTGTTCTGTTTTCAGACCATGTGTCAGGCTCTCCATCCTGATTAGAAAAATATCACTTTAAGTATGGCACAACCCCTTCTAACTTCTCTCTCCACTGGAGCTTTTCCCCACATGTCTCATTGTTTGGGATACCTCTTCAGGTGCTGTCCCTTCTCCTTTGCCCAAAAAGCAAAATTCCACATGTATCTTCAATGGAAATATCCTCTCTTTAGGGATCCTGCCTAGAAGGGATTTCAACTCAGTCCATTCTAAAATTATATTACAGTTAGTAGGGCAGGAGACTACCTCTCTGTGGAAAGCTGCCTGATCAGAATTTGAGCGAATGAAATAAAGATTAAAGCCTTTAAAAATGCACACAGTGAGGGGTGCCTGGGTGGCTCACTCAGGGCATGATCTTGTGGTTCATGAGTTTGAGCCCTACATCAGGCTCTCTGCTGTCAGTGTGGAGCCTGCTTTGGATCCCGTTTGGATCCTCTGTCCCCGCCCCCCTTTCTCTGCTCCTCCCCTGCTGGTTTTCTCTTCTCCTCTCCTCTCCAAACAAACAAACAAACAAACAAACAAACAAACATTTTAAAAATGCACATGGTGATGCATTTGAGTAGGTGAACATAACTTATCTTGGAAAAGTCACTGAAAGGAAGAAGTCAGGATTAGGGTTCAGTTTTGGAGATTAGATAACAGCAAAGAGCAACTTCAAAGCCCACTGTGAGGCTGTCTGCAGGTGGGGGCCAGGCAGTGTGCTCACCATTTACTCTGACCATGTGGCTTGGAGAACATGCCAGAATCTCCGGTGTCCTCTGTGCACTTAAAGCATGAGCCAGGTCCACCACAGGTGCTTAGGGGATACTTGCTGAACTGCATTGACCAGTAACATTTACTTAGATCGACTATGTTTGCTACACTGGATAAATGCATTTGCAACCATCTTTTCTGGTTCAGGGTATCAGACTATGCCTGAAATGCCACGAAGAATGTTTGTACTTGATAGTTTTTCAGGGAGGTAAGGCTTTGATTTTCCTGTGGTTTTTTTTTTTTTTTTTTTAATTATTGTTTTTGTTTTTAAACCTGACTTTGTATTGAAAATATTAGAAATAAAACTTAGGAGAGGACAGACAGCCCTTGGGTGTAAGGAGATTGGTAATGGCTTGGGACAGCTGAATAAATAACATATATTTATCTGGCTCCCTGGGCCTTACCCAAGCCTTTTTACAACTACCAGGTGTTTTATAGACACATTTTTCTATGAAGTAGTCAAACTGTAAACAGAGTGAATCCTGACTGATTATCACGTCTTAAAAGAGAGAGAAAGGGAGAGGGAAGAGAAGCACCACCACCGTTTTCCTAATAGAAATATCTTTTGTTTTTGTCTTTGGAAGCACAGGACCAAGGGGGTGAGGGTGGATTTGGGGCTGTGGACTGTCACATGGCCCACAGCTCTGCTTTCAACGCATCCTGATTATGGCTTCTATGTAGGGATGTCCCACATAGGAAAAGATGGTGCCCTGAGAGGAAACTGCACCCACTGCACTCCAAGCACCATCCCAGAGTGTTTTGTACTTACCATGGTAGGTGCTCAGGAAATGTTTCTTGGGTAAATAAAGCATCATGTATTGTTTAACAATATTCATGAACAGTCTAGCTTCTCCTTCATATTCATAAGCTTCTTGGGTCAAGGATGAAATCTTATGCACCCAAGTATCTCCTGGTGTAAAGATATATGTACTCAGAGGACGCCTGATGGCTCAGCTGCTTAAGTATCCGGCTCTTGATTTTGGCTCAGGTCATGATCTCAAGGTTCATGCGTTCAAGCCCCGCATGGGGCTCTACTCTGACAGTGCAGAGACAGCTTGGGATTCTCTCTCTCTCCCTCTCTCTCTGCCCCTCCCCTGCTTGCTCTCTCTCTTTCTTTCTCAAATTAAATAAACTTAAAAAAAAAAAAAGATGTACGCACTCAGTAAATGTGTTTGAGTGGAGGAAGGGAGCCCTCGTGAATACCAAGGGGAGCCTGTGTGTTAACCTTCATCCATACTTAGCAACAGAAATGTTCTCTCAACTTCCTTTCAGGGTATCACAGATTCATGGTAAGAGCGGGAAAAGAACCTGAGAGAATTTTAGGCCAAATTCTTTGTTTCATACATGAAAAAATTAGGTTTGGAGAGATGCAGCAACTTTCCCAAGGTCGTATAGCTAGTCTTCAGCAGAGCCAAGAAAAAACTGGAATCTCCCTGAAAGCCATTTTTCCTTCTCAAGTATTTTAAAGTTTTATCTAAAAGATTTTCATTTCAGGGTTATATATATATGTCCTCAAATAGTTGTTATAATCAGTTAGTCCTTAAGAAAACTCTAAAAACTCTAAGAGCTTTTAGGTAGTTATTTCCCATATGACACATTTCAAGATATTAAATAAGAGGTTCTCATGGAGACATCAAGATAAAAAATATGACAAGCAAAAGAGAGGAGCCATAAAAGGATAGAGATCTTCAGAGGGATTATCCAAAAAGTGGTAACATGACTCAAATCCTTGGCCTACATTCAAGGTAGAAAGGGGGCTCAATAAATAGCACCTCAATTAATAGCACCCCGCCCAGATTCTGAACAGACTGGGAAATAAAACCCAAGGTAGCAAATAGAGGCCAAAATACTTCCTTTGTTACTAAAAGGCACCAAACTGGAGGGTAGGGCTTAGTGTGGCACCAAGTGTGGCTGTTCACCGAACCCTAGGTTTTGGCTGACCTTCTAGGCCAAACAGATACACACCTGAGGGTAGGACCAGTGCCAGAGGAAGAAGGGGGGGCCCAGGCTAAGCTTTCCCAGTGAGTAGATAATGTCAGTAAGTGGCTCCAGGAAAAGCCCAGGGTGTAACAGCTAGTGTAGGACTCTCCACAAAAGTGGGGAACAGCCAGTCTCCATAGCAAAATATCAGGGGGGTTGAGGATTGAGAGGGAAGACTTGTGAAGAGGGTTTTTCTCACCCCAAAGATGCTTTCTCACTGAAAAGTCTTCATTTAGAGAGCTTTACATACATCTCCCGCAGCTTGGAGTAGGCTGGCGACTGAGTGGGCCAGCACTGGGGGAAGTGGGGGGAAGGGGAGGGAGGAGAGGAGGATGGCGGGGGAGAGGAAGAGCAGGGGGAGGCAGTGGGCCAGGGGGAAGAGGAGGGGGAGGGAGAGGAAGAGAGGAGTGAGGAAAGGGGAAACTTAGCTCCTGCCCAACAGGGCCACCTAGAGGAGCTCTTAGGCTTCATCAGGGAGCAGCCTGAGACAGCGGGAGAGGGTTTCAGCTGAGGAAGGAGCTTCAGGTGCGAGGAGGTCCCGGGCCTGGCCTGGGGAGGGAGGGAAGGTGGGGCTCTGAAGCACCGTGAGAGCACCCCTTACTGGGAAGAGGCAGCCTTCAGTTTCATAGCCTAGCTACTAAACAGAGAAGCCACCCTGAGAGGCCACTAGCAAACGAGGAGCTTTTGTCCCTCTTCCCTCACTTACTTCTCTTCCCCCTGCCGGCTTTGACCCAGGAACAGATGCTGGTTAGTGAAATGGGCGCAGACAGTTGGAAACAGTAGGTGGAGGAAAGGAACAGATGGACCTTGCCCCCTTCCCTGGCTGCTCGGCTGCAGAAGGCCCCAGAGGGGTAAAGGGAAAAGTGTCAGCTTTAAATCGGATTCTAGGAGTTGATTATTATGCAAGACTGGATCTCTAACTTCTTGATTGGGAATGTGTTGGAGATTTAAAATGGCTGTAGGACCTCTTATTACCAAAAAATGAATCAAAACAAGTCATGGGATTATGGAGGTTTTTCTGCAGGAGAAAAATCATAACCATAGTGGGGAAGAACTCGTCCCCACTAAGTAATTCTAAAAGAGATGGAATCAAAACCAAAGTTACTGTCCAATTTGAATAGGTGATTTTCTTCTTCAAATTGAACTGTCTGTTGACTTCTTTTGTTGGTTTTTATTTCTCTAGCCCACCAACATGGGCTTGTTGGTGCTGTCTCTACATTTATTAAGCACATTGCCTAAACCAGGATTGGGGACATGAAGAACACTGGAAGCTCCCAACTAACCCAGGGTCAAATCCCGCTGATGGCATTGCTACAGTTCCCCCCCGCGCCCCCCCCCCCCCCCACATGGCATGGTGCATGCACAGCAGCTCCTGGGCTACTCGTGCAGCAGGTTATGAATTCTAGAAGGAAAACAATAAATGCATTCTATTCAGTAACGGTAGTCTTCCTGTGTGTGACCTCTTTCTTCCCAGCAAATGGCACTGTTAATTACACCTGTTGGTGAGTAAACCGAATGAAATCTGTTGAAAGTCCCATCTAGTCCTGGCCAAAGCCAGGCAGAGGAAGCCAACTGGAACTCCCGTCACCATCTCCCAACACCCTTTGTTGTTTGATCAGAATAGTTTCCCTGTGTACGACATCAGTGATTCCCAAGGCTGCTTTAAGAAGTTTATTTATTATATGTGAAATGATTGAAAACTGCCAATCATGAATCTGGCAATCCCCTCTCATGAGCTTAAAGACTGTTCTGATTACGATAATTACATTTTTATGAATATCCTACCTAGGGAGTAACAATTTTACTATGTCAGACTACATCACACAAAGATGCATCAATTTCATCTGCAATGAAAAATAGAGCCTAATAGCACAGTTATATTTATATGATAGTCAAACATCAAGATGCAACATAAGTACTTCAACTGAAAGAATTCTGATCATTATTTAACCTTGAGATGATGATTAAGGGTGAAGGCTTGTCAGCTTTCATGAATTATTTTTTCATGATTTTTGCTGTTTTGATTTGATTTTTAAAACTCCATAATTAACACTTATTAACATTTGGATTCTACCCCACCCCCCACCCCCGGGTAATGTTGGCAAGGCAACAACAGTAATAACAACAAAAGAGTAATGGATATGATTAATGGCCAAAGAAAGAGTATTGGGAAATCATAAGACACCATTATGTCTCAGGTACAACAGTGCCATACCAACTGGTTTTCTACTTAGCTAAGTTTCTTAAAGCGCGATGCAAGCAATGGACACAGTATTTAGGTTTGATGCTATATGTACATATTAGTTTAATGCAGAGAAAAAAAGTATTCTGTTATTATAAATAGTGATCAGTTCCAGTTAAAAAGTGTGGTCTAAAAACCAGTACAACCAAGCATAACATAGAACTCTGTTAGAAATGCAGATTTTCAGGCCCCTTCCTAGACTTGCTGAATCAGAATCTCCAGAAGTGGGGCACAGGGCCCTGTCTCGACAAGCCCTCCAGGTGATTCTCTGAGGTTTGAAACCACCCTTCTAGCAGGTTGTAACAGTTTCCATTGGCTGCAGTGAACCACTGCAGTGCTAGAGGCTGCATTCCCAGCCGCAGTGTAGGCAGCCCCCCTTAACTCCAGGAGTGTGCATTCCAGGGGAGCTTAATTGAACAGGCTGTTTCAGTCAAGTCCTTGAGTCCAGAGGTTCCTCTTATGTGGCCTTGGTCTTCTCTTTAGATCTCCTGAGGTCACAAGCCCTAGTGTCTTCCCATTACCAGTCAGAATTGTTAGTCCATCCTTCCTTGGTAGAAGAGAAGTTTGTAATACCTTTTATAATGTCAAAAGATTTCCATCACCCAGATCCTTGCTGATTCCTTTTCTCTGTTACAACCATTTACTTAAAGTCACCTTGGGCTACTTAAAAAATGGTAACATCCAACATGGCACTCTTCTGTATTTCTTTATGGCACTATCTGTGATACCATCTTTTGATAGCACTCTGGATCAAAATTACTGACCAGAACTCACCAGAAAAAAGTATGGAGAAAGGCCACACATTGCAAGCGTACGTAATTCAGGAAAACAGACTAGAACATACATTTAGTAAAGAGTGTTGATGCTTCCTGGCCAGGACTATGCAGTGCTCTTGTTACACAATTTTTTCTTTGGGTTTGGTAATAGATAAGCTAGCTAGCTAGCTGATTTTTTAAGAAAAGCATTTTTAAGACAAATAGCATTGTAATGAATCAGCATGCATGGGGGTAGTATTAAATGGAGTATTTAGTATGACAAAAAGTGGATGCCATCTCATGATTTAATTTTCATAATATATATATATATATATATATATATATATATATATATATATTATGAATATATTCTTTCAAAGGCCCAAATTCAGGGGTAGCACCTTAGAAAAGAGATTCTGAATCTGGAATGTGCATCAGAATGACCTTGAACCTTGTTAAAAATATAAATTCTCATTCTTGGTTCAGCGGTACAGGTACTGAAATTTGAGTGATACAGAGAAGATTGTCATGTTCCCTGTGCAAGGATAACATGCAAATTTGTGAAGTGGGTCATATTAAAAACATTTTCCTGGGTTCCAAGAGATTTTTATTTGGGTAGGTCTGAGGTGGAGCCCAGGAACCTGTATTTAACAAGCACTCCTTAAGTGCTTAAGTGGTCCACAACTTTCATTTTGAGAAACACTGGAAGTCTTACTCAGAAAGATGAGGGGGGTGCCTGGGTGGCTGAGTCAGTTAAGCATCCGACTTCGGCTCAGGTCATGATCTCACTGTTCATGAGTTTGAGCCCCGCATCAGGCTCTGTGCTGACAGCTAGGAGCCTGGAGCCTGCTTCAGATTCTGTCTGTCTGTCTGTCTGTCTGTCTCTCTCTCTCTCTCTGCCCCTCCCCTGCTGGAGTTCTGTCTCTCTCCATCTTTCAAAAATAAACAAACATTAAGAAGAAAAAAAGATGAGGAAAACACACCTGAATGTGGGGCAGTAAGGCTCAACCAATTCACAAGAGTTGTACCTTCTTTGGGTCCTGGTGATGCATTACTTCAAGCTTTTGAATAGGTCATGTATTCTGCCTTGTCCTAAAGTTATTTGTGTACTTGCCTCAGTCCACAAAGGACTGACTGTAAGCTCCCTGAAACACGGAATTTAGGTGGTCCTGACCTTTGTGTCTTCAACTGGATTCACCCCATGCCTTCTCATTACTGAGAAGGTGCTCAATACTATTTGTCAGATGAATGCAGACAACAATGGCAAAAATGCAGTTTGAAGACTGTGACTGAAGTAGTCTTGGCCCCTTCACTCACCAGGGATAAGACCTTGAGGTCACTTCCTCCCTCAGTGTGTCAGCCCTGCATTTGTAGCATGGGAGATCAGTCTCTTCTCCACCACAGGGCTGCCGTGGGTAAACATGAGGGACTGTTTGTGAAAATACTCTGAAATTCTGGAGCCACTTACTTGACTTCTTTTGAACATGACTGTCTTTTGCTTTACCTTTATTTCCCCTGTGAATGAGCGCTGGGTTGTATGACTGAGGCAAAGAACACAAAGTGTACTTCTGGCCATTATGGGAAAGCAAATTCTATGATTTGGAATTTAAACTTTTCCAAGTTCAAGGAGAGTAAAAAATAAATTCAATACAAAGAGTTTATAATAGGATTGGAAGAAATACTCCACAAATATTGAACAGTAGAAAGCAAGGGAGATACACTGAAGAGCACATTAACTATTCACATTGCAGTTTGGGACTTTCAGAAATCTGTGCTTAATGAAAAATGATGTCTGAATTTTAGTGGCTCCCCTGAGATCACCTTAAAAGGTAGCAAGTGTCTGATAAGATGAGCTGATAAATACAGGTACGTTCTTTTGACAGTGTCAAAATGGTAGTTATGACCACTCCTTAAACTGTAAAGGAGCAAAGAACCAAAAGAAATTAGGTCACTTAACAAGAGGCAATGTGCTCCAGCTGGTAAATGGTGGGTCTGGGACTAGAGCTAGTGCATAGCCCAGTGAGGAAAATAAACGCAATGTACCTACGAACCTATGTTTATTCAGTTGAGCCTACTATCTTTTATTCTAAGAGTTTGGCTTATTAAAATGTCCTTGCTTTTATGAAATGTCAGTAATTTTTTTAAACTGGCATATGGAAAGTTGACAATATTATGACTTCCCATTCAAATGTATTTATTCAACCTTGAGTTTGAATTCTGGATCCAATCACAGCAAGTGGCTTGAGGCAAATTTCTAATCGATTCAGGCCTCAATTCTCCACGTGTAAAGTCACATTGACTAACAATGACATATGTAATAATATTTGCAAAGACCTTAGCACAATTTGTAGTACATAGTAGATGATCAATAACTGGTGGTGGTTATATGGAAAATGAAAACAATATTTATGTTTTCATCTAGATAAGTAAATTAGGCAATGGGTCTTATGTTTACACTTCTGTGTTAGATATATTTTTCCATTTTTCTATGGTGGCCCCATCTGGGACCTGTCCATACCTTTGCTCTAAGAGTAAGTCCAAGCAGGAAGCACCAAGGGGGAGGGAATTTCCCTTTCATGCACACAGCCAACCAGCCTTGTGTTGGTGGTGAGGAGCATGTCTCTAGAACCAGTGGTAGAGTGGGTTTGTGCCTACTGGCTGCTGTTCTTGTTAAATCTAGAATGTAGACCCTTGATTCTAGGACTAGTGCTTCCTATTGTATAATATGTATCTTCATATTCCCTATGCCTGATAAATTGTAGCTACTCAATCAGTGTTGTTTATTTGAATGAATACATGTAAAAATGGATCTTTGGTAATACAATAGCACCATAAGGCATTAGGGTTTCCCAATTATCTGATATTTGCTTCAGGTACCTATCTTAAATAGATAGCATTTTGACAGTCGACCTTTAACTTACTAAACTGCTTGGAGACAGAAAACAGGAAAAGGGTGGGAGTTCCTCATGACTAAAACACATTTATGTTGAGTCCATGATGGATACACCAGCTGTTCTGGCAGGCATCTTCCTGGGCAAAATTTAAGCTAAATCTGAGCTCAATGTCTAATAGCATCCAGACTTCTTTCCCAGACCCCTCAGAGGTCAAACATGTTATCTAGATGGGTCACATTGTGGGGCCTTTAAGTGACTCTAATGCAATGTGAGCGGTACAATGATTGAATTATTTTAGAAATATCTACTGACCACTCTGGGAGTACAAAGGAGCACACACTTTTGCTGTCTTCTATTTGTCTGGGACCCTCCTGTCACTGTTATGGAAAGCTGGTGGCTTAAGAAAGCTTTTAAGATACGCACTTTGGTTGATTTCTCTATCAGAAGCTGGGAAGGGCAATAAGGCAAGGACAGGTTTTGTGGGGCTGAGCTTTAGACAATTTAGGCTGCTATATTAAGAAAATTAGTATAAAATCATGAATAAAACATTAGATGTAAAAATGAGTCCTTCCTTATTAGAAGGGATCCTTGCAAGTGGAGGTCCCAAAGCTGGAGCTTCCTTAGCTTCCTGTAAATGTGCCTCTGTAATGCTAAGGAATTCGGGGTAGAGTGTTGATGGGACATTTCAAACATTTACCAGTAAGAGAAATGTGTACAGGTATCCCCCGATTTTTTGAAAGGTTGCATTAGGCCACTTCACTTTTATGGAAGACCTACATTGTACCTTTTTGCTAACTGAAAAAAATCCAAAGAGAGTTTTTGCTTTTAGGAAAAAGGCAAAAAGTGAAAATAGCGTTCAGTGTTTGTTTTGCAGCAAGCCATTGTAGAAGCAGTGCAAGCCCCAAGCCGTGAGGGTGGCACCGCCAAGCCCCTTCCCTGGAAACCACACTGGGCATCTCAGCGTCAAGCTCTGTAGCTTTGAACCTTGCCTCTGAGCATCTGTGCTTTATCTCAATTTATCTTGCACATCCGTTAGCAAGATGTGTCCTAAGGGACCAGAGAAGCCAAAGAGAGATTGTTTTTCTGGGTCTGAGAATGCTCAAAAAATCTTCCATGTGAGTTCACGGTAATTGTTTCTTTGCTTTATGCCATTTTGGCTTAGGAAAGTTTTCATAGGAGTGCTCTGCTTTCGGGTAGTGGGGGAATCCTGCAGCTAACTATAGCTCCAGAGACAGACATGAAGGACCAAGTGCTCAGAGTGCAGGGAAGCCAGGCTGTGGGGAAGACAGCAGAGAAAGGGGCCACTCTAAATTATGTGTCCAGGAAGCCTTCAGTTAATCGGAATGTCAGGGAACTGGGGAATCCTTTAGGAATTAATAAAAAAAAGCAGGGCACCCGGGTGGCTCAGTCAGTTAAGTATCTGACTTTGGCTCCGGTCATGATGTCATGGTCTGTGAGTTCGAGTCCCGCATCCCACATCAGGTGAGCCCCTGCTCCACTTCGGGTGAGCCCTACTTCTCCATCTCTCTCTGCCCCTCACTCACTTGCACCCTCTCTCTCTCAAAAAAATTAATCAAAAAGTAAAAAGACATTTTTATAGGCCATCAAAACTTTTTCTAAAACCTTCCCTCCCCCGCCTCCAGTTTTCTTGTAGTTTAAAAAAATTTTTAAACCAGTTTAATTTGGGGCACCTGGGTGGCCCAGTCAGTTGAGCATCTGACTCTTGATTTTGGCTCAGGTCATGATCCCAGGATTGTGGGATTGAGCCCTGCTTCAGGCTCCCTGCTGAGTGTGGAGCCTGTTTAAGATTCTGTGTCCCCCCTATCCTGCTCTCTCTCCCTCTGTAAAATAATAATAATAATAATAATAATAATAATAATAATAAATTTAATTCACCCATTGAGATGAAAGGAGAAAAGAAACCAAATAATCCCTTAAGGGAGGAAAATTATAAAGTATTCACTTTCTCTTCTTAATAGAAAACTCTCTGTTGCTTTGGCACTTGTGACTGGTGGGAGCAGGGGTAACTGCTACTCTGAGACCATTCCTCGGATAGAGTGGGGACACTATTTGGTTGTGGTGAGGCTGGTACATAAAAATGTACCGAATGGCTGAATGAACCAAATGAATGATTCCAGTTTTAACAAATGAGGCCAGTTTTGAAAGCAATTTTTATCCTAAGAGTGTTGCAATTAAATTTTATTAGACTCTTTTTTAAAATGTTTATTTTGAGACAGAGAGTGGGTCCAGAGAGAGAGGAAGAGAGAGAATCCCAAGCAGGCTCCAAGCTGTCAGCACAGAGCCTCATGTGGGGCTCGATTTCACAAAATATGAGATCATGACCTGAGCCAAAATCAAGAGTCAGACCCTCCACTGACTGAGCCACCCAGGCGCCCCAAACTTTAGCAGACTCTTCTGAATGCACTGAAAATGCCTTCCTGAATATGGCCTCAGTTTGATAGCAAAGGGATTAGAAAATCGAATGGAACTAACTTTCATTGAGCGCCTGACATATGCCAGTTATTTTGCCTGATGTTCTGTATATTTAAGCACTGTAAACATTTTGCAGTTGAGGAAATTAGAACTCAGAAGGCTTAAATACCTTGTCATTGGCCTTCCAGGGAACAAGTGGCAGAGCTAGGGTCCAGATCCAAATTTGCATGTCCTGGGCTTGTTCTCTGACCCTGTAGCTTGTCATTTGGTCTTTTCTTTCCAGCAGATGTGAAAGACACATGAAGCAGAGACTTGCGCTAGAGGTGGGGAGGATCATAATGAAGGGAGCGTTGGGGCACCTGGCTGGCTCAGTTGGCGGAACGTGTGACTCTTGATCTCTGGGTTGTGAGTTTGAGCCCCAGGTTGGGGGTGGAGATTACTTAAAAATGATATCTTAAGAAAAAATAAGGAGGCGTGTGGTGGTGAGGTGACAGGCCAGGCTGCTTGTGCATCAGTAGTATGTGATTTGGGGTCTTATATACTCATCTGTAAGACCAGAGGGTGGGACTAGATGACCTCCAAGTGGAGTGACCACACAGCCCAGTTTTCCAGGGCAGCCCCAATTTGTACCTGTTGTGCCAAAGCAACAATTATCAGTATTCCCTCCTACTCTCAAAAAGTGTTCTACTCGTGGATCATAAATTCTGAGGCTGCCCTATATATAGGTTCTTTCCAGGTCTTACTTCCAAATGGAATCTAATAATTTCCTTGATGACCAAAGCAGCATGAATTTTCATTTTTCAGGCCTGTGAGGTCGAAGGGACATCATGTGAGGTGTCCTCTGTCTGGAGGTTGCTTTGCATTTCTGGTACGGATAGTCTGCCTGCTATTGCCTCTTCCTCTACAGGTACACTAGGAAATTCCCTTTCGGGCAGTTTGGCTCCAGTAAATTTGGGATCATTATGTAAATATTTGTTGTTTCACCAAGAGTGGCTACCTGGCTACCAGTTACTGAGTGCCAGAATAAGTCAGGCCAAGTACTGAGTGTATTATCTCATTTAATGCATTTATTAATCCTGTAAGATAGTTACTTATCTTGTAGATAAGGAAGTGGAGGCTTAGAAAAGTTTGCAACTTGCAAGTAAGAGATGGACGCAGGTCTTCTAATCTCTTAACCATTATACTGCATTAAGATACATACACACATGTGCGCAGCAGATAATTAAAAAAATTATCGGGCCCCCTAAGTTCCCCCTGGCCTTTCCTGTATTTCTCAGTGTCAATTCTATTCTTTGTGGTTTCCTGGCCCATTGGTCCCACCATCCATCTGTACCTTAGAATCTTAAAGCATCTGCTTCAAGTAAACAGACAGCAGACTTTGGCTATGATGCAGGTTCTCAGGAAAAACAAACAAGGGATTAGAAAGTAGATGTGAGGTACACACACCAGGAACCTCCACGACTACCTTCTCCTTTTCTTTTCTTTGAGTTTGTCTTTCTTTACCAAAGTATGAAACAGAAAACAGACACTTGCTTTTTCATTTGTATTTACATAGACAATACTTCAATAAAAACCACCGGTTGACACTCTTATCATTCTGCTTTTATTTATTGTCTGGCTAACTTACAAAGACGCAGATGTCTAGGGTAGACTCTACCCCACCATTTAAACTGTCCTAATGACATCGATACCAAAATGTGCATGTGTACATAATGCAGTGGTATGAAAAACATTTTTTTTTTCCTTTACTGTCCCTGACTATAAACAGGGAAAAATTAATTTCATGCCAAAAAATTTTGGCCATTTTAACAATCATCCCATTTCTGCTACTAAAATAACAAAATTGGTATTACAAGTTAAAATATAAAAGCCTAACAGTTTTTACAAATATGCAAATAATCTGCTACTTAGACATAAAAAGTCTATTTCTTTCAAATCACAAAGTAAGGCACCATTGGATTAAACATTTCTCTCGGCTTCTACTAAATAAAATGCATAGTGAAATAAATATGGAACACTGAATTTTAATACTGTAATACATTTCAATATAAAATGATATGTGAATATTAAAATACTGTATTGCATCTTGAATACATTTATCTGGAAATATTGTGGAAAAAAACCAAATGTGAGCCCTGATTTCAGGGAAGAAAATATTCATTTTTGTGATTTGCCATAGTTGAAGATTTTAGCATAGAAATTATTCAGTTTGGGCTGCAATTAGGTCGCCAACTTTCAAAGAAAGGGTGTAGGTGTATTAATGAAACATTTACTTAAAAAAAGACCTGCTAAAACTTCTCTGTCCTGGATGAAGAGCAACTCTGTACTGTGGCTCTGTTTCAGACGTTAGGAGGGCACTATGAGGTTGGGATATACAAGGAAATTGGCCATTCTTACTGCCCCTTATAAAATTCAGATCCAAAATCCTTTGGATCAGACTTTTCTATGCCATATTTGCTATTAAGGCCAGATTCCGCCTTTTCTAAAGTGGGTCATAAGGTTTTATCATAAGGATTTGTATCAACTACTGATATCTGATCAAAGAATCCAAAATAAAATGATGCTATTACCTAAAAAAAATGTTTTTTCGAAAATACTTTGCCACGTTTGTTACACTTTTATATTTCTTAGTTCTCTTTGGGTAAAGGGCCCCAAATGACTGTATGACAGACAGATGAATGGTAGAGGAGAGTTAGAAAAACCAAGTTCTCTAATGTTCTAAGCCCAAGACTTTGGCAAGGAAAGTTACAAAAATACAATATATTCAAATGGGCAACTTCATAATTTATTAGATATCCCATTTATTAGAACTCTAAGTTCTTTTGCTTTTATATAAATGAAACAATTATTTATTCTATAAATAGGAATGTGTCTTTCAAATTTTTCTTTGGATTGATTTCTCGTTAGCATCTCCCAGGAATACATGAATACACTGAAACCAGGATACAAAGTTTAGGTATATATATATATATATATATATATATATATATATATATATGGCCACGTGCTTTTAAAAAATAAGTAATGGTAATTTTAAACATAACCATATAAAACATCTAAATGGAAATACTCCCCCCCCTCCCCAAATCTATAGCTAGATTTAAAAGTCCCAGTAAAGTTTTGTAAACAAAAATCATACAAAAAAAGGGCAAGGCTGGCTCGTCCCTATGGTCCTTCCCATGGAGCTGTATTTGTATAGATCCAAGGCAAGTGATTCCCCTGGCAGAGTCAAGACAAATTCTCTTGGATTTGTAGTAGCAATGTCTCTCAACCCCATCAACATCAGATTTAGATTAGAGTTTTGCCCATCAACCCAAACCTGCTTCCTTCCTCCACATTTCCAATTTGCCACCTTTTCCTAACTTTCTCGCACAACTGTGGAGCCTACGAGCCTCCCTGCCCTGATGTGCAAGCTAGACAGAGGAGGAAATGAAGTGCAAGGCAGGAATCCAACTGATAGGTGAGCTCAAGGCAGCTGGCTCTGAGCCCCAAAGCCCCAGCTGGCTTTCGGTTTCTTTCCCATGGCTTTATTCCACGTGACTGTACACCCTGTGAGATCAATTTCTGACCTTGGTATTGTGAAGCAACAGATGTTAAGGCAAGAGGGGGAATAAGGGAGCAAAATCTAAGAGCTGTCTGCCAAACAAGGAGTTAGGTCCTAACCTCATTTTTAGTTACTTTTTGAATGGCTAAAGCTCATCTTGCATTTTCTTTGTTTGTCTGTTTTTGAAATAAGAGGTTTTGTACCATCCTCTGTCTTCTGGGCCTGTGCTGTCCAATATGGTAGCCGCCAGCCACATGTGGCTGAGCACCTGGGATGTGACTAGTCGGAAAGGAGATGTACTCTCAATGTAAAATATAGCTGCATTTTGAAGACTTAGTACCAAAACACAATGTGAAATATCTCCTTAATAGTTGTTATACCAAATGCAGGTTGAAATGATAATATTTTGGGTATTCGGGTTAAATAAAATATATTAAAATTAATTTCCCCTTGTCCTTTTTTAATGTAGCTACTAGAAATTAAAAAACTGCTTAGGTGGCTCACATTGTATTTCCATTGGAAAGCTCTATCCTAGAGCTTATCTCAGACTGCCAAAGATTGGACATCCTGTAACTGAAAAATGTTACATGAGCCCTGATGCAGCAACTTGCTTCCATGGTCTGTGGTGCATGCAATCGGACAGAAAGCCAAGCATGCAAAAAGGGCATGGAAGCAAATAGCTCTCAGGGACTTTAATATTACAGTCTGTAGCAAATAAGCAGTGAATGTTTGAATTTGGTTGGTTGAGAGCTAGGACACAATTCATCTCTGCCACCTTGCCACAAAAGCCTACTGACCCCTAAGCAACCAACGCTGGCGGGCTGTAGCTGAAGCAAGCAATAGCTTTGAGAATATACACAACATAAAAAGCCAGGTGCATTCTTTCCTGCATTCCCACCCCCTCCCCCCACCCCCCCCCACACACACATTCCCATGTTACCCTACCTTCCTCCCTATTGCCAGTATGAAGGGGCCAAGGGAAGACAAGGGGAGGAGGGTTTGCAGCCCTTGGATAGTAACAACAGAAGTAGCTCTTGGGCTCAGATGGAGAAGAGCAGGTAAAGATCACCTCGGGATGGGAGGGAGTGGAGGGGCACCCCTTTCTCTTCGGTTGGATCCACCTTGATGAAAACATAGACAAAATACAAATTTTGGTTAGAAAGCTTGTGATCTCACTATACAAATTGAAGGATGGCTGCAAAAGTACCCACTACCTCACCCTCTATGACCAAGGCTGTAAATAACTGGCATTATGTGAATGAGAAGTAACAAGTGAGGAGAAGAAGCAAGTGAGGATCTGAATGAACATTACTAGAGATGGGTGACCCACCACTGGCTACTGAGTACTTGTGAAATCAAGGGAAAAAAATTGTAAACAGTTTTTTGAAGTTTACTTATTTAGGGGTGCCTGGGTGGTTAAGTTGGTTAAGCATCAGACTTCAGCTCAGATCATGATCTTGTGGTTCATGGGTTCGAGTCCTGAGTTGGGCTCTGTGCTGACAGCTCAGAGCCTGGAGCCTGCTTCAGACTCTGTGTCTCCCTCTCTCTCTGCCCCTTTTCTGCTTGTGCTCTCTTTCTCTCTCAAAAAAAAAAAAAAAACATTAAAAAATTAAAAAAAAATAAAAAGTTTACCTATTTATTGAGAGAGAGGGGGGAAAAACCAAAACAAAACACGAGCAGTGGAGGGGCAGAAAGAGAGGGAGAGAGAATCCTAAGCAGGTTCCATGCTGTCAGTGCAGAGTCCTATGTAGCGCTCAAATCCACAAACTGTGAGATCATGACCTAAACCAGAGTTGGACGCTTAACTGACTGAGCCACCCAGGAGCCCCAAGAAAAATTTTAAAAAGTACTTGTCTTCTTGCCACAAACATAGTATGTATTTATGACAGATTCAAAAAATATTGACGAACAAAAACAAAACAAAATCTCACCAATGCCTGTACCACCTGGAGATAACCAATAACATTATGTAAATATTTTCCATTTATTTTCTCTACATAAACAGTTCCCTTTTTTCTTCCCCAAATAGGATCATATGTAGTTGGTCTGAATCTTTTTCAAGAGTCGTTACTGTTTATACATATAATTATTAATGACACATTACATTCTATTATACAGTATACTCTATCTAATCAATCCCTTTTGTTGGGCATTTAGGTATCTTCTAATTTCTAAACAATGCTTTTAAAAAAAAAAAGCTTATTTTGAGAAAGAAAGAGAGAGAGCATGCGTGTGTGAGTAGGGGAAGGGCAGAGAGAAAGGGAGAGAGACTCTAACTCACGAACCGTGAGATCATGACCTGAGCCGAAATCAAGAGTCAGATGCATAACTGACTGAGCCAGCCAGGTGCCCCAACAATGCTTTTTTGATAGTAACTATCCTAAAAGGTGTGAAGTTGTATTTCATTGTAGTTTTATTTGCATTTCCCTAATGATCAGTGATTTTGAGCATCTTTTCATGTGTTTCTTTGGCAATATGGATATTTTCCTCAGAGAAATGTCTATGCAAGTATTCAACCCATTTTAAAAATTGGGTTTTTGTCGTTGCTGAATTGTAGGACTTCTTTATGTATTCTGGATATTAATGTTTTATCAGATATATGATTTGCAAATATTTTATCCCATTTCGTGGGTTGCCTCTTCACTCCGTTGACAGTGTTCTTTTAAAAACTATGCATATTCTGGGCTCTCAGTACCAAGTTTAAAATCCATTCACAATTTTTAAAATTCATTTATCTCAGATACATTTTTTCTAGGATCTAACAGGTGTTAGGCATGCAGCCAGGTGCTCTGATGCTGTGAGCAGACGTAGCAGGGGCACATGTCAGTTGAGGAAGGCTGCTGTGGCCACCGCTCTGGAGAGACTTCAAGGTGGGCTGGCACTGACAGATTCTTCAGGAGGCATATCAGCAGGGATTTCTGAGATAGAACCAAATCTCTGAGCAAGGGGAGGAGTTAGAAGAAGACACTGGCACCCCATTACCTTGCCTCTTCCTTCTGCATCCCGACCACATTTTTTCTTGGGCCCATACCCAAGCAAAGACTCATCTAGATGGAAACCAGTCATCTATCATGGAGCCCTGACCATCAGCTGACATACCACAGGTGGTTAGAAAAATGAGGGCTGGCCTTATGCAAAGCTGCAATTAGGTGGCACAGCTCAGGGCCGCCTGGGTGCCCTCCAGGCTGGTGCCCTACCTGGAGGCCACGGCAGCTATAGGAGCACAATAAAACCACTCCGTAGTATTTTAGTTAGATGATCCAGAGATAATCCATTCAACACATGGAATGCTGGAATATTTAAAGCAAATCTACAAAAACATTTTTGGGGGCAGTGGACGTTAATTCAATTTAAGAAACATTTTGAAATGCCTACTATATTTCAGGTTCTGTGCCACTTGAGGAAGATGCAATCATAAGCAGGACAGTTCCAGTCCTCAGGCTGTGTTCAGTCTTAAAGACAGAAGGGTAGGGAAGGGAATGTGTTCAGCTATTAAATTAAAAACCTAGGGGAAGGGGGTTGATTCTGTTACTGACTTAAATACACAAAGAGCACTTCAAGTAGATTAAGAATGCTTACATGAAACCAGGAAAAATATTTAGAGTCTATGTGAACAGCTCCTTAAAGTGAATTCATTTCTTAGTGTCCCCCAAATGAAGAGAAACAAGCTGTTTTTCTTATCAGAGAGAAGCCCCTCTTCACGCCACACACACACACACAGAACAAAGATACCTGTCCCACACAAAGGCTTATTTTCCACTCTTGTATAAATGTATTACACTTACACCTTTTTTATTAGTTATCTTCTAGGAATAGAGTATTCCACATAAATGAGTTTTTCTAGTAAATACACTTTCCCTTCCAAGCAGCAGTATTCTGTTTACTTCTGGCATTTGTTCATGGAAATTTTTAAAAAATATTTTCTAGTGTGCCTGGGTGGCTCAGTCGGTTGAGCATCTGACTTATGACTCAGGTCATGATCTCACGGTCTGTGAGATCGAGCCCCACACTGACAGCACAGACAGCACAGGGCCCACTTGGGATTCTCTCTCCCTCTCTCTCTGTCCCTCCCCTGCTCTCGCTTTCTCTGCCTCTCAAAATAAATAAATAAATAACATTAAAAATAAAATAAAATATTTTCTAATTCTTTGAATTCTTCAGCAGAGGCACAGAGCACAGTTTGACCTATTCTTTTTTTTTTTTTTTTTTTTTTATGGGAGGTCTGCTTTATTTTTTTTTATTTTTTATTTTTTTAATATATGAAATTTACTGTCAAATTGGTTTCCATACAACACCCAGTGCTCATCCCAAAAGGTGCCCTCCTCAATACCCATCACCCACCCTGCCCTCCCTCCCACCCTGCCCTCCCTCCCACCCCCCATCAACCCTCAGTTTGTTCTCAGTTTTTAACAGTCTCTTATGCTTTGGCTCTCTCCCACTCTAACCTCTTTTTTTTTTTTTTTTTTTTCCTTCCCCTCCCCCATGGGTTTCTGTTATGTTTCTCAGGATCCACATAAGAGTGAAACCATATGGTATCTGTCTTTCTCTGTATGGCTTATTTCACTTAGCATCACACTCTCCAGTTCCATCCATGTTGCTACAAAAGGCCATATTTCATTTTTTCTCATTGCCACGTAGTATTCCATTGTGTATATAAACCACAATTTCTTTATCCATCAGTTTGACCTATTCTTCACAACCCCGCGGAAACTCCTGTATTGTCCTGTGCTATGATACAAAGTACAACTCTGTGCCCCTGTCACACAGCCAGTCCCTCTCAGGACCTGGGACTCCCACCTATCACGTCTCCCTGAAGCCACTGATTTTGCTTTTAACCAGCCTTGACTTCAGCTATGAATCTGCTCAGTGGCTGGGAAACAACCAACCAAAAATTATTTAAGAACTGTATGTTGGGGCACCGGGTGGCTCAGTTGGTTGAGCCTCTGGCTCTTGATTTCGACTCAGCTCATGATCTCATGGTTTGTGAGCTCGATCCTCAAGTGGGGCTCCATGCTGACTGCATGGAGCCTGCTTAGGATTCTCTCTCTCTCCCTCTCTTTCTCTCTGCCCCTCCCTGGCACATGCACGTGTGTGCATGCGCTCTCTCTCAAAATAAATAAACTTAAAAAAAAAAAAAAAAAGAGCTGTGTGTTAAAGGGTCAACAGGCATCACGTATGTGTGAGAAGCTCCATCTAAGGAATGAGGACAAGGCTAGGGATGCTTTGGCATTTATCTGAAAATGCTCACTTTTTCTCCATACATTTCTGGTTTGGGAGTTTGGTTCCAAATCTAAGACTGTCACACCTCTGAGCCTCAGCACTGAATCTGTATATTTCATGCTAATTCTTTCTGAGTTCTAACCACTTATTGTGTTGAAATTTCAGTTTCACTATTTCTTCTTGTTCACCTTTTTGTTTCAACAGGGGAAAGGAGATTCACTTCTTCATGGTGGCATTACATATTTTAGTAAAACCCAGAAACAATCTAAATGTCCAATAATGGTAAACTAAATTACTGTATGCTGACTTGATGGAATGGGCAAGTGTTTTACTAAGCAAAATCATGTGAATCCCACCAAAAAACTGCACTCTATAATTATAACTACAAATCAATTCGAGTTATATGGATAAAAATGAGCAGAGGACCTGGTAAAATGAAAATAGATGTTATGTGGAGATTTTATGAAGATTATGTAGAAAGATTATGGGTGTATTTAAAATTTTCATGTAATGTTCTAGAAGCTAAAATCATAATAAATTTATTTTATTTTACTTTAATATTATTATTTTTAAGATTTTATTTTTTTAGTAATCTCTACACCCAAGGTGGGGCTCGAGCTCACAACCCCGAGATCAAGAGCATGCTCCACCGACTGAGCCAGTCAGGTGCCTCTTAATATTTTCATTTATTTATTTTTTAATTTTTTAAAGCTTATTTATATTTTGAGAGAGAGAGAGAGAGAGAGAGAAACACAGAATCCCAAGCAGGCTCCATACACTGTCAGCACAGAACCTGATGAGGGGCTTGGACCCACAAACTGCAAGATCATGACCCAAGCCAAAATCAAGAGTCAGACGCTTAACAGACTGAGCCACCCAGATGCCCCATCCCCTTACTATTTTTTTAAGTAATCTCTACACCCAACATGGGGCTTGAAGTCACGACCCTGAGGTCAAGAGAGTCACATGCTCTACTGACTAAGCCTGCCAGGTGCTCCTAATCCTAATATATTGAAAATATCAGAGCAGTTACAGTGAGTTTTTGTTATAATTATTAAGACATTTGGCTAGTCTCAAAACTGGTAGTAATAGAAGATGGCTCTATTTGTGCTATCTTAGGAAAATCGAAATCGGGAAGGCTGTTCAAACAAGCAAAGCAATAAAATTTAACCTATTAGCAAACCAGTTATTTTGAGCTTGTAATGACACATTAAAATGATCATTTCTCATATGCATTCTGGATATCTCCATTTTTCCCTATTGCTTGTGGAAGGGGAGTTTACCAGAATGGAGACAGCTCCATATGGGGCTCTCTGCCCCACTCTAGGCAAGAGGCCAGGATTTCCTATACAACCCTGAGTTGTATATAACCCAGGCTATTCCAGTATGAAGCCACCAAAAGTCCTTGCAGAAATACTCACTCCGGGTTTCATTTCTTGCCAGTTTACTGGGATAACTTTTGGCCGTTGGTACATATGGCTCTGGAGGTGGCAAATCAGAAATCGGATGGAAGTAGAATCTGCTTTCCCACTCATCTGAGAGAGAGAAACAAACAGTATCTTCAGTAACAATCTGCTATAAAGATTTATGTAATGAAAAGAGAGAACTGCAGAGATCACTTCTAGTTGTATGCCTAGAAGTTTAAAGCTCAAAATGCTACAAGTCACTGATTAGCACGTCAATGGAATACAAAGCAAATCAAAGCAAAGACAGATAAATAATCCAAGTGACTTTAATTAGAGTGATTAGGACCCAGCCAGTCCCTCTCGGGAGCTAGGGGCTAAAGTCCGAGATACCTTTCTTCCCACCAGTGGGCAAAGAAGTAACTGGGGCCCTCTCATAACAAAGGCAGGGGAAACTGGCTTATGAACTGTAAACCATGGTGCCTCTTGCCTACAGCCAACTGTTGAGAAAGGTAGATAAGGTAGGTAATAAGGTAAACTACAAAAAAACATTTTTTTCAGAGTCCTGGGATCTTCTAGAAAGTTAACCAAAATGAGACTTTAACAACGAGAGAGAAAAATGAACTGCCTTTTTGAAAAGTGGAGGAGGGAGGATTACTACTTTTAATTTGAAATTATAGTGGTCTCTAATGGTTACTTAGATCAGAGCAGTGCAGTGTGATAAGAATGAGGTTCACAGAAACAAGAAATGTTAACGCAAGCACACAAACAACAAACACAAATTTACCATTCAGTTGTCCCATAGCCTGAAAATGTTTCCAAGGAGCTGGGACCCCACCTTACCTTCACCTGAAGAGTCTTGGAAGCCATTTCTAATTGATGTTGATGGTGGAGGAGGGGGAGGTGCCCCAGCACCAGGCCTGTCGGGAGGAAGAGGAGGCCTAGGTCCACTCCTGGCACTATCTACTCCACTCCTGGACGGCAACTGGGGGGTGGCAGGCAGGGCCCGAGATGTGCTGCCATTTCTGCTTATTGGAGGGGGTGGTGGGAGAGGGCCTGGAACAAAAAAAAGGACAACATTTAGTGCAATACCTTACATCCTACATTACTAACGTTATGTCACCATCAATGTGCAATTATTGAACACCTGCTGGATACATGCCCTATAATTGGAAATGGTGGAGACTTTCTAAGAGATTTTCGTCAAGCATTGAGTAAGCACATATAAACAGAACTGAACTTACATACACATGTCTGTATATAAAGAGTGCATACTGATAGTTAAATGGCTGCTTTGGTTTTGAGACAGTACTGATACAGTTAGGTTGAGAACAGGTGATAATTAATCCATGTATACTGACAGCTGTATACTTTAAAAACCACTTTATAATCCTTTTAAATAGCTACTGGACTAGTTTCTGTGACAATTATGAAATAAACGCCATTTGAAAAAGAATTACTGGGGCGCCTGGGTGGCTCAGTCAGTTAAGCGCCCGACTTCAGCTAAGGTCATGATCTCACAGTCTGTGAGTTCAAGCCCCACGTCAAGCTCTGTGCTGACAGCTCAGAGCCTGGAGCCTGCTTCGGATTCTGTGTCTCCCTCTCTCTCTCTGCCCCTCCCCTGCTCATGCTCTATCTCTCTCTGTCTCATAAATAAAAACATTAAAAAAATTTTTAAAAAGAATTACAAAAAGAGTAAGATAGTTATGAAGTTATTTTAGGTCTTTAGAGGGACTAGATTCTTTAAATGCACACTGGTATTGCTAATTACACATGCATGATTCCATGATGCATACAATCTGTTTCCAGACAAGTGGCATCAGGAAGCCAAATACCAATCATCCTGAGAATGGCAGGAGTTCCTTCTTGGTTCTTCCTCTTTGGGGTGGCAGACTAACAGGGAGCAACAAACAGCTAGTCCCTGTGCATGGCTACACATGCTGGCATAGAGCCCTGACCCTGAGCAAGCTGGTTACTACATGGAACTTAATTACTATATACCTGAGATCACCTGATAGTCATCTCACAGCACTCTTGCCAGGAATAAGTAGCCAAAAAAATCAAATAAAAAGTACTCTTTAAGTATTTGAAACCATTTAAAAAATTCAGTGGTATGGTAGAATCAGAACATTTTAATTTCCTAAAAATAAAGCAAAATTCTTCTTTTTGATAATACAAAAGAAACCTCTCTTGCTTGTCCCATCTTCCAAATTCAGAGACTATTTGGGTTATGAGTAAATGAAAAAAAAAAAAAAAAGAACTTGAGCATTCTGATGCAAATCAAAATGGCCTTAGTAATTATTCCTGGTCTTCAGCAGCATGCTTTGCGTGCAAGATGCTGGCATTTTATGTAAATACATGTTATAGCTCTATAAATGTAAATATCTCTTATTAACTACAGAATCAGAAACCAACTGGAGGGCCTTAAACCGAACAACCCAGCCATTGCAGGTATCCCTGCCCGAAGTCTTGGCCCAAACCCCTGATGGGAGTAAGAGGCGTGCCCAGCTCTGGCTGGCCTCTCAAGGAGTCTTCAGTGCTTTTCCCAGCAGGGTTTATTTATTGCCCCATCTGTTTGCAATTGCTGGAGTCCCAGTCAGGAGGAGATGATTTATTGGGGGGCAAGTGTCTCACATACTGTGGGTGAACTTCACTGGTACTATCGCTACATAACTGTCACTAAATGCAAACTAGATTTCCAATATTATGGGGCCTGGTGCTATTAACTTGATCAACCTGGTATCTTTCTCTCTCTTTTTTTTAATGTAAATGTTCATGTTCCTAACTCTCCAACCTTCTAGGCCCCCTGCTCTAACCCTCAGCATGCATAACAAAAAACAGATTTCAATTTCTAATAATAAAATAATAATAATAAGCCATCACTGAATGGTACTACGTGCTAGGGATTAAGATAACCACATACTTGTCTCATTTAACTCTTACAACCCTGAGAAGTGTAGGGACAGCAGATGAGGCCTCTGATGTCGGAAGGTTAAAAAGCTCAAGTCAGGAAGCTAATGACTGCAAGAGTCTGGATTTGGCTCCAAATATGTCAAATTCTAAAGCCCACACCAAGCCAACCCACCTCTCAAAATACAGATGGTCCTTGATGACCTCTCATAGGATCCTTGTAGGAATGTAAGTTGGTAAGAATTTTCAATTTGGCAAAACCTATGAAATCTATAATTTGTCCTGAATACCTGACCAAAATATTGCATTTCAAGGATTTAATCCAAAGGAAACACATAGAAATGTGCAAAAATATTTAGATACAAGAATGTATTCCTTGCATTGTCTGCAACAGCAAAAATCTAGAGATGGTCCATATGATTAAATAAATTAAGGTACATTTGTAGGCCATTATTATGCAGCCATTAGAAGTTAGGCTGTAGAAGAATAGTTAATCCTATCAGAAAATGTTAATGAGATTGTTAAATAAAAACAAACTATCAAATAGTATGCATAGTGTGATACTGATTTTGTAAACATATATATGTGTATATATAAATATACACACACATTTTATTTATTTTTCTTTCTTCCTTTTTTGTTTTAGTTAGCTCTATGCCCAACATGGAGCTTGAACTCAGGACCCCAAGTTCAGGAGTCGCATGTGCTACTGACTGAGCCAGCCGGGCACCCCTATAAACCATACATTTTAAAAAGAATGAAAAGGGGCACCTGGGTGGCTGAGTTGGTTAAGCATCCAACTTTGACTCAGGTGAATATCTCGTGGTTCATGAGTTTGAACCCCACATTGGGCTCTGTGCTGACAGCTCAGAGCCTGGAGCCTGCTTCAGATTCTGTGACACCCTCTCTCCCTGCACCTCCTCTGTTCACACTTTGTCTCTCAAAAAATAAACGTTAAAAAAAAATAAAAAGATTGAAAAGATAATAAAAAATGTTACGAATGATTATTTCTGGGTGGTGGTAGTGAAGGATTACAGATCTTTTTTGTTGTCTTTATATTTTTCTGTATTTTCCATAATAAACAGATGTGATTTAGGTAATCAAAGGAAATAATAAATAGGGGCGCCTGAGTGGCTCAGTCAGTTAAACATCCAACTCTTGATTTCGGCTCAGGTCATGACTCACATTGGTGAGTTTGAGCCCCACCTTGGGTTCTGTGTTGACTGTGTGGAACATACTTGGGATGCTCTGTCTTCCTCCCTCTCTGCCCCTCCCCTGCTCATGCTCTCTCTCTCTCAGAAATAAATGAACACTAAAAAAAAAAAGAAAGAAAGAAATAATAAATGTTACAGCTATATGTCACAGACTATCCTATTTAGGGGAAGAATGAATCTGTTGATTTGTCTATTTGGTAGAGTCATGCAAACAGCTCTTCAATCACCTTGGGGGAAAACCCGTAGTGGTTAGATAAGAAGAAAACGTTGCACTTCATTCATCGGACTGTCTGTTCTCGTTTGTTCTTTGAAGAATACTTAATGAGATGCCATGATGTGCAGGGATCGGACTGAAGGGACTACTAGTAGCTTTTCAGATTTGTAGCCTACTCTCTGTGGCAGGGTGGTTTCAAGTAGTGGTTCTCAGACTTCGCAGAACATTAGAGTCACTGGGGAGCCTCCAGATATCTTGATGATCTGTCTGTAACCCAGACCAATGAAACCAGAAACCGTGGGGAAGGGACCCAGGCATCCACATTTTAAAGCTGCCCAGGTGATTCTAGAACGTGGTCATGTTCACGGACTACTGGTTTAAAGAGTGTTTATTAGGTTTTTGAGGTCACAGGGCAAAAGGTTAGCTTCTCCTAAAGAAAAATATGCCCGAGCTCTGTGCCCCGAAGCCTGGATCCTGCTTTGGATTCCGTGTCTCCCTCTCTCTCTGCCCCTCCCCAACTCACTCTGTCTCTCTCAAAAATAAGTACACATTAAAAAAATTAGAACAACAACAACAAAATGCCCCATTTCCAGGCATCCTGTATATATAATAAGGTTAAATTTAAAATGTAGATGGTTCTCCTGAACCCATCAATAGCCACTGTGTAATATAAAGCACCTATTATAATTAGGAGAGAGTACAAGCTCTAGGGAATCCTCATTTCATTTCATTTCATTTCATTTCATTTCATTTCATTTCATTTCATGGTGTCTCAAAGTTCTTCCCTTAGATCAAGCTTTCTCAGCTCTGGGCAGGGCGGTGGGGGGTGGGCACAGATGAGCTTCAGAAGGGCTTTCAATCCACGAAACAGCCCGCAGATTGTGAGTTTACGCTTATGAGCATTTTTATGAACAAAGGCCTATACCTTTATCTGATTCTCCAAGGGATTAATGTGCCAGAGATGTTAACAAACAGCAAAATGGACTCTAATGTTTGTCTTTAATGAGCAGGGAGGAGGCCTCAAAGTTTGACCGATGAAGAGAGCAGTACAGGAAAAGGTCATTAGCTCTTAAATAACTGCCCTTCTTGTTGGAATAATGGGTCCCTCTTGCAGGAGGTGGGAATTTATTTGCCCAATTAAGACAGCTGAAATTCACTTTAGGAAAGGCAGGGTAGCAGAGCCATGAGCATATTTCAGAACAGAAGGTGAAGGTTCTGGTCTCTTCCAATTAACTAGCTTGTGATCATTTGACTTTGTAAGTTACTCAGTCTCCTCATCTCTAAAATGCAGACAGAAGTAGCAGCTCCCCCTCCCCGCCTTCCTCCGAGGTTTACATGAGGTCAGGATGAAATCGAACGCGATAAGCGTCACTTAAAAGATCCGAGTGGCTGGCCAGAGAGTTCACTTAAGCTTCTGCTGGACTCCACTCACTTATATGAGGATTAGTGACATGGGGGCAGGCTGGGCTGTAGGAAGACAACTCACCCCAGGTGTTGCCTTACCTGATCTGCCTGGTGGGTCCCTCACTGGAGGAGGGGGTCTCTCATTGGGCGGGGGAGGAAGAGGGCCCGAACGTCCTGGTGAAGGTAAGGGGGGTGCAGACGAAGAAGTAAGGGACAGATTCCGCTGTGGGAGTCTTGGGGTTTCATCACTGCCACTGGAACCCGGAGGCAGGGGAGGAGGGCCGGGTCTGCTTGGTGGCGGCGGTGGCGGTGGGGCCTGTGAGGAGGAGGAAGGCCTCGGGGTAGAAGGCACTGGGGGCTTGCTGTTCTGAGGGGGAGGGGGTGGGACTGCCTCCCTATGGACGGAGGGCCTGTTGCCCACTGGAGGAGGCGGAGGAGGGGGTTTGTCATCCAAGGCCCTGCTGGGGGTAGGGGGCAGGGGAGGCCTGTTGGAGAAGGGTGAGGAGGAGCCTGAGGGTGTCTGGCGTATGGAGCCTCCTCCAAAAGCAGCACCTCGGTTTCCAGGGAAAGGGGGAGGAGTTGGCCCAGGGCTGGGCTGCCTGGGGGCCCCAGGCACTGGTGGGGACCCTCGGTTGTGCAGACTTGATTGAATGGGTCTTGGCGTATTAGGTACTGGAGGGGGAATGCTTTCAGGCTTTGCGCCCACGTCGGGCCTTGGGGGAGGCATTCGGTTCCTCTGAGGCTCTGGGGGACCACTTCTGTGGCCTGGGGAAGGCACAGGAAATCTCCCTGGGCCACTTGGGGGTGAGAAAGGTTTGGCAGATGTGGATCTTCCTCCCGGTGGCAAAACTGGGAGTCGGCTTCCTCCAGAATCTAAAGAACAGGAAAAAAAAAAAATCCAGTTAGGAAATTAGGACACCTCCCCTTAAAGAAAATCAGAGAACTAGAGTGTATTCTCAGCTACTGGAAGTCCTTTCCTAGATGCCATAAAGTACAGGTAACTATCATTTATATAAATCAGATTCTGTGTGGTCCTTCCTGGAGTCAGAAAGACGGATCCCAGGTCCCTGTGTACCTGCTACTTCCAGGTTCTACAACCTGGCAGCTTTCAAAAGGATTTTGGAGAGCTCTCTTGGCATTATGTGTGTACAAGAACCAGGAGAAAGTTGGGAAGGGTTCCAGAGAGAGAGCCCTATTCATTATCAGAAGATGCTGCAGGTACATGGGATTTCTGCTAATGATTTTCTTTCTCTCCATCCCCACCCCTGTCCTCCTGTGCCTGCACCTCTCCGCTTTGAAAAAATAACTTAGCCATGTTGGGTGAAAAATCAGTTTTCCCAATGTATAAATCTCCATATGGGTGGGCTTACCTAGTCCCTTTGAACAGAATTCCCAAGAGAAAGTGTAAAAATGTAATGGAAGAATTAGAACGAAAATAAGAAAGAACTAACACAAGAAAAAGAAACTGTCAAAGTTTAATTGAAAGACTCAACACCAGGGGTTGGTCTTGATCTGCAAAGGAGGAGGAAACTACACAAGTGTTTTTCCTTACTGAGTCAACTTCCATTTCAGCAGTGGCAGGTCAGAACAACTCTATTATATCATTAATATTAAACTTCTTCGGTTCAACAAAAGGGGCCAAAGTTATGGAAAAAATTCAAACTACCACCCCAGAATTTCTTGGAACCCAAGGTAATTCTCAAAAAATGATTAGTCTAAAAACTTCCACCATCTCACCCATAAGCTTATTAAGGTACTAAATATTTATTGAGGACCTGCTGTATATCAGCCATTATTCTACATGCTAAAAGACAGAGGAGTAAACAAAATAGAAAAGATCCTGCTGTCCTGTGGTTTACATTCTTGTGGGGGGAGATACATAATAAGCCGGCAAACATAGAAATATTCTCAGATAGTTGTAAGTATTAAAAAGAAACTAAAATAGGTTGATGAGATGGAGAGGCCAGGATAGATGGGGTGGCTGAGTGGGGATGGCTTTTCGGACAATGTCACATTTGAGCTGAGGCCAGTCATAGAAAGGTGAGGAAGAGGTGCATTAGGCAGAGGACCAGCAGGTGCAAAGGCCCTGGGGCGGGAATGAGCTTCAAGGTGAAAAACTGAGGCCTATGTGCCTGCGGCACAGTGAACATGGAGAACCTAGCATATGGACCCTGAGTGGCCAGCAGGGGTCAGGTCATAAGGCACTTTGAAAACCAGAGGAGTTCAGGTTTTATCCAAGGCACAGTAAGAAACATTTGGATGGATTTATACAGTGGAGTAACATGAACTCTAGACAGAATTTTTAATTTCAACTTTGGTACTAGAAAAAAGGTGTATTTTCCTTGACTGTGTGCTATAATTCTGTGTCACCAGCTTGTGATAAATTCTGTTGGAATTCCAAGTTCAGATTAAAGCTGCAGTTATTAGGCATGTATACATCACACAGCTAGTATTCCTTATGTGGATGGTATACTATGATGATGTATACATCTGGTATACCATTTTGAGCACGAACTTAAATTCCATCTTCATTTTATTATTAAATTTTATTTATTATTTTTGAGAGAGAGAGAGAGAAAGCACGTGAGCAGGGAAGGGGCAGAGAGGATGGGGGCAGGCAGAGAATCCAAAGTGGGCTCTGTGCTGACAACAGATAGCCCAGTGTGGGGCTTGAACTCATGAACAGTGAGACCATGACCAGGGCCGAAGTCAGACACTTAACCAACTGAGCCACCCAGGCACCCCTTCATTTTCTTATTTTATTTGCAGTTATCTTTTGCCTTAATTTCTTCACCTACTTCATTCAGTACTTTGTTAAAGTACTGAATGTCTGCATTTGTCAGCTGCCTCCTTTTTGAAGTGGGTTTTAAATAAGTAAATTTAAAGGTAAATGCAGGTCTGGCAAGATAGAATCTCTCATGTTATCAAGCCTGGTTTTCGATATTGACCATTCAACTACTAACTAGTCAGAAAACCCTGAGGATTCAGTGGCTTTATCTTCATATGACTGTGAGAATTTCATACTTTCCCAGCAGACATTAAACGATCACAGAATTAGAAAGAAAAGTCTTCCAGCATAATAAACATTAATACAGAAAGTTTTATGGTAAAACGTATCAAGCCTCATGCACTTTGCAGGGTTTTTTATTTGGTCATGACCAGATTTTTCAATTTTTCTCTCTGCCGTCAGGTTCAAAGACAGTCCTGTAGGACTCATTTCCCTGTGTCCCTGCAGAGAATATTTAGAATCACTGGCCCTCAAATGCCAGATGTCTGTCATGCAAAACACCTTTTCAGATTTAGTGCAATACGTAATTATATTGCATAGAACATGCTCCATAGTGTGTTTGAAAAGTGGCCCACAAGTATTTACTATACTAGACAGCTGGGTCAGGCTACCTCACAAAGAAAGGTGAATTTGCCAGGTCACCAGGCAGACTTTCCAGGGACGGCAAGTTCCATTTGCTCCTTCTTTTTCTTCCCACTCTAGCTCACCCTTTAGAAAAGTACAAAAAAGTACAAGTTACCCCAAGGACACTGGGCAAATACTTGACAGCTCAATGGAGCTGTCTGATTTTGATTAAAAAAAAAAAAAAAAAAGATGCTACATAGAGTCTTTTTTATAAAATAGTGTTAACATTTCAAGCCACCTAAAATGTTTGAAAGGGCACAGTGCCTGAGAAGGGGTGCCAAGCCTTCCAACCACCAAACTCTGCCTCATCTTGTTACTAAGTGAGAAAGAAACTGTCCTTACCACTCTCCCTGTTGGCTGTGGATCTCAGCTTCGGCATCCCAGCCTGGAACAGTCCTCCCAAACCAGGCGGTCCACCCCCTCCGAAACTGCCACCGCCACCCGCCACCTCCGCCACCACCAAAGCCACCACTGCCACCAGCACCAGCGCCTTTGGGCTCTGCGGAAGGAAGAAAACACAGTCTCTTCACCATGTACGAAAACATCACTGGAGTCCTTCACAGCCTGAGCCCAAGTAAACAATAAACAATGAGGACCAAACTGGGAGCCAGCTCAAACTGGGCCTGTGGGGGCCTACTGGGATTTCATTAAAATGCAGGATTTTAAGGACTCACCCTACCCCTGGTCAGAAAAGGGTGGGGTTTCTGTTCACTCCAGGGCAGTCACAGGCTCCCCGGCCGAAGAATCAGTAATAGCTGATGACTTACCCCCACACCCCACCTTGGCGAGCTGCTACAGAGTTAACATCTGTATCTTAAGATTTGGTAAATAAAAGAATCTTCAAAGAAAGTCCAAAGGGGGAGGGGAGAGATACAATGAGAGGTGAGAAGAAAGGAAACTGTAAAAATAGAAGGAAATAAAATATCTCATAATTTTACTCCCTGGAAATGGAGGTTATTTTGTATTTTTTCTTGTTAGTACTTATTTCTAAGTACTTGTTAAGAAATTAAAAAGTTAAGTATTTTTCTTGTGAGTACTTCTTGTTAGCTACTTACTAGTGCGCTTGTTAGGACGTATTCTTTCCTGTTAGTACTCTTCTATTTTATGGATTTTTTTCTTAAAATTAGGACCAGATTCACTAAAAAGCTTTTAGCCCACTCTTTTCACTTAACACTTTTTTGTTAGCATTTCCCGTGTCATTAAGTTATCTTTGAAAACATGAGTTTAAGGGACTGCGTTGCGTTTTAGAACATGAATATATTGTAGTTTATTTGACCATCTACTTATTTGATGGCCTTATGGGTTGATTTCAAATTTTTAATATCATAAAGCCCAACAGGAGGCTTAAACATTAAAAAAAAACAATCCCTGCAATTTAAGATGGTACAAAGATTTTGTTTTATTTTACATTTATGTCCCTAAAACTGTGGAAGATTCTGAAATGGGCAAACAAACAACAGCAACAACAACAAAGAAAAAGAAAAAGATTACTAAGTATCCTGTCTAGACTTTTGGGTTATTTTCCAGGTCTTTCAGCTATTTTACAACTCTTTAAATTGTAGAAAACTGATAATAATTGTCCATAGAAACATAAATTAGTTGTATTCAGTGGCATGAAATTGATTACTGATGGATTTTGCACCTATTTGTAAATTTCCCCTCTGATCTGCCTAATGAGTGTGGTACTTTGAATTCTCCTTTGAACTGGTAACATTATACTGCTTCCCTCATTAATTAATGAGTTAAATGAAATATCTGACTTATGTTCTTTAAAAAAAAATTTTAATGTCTATTTATTTATTTTTTTTTTTTGAGAGAGAGAATGTGAGTAGGGGAGGGGCACTGAGAGAGAGGGAGACACAGAGTCTGAGGCAGGTTCCAGGCTCCAAGCTGTCAGCAAAGAGCCTGATGCCGGGCTCGAACTCACAGGCCCTGAGATCATGACCTGAGCCTAAGTCAGCCACTTAACTGACTGAGCCACCCAGGTGCCCCTGACTTATGTTCTTTTTATATCTGTATGAGAGCCATGATTATACTCTCTTTTTAAAAAAGGATCTCATGACAAAATACTTATGTATGTATGTCTGTATTTATGAGGTTAAACATTGTTGAAAGTTCTATCCCTGGAAAACTTTCTAGAGTAGTATATGAAATCTACAAATTAGTAGGGGAGAATTGATACTTGTATGATATTTAGACCACCTGGAAATATGGTAGATTCTCCCATGGATTCTGGTTTACTCAGTGAAGATATGTAATTTTCATGATATGGGTCACATATCTTCTTGTTAGGGTTCCTTTGATACATTTTTGTTTGTTGAAATTGTTTCCCCTTTTGTAATTGGTTATCACTGGCATCAGAAAATTTCATTTGACATCTAAGAAACCATTTTGCTATATTTTCTAAATTAAAATTTATAAAACATTTATTGGATTTTTTAGTAGTTTAGACATATGGTCTGCAAATAATAAAGGTTTTGCCTCCTCTTTTCTAATAGCGGTGTATCTTATCTTAGTTCTAGTTTATGTAAGTAATAACTCTGATGACTGGACTTCCATGCAATATAAATTATTAATACTGTTAAACTAAAGACAACCACAGTTTGATTTTAATGAGCACACCTTTAATGTTTCAAAGTTACATTCTAACTATTGGTTTGAAATAGGTTTTTTTCCCTTCTAAGTATTCACAGTCAGCAAGGATTCTCTATTTTAGGTTTTTAAGACTTTCTTGGGGGTGCCTGGGTGGCTCAGGTCATGATCTCACAATTCATTGGTTCAAGCCCCATGTTGGGCTCCACGCTGACAGCACAGAGCCTGCTTGGGATTCTCTTTCTGCCCTGTCCCTACCCCTCAAATAAATAAACTTAAAAACAAAAAATGATTTTCTTATGGCATGGAATTTTATCAAATGCCTATTCATGATCTGATATGGATTTGATATGATGGCTTAATAGACTTTCTAATGTTAAAAATGAGATAAACCCTGGTCTCGGTGAATTATTCTTTTAATATACTATTGAATTAGATGTTTTTGGTTTTAATTAGTATCTTCTCATCTATGATCATAAGTCCATAATAGGGTTTCTTAACCTTGAAACCACTGACACTTTAGGTCAGATAATTTTTTTTAAATGTTTGTTTATTTTGAGAGAGCAGAGAAGGGGCAGAGAGAGAGGGAGAGAGAATCCCAAGCAGGCTCTCTGATGTCAGTGCAGAGCCTGATGTAGGGCTTGACTTAAGACAAAATCAAGAGTTGGACACTTAACCAACTGAGCCACCCAGGAACCCCTCAGATAATTCTTTGTGGTGGGTGGCTATGTTGTTCTCTATAGAATGTTTACAGCATCCATAGCCTCTACCCACTAGATGTCAGTAGGAACCCCTCATTCACCAAGTTGTGACAACTAAAAATGCCGCCAAACATTGCACATGCCCCCTGGGACACTGATACATAGCTTTCTTTTTGTGTTTGCGTTGCCTTGGTCAAGTCTGAGGTTAGGATCATGCTAGTCTCATTAAGTCTATCAGATAGCTCTCCATCTCTTTCTATGTTTGGGAATAATTTGTATAGCACTTGAATGAGCTGTTTCTTAAAATCTGGAAGAATTTAATGATAAAACTGTCTGGCTCTAAACCTTTTGAGAGAGAAAGTAGCCTGATAAAGTTTTCAACTTTTCTCTTGCTCAATGAAGCTTCATGAGTGAATTTTGGTAAATTTTAATTTCTTTAAGATTTTAACATGTTTTAGCATATAAATTCATCATAGCATCCTTAATTTTAGTAAACCTGCTTGAATCTCTTACTAATCTACATTCTGAGTCCTAAACTTTATTCATTTGTGTTTTCCTTTTTTCTCGATTAGATTGATCATAAGTCTGTGTAGCTCTGTATATTTTCTAGATGTAGAGCTTTCTGGGCTACCTATGGGAGCTCTGCTGATAGAAGAAATAGTCTGATAGTGAACTGATTACTTCACCTAACAAATAAAATTACAATAATAATTTCTAGAAGTGTATGCAAAATTGTTTCCATATAAAAGTACACATTTTAATTAATTTTAATTATTACCAATAATAACATCATTTAAATATTATTCATTAATTAATGACACATTTTAGAATATTGCATTTACATAGGATGCCTTTACATGGCACTCAAAGAGACTGATGATCACTATCAGACATCATACATCAGTCTTCTTAACCAGAAACATTTGTGCACCTTCCAGATAGAGAAGCTGAAGTAGTTAAGGATAACTAATTGGCTCCAGGTTACTTCATTAGTAATCACACTGCAGAATAAGGCTGAATTAAGTTATAGGATGTATGGGGCACTTGGGTGGCTCAGTCAGTTAAGTGTCCAGCTCTTGATTTCAGCTCAGGTCATGATTTCATGGTTCGTGAGATTGAGCCCCACATTGGACTCTGTATTGACAGCATGGAGACTGCTTGGGATTCTCTCTCCCTCTCTCTCTGCCCCTCCCCTGCTTCATGCGTGCATGCTCTCTCTCTCTCAAAATAAAAATAAGTAAACTTAAAAAAAAAGAGTTATATACAACCATGGTCCACATTTTGACATAGGACCCAGGGAAATTTCTGTTGGAAACAAATAAAAAACTATACATGGATTTTGCCACTTGCAAAGAGCCTGTGGAACAATATAGGAGACCATTAAGTGCATGGACAACAAGGGCATGCATTGGGTTGCATCATGTGTCCACCTAGCAAAGTGCATTCATAAACATCATTGAGCAGCTGGAAAGGAGAAGAACTAATATTTATTTCCATTTAATGGGAGGAGAAGAGGACCTTGAAGAACACAATTAGTTTCCAATAGTGGATTCAGGAATAGGCACTAGACTGTGCAGTCTTCTTCAACATCAGTGGGGAATTCACATCTACCTCTCTCGAGCCCTAGGCCCCTTCCCAGAGTGGAGAGAACAGCTGAACTCTGTCCCAGAGGTTGGCAGTTTGTGGAGCTCCTCTGGCCCCACAAACAGGCACCATGACTCACACAGCTTTGGACCAATGCTTCCCAGAGATGAGTGGTGCCGGGCTCCCCTCAAGGAGAATCTCGTGGTACCAATGAAGAGGACTAAGGGGTTATAAAATACCATATCAGTTTTGTGGGCATTTTGACTAAGAGGTAACTGTGTCAAGTCAAGGGTAAAATACCCCATAGTGGCTTTTGGAGATTGGTGTTCTCTCCTCTGTGACACAGAGCCTGGTAACAGAGCAACATGTAAAAGCCTTGTCTTGGCCTTCCTCTTTTCCATTTTCTCCACACCCATGTTCTCGCCTTCTTTCTTCTCTACCCATTAGGCGCTTTTCCTAGAACTTCCTCCTAAACACTTCTGATCCTCTACTTGGCTAAAATCCTGTATCACTTTCCAGTGTCTACAAGGCTCCCTCTGGTGATTTTGGAAAGTCAGTCTATTTCCTATGGAGTCCAAACGGGATGTGTGTGTAGGATGTATTTTGGGGACATCTAGCTGGCAGTGGAGAGGTCTAGGAACATGAGGAGACAGTCTCGAGGCCTGGTTATTAACTACCAGTGGATTCTAGTCATGGGTACATTTTCATTCTGTTGTAAATGTTAACAGGAGCCCTGTTTGTTTATACATACCCTGCTTTGTTCTAGAAAGTATCTCAGACTTATGATGGATAGATAAGCAAAGTTGTGATCTCATTTCCTCTCTCTCTCCCAGCTCCTGAAAATCGCATCTTACACTTGAATGACACATTCCAAACCACAAAACACTTTTGCATGGTCTTGTTTGATGCTTACGGCACGCCCGCGAGAGCAGCAGAACACATATTATCTCCACTTTACAACTGAAGACAGTAAGGCTCGGAGATGGTAAGGGGTGGATGTGCCAGAACCCAAACCTACGTCCTCCGATTCTAGGGCTCTTTCCATATTGCACGCTGCCTTTTGATCTGCGGTGCAAACAGTAACGGGTTAACTTCCAGAAAGTGTTGTGAATAATTCAGAGAATCGCTGCTGTGTGTGCCTTGGACAAAGAGTTATTATACTGGCTTCCTGCAGCATTAGAGGGAACCCAAGCCGGAGCTGTGGCTACACTGAGTGATACAAGTCCCTTATTTTGCTAGCTTTGCAGCTGTTGTTAACCAAAAAAAAAAAAAAAATCTTTCTGGAAGGGTAGGGTTGGGTTGATGGTTAGGCCATAAATCATGTATCTCCATGGAAAACAGCTTTTTTCACTTACTGTCCAATATCGGTGCACTTCTGTCATTGGTGACAGTCTTCTTCAGTTTCTTCCCTTTGCTGATGTCAGACAGAAGGGCATTTCTCCCAGCCTGTTCGGACTTATTCAAGGTAGGCTTTTCTGTATTGGCCTAAAAGGAGAGCACGCACACTTGTATTCATCTCTTGAATTAAAAATCATGTACCACAACACTCAGTGGGGACAGCTAGAGTATTGGAAGCTTGTTATTGAGGTTCTTGGCAATAGGCTGTAAATTCTCCACAAGTTTTAGATCCGATGTCATTCTTTTTAAGACCCAGACATTTGGGAACAGATGCAGCAATAAATTACACTCATTTTTAATGCAGGAAGAGTCAGTCCCTGATAAAAGTCTCTAAAAATTCAGACCACAGTCTGGCCGTAACCAACGGAGCCAGGGATGGATGCGAAGAGACGAGAAGGGAATTTTAAGTCTAAGAGGATTCTGCTGGATACTACGAAGCTTCACCCTCCAGAACGTGCCCTGAAGATCAGCTTCTCCTTCACATCTTTTAGAGCTAACCTGATGCAAGGGGCAAATGGTCTGTAGCACAAAGGGTCAGCTCTTTGTTCTTTAAATCCACCAAAGTTTTAGAAAACAATTCCCTCTCTCTACATTGCCGAAGACTTTTTTTTTTCTTTTTAATTTAAGCCAGACCTGAGGTGTATTTTACGTGTAGTAAAATCACTCTTTTAGTGTAGAGTTCCACCAGTTTGACAACCATACACAGTCATGTAACCATCACCACAATGAAGATATAGAACATGCCCATAATCCCAAAAAGTTCCCAGAAGTCCCTTGCTGGAGGTGTTTCTAATGTTCAATCCCTTTGACAGCTTGGCTCACAGAGATTGCAGGGTAGACAAAGGTGGTGGTTTAAAACGTTTAGGTATTTTCTCCCTTTTCCAGAATTCCTAGGAAAGATCCTCGCTGTGAAATTGAGATCTCACTTTCTCAGGGTTATTTGATGGAGTGGGGACATGAGGAGCCCAGCACACAGGACTTGGAAGTAGGCATGTGCCTGTGTCTGCCACATGTAGAAACTGGCTTGGTCTGGCCTGGCCCCAGGGACACTTGGCTTCCCCAAACCCAAAGGTCCTTCCAGCAGACCTGAGAGACCTTCTAGGTTGGCCCCGGCCCTTCTTGAAGGATCTGACTCCAGAGGAGCCAGCGAGGGGCACAAGAGGTAAAGCTGGGGCATTTTAGCTGGAGCCCTCACCCAGCGATTTAGTATCAGAGTCGGAGGCAGAGGGAAAGCTAAGGAAAACCCGGAAGCAGGCTACATGGAATCTCTGTGTTAAGCTGGAAGGGTCTTGAAATAATTACAGAGTATTATTTGCTCATAATAACAGCAGTTATCATTTATATAGTTTTTCCCCCGGGCCAGGCACTGCTTTTAGAACTTTTATGTGTATTAATTCATTTGGTCCTCATCAACCCTGTGAGTCATTATTTCCATTTTACGGACAAGGAAATAGAGGCACAGGGAAGTGGAATCATTTGCCCCAGTCACCCAGCTAGTCAGAGGGGGAGGAGGTAGGATTCAAACCCTGGCTGTCTGACCCCACAGCCTTCCCTGTAACTTGGCAGAAGGGTAAATGTGGGATCAACAAATGCCCCTTTGCCCAAATTGGGGAGATGCTGTTAAAAGGCACAAAATCAAACTACAAGATGAATATATCCTGGAGATCTACTGTACGGCACAGTGATTACAGTTAACAATACTGTATTATAAGCTTCAAAGTTGCTAAGAGACTAGGTCTTAAATGTTTTCACCAGAAAAAAAGGAATGATAATTATGTGATGTGAAAGACAGGCCAGCTAAAGCTAAGGTTGCAATTACACCGCAATACATAACTGTAGCAAATCAACCCCTTGTATGACTTAAACGTACACAACGTTCCTCGCCAGTTACAAATCTCAGTTAAAAAAATAACAAAGTACCCCTTCCCCACCTGCCTCCAACACACCCCTGAAGCAAGCCTGTTAACAGCAGCTTCTCAGTGCTCCTTTCCAGATGTGCTTTTTATGTGTACAGTTCACTTTTGCTAATGGAGTCACCTTCCATTCCTCTGAAACTGTTTTTTTCAACTCAACACCACATCTTGGAAAGAACTTTTATTTATTTATTTATTAAAAACATTTTTTTTAATGTTTATTTGTTTTAGATAGAGAACATGAGCAGGGGAGGGACAGAGAGACAGAGGGAGACACAGAATCTGAAGCAGGCTCCAGGCTTTGAGCTGTCAGCACAGAGCCTGATGTGGAGCTCAAACCCACAAACTGTGTGATCATGACCTGAGCTGAAGTCGGACGCTTATTAACCAACTGAGCCATCCAGGTTCCCCTTAGAAAAAACTTTTAAAATTCCCTGTCTTCATTTTAAGGATGAAAAAAACAAAACAAAACAAAAAACAATCTGAGGCCCAGAGAGGTTAAGCACTGGCTCTCTTACCACCTTGGGGTCAGCAATTTTCACCGGCCTCCTGTTATGCCTCCGAATTTATCTTGGTGCCCAACCTCCTTGGGTGCTACTTCTGCATTCAAGAACCCTTAACTGAACTGTCCCACTAGACAGTGCCCTAGGATGGCCACTAACCCCCCTTTCCCTTTGCTCATCTCTATATCCGATTTATTTAGGATCTTGCTTTCAGTCACAGAATAATGGGTGGAAATGAGTTAATAGGATACATTTCAGTCACTCTGGTACAACTTGTATAACTTGTGTATCTTCTCAGCTACCTGTATTATTTATTTAGTATTTTTCATTAAGTCAGTCCACTATACTATTATACTATTTTTCAGGTGAATATTTTCTTTTAAATTAACTCACTATTAAACCCTCAGTTTGATGTGCTAGTTATAATTTTTAGAACATGCATTAAAATCATTACATGAGCATTAAAATTAAAAAAAAAATAATTAATCCATGTACTTACCCAGCTAGTGGTATAAAACCACTCTTTGGGGGAAATACAGATAAACAAGCCTGCTATGTTAGCCAGATCAGAACTTTTCAAACTTCTCTGACTGAGGGACCAATTAAAAAAAATTTTTTTTTTTCCAATGCATCTTGGACTGAAACTTTTGTAACAATTAATTTGTAGAAACATGAATTAGTTAAAACAAGAGACACACAACAGACACAATACTATTGTCAAATTGCTGTGTATCTTCATGCTTACTCTCAATTTCTGTAACTATCTCCTTGGAGACCCTAACCAGCAGTCAGAGGACCACACTGAGTAGCAACAAGCCAACTAATTGTTCTTCCGACTAGGTTCCAGCTTCAGATGGACTCTGTAAATGTGTCCTGTGGAAGCCTGGGCAAGAGACTTTTCCTCCCCAAGCCTCAGTTTCCCCAAATGAGAAATGAAGGACCCATCTCTGTGAGGCTCCTTAGTGGGGAGGAAGCCTCGCAAGCTGAAGGAGTTAATGGGGCGATGGGGTGTGTCTGTGAACCTTTCTGTATCACCACGTGGAGGGCTGCCGGTTTCCTGTAAGAGGGTGCACTAATTTCTGAGGACAGGTCTATCAAGAGATGAGGAGGAGCCCAGTGAAGATATTCCATTGGAAAGTGGACATTTAAATGCAAGGACAGTTTTAAAGCAGGATATGAGTATGGGGGAAGTGGGGATAGGGGGTGGTGGATGATATCTGCTAAAAACACAGGTGGGAATAAAAGGGAAAAGGCAGAGAAAAAGAAAAGGGTGAGTCTGCAGGAAGCTTTAACAGATGCATTTCATACAGAGACCTGGGTTTCTGGACTGTCCTTTCCAGAAGTTAAAGGCTAGAAGTCGAGTCCATTTGAATGGAAACCGTGCACACCCGGCAGAACCCCTGTGAACACGTCTCGGGCTGGTGTGTGGGAAGGAAACCCAGTGAATGCACATCCCACACGTGTACTTGGCATTGCCTGGGACCTTTAACAACCAACCTTTTGGGATCTCAGGGTCTGGCTCACCCTGCACTGGGAAAACCTGCCGCACAGCACTTACCCAGAATGTGAATACACTGAAAACAAATACATGCGTGGCAGGGTTGCCTTAATCTGGTCTGCTCTGCGCACCAGTGACGGATGGTGAGGAGCTACTCACCAGAGCAAACGTCGGTGGGGGTGGGGGCGCCGGAGGGGGAGGGACGGGCATCTCGGACAGTTACACTTTCAACAGCCTTGCCGATGAATCTGTAAAAACAAAACAAACAGGAACAAAATATGGTCACATATTAGCCTTTTTATTTACTTTTATTATTATTATTTTTTTTTATTTTAGAGAGATAGCAAGCAGGAGAGAGGGGCAGAAGGAGAATTAAAACAAAAAATTTTTTTTTATGTTTATTCATTTTTGAGAAAGAGAGAGACAGATTGTGAGTGGGAGAGGGGCAGAGAGAGAGGGAGACACAGAATCCGAAGCAGGCTCCGGGGCTCTGGGCTGTCAGCACAGAGCCCACCCGAGGCAGGGCTTGAATTCACGGACCGTGAGATCATGACCTGAGCCAAAGTCAGACACTTCATCGACAGAGCCACCCAAGCACCCCAAGAATTTTTTTAGATTTGAGTTATTTATTTATTTATTTATTTAGTTTTGAGAGAGCACGGGGTGGGGGGGTTGGCAGAGAGAAGGGGACAGAGGATTCGAAGAGGGTTCTTTGCTGACAGCACTGAGCCCAATGCAGGGCTCGAACTCACAAACCGTTAGATCATGACCTGAGCTATAGTCATCTGTTCAACTGACTGAGCCATCCAGGTGCCCGAGAGAGAGAGAGAGAGAGAGAGAGAGAGAGAGAGAGAGAGAGAGAGAGAGAGAGAGAATTTTAAGCAGGATGCATACTCAGTGCAGAGCTTGACACGGGACTTGATCCCAGGACACTGGGATCATGACCTGAGCTGAAATCAAGAGTCAGAAGCTCAACCGACTGAGCCACCCAGGCCCCTAGACTTTTTAGTAACACTCTGTCCTAATCTTCCTTCCCTCCTTCCCACCACCAAAGTGACAGCTATTCACATAGGCCAAGTTTTATAAGGGATGGGAATTACCTTTACAACATTGCTAAGATGTTACCCTTCTGGAAGGATCCTAGCAGAGGAGGTTTCTGAGCCAAGATGGGCAAAGACAATGGAAGCAAAACTGGCCCCTCACACTTCTTGATTCTTCCACCCGCCAGAACAGGTCGGGGGAATGACACCTGGAGGGATCTGGGCCTGGGGACTGAGTGAGCTGGAAGGTGGTCTTAAAACTGCTAGAAATGAATCCTGGCAAATCTGATGTTCAAGCGTCTCCTCATCCCCACGCATTTCCATGACGACATCCTATCTTGCTCTCCTGCTCCTGATCACTGCTTGTCTTCTTGCAGATGCCTGGCATTCGCCTGGGTCTGGGCACACACTGTGGAAATGCAAAGACCAATCTTTTTCTGGTTTTGCCTGCAAAGGTCTTACAGTCTTCCAAGAAAGAGGACAGGGATCAAGTAAAGCAGGCAGGGAAGATGGGCGAGGGGGCTGGATTCCTATCTTTGTGCTACCTGGCATTTCCTTACAGGATCTAAGTTTTTAAAAAGAGGGGGAAAAAAGAGACCAGGTCCCAAACTCTGACTCCCAGGCTGTTTACTAGAAATACACCTCACTAGAAAAGCTTTGTGCACAGTGTGATAGCTCTGGGAACAAGAGAAAAGCCAGACTCTGTGATGGTGTGGGAGAGTGCGGGGAAAACCCGGCCAGTGGCAGTGGGAAGGGGGAAGCCTGGCAAACATTAGGAGCTGAAGAAATTACGGGGCAAGGAAGTCTCCCAGGAGCTCCCTAGCCACAAACCCACCTCCCTTCCCCGCCCCCCTTGGAGTCCCATTCCGGAGTCTCATCCAAAGCCCCAGATCCCAAGCACGGGGCCGGCCTCACCCTCTTTCTCGCCCCTAAGTAATCCCAGCTTCTCCCACCCAGTCCTTGCTACTCAAGTGCGGTCCTAGGTCAGCAGCAAGGGCATCATCACCCTGCGCTGTTGGAAATGTCAAATCTCAGTCCCTCTCCCCACCACTGAATTTGTTTCGGCATTTTAGCAAGATGCCAAGGTGATTCATGTGCACTAAAATAGGAGATGCCTGTTGCAGAATCTGAGCCTTAAACCAGTGGGCAGCCTGGGACACTTACCACCTGAACTACATGGAACATGTGTCCTGAATTTCAAACACCAGAATTCTCTTTCTTTTGTTCTCGATGTCTCTCCCTTTTTTAAAATGTTTACTTATTTTGAGAGAGAGCATAAGCATGGGAGGAGCAAAGAGAGAGGAGAGAATCCTAGGCAGGCTCCACACTGTCAGCACAGAGCCCGACATGGGGCTCGAACTCACAAGCTGTGAGATGGTGACCTGAGCCGAGATCAAGAGTAAGGTGTTTAGCTGACAGGGCCACCCAGGCGCTCCTGTTCTCAATGTTTCTTAAGTGAAGAAAACGATTTATTTAGAATTAAAAAAATTAATTCCGTTCAGGCACTAAAGGTTAGTGTGTAAAACTTACACCCTGAAACAAATACTTTCTCTTAAAGTGTCGCTAGATGGCTTGCTTTCTGTGAGCACAAAGGGAATGTAAGAGCTAAAAGGACATGGCTGGACGTATCAGAGGCGCTGGATGGCGGGAATGAAGACAGTTTGGAACAGTTCCATTCCAAGTGGACCACTGAGAAAATGAATTTTTAGAGCCTCCACAGCAGCAACAATAGCTGTCGGTTATTGACCATCAAGTGGATCGAAGGCACTTAGAACATCGCTAACTTGTAACAGTGACATTGCAAACTAGCGTGATTCCGCACACCTTCCAGAGGACACTGAGACTCAGGGAGTCTAAGGAACTCACCAAAAGACAGAAATTCATTCACAACCAATCCTTTCAATCCCTGCTGTTTTTAGATAAGCATTTTTAGGCAGGTAAAGGGCTGACACCTGTAGACTAGGTCAGAATTTGTTTTTCAATAAGAGACGGTCTCAGATTCTTTTAAAATGTGTTCCTTAAATTGGCCTTTTCTGGATGACACCAGCCAGTCACCTGTGGGGCCAAGTGGGCAGCGTAGCCAGCGCTGGGCGCCTGTGCTATGATGCCTGTATTGGGGCAGGAGTCACCTTCTGAGGCCTCAGTGTCACACGTGTCTTAGCTCCAGGAGGAAGGATGGGGATCGGAAATTGGATTCAGGAGCAACTTACTGTGAAAGACACTGCAGCCAAAGCAATGGTGTTAACAGAGCCGGAGAAAGCAGCTTACCAAGGAAGGGGGTGGCCAGGTCCGCCCACAGGGCCCCAAAGATGCTCTCCAGGGAACAGATCATCTGTGTGCTTGGTGGATGAAATGCCCCTCAGGCCTCAAAATCATTGTATCAGACTCCCCCTTCGCCAGCTAACCTGTCATCCCATTATCCTAACACCGAGCAAGGAAGGGCTAGATTCTGGTCAATTACCAGGAACCCTTCTCGTGAGTCAGTCCCCCGTTGCAAAGATCACACTGAACTTCTGTCCGATACCTCTCAGGGGTCAGGCTGTGGTACAGGGACCCTTTCAGGGGACTGCCACCCTGTCAGGCTTCTTTCATCTAGTTGTTTTACAACTTTCTGTTGTTGCTATTATGCTTCTGTCTGTGCACTGACTTATAGATAAACCTGTGGACCACAGAGTCTCAGCCTCCCTGCTCCCCTGTGCTCCCCACCCCGGCCACCCCAGATAAATCTCGGAAAAGGGCTACATTTAGATTCAGATAGGCTGAGCGGTATCCTCAACGTCCCAAAACCTCAAACGAAGCACCATTATGAGGTTTTCTCAGGCTACCTGGCTACTATCGAAATTGGATTCCAAACTTTTCTCCTGTGGCCCAACCCCTATATGTTTTACTAAAAAACAACAAACCATGGGGGTGCCTGGATGGCTCAGTTGGTTAAGCATCAGACTCTTGATTTTGGCTCAGGTCATGATCTCACAGTTCATGGGATCAGGCCCTGCATCGGTCTCTGCACTGACGGCACGGAGCCTGCTTGGGATTCTGGGATTCTCTCTCTCCCTCTCTCTCTGCCCCTCCCCTCCTCAAAATAAATGAACAACAACACCATACAGCATATACATAAATAAACAACATACAAATAAAAACAACAACAAACCTGACCCTATTATTTGGGAAGATCAGGAAAACACAGACTTGGGGACCTTAAAGAAAAGCTTGATAAAGCTCCCTGCCCTCGGATGTCAGGGAGGTTCTTTTTTCCCCCTTTTTGTGAGAGAGAAGAGAATGCCCTTGGAACACTCACCAAAAAATATGGAAACCGTCATAGATCTATAGGGCATTAGTATAGCCAATAACTGGACCCTCAGGCATGAGGATACCTCCCTTTGCTCGGAGTCATTCCTGCCACACTGCGTTTTTGGTTGAGGCCACTGAAGAAACAATCATGGGACCCCCTCTAATGATCTTTGTCCCATGTACCAGAGGCCCTCCTGAATTCTCACCACACAACACCTTTCAGCCAGTCGCTTCATCTCCCGTGAAATTCCCCACTAACCGCTCATCATGTACCTCTTTCTTGCTGCAATATCCTTAGCCATGCCACTCTCCTCTCCCTCTTCAATGATGGAGCCTCTCACAACTGCGTGAGGCTGACACAGCACCTTTTGACTCCCCGTGATAATTTACAGAAAACTCACACCAACGCAGATCTTTCATGGTTTACTGATGGGTCTTATTCAAGGGATGAAAATGGTAAATATGCCAGGCACACTATTACAACCCTTTTTAAAAGAGTTCCTTTACCTTTACCCCAACAGGCTGAATTATAGGCTCTTTATTCAGTCTTGAACCTTAGCCAAAGGCAAACTCAACAAACATCTACACGGACAGTCAGTATGCCTTTGGGGTGGCCCATGACTGGGATGTTATGGAAAGGTTATGGCAAGGTTTCCTTACCTCTAATGGGAACAAAACTAACACTTTTATTAGATGCCATACTTTTGCCAGCTGCCGTAGCTAGTATTAAGATAACTGGGCATTCCAGACTTGACTCCCTGGAGGCTGAAGAAAACCGATGTTTCTGTCAAAAATGCCGGTCTTCAGGGAACAAATAAGCAAACCTCTCATGGTCCAAAAGGATGTTCCTCCAAAAGAAAATCCCCAAAATTGACAAGAGATGCCCAACAATTGGCCCCGGAGAGGAAAACACGATATTGGAAATCTAATAATTGTTGGTTCAGTAAAAAGAGAGAACTCTGGCTTGAACCAAATAACAATGCAGTCCTGCCAAAGAGTCTCAAATTCCCATTACTAACCACTGTACGTGCATGAAATCATTAGCCTGCTGATAAGATGATAGGCTTTATGAAACAATACTGGTGGGGAAATATTAATAAGGCTGCAAAAAGTGCCTACCTTGATTGCCCTCCCTGTGTAAAATACAAGCTTGGGAAATACGTCCATGCTGCTCCTAGGCATTTTAAACTGCCCGATGGACCGTTAGAGGCGTGGCAAGTGGGTTTTATTCAGTTCCTCCCATCTCATGGACAAAAATGTGTTTTAGTCTTGATCTGTGTGTCTTCTCACTGGGCTGGAAGCTTTCCCTGGTAGACAGGTTATGGCCTCTTTTGTGGCTAAAATCCTATTAGAAAAGATTATCCCTACCTGGGGAGCCCCTCTCAAGCTTCACAGTGACCCAGGAACTCACTTCACTCATCGAGTGCTTCAACAGGTCTGTGCTTTGTGCCCGGTTCTGTAGTTCTTCCGTGGTGCCAAACACCGTCAATCCTCAGGGCTAGTCCAACGCACTAACAGCATTAGTAAGACTCGATCGGCAAAATTTGTAGAGACCTTTCAAATAACCTGGCCAAAAGCATTGCTGTTGGTCCTTCTAGATCTCAGATCCAACCTTTTGAGACTCATAAGCTCTCATCCTCTGAGAATGTCACAGGGTGCCTGATGCATCTGGCTCCCATGTCTTTTGACAGCTGATAAAAGGAGATACACTCCAATACTGTAAAGGCTTACTTGCTTCTATTGAAAAGGACCATGTTTTAATAGAACAATGTTTTTTTCACTGCATGCTCCCAGGAGGTGAAGACCTTAAACATCACACCTTACAACCTGGAGATTTCATCTATTAGAAAAGACACCTCCAAAAGTGTCTCCAACCTCACTCGAAGAGCCCCTACTAAGTACTGTTTAACCAACCCTGTGTCACCAAACTTCAAGGAATAGACCCCTAGATTCTCATGTCACATCTAAAGGCACCAAACCCTGACTGGAGCTGCACACCAATTGGTCGGACTAAGATTTTGAGGCATGGAAACTGACAACAGCTTTCTCAAGATGGCTAGACCAGGCCTGTAGGTCCTTTTCTCATTGTTGCTTCTTACTCTGTCTTCTCCCTTTCTTCCTTGGACAGATAATGTTCTTATCTACATTTCCCAATCCATTACAAAAGGGGGAAACTCCTCTGGTTGTTGGATTTGTCACCAGAACCTTCTATCTGCCAGGACAGCGTGACTCCTTAGCTTATCCTGTAGGTAATTTTGCTGGAATCCCAAATGCCACTGCATGCCTAAACTGTTCCTCAGGTCCCTTTCATAAGGTTAGATTATTATATCCATACACCACTGCTCCCTGCCTCAATCTAACCCAATCTTTGGTTGGAGAAATGAGCTCTCTCGTATATATATGTACAGTAAAACCTTCGATTGTGAGTAACTTATTCTGTGAGTGTTCTGCAAGACAAGCAAACATTTCTAAGAAATTTTAACTTGACAAACGAGTGATGTCTTGCAATACGAGTAGTATGTGATGCCGAATGTCACATGATCACAACTGAGCCAATGGTTCTTTTCTCTCTCTCTCTCTCTCTCTCTCTCTCTCTTTCTCTCATTGTGGGATTGTGGGTGGCAGTCTCCCGTGCTCAGACACTTGGTCTCAGGCCGAAATCAGTGATTGGCAGAAATCAGTGATTGGCAGAAATCAGTGATTGGCAGAAATCAGTGATTTTTCAGAATGCTGGAAGGTGCCCACAAATGGCACTCGTGTATTTTTTGTCACCTCAAAGCACCTATGGACAGTCCTTTGCTTTTCCATACAAAAGTAAGCTTAGGAAAGCTTTGCTTCATTCTAGGTCAGGCTGCCTGTAGACACACACCCTTTCCTCTGCTGTCTTATTGCCAGTTACCTTAAATACAGTATGTGACAAGAGTTTGTTAATACGACACTGTAGTTAACATCTGAGGGAGCATCTACAATGGCCCCCATGCAGAAAAAGATTCCATTGAGCCAACAGATAGCAGTGATTCTGTTAGTGATAGTGAAAATCGTCCTACACAATAACCCTCCTCTGGACTCCCTCACACCAGCCAGGAAGGTTTTCAAGGTTAAGTGCAGGTTAATTTGTTTATTTTTATTTATATTTTATATTTTCTTTATCATTTTGTATTATATTACAGTACTGTAATCATTTTTATATGAATATTTTTGGATTGTGAAATGAATCATGTGAGTTTCCATAATTTCTTATGGGGAAATTCGCTTTGATATACAAGTGCTTTGGATTACAAGCATGTTTCCAGAACTAATTATGCTTGCAAACCAAGGTTTTACTATATATATACGTATATATATATATATATATATATATATATATATATATACACGTATATATATATATATCTATATATATCTACACACATATATATGTGTGTGTGTAGATATCTACACACACACACACACATATATATGAGAAAGACACTGTGGACAGCCAGTGTAAGTCAGACCATTTGTAAGCTGGCTGTCATACCCATATGTTTAGGAAGACTTTCAATACATGATAACATGGTATTTGAGTCTTGGTTGCTAATGCCTGCACACTGACGAATGAGTTCATAAATGCTAATCCTTATGAGGGAGCCCTATGTGCAGTCCTGGCTGTATTCACCACTCTCTTTTCTCCTTATAACAAAAGAGCAGCTTCTCAATGGTCCACCTCCCTCAACCTTCATGGCTCATTAAATGAGAACTTCTAGGGGCACCTGGGTGGCTCAGTTGGTTAAGCATCCAACTCTTGGTTTTGGCTTAGGTCAAGATCTCACGGTTTGTGAGTTCAAGCCCTGCATGGGGCTTGATGCTGACAGTGTGGAGCCTGCTGGGGATTCTCTCTCCCCCTCTCTCTCTGTCCCCTCCCCTGTTCACTCTCTTCTGTCTCTCTCTCAAAATAAATAAATAAACTTCAAAAATTTTTTTTTAAAAATGAGAACTTCTAAGAGGCATGTATGACTTGGATTTGTCTCCATAGAGACAGTCTTCACCCTTTGGTCGAGTAAGTGCTAATGAATGCTTGATGAGACATCTCTCCCTAAAGTCAGGAGAGCTGCCAGGTTCCATAGTCAAAGCAGGGTCAGCCCAACAATGATCACGTAAATTGCTGGCTAAGGTAGTTTTGGATAATCACATAGCTTTCGATGACCTACCTGCTGAGCAAGGAGGCATTTGTGTGATAGCAAACACCACCTACCGCACATGGATGAACTCCTCTGGGCAAGTAGAAACCCAGTTGCACAAAATTAGGAAACAAGCACATTGGCTACCATGAGCTTTGTCTAATTCTCCATGTTCCTTTGATTTGTTCAGTTGGCTACCTTCAGGCCCAGGGTCAGCGTGCAGAATCATACAATTTGGAATTGTCACGTTTTTGTGTTTTGTATAATTATTTTTAAGTTTCGTACCTGATGCCTGTCAAAACTTTGTAGTAACGATATGCAAGAAGGTGATGCTAACCCAGTGTTGCAAGATGGTCTCCGATGTGTACAACCTTGACAAGAGACAGGAAATGCCTGTGAGTTCTCCCTCTTAACCTTCCTTGTTACTCAAATGTGGATTTAAATGGTTTCCAACTGCTATGCACTTCCCTTCTGATATGGGACACAACACCCAGGAAAGCTCCTTCCTGGCAGTGAGGGATATGGACGACGCAACTCTTGATCAGCGATACTTTTAAGGAAAGATCTTGATCAAAAGGGGGGAAATGTGGAATCAAATAATGGAAACCTCATTTAAAATGGAGTCAGGGGCACCTGGGTGGCTCAGTCAGTTAAGTGTCTGACTCCATCTCAGCTCAGGTCTTAATCTCAGGGTGGTGAGTTCAAGTCCCATGTTGGGCTCCGCCCTGGGTGTGGAGCCTACTTTAAAAAAACTAATAAATAAATAAATAAATAAATAAATAAATAAATAAATAAATAAACCAACAAAATAAAAAAAATAAAAGGGAATCAGGAGGCCAGAAAAGGGAGCTCTCAGACCCTACTGACATGTCCTCAGTTGCAGACCCCAACAGGAAGAAGCGTTTTTCAATAGGAAGAAGCCTGCTTTACTACCCCAGCAGGCAGAAGGAAGATTTTCTTCTTGCCCAGCCAATGAAAAACTGCCACCACCTGAACTGTGACTTTCCTCCAGCGGGCTTTCGATCAAAGCAGCCCCTTCCAACTTCCTCCTTTTTCTCTGTAAAGTAACCTTCCTCTCCTTTGATCTCACGGTTTGCCTATGATTTTGCCATAGCTTGCATGTGCCCAACTGCAGTTCTTCCCAAATAAACCCAATCGGCTGTTTTAGTTTCAAGAGTGACAACACAAAGATGAAAATAAAACATGACAGTTGTATTTAACCACTGAAAGAAGCGTTCGATAAAAACTAAATTTTAGGTGGGGAGCTTGGGTGGCTCAGTCGGTTGAGTGTCCAACTCTTGGTTTCGGCTCAGGTCATGATCTCATACTTCCTGAGTCCGAGCCCTGCATCGGGCTCTGCACTGACAGTGCAAAGCCTCCTTGGGAATTTCTCTCCCTCTCTCTTCCCCTCCCCGGCTCACATGCTCTGTATTTCTCTCTCTCAAAATAAATAAATAAAATTAAAAAATAATAATCATTAAATTATAGGTGAAAAAGCGTTGGGGTTAATAATAAGGCAGATAATTTATAGATATTCTAAACATTTTCATGTAGGTCCGTCCAGCTTGTGAACACACACATAATGCCCCTTCCCCCCCTGTCTCTATATACACAGATGCACATTTGTTTGACCAATAAATATTAAGTTATATATAACTCAACAGTGTTTTAATAAGAAAAGGCTCTTAAATTCATATTGAGTTATTACAACCATAAAAAGTTATTGTAGAAGCATTCATTATAAAGGCAATGAATCCACTCCAAGTTACACTGTAGAAATAAAATCATTTAGCCAACTCAAATTGCTACTAAAATCCTGAATTTTAAAAAGCCCATAGTTTGGGGATGCCTATCATAATTATTATGGATTCTATTCTTTAGAGACTCTTGCATGATGCAAACTTAGTTGGATGTGCTTAAGATGTGAAGACCATTAGAACTAATTAAGATGAAGTTGGCTTTGTTCTTCAACTTCCTGTAAAAATGCTCAACAGGAAAATTGATGCTCACAGCAAACCACAGCCATCCTGTTTCTTCAGCACAATCTTTTCACAGCTGCAGTTGCCTGTAGTTTCTATTTTCTGATACGAGTCACAGCGCAACATCTCTGTGCTCCACCCCCCACCCCCCCCCCCACCCCCCCCCCAGCAGGCCCAGGCTCAGAGGGCTGTAGGCAATGAGGCAATTAACACAAAGAGGAAAAACAAAAGACTGTTCAACTCAAGAGGAAGCAAAAGGTAGAGGAAAGAAAGGAGCTTTAAGCAAAGCAGCAGCATCATCTAGTTAGTGGTCTCTGTTATTTGCAATCCCAGCTGGACCACACGTTGTCTGTACACGGAACCCGTCATTTCTCAAAATGTACTTGCTCTTTTCTTGATCATCATTTAAGACGATAAGTGAATTCTGCATATGGCTTGTCTTCTCAATGGTAAGGGTTTGTGTCTTGCTATATTTAGAGCGTCCTTGGCTAGTTCAGAAATACTTCCTTTAGAGTTCTTTTAGATAAACAGTTAATTTTGGAGGGGGGAGTGGGAAAGGCATTTTTCAGAGAAGACGTTTTGAAACATCTACGATGTCATTATGATCAGTAGCACACAAATTCACAGTTTCACTGTAAGAGTAACTGGTAGGGAAATAAAGGTTGCTATGAAGTCAAATAATTTTTTAAATCCACTGTCATACATGCTTCATTTAAAAATGAATGCAAATTTATAGACATCCAAGCCCTTTTAAAAGTGAGAAAATGAAGATAAGTTGAACGTTCCACCTGTCATGGTTTAGCTGTGGGAAAGGGAAAGGAAGCCTTTCTCTGCCTTATCCACATAACTAAAAGGTATCGAGTTTCTTCCCACTACTTCCCGTCTCTTCTAAGTTTTCTCTTTAAGGGGATCAAATTTTAAAGCCAGAGTTTTCCTAAATCTTCCAGCATATTTAGTTTCACTGGAGGATTAAGATCTACCCATGCGCCCTTACCCCCAGCATATATGTCAACACACTCAATATATTTTATTCATGTTATCACTGAAAGTGTAGTCTTACAATACAAGCAAAAGTATCACCAAATTTACTTCTAAAAAGGCCAAAAGACCTAGGAAGGAAAATGTCTTCCTTATGGTTATTCACTTTATTTTACTATTTTTTTTAAGCTTATTTATTTAAGAGACAGAGAGCACGAGTGGGGGAGGGGCAGAGAGAGAGGGAGAGAGAATCTCAAGCAGGCTCTGCACTGTCAGTGCAAAGTGAGATCATGACCTGAGTCAAAACCAAGAGTCGGACGCTTAACCGACTAAGCCACCCAAGGTGTCCCCTTTAAACCTTTTTTTAAATGTTTGTTTATTTTTGAGAGAGAGAGAGAGAGACAGAGAAGCGAGCATGCGTGAGTGGGAGAGGGGCAGAGAGAGGGAGACAGATATCTGAAGCTATGGGGGGCTGGAATGCATGACCCATGAGCCCGATGTGAGGCTCGAACCCACGAACCAGGAGGTCATGACTTGAGCCAATATCAGGAGTCAGACACTCAACCGACTGAGCTACCCAGGTGCCCCTGTTGCTGTGACATTTAAAACAAAGCATTTGTAATCTCAGAGTCTTACAACTGCAAGAGGGCACCTAGTGGCCTCTACACTGCATTTATGAAAGAAGCTCTTGAAATTATAGAAAACTTCACATTTAGTTGTTAGGTGGCCTTGGGCAAATTGCATAGTCTAAATCCAGTTTAGACTAGATCCATTTTATTCAAGAGTGAAATAAGGCAAATGTGTAACAATATTCACTATTTTGTTAAAAATAAAAGAAGTAAAAAAGCCTAACATGTAGCAAGTGCTCAATAAATGCTACTGTCTCCCCCCTCTATTTAACCATAAGAAAGAAACCAGGAGTTGATTGAAACCTTAGCCCACATGTCCATATCCATGCAAACCTCCATATTACAAATGAATGGTGAAGGGAGATGTGTATAGAGTGCATTTTAAATTTCTCAGAAAAAGCATACTAATTAAGGCATTCCTTATTCTAGTATTTTTTTCAGTTTTAATTTTTAGGAGTGAGGGTTGCAAAATACAGACAGAGGTATTTATGATAGTTCAAGAGAAATGCTCTTTTCAACAAGACATAAATGTATGGCAATTTAATTAAACAAAAGCGAAATGTTTCACAATTTAAACAGCCAGAAACTTACAAAGTAAAATGACATGTTCATGAAATGTTAAGCAGACTTCCAAAGGGCATAAAACTTGAAAGCTCCAGAAATTAGGGAGCTCACTTCCTCTTACATTTTAGCATAGATTGGACAACTTCCAGCCTATGGGCCAGATCTAGAATCTGATTTCATCAATGAGCAGGGTGAGATTGCTGCTGGACCCCAGGGAATCCTTTTTATCATGGACAGTTCTCGGAACACTGCACTTTATCCGGTGTCTGTATGATCCTTAAAAGTTTAAATATTAGAGTAATTAAAGAGCTGTGAACAATGAACTCATGTATGAACTTTTCAAAGAACAGCAAAAAGCCTGATTGGGATTCTAGAGAAATCATTTAAACCTCTTTAGACTACAAAAGGAAGGGTTTTGACTAGATGACGTGCCAGTTCAGAAGCAGCATAACTTTATGAAGTTAATGGGTAACACTTAAGACCCACAATCCAAATGAATTGGAAGGACGTGGCTTCCACACTGACTGACCAGCCTTTCCAGCCTCTCACCTCCCTCTCTCACTATCCTGTCTTCTTCTTTCTCTTGCCTTTTCACTTATCTGTCATTCTGTGTACCAAGCTGTTCTACTTTTCTTTTTTCCTTTTTAATTTTTTCTTTATGTTTATTTATTTTTGAAAGACAGAGAGAGACAGAGCACAAGCAGGAGTGGGGTGGAGAGAGAGGGGGACACAGAATCTGAAGCAGGCTCCAGGCTCTGAGCTGTCAGCACAGAGCCGACGTGGGGCTCGAACTCACAAATGGTGAGATCATGACCTGAGCTGAAGCTGGACGCTCAGCCGACTGAGCCACCCAGGCACCCCCTGTTCTACTTTTCTTAATCACAATCTTCCTGAACCTTTTCTCCATTTTACCACTTCTCCATTTTCTACTGCACACATTACTTATACCATTAAATTATTTAAAAGAAACTGTCCTTATTGTCCAACTAAAGTTGTATGGGCCCTCTTAATATTTTCAAGCTTTATTTTATGTTTCTCCATGGGGAAAAAGGAATATGTCAGGTCACTTTTTCATATGTGCCCCACAGGGGGGAAAATGTTTTTTTTATACAAAGTTTCCTTAATCCTGTTCTATAGGTCTCTAGGTACATTGCTTGAAAATTTTAAATTACAGTATTTTATGACAAAGTGTTAATCATATTAACTGTAAATAGTTATAATGAATGCTACAAAATTTGGTTAGCAGTATTTAAGGTGTTAAATAGAAAGGTTCTAAAGACAGACTGTCTTTTTCCTAAAATACTCCTCTTTGAAATGGTTTAATTTGGGATTTGAACTTAAGTGACATATCTGTAGCAATAGAATGGCAACAGCTTAGTTCCATGGTACTTTCCTTTGAAGTTTCCAATGACTCCCTTTACGTTAAAAGCACCTAACTGCTGCTTGCCAAAGCGATCACTCAAAAGCAGCGTGTGGACAACTGTACCATACACCGAAAGGATATACTTACAGACATCAACCTTTATTTTAAATGGAAAAAAAAAAATTCTTGTAGATTCAAACTTGTCCAGGGGTCAGGAAAAATTCTACTGAAAATCTCGCTTATTTTTTGGCACAAAACACAAGTTACAAATTGCCCACAGTCACAATAGTGTTGAAACTAGCATTCTGTGCAACAGGAATCGATTACGTGGTCTTCTACTGAGAAATCAAACTATCCCAACATATTACGGCCCACTAAAAGCCATTTAGTTCTTCCCTCTAGCTGATAAAGGAAATACATTTAGTTTGAATATAATTTTTCTTACCGTTAGAGGATACCGTAGGAAGGCATGATCGGGGACACAGGTAGACAGACAAGCAAGATGTGAGCCCAGAGAGAAAACGGTCCCTGAAAAAGGCATCATCTTCTAACGCAAGTGTGGGGTCGTTTTTAAACAGCCATTTTGGACAAGTTTTGGCCTCTTGTTAAATGTGACATACTGAGTCAGAGGCAGACGTCTTTCTGTGGTTATTCGCTTCCTGTCTGATTAATTTGTTGTTTGTTCCTTCCTCCTTTGCTTCAGAAAAAGAAACTAGATTGGTTTTACTTAAGAAGCAAGCAAGGAAAAAAAACAACAATGCTAAATTAAAAAATTAAGTGTTTCTCTTTCCACAAGGTATAACAAATCTGTTTGGTACAGTCACAAGAGATCAGGATGTCCATCCAGTTGGCAGGCCAATGTTATTCTGGACACCTGCACAATTATAATTGTTCACAGAGCCTGAGATTCCTTCAGGAAAATGCCGCTTGAAAGTATTACTCTCAAGGACTATATCGGTATTACTTTCATTGACTCTACCATTTAGTATTAAGGAAAAGAGTCACCCAAGCACTAGAAGCTCTCAGCTACACCAATGATTAGGGTAAGTGATTCTTCCTCATCTACAGAGCATTCAAGTGTGTAGAGAGAAAGTCAGAGATGCAGGTGAAGAGAGCTGGTCAGGTGTATGAAGGCAAATGAGTTCTAAAATGTGATTCTGGTGCCCAAGACAGGATAAATGATACTCAGCTCAAGTCATATGAAGATCCAGAGCTTTCTGTTCAAAAATGTTTTGTTTCTGCCCTTCATACTTAATGGGATAACAATAACTCTCCCAGAAGATGCTTGACGAAAGCAGAGATAATGAGTGCAGAATGAGGAAAGGCAGATGTCTCGTTATTAAAGGTCTCTAAGAAGTGGATAGGCAACAGGCCACATGTAGAAAATACTATGCCAAAATCTTGAGTTATGTATAAATAATCTGAAAATGCTCATAATTCTTGCTTGATCCATCTGAAAGGTTCAGACTTATATTTGCAACACATAGCATGTAACTCTGAGAAGAAAAACTTTGAAAACAAAAACATATCTGTAGAAAGAATGAAAAACAGAGGCATATTTCAGAAACTAACTTCATTGTAAAATTAGAACTTTGGATCCTGATTCTGCTGGGTTCAGAAGGAAAAGGCATGAAAAGACCACAAGTTGCCTAATAATCCCTTCCCTGTAAAATGACAGGACTGGGTAGACCAGTGGTTCTCAATTCAGGAGGCGGGTGGAAATGTGTGGATTCATTTTTAGTCGGGGGTGAGAAGCAGTGGGTTGGAATGGGGAGCCCTGTGGGATTCTTGGGTAGAGCTCAGAATGTGGAATTTCCTATGATGCTTTGGATGGTCTTACCCAAGATACTGACAGTGCTCCTACTGAGGAGTACTGGGATAGTTGATGTCTAAGGCTCTTTCAGACTCTAAATTCTTTGTGATATGAATCTAGCTGTATGAGTAGAGTTTTATGACGCTGGGCCGTGGCAAAATTCCTGGAAGTAGAGCACTCAAGGATTAGTAATGGAGAGTCCTCCACTTTGCCTGGAGTCATCTAAAGGCAGGAGTGCATCGGTCTTGCCTAATATAGGATCTAGAGTCCAGGGGACATGCAGTATGGGAATAAATACATGCAGGTATGGGGCACCAGACAGAGGTGGAGGCCTGCTGCTGGCATCTCCTTCCCTCTCCATTAACCTCAGGAAAATAGAAAACGTGGTCAGCTACCAAGTAAATGCTTGAGTGAACCTTAGGGAAGTCTAAGTATAGTCTAACTAGGTCTAAAAAGGGAACATGGGGATTGTGATGATTTCTCTCTTTATTTTCAGAATTATTTTGAAGGTCTCTAAGTAAGGCATTGCAAATACACACACGCACACAGATACACCCACAACTGCTCAGTACACAGGCAGTCCCGTCCATTCCCATCCATCAGGGATGGTTCAATTGTTAGGGAGAATCACTTAGAAGGCTTCAGCCCCCAAGACGCACAAGGGAGTAGGTGTCTAGATTTCAGGTCTGTCTTCATCTTTAATGAAAACTTATAAATACAGTCAACTTTGGACACATTTATGAGGTATCTATTAGGTACCCTAGGACATAAATCAGATAATGTTCCTCCCCTGCTTAAAATCCTGCAGTGGTTTCCCATTTCACCTAGAAAGTCCAGATTCTTTCCCTGGGCCCATAAAACCCCACAATATCTGGCCCTGCCCTAGCCCTCTGACCTCCTCTCAAGTAACAGCCCTTCTTGCTAATTTACCTTCCAGTTCTTTCTGTTCCTTAAACACATTAAGCTCATTTGCATCTTGGGGCCTTACACTTGTAAGCCCTCCTCTCCCCCCTCCTACACTCATCTCCTGGTTCCTTCTCATTCTTCAGTTGTCAGCAAAAATCCTCCTCCTCATGCCCCATCTCTGTGCCTATTTTCTTTTATGCACAGCACATGTCCCCACTTGACATTCTTTTATTTAATGGTTTATGTACTTGTGCGTCCCCACTAGAATTCCAACTCCATGAGGACGGGGACCTTCTTTTCTATGGTCACCTCAGCATCTACAACAGCCTCTGACACTTGGTAGGTGCTCAGTAAATGTGTTGAGTGAAAAAAAAATCAGTATCTCCTAAAAATTCTTCCATAATATAACATTCCCTTAAGAGCTTCAGATTGTTTCCTCTCAAATAGTGAGTGAGAAATGCCAAGACGAGACTTGCACCCTCTTCTTGGGAAAGTTCAAGTTAAAAGGGAACTTTCTAGGGTGGCTCGGTCGGTTGAGTGTCCAGCTTTTGACTTCGGCTCAGGTCATGATCCCAGGGTAGTAGGACTGAGCCCTGTGTTGGTCTCCACGTTGGGCGTGGAGCCTGCTTGCGATTCTTTTTCTTTCTCCCTCTGCCCCTCCCCTGCTTGTGCACACAGGCATGCCCACGCATGTGCTCATGCGCTGTCTCTTTCTCTCTGTCTCAAAAAAAAAAAAAAAAAAAAAAAAAAAAAAAAAAAAAAAGGACATGTAACGGGAACTTTTCCAGAGGAAGGATGCCACAGATCTTCAGCAAAGCCTGTTAGCCCACCAGTGGATGCAGTGCAGGTAGCTTATGTAATTGGGCAGTAGGGAGAGAAAAATGGGCTTAAAAAGTCAAAAGTAAACAATCCGATCAGAAAGGGAGAGGAAGAAATAAGATAAAGGAAATGAGGCCAGAAAAGATCAGGGAGAGGTTGTGTGGTGGACTGGGGAGAGTTCCAGCTGCATCGAGGGCTACAGGAGACTTGAAGGCCACACTGCAATGATGACACACAAGTGTGGGATGTGAAGGTGCTTCCTGCCCTTCCTCCTCAGTGAGCGGTCTCAGATGGGTATCAGCTTCTTGAAAGAAGGAAATTTAAGACCGCATGAGACTGCAGAGATCGAAGTTCTCACTGTCACTTACAGATGAGGAAATGGGGGTCCAGGGAGGCTAAGCGACCTGCTTGTATCACACAGCTGGCAGCAGCAGAGCAGGAGCCACAGCCTGGTCTCCTGCTCTGCAGTCCAGTGTCATTACCACCGTAAGCTTCATTTTAGGTTCTGAAGGAGGATTTCACTTACTTCCTTTCTATAAGCATAAGGAGACAGCAGAAAGAAAAGGTGTAGGGAGAAGGCTGTGGTATGGAGGGAAGAAGGTGAGGGAGGGTACGATTTGTGTTGCTGTCGGGGCCATTATTATAATCCAAGGCCAAAGGTAAATGGATTAAAAATCCACAGCAAAGAAAGACAATCATAGTTCTGGACTTCAAAGAGAATTAAAAAAAAATTTTTTTTTATGTTTTGTTTTATATTTGAGAGAGAAAGAGATAGAGCGTGAGCAGGGGAGGGGCAGAGAGACGAGACAGAATCTGCGTGCTGTCAGCACACAGCCCCATGCAGGGCTCGAACTCACGAACCACGAGATCATGACCTGAGCCGAAGTGGGACACTGAACCAACCCAGCCTCCCAGGCGCCCTGAGAATTTTAAATGTGTATTTCACCCCCATTCAAAACACAGACCAACTGAGCTTAACGGTAGAGTAAAACAAAATCAATAAGCTCTTGAACCAATCAGGTAAAGAATCCTCCATATTAATGTACAGGAAAAAAAAAAAAAACACCACCACAAACAGACAGAAGATTATAAAACAACAGCACAGTTTTTACCAGTCTGGGAAAAGCAGTAAAGGACCACAGCCCATGACCCTCCCGTGGCAACCCCAAATCAACACAGAATGAATCAGGGGAACAGCAACATGTATAAGACATGAGAAGCCTTGTTTGCTTATAATTCTGGTTTTCCAAGTTGTGTTTCCATGACTACCTGTTATAGTATAGTTTTTGCCCTGATAGTAGAAAGATGTTTTAGAATACTGGTTCCTCAATTCTCAAACACCTTCCTCAATAGCAACATGCCCTCCCTTATAGCTTGTTAGGGGAAAAGAGAAACCATGCCAGATTAAACGTGCGCATTTATTGTGTGAGGAAATCTACTTTCAAAATGTTAAAATATGAGAATTACATGATTTAAAACAGCAGAAACAAAGAAATTTCCCTCTTCCCCCAAAATAATGAGTACAGTTACACAGGTTTGATCAAATTTATTTTTTTAAGTTTATTTATTTATTTTGAAAAAGAGAGTGTGTGTGAATGGGGAGGGGCAGAGAAAGAGGGAGAGAGAATCCCAAGCAGGCTCCATGCTGTCAGCGCAGAGCCTGATGCGGGGCTCAAACCCATGAACTGTGAGATCATGGCCTGAGCCAAAATCAAGAATCGGACGCTTAACCACCTGAGCCACTCAGGCACCCCAGAGGTCTGATCATGTAAAAATAATCTCAGAAATACAGGGAAATTAAAAGCAAGTTTTGTACCATTCTACACCCTATCAATATAAATTAGTGTAATCTTACTGGGGGCAAATTTGCAATATATTTCCATACGTTTTGGCAGCTTGGCATTCATTCATCCTACTTATACTGATGCCCTTCAATTTTTGTTTGGAGACCCCTCTCTCCCTCACTCTCAGAGCTGTGGGTCTGAGGCGTGTGCTCCCACTGCAGAGACAGGAAGAGCATGTGATTCAGGGTCAGCTAATCAGAGCCTTGCATTCAGTTGGCCCCACATGCTTTTTTAGTGACGGCCAGTGAACTCATTAAAACCAAGGGAGCTTGTGGTCTGAGGCGAGGCCATTTCGGCTGGATGGGCTGGAGTTGGATCTGTGAGGATACGGGGGCTGGAACAGCCACACTCATCCTTTGACGACATGAGGTCTGAAAGTGAAACCAACGAGTGGGGAACTGGGGGTGGGGGAAAATCAGCTACTGATCCTGTTGGTTGAATACATCTGTACCACAGGTTAGCCCTGTTTCTGGGCTTTTATTTTATACTAACAAACAAATTCTCTATTTTGTTTGAGATAGGACAGTCAGGTTTTCTATCACTGGCAATACAAACACTCTTGGGATGTGGAAATCGGTACTAGAAGCGAGTGTTGCATGTGGCTAACCCTAAAATGCGCGGGTACCGATTTAAGGTCAGGTGCAGGCTAGTGCAGGCTCTCCTGGGCTAGTTGGCGTCCTTGTTATGTGATGGCAAACACCACCACTGCCACCTGTTGAATCCTTGGCCTAATACGTCCATGAGCCTACTGATGGTGCACCACTAGAGGATCTGGAGGAAACATGTAGAATGTTGGCATGTGTGGGCTGTTTCTTGCAGTCTTCAGTAAGAACCATAGAAGAGAGATAATTTAGGCTGAAGCTTACTGCAGGCACAGAGAGGCAAAAAATACAACTCTCTGTTAGAGGCCTTTTTTTTGCCTGTGATCTGTAACGAAGATGGTTGAGGGTCAAATAATCTGGAACCTTGTGGTTTGGAAAACTCAAAATGTCTATGCTATGCTAACACTGGATAAAGTAGGGTCGAAAGGTAAGAACCCTATCAAGAAATACATCTGGAACACAGAAGCCCGATACCCCAGTGTCCCTCCAAAGACATTCTGTTAGGTCCTCTCATCTGAACATACGGCCAGTTACTTTCTTTGTGATACACTGGGATCCATTTCAAGAGCGAGGAGTAAATTATGAATGGTTCTACCAGCTCAGGCCATTGTTTCAAATTGTACCTAATCAGAGACTAAGATTGAGGCCACAAAGTTGGAGAGTGGAGGATGGTTCATTTGGTGGGAGACAGAAGTGCCCAGACTTGGTCCCACATTTAAAGACTATGACTTGTGGCCCCTGGGTGGCTTAGTTAGTTAAGTGTCCCACTCTTGATTCCAGCTCAGGTCATGATCTCCTGGTTGTGAAATCGAGACCTGGGTTGGGCTCTGTGCTGAGCCTACTGGGGATTCTCTCTCTCCTTCTCTGTGCCCTTCCCTAGCTTGTGTATGCACATGTGAGCATTTTCTCTCTCTCAAAATAAATAAGTAAATAAATACTAAAAACAAAAACGAAAACAAAGACTATGACTCAACACAATCTTGAGTTTTGGTTACATGGAGTTCAGGGATTGGAGACACCTACCAAATTTTTAAGGGCACTACACTAGAGGATAAAGTCCAAAACTAGTTAAAAACAGATTATGATTGGGGTACCTGGGTGGCTCAGTCAGCTGAGCAACCAACTCTTGATTTCAGCACAGGTCATGATCTCACAGTTTCATGAGTTTGAGCAGGGAGGAGCCTGCTTGAGATTCTCCCTCTCTCCACCCCTCCCCTGCTCTCACTTTGTCTCTCTCTCAAAATAAATAAATAAATTTAAAAACAAAAAAACATATTATGATTGCTCAAACCCTAAGGCAATCCCTAGATTCCTGATGACAATAGGTGGGTTGAGGAATAGGGGGAGGCCTGCTCTTTGAGATGGCTCTGGAAGACGGCAGAAACGGAAGATCCTCGCAGAGAGCAGAAGCAGGGTAAGCCACTGGCTGGCCAAAGTTCTCATCCCACTGACAGCATGGGGAGAACTTGCCTGGTGGGTTATAAAATATTCTAGAGACTGGCAACTGATGTCTCATTCTCTCCTTGCCCAAATGGGAATTTAACCACAAGATTCCTCTACTGTTCTCCCCGCCGCCATTGTACGCTGGGTATCACACCATATTGGAGCCGTACAGGCAACTCTATATTTTCTACCAACTACGTTATAAAGAGTTTAAAATGGGAAATTATAATAATATATTTAGGGGTGCCTGGGTGGCTCAGTAGGTTGAGTGTCCGACTTGGGCTCAGGTGATGATCTCGCTGCTCCTGAGTTTGAGCCCCACGTCAGGCTCTGATGACAGCTCAGAGTCTGGAACCTGCTTTGGATTCTGTGTCTCCCTCTCTTTCTGCCCTTCCCCCTCTTGTGCTCGGTCTCTCTCTCTCTCTCTCTCTCTTTCTCTCAAAAAATAAATAAACATTAAAAAAATAGTAATTTACTTAACACACTATTTCAAAAATATCATTATAACATGTCCTCATAATAAAAAGTATCAACTAGGCATTTTGCATTCTTTTCTTTGACTAAGTCTTCAAAAATATATATTTTACACTGGCAACATTTCAGATGCTCAAGAGCCACTACCATACTGGACAACACAGCTCTAGATGGTGCAGCCTGGTGGGAAGGAGCCCCTATTTTACTCCTCCTTTTCCTCAGTAGGATACACTGATGACACTTTCACACATAATCAAAGTCAGTCCTGGGGAAGTCTCGGGGCTGCCCAGACACAGCCCCGGGCTCTAGATTCAGGGCTAACAAGAGTTTGTCCTGCTTGGAGCCATCTCTTAAAACTTCTCGGGCTTGTGGCCAGAAGAATTAAAGACCCCAGTTGGCTTCTCCTTCCTAGACTCTTAGCGCTGACAATCCTAGCACAGGACTTGAATCCTCAGCCAAGATATACTGCATATGATACCTTCAAAGTGGGGGCTCAGAAAAGATCCACAGACTCAAAAGCCTCCGTGGCTTTCCACTGTTCACCAGGTAAAATCTAGAGTCCCTGAAGTGACTAGCAAGGCCCACGGGGACCTGACACTCGCCCACTGATCTGCTTCCTGGACCACTGCTCCACCCCGTCCCCCATCCCTTGTCCTAGGGCATTTCGGACCATTTTCTCCTGGTTTTGTGGCTTGCTCCCCTCACCTGTTCACATTCTGTGTTGCCTGTGCATGGTCTGCTTTTCCAACTAGAGAAGGAGCCTATGGAGCATAGTGTTTGCCTTGTTCACTGCTGTCCCCCCAGCTGCTTTAGATCACTATCTGGCATATCACTGGGGCTTGAAAAATAGTTGTAAATGGACTTTAAAAGCGTCCAACTCCAGGGGCACCTGGGTGCCTCAGTCAGTTGACCGTCAGACTTCGGCTCAGATCATGAGCCCCACATTGGACTTGCTGTTGCCAGTGTGGAGCCTGCTTTGGATCCTCTGTCTGCCCCCCGCCCGCCCACCCCAGCCTCTGCTTTCTCTGTCCCTCCCCTGCTCAAGCGTTCTGTCTCAAAAATAAATTTTAAAACATTAAAAAAAAATTAGGGGAGCCTGGGTGGCTCAGTCAGTTAAGTGTTCAACTTCGGCTCAGGTCATGATCTCAGGGTTCATGAGTTCAAGCCCCTCGTCAGACTCTGTGCTGACAGGTCAGAGCCTGGAGCCTGCTTCGGATTCTGTGTCTCCCTCTCTCTCTGCCCCTTCCCCGCTCACGTGCACTCTCTCTCTCAAAAATAAATACATATTAAAAATACATTTTAATAAATAGATAAAAACATTAAAAAATTAAATAAAAGTGTCCAAGTCCAAGTTTAGTTTCATCCCTCATTGAACCTAAGGTTGGGGTTAGGCTGCCACAGGTTTGGGTGTAGGTCGGGAAGCACCAGGGTGGGGTAGGTTTGTGCTGGATTTGTTCCTCCCAAAGGTCCTGGGAAGGCTCTTACTTCTCCTGTCATGTGGTGACACAGGACAGACATTTACAAAGACAACGTGGGGACCTGCCAACACATGTAACAGCTCTTTCTCAAGCAGGGCTATTTGCCAGTGTCAGGGATATGACAGAGCCTCTTACTTAAGTTAAAAAATGGCGAGGTGACTCCCTTGGTAAGAAGAAAAGGAGAACCACATCCGGAGTGGGAAGAAAGAGACCCAGCACCATCCAGAAAGAACATTCCCATAATGGTTTCATATATTCATACTCAACCAATCAGTATTTTATCCCCAAAGACCAGCTGTCCAGTACATTAGGTTCTGAGGACAAAACGGAAGGCCCTGTTTCTCTACACTGACAGTTTGATGTTTTTATTCTTTAATTTTTTTTAATGTTTATTTATTGGGGGGGGGGGAGGGAACGGCAGAGAGAGAGAGAGAGGGAGACACAGAATCTGAAACAGGCTCCAGGCTCTGAGCCATCAGCACAGACCCCGAATGTGGGGCTTGAACTGGGAACGGCGAGATCAAGACCTAGGCCAAAGTTGGACACCCAACCAACTGAGTCACCCAGGCGCCCCCAGTTTGACAGTTTTATACTCAGCAAATAACAACAACAAATGCTGAAATTGGAACATCACTGATTTTATGTCTTTGACGGACAAATGCTTTTTATGTGTGGAAAGACCGTTCAGGTTTCCTTTGAAAGCACTGTCTCGTCTTAGGTAATTTAATTAAGATGCAAAAATTTCCCAGTTGGTCACCAACATCCAATACAAGTGGCCCCCAAGGGGAAAACCCATGTGAAATATAGAGAGAAGTTTCTTTCAACCCAAGGGGAAAACTAGTGGAAAGCCCCATTTTCACATCCTGCTGTGTATCCACTTGTATACACAATAGGGAGAATCTACTGCCATATGGATAGCCCTGGGTTCCTTTTGGTTGCTAATCATTAAGCATAAAGCCCAGGCTGGGGCCTTTACGATTATTTCTGGGGTGGGACAATAGCCATATTGTTCCTCATTCAGACTTCTCTAGATGGTTACCCAGTGTCTGTAGCTAAAGGACAGAAACCACGGGGACAGGAGAGCCTTCCACGGGGTACTCGGGAAACAAGAGCCTATGTAACTCTGCACCTTTGGGCCTGACGTCACCCATCTGAACACTGCAGGAAGGGCTCCATGACCCAAGACTTCCCCTGGGACCCCTGACTGCACAGAAGCCAGGCCTGGCTGGTGCAGCTGTTACCTGGAAAAGGCACGCCCAACCACTCTGCATGTGGTCAGGAAATGGAGGCATTTGTGGGTGTCAAAATAGTGGGGGGCCTTTGGGGACTTCACACCTGGGGACCGGAGACGCTAGACAATTTGCAGTGTCCCCGACTGTCCCACTCAGTGAAGAATTGTCCCATACGATTTTCAAAGGTCCTCTTAGAGACTGATGTAGGAAAGAAAGTGTTTCTAGTGATCTGATCCCAGACCTTGGCTCCATGTTAAATATAAACTCAAAGTAATTATGGCACTGTTGTATTAGCCCCTGAATGTTCCAGTAACACAACCATCCTATAAATGAAATACTATGTTTTGCTCAGTTTTACTAACAGGTCTTCACCCCTCTTGGCAGATCACGTGCCCAAAGGCATTGCCCCTGGAGGTACGTAGTTCTCTAGCCCTTATCCAAGTTAGTGTGAAGGTGCAGTTGCCCACTGACGGTGGTTACAGGTGGAGATGTAAGCACCCAGCCAATTACTTCATTTTGTTTGCTAATGAGTTGTATCCGATCCCTTACAAATTGAAGTTATTTAATAATAAATTATGTTCCTTTTATTTCTCTCTCCTTTTTAAATAAAGTTTATGTATTTTGAAAGAGAAAGGAGAGAAAGAGAGAGAGAGAGAGAGAGAGGAGAGAACGAGTGGGGGAGGGGCAGAGAGAGAATCCCAAACTGACTGCGGCACCAGCATGAAGCCCCGCTCGGGGCCTGAACTCACAAACCGTGAGATGACAACTGAGCTGCAGTTGAGAGTCAGACGCTTCACTGACTAAGCCACCCAGGCGCCCCTAGTTCTCGTTTTAATTGCAGGTAAAGATAATATAGATTTTGGAGGAAATTATCTGTCAGGTCAGATTATTTCACTGATGCAGTTTCACTGAAGGTCGTGAAGTCGGCACTGGAAAATAGTGGAGTGGGTGCAGAGTCAGACAAGGCTGAGGGCCACTGTTCCTGGGCTTATAGTCAGGGATGCAGTTTGATGGTTCTGCTCATCTAGCCCAGGAGGGAGAGAAAGGGGCCACGGGGACCACAGCCGCTCACCTACAGTCCAGGGAGGGAATTGTGCACTTATTTCCAAACAGGTCACAGACGCACGGTGCTTCCTTCTCCTGTTTCTTAGCTGACTCTGCTTCTCTCAGTGGCTTGGCTGAAACAGAATTTATTCTACTTCAGTGACCCCAGATTCCCGGGGGGATTCTGCTACTCCAAGAACTTTCTGCCTCCCATTTGGCTGCTCTGGATTCTCCAAATGCCTGGGAAAACAGACTGTCGGGAAAACACGTCCAGGTTGTCTCTGGTGGGATGGCTACCCTATCAGGACACGGGAAAGACAATGGAAAGTGATTCCTATGGGACCAAGTGCATGCACGTAGTTCTCTCAACTCCAAATATGGGTGCAGGGGCCATAGGATCAGGAAAGGGCATGATCGCAAGGGGTGTGTGCGTGCACACGTTTTGCTTTTGTTTTGTTTCGTTCCCTTTGCTCAGTGCTGACCACATGACTCCTTCTCCTGCCTCATGGAACTGCTTAACTCAGCCTTGGACCATTTTATTCTGCTTCAGGACCATTCTGACAGTATGATTGATCAGTTGGCGGTTTATGTAAAAAGCAACTCCACAACTACATTTAAATATCGACTAGTGCACCTGAAACGGTTACAAGATTGCACGTCAATTATTTTTCAGTGAAAGAAAAAACAAATAAGTAATGACTAGTTTGGGAATAACAAACCACAAAGATTTGAGGTATAAGAACTACATGTGGTTTATATTTTTGTAGGACACCCTCAGGAAGATAAATGGGCAGAGTTAAGAAAGAAAAAAAATATCTCCATGGCCTCTCCCTGCCTCATCCCGACCACCATTAAAAAAATAAAAAATAAAATAAAACAAACAGCCAACCCCCCCCCGAGCCCAGGCTGCTTGTTACTCTTGGCTCCTAGGAGGCAGTTGTGTTTTAGGCAAGGCAAATAAGTAGCTGCCTGGGGACTGTGGCTAAGGTCAAGAACAGCCTGCTAGCATAACCTCCACTTCTGCCAACAGCCCCTGCCAGGCTGAGCGCGGCCCCTCTCCAGCCCCGGGGCTGTCTTCCTTCAGATTAGCTTCTCCAACTTGACCCTGTGCCATCACCACCTTTCCTACCCTTGACCTGGCCCCACACGCAACATCTCAGCCAGTCTTCTCAGCCAAAAAGAGAGACACGAAACAGGGAATTGCTTTCTAGAAATAAAAAATATTTTCTACAATCCTTTTATCTGCTTACACTACGTGTGTGTCCCTGCCTGCATGGCTACCTGGTGAGTAGGGCCATCGCTAGGGCTCCGATGCACAGCGGTCATCCAACAGAGACCTTCTACCCATCACGTGACAAGGGCTGCCGGTGACACGAGAGCGATCAAACAGACAAAGCTCTCCACGCACGTGGAGTTCACATTCGTATCTGAGCTGATGACACGGTGGAAGGAAAACGAATTTATCCCCTGAATCGTGCAGCCCAGGTGTTCGTTTCAGCCGGCTCACCTTACACAGAGTAGCCTCACGAAGCTGACCTCCTGAAGGAGGCCTAATTCAGGCCCACTCCAATTTAAGTGCACAGCGCTCTGAAGTCCTTAGGTGGGGATAGGCATTTTGGTTTGAGAACCATTTCCATACAATCATACTTGATGGCATCCTGCCAGGCCAGCCCACAAACGTCTACTTAATTCATAGTGTGACTAACCAGACTTCATTTCCAAGTCTTCAAAGGAAAGGCCTCAGAGATGATGGAGGGGTGAGGGCTTCATTACTCTGGTGCACTCCGGCCTCAGCCTCTACCCCCTGCCGCTAGGCTGCCCTGCAATTTCCCCACTCAGGACCCTGAGTGGCTTCTGTCCCTTCCCCACGATAAGATGATCTCACCAACATGGAAGGAAGAAACATGTTGTTTTGAAAGAAAGAGGAGCTGTTCACCCAAATGACGTTGAATTAGTGGGCGTTTTGTTGAGACAAAAGAATACAGAGGCACCTGCATGGCTCAGTTGATTGATGTCGGGTCATGATCTCAGGGTTGTGGGATTGAGCCTAGAGTGGAGCCTGCTTGAGACTGACTCTCTCTCTCTCTCTCTCTCTCTCTCTCTCTCCTCCTCCTCCACCCCATCATTCTTTCTCTCAAATTAAAAAAAAAAAGAAAAAATATATAGGGCTGTAGTGAGATCCTATGGCAGAATCACACTGTCTGGGGGGGTAATTTCCTTAAGTTTCTCTTACCTTTTATAGTTTCCTTCCTTCACTTAATATATCTTTTTCCTTATTAAAAATTCATACATGGAAATGTTTAGAAAATATAAATAAATTTTTAAATGACCCATAGTACTCAAAGAAACCAGTTAACATTTTGGAATTTGCTTCCAGTCTTTTTTTCCTCTGTGTGTGTGTGTGTGTGTGTGTGTGTGTGTGTGTGTGTGTGTCTAAAATGGGATCATACTGGGGTGCCTCAGTGGCTCAATCGGTCGAATATCTGACCCTTGATTTCAGCTCAGGTCATGATCTCAGGCTCATGGGATTGAGCTCCAGATTGGGCTCCATACTGAGCATGAGCCTGTTTGAGATTCTCTCTCTCTCTCTCTCTCTCTCTCTCTTTCTCTCTCCCTCAGCTCCTCTCTCCCATTCACATTCTCTCTCTCTCTCAAATAAAAAAAATAATAAAATGGGATCCTACTGTATATATGTAGTTTTACATCCTCTTTTCACATTTGCTCATATTATTAAATATTCTCCTAATGCAATTTTAATAGTTGAATATTTCATTTTATGTGTGGTCTATTACCTGTGTAGCTAATTTTCATTGTTAAACATTTAAATTGCATCCAATTTCGCTGTTACAAATCCTACCAGGTTAACAGACTAAATATTTGTAGTCATTTCAGATTATTTTCTCAGGATACATGTGTTACAGTACAATCACTGGAATGGAAGATACAAAGGTTTCTCTTTTAATGATCTTGATACATATTGTTAAACTGTTTTCTCACAGCGGTAGCATTTCTTCTCCCATTAGTACCTACTTCATTTCTTTTCTTAAAAAAATTTTTTTTATGTTTTTATTTTATTTTTGAGAGAGAGAGAGAGAGAGAGAGAGAGAGAGAGCGCGCACAAGCAGGGAAGGGCCAGAGAGACAGGGAGACCGAGAATCCGAAACAGGCTCCAGGCTCTGAGCTGTCAGCCCAGAGCCCAAAGCGGGGCTCAAACCCACAAACCATGAGATCATGACCTGAGCTGAAGTCAGATGCTTAACCCACTGAGCCACCCAGGCACCCCCCCTGGGTGCCTTCATTTCTTTTCAACATGTTCTATTATTAGCACTTGTAAAAATCTTTACCAATTTGATAGATGAAAATTATATGTACGGACAGTTTTGATTTTCATTTCTTTTATTAGTGAGGCTGGCAGTGTTTCATATATTTCTTGTCTTCTCCATTATTAGCATATATTCCTCCATTAATTGTCTGTTATCTGGATTTTTTTAATCACAAGGTTTTAATCTTTCCCTTATTTCTTCCATTTTTGAACCTAAAGATTACTTAAAAGTTCCATGACTTTCCATAGACAAAATAAAATGTCCTAACCTTTGAAGGACTGGATGGGTAAACAGTGACCCTTTCTGTACACCAATAAAGCAAATTTCATAAATTAAGGACGGCCTCTATTGCCGACAGATACACGCTTTCGTAAGAATTTTCTGAGATGGCGACAGTGGCTAATTTTGTGTGGCCTGTGAGAATTTTCACCATTTCCAGAAATGTCTCCGTCTTAAGTCGGGAGGAGGGTGCAGGAAGTCTGGGCCCATCTCACTGTGACACATCTACCTCAAAGGCAGAAGTAGGAATGCTTGCTTATTGTTACACACATGCATCCGTGTGCGAAGCTCTAAACTCCGAGTACAGAAAACAGTCATTATGACCCTGAGTCACCTAATTCCATCTTCACAAGACAAAAGTTCCCAGGAACTAAGGAGCGATGTGGGCTGACCCAATGAGTCTCCAAAGCTTCCTTTATCTTCACTGTCTTCACCAGCCATTAAACAAATATTTCGGAAGAAGTCAAATCTAATTTAGAGGGACGCCTGGGTGGCTCAGTCGGTAAAGCGTCTGACTCTCGGTTTCGGCTCAGGTCATGGTCTCTCGGTTCATGGGCTTGGGCCCCGCGTCAGGCTCTGCACTGATGATGTGGAGCCTGCTTGCGATTCTCTCCCTCCCTCTCTCTCTGCCCCTCCCCTGCTTGCTTGCATTCTCTCTCTCTTTCTCAAAATAAATAAACACTTAGAAATCTAATTCAGAATTTTTTTCTTTAATGATTAAAAACTTGGTGACCAAAACCACTTCTGAGCATAGATCATTCAAAGTAACCACAGTTCGGTACCTGATGATTCACCCGAGGACCTGGGCTGGCATGCCATCCTCTGGCCTCCTTTCCACTGGGTCTTCCCAAGTCAAAGGCTCTTGCCCATTTCCTACAGTTCCCTCTCCCTCTCCTTGCCAATGTCCTACAGTTCCACTCAGAAGGTGTTTGATGCACCTAAGTGAGAAAGGCAGCCACTCTGGGGGAAAGTGCATGGAGCATACTAAACACTCAACAGTGTCAGCTATCATGACTATTACTAAGTGAGCTAAGTGTCTCCATGGTTCGTGCTGCTTCATAAAGGAGGAAACAGAGCAGGAAAAGTGGCTCTTTCTGTTCACAGAGGGATAATTCAATACAATGTGAGAATGAAGAATTTACCCTATTTGACAGTTGAGAAAAGTTGGGTACCAGTAATTCCAGTAACTCTGTTTTATATCATTCTACAGCTAGGTTTCAAATCCCCTCAGGACCATTTCAAAAAGCTGGTGTTGATCCACCTGATTTGTGCCGGTCCCATTCTCATTCACCAGTGCTGCCGCATTTTTGTGCATTTCCAAACATCGCTAGATTCAAGGAACACAAATTCAAAAAAAAAAAAAATGCCCCAGCAACTTCCTAAAAATACTGTTTCTCCTAAAATTTAAAGAGAAATAGGGATTAGTAAATAGATTTTATGCTCACTGCTTTGTTTTCATTCACCCGGATGGGCTCATTGCCTCTCAGTAGGCTTGTCGCCATCCCTCCCAGGAGGAGGATAGGAAGCCACTAGTCTCAAAACCCCCCAAGGCAGAGAACAGGACTTCTCTTCTAGGGCACTAAGAAGATGCCCCAAAGCCCTTTGGGGGTGGTCTCACCCACCTGGGGAGTAGAAAACAGCGCTGATTTTCCAGGCTGCTTTATTCTCGCGGTTAAGGAGCAAACAGAGAGAACAGCAATGGTCTGAGAATGTTTTCGGAGCAGGTGCATAGTGAACTGAAAGAAAACAGGCTTTGAGGCAAGGTCTGATTTCTCTCTGAGCAAGTGAGAAAACAAAACCACGATACCTATCATTATGCCCAAGTTCGGTCACCACAAGATGAGGATGGCACTGTGACGCGAAAGACAGCCGTGCCCAAGAGTCAACTGAAGCTGCAGCAGAACTGAACACCACACCGAACGCGCTCTGAGTATCCAGCTCTCGTCGGCAGGGAGCTCACGGAGAACCAATATGAAAGATGACCGGTGTGAAAGTTCATTTTCCAAAGTACAATGGCTTCTGTACACACACCTTTCTACTCCTCTGAAACTCCTTCCTGCCTCGTACAAAATCCTCTGTGGAGGCCCATTTTTAGCATTCTTCCCTAGCAGTGTCCGCTGAATTCCCTTCAACCTCTAACTGCACACCGCCGAGATAAGGGTTCCTTCTTTGGCTTTGTTCCCCCCTCATATCTTGAAAATATAGATGAGCTTCTAAATAATACTGAGAGATACAAAAAGATGAAGCATCTCAAAATCTTTACAGGCATAAGCAACACACAAAAGGTTAAGCAATGGAGAACAAGAGCAGTACACGTTCTACTCTGGAGTCGTTAAAGATTACTGTTGGTGACGTGTATATCCTCAGTTTCAAAAATGCCGACTTGAAGGGGTACCTGGCTGGCTCGGTCGGTGGAGCACGCACCTCTTGATCCTGGGGTTGTGTGTTTGAGCCCCAATTTGGGTATAGACGTTACTTAACAATAAAATCTTGAGGGGCTCCTGGGTGGCTCAGTTGGTTGTGCCTCTGACTTTGGCTCAGGTCATGACCTCGTGCTTCATGAGTTCGAGCCCCGTGTCGGGCTCTGTGCTGACAGTTCAGAGCCTGGAGCCTGTTTCAGATTCTGTGTCTCCCTCTCTCTCTGACCCTCCCCTGCTCGTGCTTTCTCTCTCTTTCTCTCTCTCTCTCAAAAATAAATAAACATTGGAGTGCCTGGGTGGCTCAGTCGGTTGAGTGTCCGACTTTGGCTCAGGATCTCACAGTTAGTTCAGTTCGTAAGTTTGAGCCCCACTTCGGGTTCTGTGCTGACAGCTCAGAGCCTGGAACCTGCTTCAGATTCTGTGTCTCCCTCTCTCTCTGCCCCTAACCTACTACCTACTCTCATTCTGTCTCTGTCTCTCTCAAAAATAAATAAACGTTAAAAAAATTAAAAATAAAAATACAATCTTGCAAATTTTTTTTTACTTAAAATGCAGCTTTTAAAAAAGATTTAAATTATAATATGACTGTATTGTACACAACGTTACTCAGGAAAGTAACCGGTACACATTACCGCGCTACTAGAATTTTGGGTTTTTACAAAAATAAAGTCCATGAAAGGACTAGGCCACCTCAGAAATTATTTTCCTTAAGTGTAACTCCTCCCACCCCTGCTACTCCCCGCAAAAGCACTCTTAAAAATATAAGTTCAGAATTTAATAAAAGTGAAATCAGTTTTGTAATGCATAAGTCTGGGAATATTAAAAATCACTATGAACTTAACAAAGTTAGATATTTTAATTGTTTAAATGTTTACTTAATTTTGAGAGACAGCGAGAGACACGGAGTATAAGCATGGGAGGGCAGAGAGAGAGAGAGAGAGAGAGAGGGACACATAGAATCCAAAGCAGGCTCCAGGCTCCAGGCTCCGAGCTGTCAGCACAGAGCCTGATGCGGGGCTCAAACTCATGAATGGTGAGATTATGACCTGAGCTGAAGTCGGACACCTAACTGACTGAGCCACCCAGGCGCCCCAATAAGATTATATATTTTAAATCTCTCATTCTATTTTCCTTAACATAAATACAAAAGTAAAGTACTTAAAGGTTTAGGATTTACCCTTGAGATACTATAAACTATTATTATCTTCATGATAAAAGAAACTTATGAATCTATGGAAAAGGGAATAATATTTATAAAACGTATTAGTAAAAGCACTGTATATGTTTGTGTATTGACATTCAAAGGTCGTTCATTAATAAAAATATTTAAAGTATAATAAAAGGAAAGTTAAGAGTGGTTTTACTCAAACTTGCATTTTCCAAAAGGTATCATCTGAAAGTACCAAAGATTAAGTAGAAATCCACATTCAAAAAAGAGTTCCATGGAATTCTCAGAAAGAGAGAGTCGCAAAGGGTCATCTGAGGACATTATTTTAGCCTAAACTTTGAGAATCATTCAAACGGGGGAGCCAGTGCCCGATATTGACAAAGTGCAGTTTCTGGCTGGCAAGCTCAGATGCCAGCCCACCACCCTATCTGCCAAGATGAGTGGATGAGAAGTCATTTCATGAAGTCATGCACAAACATGAAATGCACTGTAAAGGTCTGCGGCCATCCCTCCATCATTGCTTTGCTTGCTTAGGCTGCTGGCCAGCAGGGATAGCTCCTTCTGCAAAACTGTTTCAAAGTAATGACCTGGAGGAAGTGGTGTGCTGATACCATGAAAAAAAAAATCCCTCAAACACAAAGATAGTTCAAAAAGCATCTGTATATGGCTCAGAGGAAACAAACAGCTCAGCTAATTTCAACTCAAAAGGAACATGAGAGACCAGTTTACCTTGGCTGTAGCTACACACACACACCGGAAAACTGAAGGGTGGCGATTATCTAGTGATTCTGTTTTGTGCCAAAGGGGATGAAAGGGCAGGGTTATCCATCCTGGGGTCAGGATGGAATAACAGAATATATCCCGCCCCACAATGCTTCAGACACAGAATGACGTGTATATAAGAGGACTTCTTCACACTGTTCTCTCCTTGAGACAGGGAGGGGCGCCCTGGACCTTGGCCGGAATGGTAAGTCTGATGTTCCTTCCTGAAGCCACTGGGAGATCAGAAGCTAATTCTGAGCCTCTCACACATGGTCTCTCCATCACTGGAGCCTTTCCATGGGTTTTCCTTCCACAGTGTGTCTTTACAGAGCTAAGAGAGGAGCAGGGCATCTAAAACAGTTGTTTCCTGTGTACATCGTGGGCTGAAATCCATCTACAATCTTTAAAAGATGACCAATACTGAATTTTCAACTCCCGGGCATTTAACAATACTCTTCAAATGAAGTGAACACATCATCGACAAAGATCACATTCTGTTTGGTTTTAAAAACCACTTGGAGCTTTCTGTAAAAACAGCTACTTTTCTGAAAGAATAGGCAATGGTTGCTACCAAAATCTTAAAATGATCCTTATTTTATTTTCAAATAACCTTATTTGAGAAGGTCACTAGAGGTAGGTATGAGCAGAAGGCTAAAACTGTTTTCTCAGTCCTGTTTTGTACTGCTATTTTGACATCTTTGTTGCTAATTGGGTCAGGATGCCCAAAAGCCCTTTGGTTTTGATCACTCGAGGAAATGCACCTCACAGCAGAAGACCTAGTTATTTTATTTGATTTCCAGTTTTGTGAAGGGAAGACAGGAAAGAGTGACGACCTTTAGTATCAGAAGTGTGTGTTGTTGACTTTCAGTTGGGTAGTGAGATTTTCAGTTCAAAACATTCAGTACCCAGATCACATGTGGTGACAATTAAAATGTTTTAAATGATGCTTTTCCTTCTTCCAGTGCTGGCCATAATATTCAAGCTGGGCACAGGAAGCAGAGATTTTGTCTCAGCTCAGTAGCCGACTTACAAGGGCAGCTCCAAGCTCTGCAGTTTTTGCCATTTGTCTTTCTAGGTGGTGCACCAGTCAGCAATCCTCTGCAGCTCATAAAACCCAACATAACCTTTTGGGATGCTCTGGAAAAAACACATTGGGTAATAAGGGATAGAATGCTTTCTGTTCAGTGTTTCCAGTGCTATTTTCTGGCCCAAAGAAATACCAAATCATAGGCATCTACAAAAAAGAGAGGTGGCCCAGAAATGATCTTGCATAGTCTGTGAGTGCGGACTAACCCCCCATCCCCACCCAAAGGTTCATCTACCTGTGTCCTGCTGTGTGTTTCACGCAGAGCTACACAGGCATTGGAGCAAACAGCCATTTCTACCAGGCTTGACTCAACTCAACTTCTAGGGTGGTCTTAAAGTGAAAATAAAAGTGCCCAGAATGATCCTTAGCACACAGTAATGGCACAATGAATGTTAACTATTATTAGTATTGTTCCAGGAAATGAAATGGCATTGTCCTGATCACCTTGAGGATGCGAGGAGGGGTGAAAAGATGCAGATCCATGGCAGTGACAGCGAGACGAGTATGGTCTAGGAGAACGTGAAACTTGGACATTAATGTCCTCCCTGTGAGCTTTCCCCAAAGGTATCCTTTAGCTATGGAGCTAATCACAAGGCCCATCGGCATTTCCATGTGTAGTTTACACACCACACTGTGGTTTCTTGGCCGGTCCGTGGCACAAAGGCAATTGAGTAAGGCATCACGACGTAGACAAGCTGCAATGTGAACGCCACAGAGGTGGGAAGGTCATGGCCCACAAAGGCAGAGATTCGGTGAAGGCCTCTGAGGTTTCACCTCATCTCCACAGTTCTTAGTCACACAATTTCCTTTATGGATCTGAACAGTAACAAACGGGCCTTAGAAAACGAATCAGTGTGCCAGGTGGAAAATGCCAAAAGTCATCTTGTCTCTCCAAAGGGTTAAGCTGCTTTTCCGTTTTGTTTTTCTACCCTTTCTTTATTCTTCAAGCCCTCTTTGCTGAATAATTTAAAATTCACGGTTACAAGGGCTTCCTTTGTGCCCACATTCCCCTGCTGAGATCAGATGCAGCTGACCCCACCCCAGTCAAGGCCAACTGGATGAGGGCAGGACCCCAGCCCAAGTCTTCCTGCTGGAGAGCACGCTGTGAGATGGCCGGGTGTGAAAAAGCCTGCTCTGCTCGAACAAGGCAGTCTGTTTCCTCCTCGTCTCAGAAGTATGAACTGGGAATCATGGGGACAGGTAGGCAGTCAGTCATACCAGAGAAATGAGAGGAGACAGGAATAGCCAGTTAACTGGTGGACATAAGAGAGGAGATGATCCGTCTCCTGGGACTGAGGGCACATCGTGATTTTTCAGGTACCTAAACTGTACTGTAGTCTTTAATAACTCTAACAGTAGCGAAGCTAACGGTAACAATAATAGCTAGCATTTATTGTGCCCTTACCATGTGCTAAGGATCATTTTAGGAATTTTACAAGTATTCATTCATTCAATTTTCACAATGACTCTTGATGATGATGATGATGATGATGATGATGCTGATGATGGCACTGAAGCACAGAGAAGCTAAGTAACTTGACCAAGGCTACACAGCTCATAAGTGGCCCAGACACAATTTGAACTCAAATGGCAGGGTTCCAGAGCCCATCCAGCGTGTGCCTCCCTGTGGGGTAGTCCTGAGTATCCTGTGTTCTTTATTGCCCATCCTTACAATAAAGCTCCCCTATTAAGGAGGCCTGACAGGGGGTCTATTTCTTGCTCCCTATTGCCTCACAACTAGCATTTTTCTTGGCTCCGCTCATTATGAATCTTAGTAACGTAAGCATACATTTATTAATTCAAGAACTATTTAATGCTTACTGTGTGCCAGGAACTACTACTGAGCTCTGGAAGCTGACGAAGAATCCGCCCCGTTCCAGCTCTCAGGAACCTCTACTAAGTAGGGAAAGACTCGGTCTGCACACACCGCCACGCCAGAAAGAGCTTCCAGTAATTATACTGTATAGTCATACTTCTACGACCTTCTGCAGAATCTACGGGACATACTGTCTTTGTAAACACACTGTGTCCTATTTTTGAATAATGATATATTGTATCCTGAGCTCATCGTTAAAATAACGCCTCAAAAGAACATCTTAAATATCACCAAAATAGAAACAGACACGGCAAAGATGGCTTCTTGGAAGGTCTTCCCAGGATTCTGTGTCAGTCAGGCCAAGGGGATGGCAACACCCATGCGCACACTGGCTGACCTATAGGCGGCGCTGCAGTGTCCCCCAGAGCCTGAAGGTGCCTGAGAAATACGAACCATGGCCTCCTCCTCTGTCCGATCATATTTCACTGCTGGCAACTTGTTCACGGCATCAATCCCCATTCCCGCCAAGTGGGTATTTATTTATGTCTACGGTACTTGCAAGACGGTGCTCTCAGACACCAGGTGTCACTCTTCTCATCTTTCCAAACCGACAGCACCAGCACGCTGCTTTGCACCTGACAGGTCTTTAACCCGTTTTAAACGACCGTTTTGTAACAGTATTACACCAGCACCAGTCTATTGTGGGAAATGCTGAACTCAAATTTAAAGGAGAGAAATTACGTATAATCCTACTAGAAGTACACGTTAACTTTTTGGAATATTTCCTTCTGGTCTTGATACATATAAAATGTTTCAAAATGAAGATGATAAATATGCAGTTTTGAATCCAGGTTCTGTTAGCCTTTCCTACCGCTAAATACTCTTTGAAAACATGATTTTTTAATGACTGCATGGAATTTCGACACCAATTTATTGAACATTCTCCTATGGCTGGTCATTTACTTTATTTCTTACTTTGCTTTTATAAGTGTGCTAATATCAACATCCTTATACACAAATTCTTGTGTTCAGTTAGGTTTATGCAATAGAAAAAGAAGTATTGGATCAAAGAGTTTGAACAATTTAAACTCTTGATACGCAGTGCAAATGGTCCACGGGGAAGACTTATACTCCCTCTGGCCTCATGAAAGAATGAATGCCCCATTCACCATACTCTCGCCAACACCGAATATTACAGTTTTAGAAAATCTTTATCTTAATTTGGTTTCTTCAGTGGGCCGTAACAGAGCCTACATTTAAACCCTACGTTCCTAAGAAAAGTGCAGATGGGTCACTTACAAACAGGAGCAAAAGAGCCTATGGGCAACAGTCCCCACCTCAAGCCCTCAAAGCCATAAAATACTTTAGAATTTTAGAAATGGCAAGTACTTTAGAGGTCACTGAGCAAACTGTTTCAGTTTATAAAGTAACCAAAGCTCAGAGAGATGAAGTGACCTGGGAAACATATTTGAGTTCGAACTAGAATCTAGTTGTCTGGACCCGTGGTCTTGACCCATAAGCCATTTCTTTAGAATGGGCTGATAACCTATGGAAGCAACAAACCATTGTTATGAGAGTGAAAAAATAGAAGGAAAAATAGTATGAGAATATATTTGAAAACGAAACCGTTATTGTTCTAAATTGTTTTATCTTCATGACACCAAGTGAGAATAAGCTGTTTTACAGACAAAGGCAAAAACTCACATGTGAGTGTTACTCTATTCTTAAGATCCCTGCTTACATCTAGAACAGATATTTTTTTCTCCTGGAACCATTAAAATATTCAGCATTGATCTACCATTCTCTCATCGAGCCAACATTTACTAAGAATGTACTGTGGCCAGGCACGACGCCAGGTACTGGAGCAGCAGGGGGGAAAGAACCAAGGTAAGAAATGAGGGATTTATTCTGCGGGGGAAGTGGGCAGGAAGGCATGTGAGCAAATGCTAATGCATGTGACTGGGCCGTGACGGGCTACACAAGGTGCCACGGGAGGGGGCAGAGCAATGGACATGGAAGACATCACAGAGGAGCTGACACATGAGCTATGCCTGTGCTTGAAAGTAGTCTACTGGGCGGGGTGGGGAGAACAGCATCCCAGTCAAGGCTGCTCATCGGATGGGCCTGAAACATGGCGGCTGCACACCTGAACTCATCGAACCCTCACTCTCCTATGAGCAGACTGATGCTGTTCACTGGATGTTTCTTAGGCTGGTGTATATTCTGACTGGTTAGCACTTGTGCCTATCAGCTGTTTGATATTTAGATATCACCTCTGCCTATAAAGACATTATTATCTTCACTTAAATTTTCCAGAGGTTACAGAGCTGATAAGTTTGTGATTTGGGGTTTTAACTACAAACCCCACAAGGCAGAAACAACTATAACACCTAGCATGAGGCGTTATATTTCTTATTAACTAGTCAATTTTCTTTTTTTTTTTTTTAAACAATTCTTGTTTTTTTTTTTTAACGTTTATTCATTTTTGAGACAGAGGGAGACAGAGCATGAACGGGGGAAGGTCAGAGAGAGAGGGAGACAAAGAATCTGAAACAGGCTCCAGGCCCTGAGCTGTCAGCACAGGGCCCCACGCGGGGCTGGAACTCACGGACCGCGAGATCATGACCTGAGCCGAAGTCGGATGCCCAACCGACTGAGCCACCCAGGCGCCCCTAACTGGTCAATTTTCAATTAGGAGCTTATATTTCTTGTTAACTGGTCAATTTTCAGTTATGAACTTGAAAAGCCTGATGACTTTAAGAGATAAGAACTGGTAGATTTCGGGGGCACCTGGGTGGCTCAGTTGTTTAAGCATCTCTTATTTCAGCTCAGGTCACGATCTCATGGTTCGTGGGTTTCAGCCCTGTGTTGGGCTCCACACTCACAGCGTGGAGCCTGCTTGGGATGGATTTTCTCTTTCTCCCTCTCTCTGTCCCTCCCCTGCTCGTGCTTACACTCTCTCTTTCAAGATAAATAAATTAAAAAAAAAGAACTGGTAGATTTCTGTGGTGGGGATGCATGGCATCAATATGGCTAAAACAAATGTATTATAAATCAAAATATGTGCTTGTTTATTAATGCACTAAACAGTACAATCTAGTGGCCAGTCTAATAATGACTATGATTTTGAAGCAATAATGAGGGCAAACGATATTTGGAGATATCTGAAATTGTACTATATAAAAGCTACTCCTACTTTTTAATTGAATCACATTTGACATATAACATTATATAAATTTAAGGTGTACAATATGTTAATTTACATATTGTAACATAACTGCCATTGCAGTAATAATTAGCACTTCTGTCACATTATACAATTATCCTTTCTTTTTAGTAGCTGGAATAATTAATAGTCTCTTAGCAAGTTTGATAAGTATAAGAGAATATTGTCTATATTCACCATACTGAGTATTACATCTCTACGACTATTTACTAGTCATAGCATAAGTTATCTATTCTTATGCAACAAATTACCCCAGAACTCAGTAGCTTAAACAAACAAATATATTATACCAAAGCTTCTGTGAGTCAGGAATCTGAATACAGGTTAGCTGAGTGTCTTTGGCTCAAGGTCTATCACAGGACTGCAATCAAGGTGGCAACTGGGGCTGTGTCCTCATCTGAAGGTTCAACTGGGGAGAATCTGCTTCTATGCTTATTTATGTGTTGGCAAGAGGAAGAGGAACTTACTTGTTGGCTATTGGTCAAAGGCCTCCTTCAGGTCCTTGCCATGTGGGTCTCTCTTCAAGGTAGCTTAAAACATGGTAGTTGGCTTCCCTCAGAGTGAGCAAGAGAGTGACAGAAAGCCCCCATCATGGACACCATAGTCTTTTTATAACTAAATCTCAGAAGGACATCTTATCCTCTCTGCTGCATCTCATTCACATGAATCACTAAAACTAGCCCACATTTAAAGGGAAGGATTTAAACACAAGTATATTTAATTCCAGGAGGTAGGAAACATTGAGGGCCATCTTAGAAGCTGCCTACCATAGGGTCATCTGAGTGGCTCAGTTGGTTAAGCGTCTGACTTCGGCTCAAGTCATGGTCTCATGGTTTGTGGGTTCAAGCCCTGCATCGGGCTCTCTGCTATCAGTGTGGAGCCTGCTTCAGATCCTCTGTATCCCTCTCTCTGTCCCTCCCCTGCCTGCATGGGCACACGCTCTCTCTTCCTCTCAAAAATAAACATTAAAAAAAAGAAGCAGCAGCTGCCTACCACCTAATGACAAAATATCTATGACTTCTATCGGTGATGATACCACAAGTGCTGCTAACACTATTGCGGTTTGTGGGTACATTCACAATTGAAGGAAATGCAAAATTTCAGTTAGAGGTTGGTGAAAATAAAGACGTTTTATTCCCCCCACCGCCAACTCACAGACTTTAGGTTAAGAACTCCTGTGTTAAAGGATGCAGCATATCTCTCACCATCTAAAAATCAGTCTGATGCTTTGTGGATAGGCACAAGGATTCCTCACATACCCCTGGAATCCACTATGTGTGGGCATTTACTGTGTTTGCAAAAGATTCCATTTTTGTTTGTTTGTTTTTAAACCATGCGGTACTGTTAGTCCAGCTCAGAAATAAATCGACTTTAAAAACTGTTCCCACAGCTGCAAAAGGCAAGTGTTTGGCACTAATAAATCAGGATTAGTGGAGCTTGGCTTATAATGAACCCTTCACCTCCCCTGGGCAGGTGGTCACCAACTGATCTATGGGAACAAATAAGCCATGCTTTGAGGTAATAACCATTTTTCTAATGCTACGTAGGACTCGAGTAGAAAGCAAGTAGAGGGAGATATTGTATTCCTGCAAAATTCAATCTTCTTAAACTTGGAGGCCTCTGAAAACATGAATCAAAATTATGTTTCCAGGGCCACTTGCTTGACCTCTGCTTGTTATTACCTTTCCATTCATAACTACTGTGGGGGTTTTTCCTTCTAGATAGTGAAGGATGCTATCAACATGCCCATATCAGAGAATCAGTGAACGTGGAGCCCAATTATACATTTAAATTTTACCCTCTTGGACCCCAAATGAAATTTGGCATCACCTGCTCACAGAAATGCCTTCATTGTTCCATTTTGGGGGGGTGGGGTGGGACAGGAGTTATATTCAAAATATGTAACAGTCAATAAGGCACAGTCACTAACCAATCAGAAGGATGTCTCACAGTCCTGGGCACCCCATGCCGTACTAGGCACTAATGCTTAACTACTGAATTATGAGACAGGTCTTAGGGGTTGAAGGGTGCACTCAAGTTTCTGAGATCAGTGATGATTCATCAACTGGTACTGAAGCTTGTCAATATTTTAATAACCAGCATGGCTGTACCACTGCAAAGAGTATCAACTGCTGAGGTGGGTGGGAACTGTTCCTCCCCCCGGGTTCCCGTGGAGGGTTACTAGTGTGGGAGTTGACTCTGTCACCTTTCAGCACTCCATGTGGCTTCTACTGTGGGGACAGAGCCCAACCCTGCTTTCTGAGCCTTGAGCTGAGGTCTTGGAGTCTCTTGGAGTCCCCCACTCAGGTCTCCTCAAGGCTCGCTGGCTGTAGTATCCCAGCTCTCAGGCACCTGCTAGGAACAGCCTGGGACAGCTGTGTCAAGCTGGCACCAAAAGACTTCTGTGCAAGTTGGGTGTTTCCCTGCAGGTTTGATGGAGGGGCATGTTCTCTGTCCACAGGTGTCATACCACCCAAGAAGTCCCACCACTGTATGGAGTATAGGGCAAAAAAAAAAAGAGACTTCTTTTTTTTTTTTCCATGTATCCTCTCATTGCAAGGATTAGTTTAACAGCTACCTGAAATTCCTGATTGGAGCCCCAGTGTTTTAGGTGTATTTGGATACACCTAAGAGGTCATTCTGCATTGTCTCTTGGTCTACATTATTTTACTAAAACGCTCTGGTTTGTTCTACTTTGCTCCATGCTTCTGGAAAGTGGATTAGGGAAGGCTTTAGATACAGACAGGTTTGGGTCTGCATTCTGGCTCTGTGGGCTGTGGTCTGGTCACTTCACCTCTCTGAGGCAATGTCCACTTCATACAGTGCCTCCCTCATAGGCTGGTCAAAAGTCTAATAAGATGAAGACATATTTGATAGATGCTCTTCTTATAAACCGAGCACAAGATCAAGAATAAAAATATTTAGCGTGTATTTGGGGTAGGAAATGCCAGTGTACCAATCTAGGTACTTTAAAAATAGATCCTTGGGGCGCCTGGGTGGCTCAGTCGGTTGGGCATCTGACTTCAGCTCAGGTCACGATCTCGCGGTCCGTGAGTTCGAGCCCCGCGTCGGGCTCTGGGCTGATGGCTCAGAGCCTGGAGCCTGCTTCCGATTCTGTGTCTCCCTTTCTCTCTGCCCCTCCCCCGTTCATGCTCTGTCTCTCTCTGTCTCAAAAATAAATAAACGTTAAAAAAAAAACAAAACGTAAATTAAAAATAGATCCTTTTTGTTCACTCAAGCTGACTAAAAAGCAGACAAAAAGTGAATTTAGAGATTAAAATGGAAGTTCTGCGCAGACTTACAGCCAACTCATAAGAACTCAGAATTCCTCCTATTGAATGAAGATAACATACCTTCTTTTCCCCCAGGAAAATAGCTAGCATAGGTTAATTCATTAATACGTACATAACGATCTAACATCTGTCTCAATGACAATAAATGCAATTTCAATTATCAAGATATTTACGTAAATGTAAAAAGATGAAAACCATAATATTTTCTCTAATTGTCTTGACATATATGCAAAGAAAAGCTTGATGTGTTTAGATATTGAGCATCTGAAAAAATAAACCTTGCTTTTGCCCACTTTGCTAACTTTTTTTTCTTAAAGTAATTATGAAATCACTGGGGCTTACGCAGCGAAATGCAAGGCCTGAAACAAAACTGACCCTTCCACTCTTGTTTACCCAAGTGAACATTGTCTGATTTCAGTCCCAGAAATCAGTCACTGAATAAGTCCTTCTGCAGAGTCTCATTCTGTGTTTTTTTTTAATTAAAAAATTGTTTTTAATGTTTATTTTTGACAGACAGACAGAGTGTGAGCGGGGGCGGGGGGGGGGGGTGGTAGTGGTTGGGCAGAGAAAGATGGAGACACAGAATCCGAAGCAGGCTGAGCTGTCAGCACAGAGCCCGAGGCGGGGCTTGAACCCACGAGCTGTGAGATCATGACCTGAGCTAAAGTCAGACTGAGCCACCCAGGTGCCCCCCATTCTGCATTTTTAATAGGAGTTTTAGAAGCTACAGATGTATTCAGGAGTAAAATGAAACCATTAAGACCATTAAGAAAGATGAATTCTTCTAGGATTCTAACGCCTACGTTCATACATGTATATCCAACTGCCTACTCAACATCTCCACGCGATGTCTGTTTAGCAAACCACTCGGACCCAACAAATCCCCAAATAAACTCCATATATCTCTCCCCTACCCCTACCTGCTCTACTCACAGCCTCCCCCAGTCGGGTGGCATTTCCTTTCTTCCTTTGCTTCTTTGTAGTCTTTCTTGACTCCTCTCTCATGCTTATTATTGTTCAATTTAACAATTAATCTTGTTGGTTCTACCTTCAAAATAATCAAACTCAAGGCACCTGGGTGGCTCAGTTGGTTGGGCAACCTACTTTTGATTTCAGCTCAGGTCATGATCCCAGGGTCATGGGATTGAGCCCTGTGTTGGGCTCCGTGCTGAGCATGCAGCCTGCTTGAGATTCTCTCTCTCTCTCTCTCTCTCTCTCTCTCTCTCTCTCTCTCTCTCTCATCCCCTCCCCCTCTTGTACACTCTCTAAAAAAAACTTTTAGTGAAAAAATTGAAAAAACACAAAATAACCAGACTCTAATTACTCCTCACCACAGCTAATGCTGCCACCCTGGTCCAAGGCACCATCATCTCTCATGGGAAGATTGCAACAGCCTCCTAACTGGTCTGTACCTTCTCTTCTTGCTCTCCTACAGTTTATTCTCAATATAGTAGCTGGAGGGTAAAAGCCAGATCATTGCCCTCCTTTGCTGAAGTCCTCCCAAAGCTCCCTCCTACAAAGGCCACAAGGCTTTCCAGAATCTCACCGTCCTCTTCTCCCCGCCTCACTTACTCTGTCCTCATCACACTGGCTTCTGTGATTCCTGGAATATGCCAGGCGCGCTCCCGCCTCGAGGCCCTTGTGTTTCCCCCAGGTATCTGCAAGGCGAATTCTCTCACCTCTGCTAAGTGCCACCCCTAACCACCACACTTTGATCCGCATGCACCACGGCATTCCTGCTTCTCCTCGCCCTGCTGTACTTCTCTTCCCACTGTGCTCATTACTTCCTAACATAACATACTATTTCATTAAATGTATTGTTATTGCCCACGTTCCCAACGAGAACAAAAGACCCACATGGAAGTCATTCAGTGAATATTTCCGAATTAAGGGAAAATGCCCTCCTCACAAAAAAGGCCAAAAGAAAACAACAACAACAACAAACCCATAAAACAACCAGTATCCAAAAAGGGTCTTACAATGTCCAATAGGACCCACATATTATATATCATTTTTTTTTTATAATGCTTGTGGCTTTAGGAGGAGGAATGAAGAAGTAGGACCGGCACTGGGAAGAGGCTGCTGGTTTGCTCAGGAAAGACCCTTAAGAGGGGCATTACAGGGGAGGGGGAGAGCACCACACTTTGAGCACAGGGACTTTGTCACAGAAGTCCTAAAACCTCGCTTTTCTTTTTTTTAATGTTTATTTATTCTTGAGACAGAGACAGCGTGTGAACAGGGGAGGAGCAGAGAGAGAGAGGGAGACACAGAATCTGAAACAGGCTCCAGGCTCTGAGCTGTCAGCACAGAGCCCGACACGGGGCTCGAACCCATGAACTGTGAGATCGTGACCTGAGCCTAAGTCGGACGCTTAACCGACTGAGCCACCCAGGTGCCCCCTAAAACGTCTCTTTTATCTGAGAGCTAGAGGGATCAGACCCAAAATGACTGACCCACATTACAAATTCACAGGAGGCTGCCGGGCACACTGGAATTTATAAATAATGGCATTTCTTCCCAGTGGCTATGTCCACTCTCCAGAATATACTCTTCTGAGGTGATGGTACCCAGGAAACTAATTCAGTGTGCAGAAGGCGGTTTACGGATTTTGGAATCAGGGCTAAGGACGGGTAAGCCTCCCGAGGGCTACTCAGTTTGGGCCACGGTAAGCCATGGTCTTCATCTACGCTTCACAGTGGACAACCCCTCTCAATCCATATTCATGTCCACATGACTCAGAATCCCTCCTCCTGGTCAATCGTGGGCAACCACTGAGAATTTTTCCTCTATGGATTTTGCTCTATGAGGATTTTCACTGTTCACTGGGCACAAACTTTCTCTGGGTAGGCTGGATTAGTTGTTTACATATATATATATATCTCATCTGTACTATAATACTTATATTATGCTTATCTATACATTATCCATGTTGCTCTGCTGTTTTCCAGGAATTACATAAAGGTCACTTAACTGGAGTTTTGGGAGTTCATTAACTCCTCAGTCTCTTGGTCCACTCCTACTTGGCAGGAGTGTGGTCCCTGTAGATGGTGTCCCAGAAGGGCACCGACATCCAGACTCCCCGTCCTTGGGGCTTCTCAACCCTGCAGTGGGTGGACCCATGCTGCAGTCAGGAACCTTGGTCTATGCTCACTACTCTCACTAATTAGCTATTTTTACCAAGATAAATCACCTCTAACCTTTCTGGGCTTCAGCTTCCAAATCTGAAAACAAGAAGATTGAACTCTTGAAGGTCCCTTCTATTTCGAAAAACCCAGGGTTCTATTTCTGACCTACCTCTTTAAGTTTTAAGTAATGACAACGGCATCTGAAAGCCTCTTTTCCTAAACTTTTCCCAAGGCCAGATGTTCCTGGCACTGACTTAGGAGAAAAAAATAGTTTTTGAATAACCTAACATTTTTGTCTTTCAGAGCAAATTATCCTCTGGCCTTTTCAATTCTTTTTCCCCTACTGCTCCCTCTGTATGAATCTTTAACAGAAGTTTTAAAAAAGTAAACTATCTACTCTTCCTGATTTGTCAGGGTTTATCTTGTAACAGCATTATTTTTTTTTCCACTTTAGTATTCCTATATAAAACCTCTCCAACATTGTTAGTCCGGTAACTGTGTGCCTCAGCCCCAATTTGTCCCTGTTTTGCAGGACGGTTATTAAATGCTCTGGGGACGAGGAACAAAAAGCTGAGAGACCGGGCTAGAGAAGGAAGCAAGCTGTCCATACAGGTAAGTGCTGGCCTGAATTTTCACGAGGTGAGGGGCAGGGAATGGCAGGAGAGTGAGAGGAGAAAGAAGAAGAAAGGCAGAAGGAAGGAGAGAGAGAGAGTGAAGGCACACATTGCTGGCTTTGAAAGAGGTTTTAGGCGAAGCCCTCGTGGCAGTTCATCAAGAATGTTCATTTAGTTAAATGACTTCTGGAACTGGGACTTTCCTAAGAAGCCACACCGCAGTTAGAAGGCAGAGTTGGAACTCCAATTCCCTTCCTCCCTTCTGCATGTAGCCTTCTGCATGGCAAGCTGGCGAGGTGCAACGCAGCCCCTCTACTGACCCCACACCCCGTTTTCAGGACTCTGGATCATTCTACAGGCCTTTAAAGCCTATAAGAAAGACCAAATCTTTCTACAGCTGGCCTGGAAATCAAAGAAGTGGCTTCCGAATCACCATGTAATCACCATTTTGGGTAAATCAGTGATTTACCCAAAGAGTAGCAGTTCATTAGCAAACCTCCAAATGAACCTATAGGTGTAACATATGCACAACCTCCTGGTCTAAGATTAGCTGCATATTCCAAATAATTGTAGGTCCCACGATATCATCTAATGACTTTTGGTTGAGGAAATATATGCCCTAAAGAATTTTTGCCCTGTTAAAAAAAAAAAACTATATATATATATATATATATATATATATATATATATATATATATATATATATATATATATTTGTATGTACCTGTGCATATATATATATATATATATACATATATATATATATTTGTATGTACCTGTGCATGTGTGCAAATATATATATATTTGTATGTACCTGTGCATGTGTGTGTGCAAACATGTGTCCTACTGCAAAGAAAAACCTCTTTGTTTTTAAGCCACACTAGGATTACAAAACAGTACAATGCGAGAGCTTAAAACATGACATATTATTAAAATCCAGACACAAACAAAAGTAGAAAGGAAGCCTAATTCCTACCAGAAAGCATCAAAACATACTCTGGTAAGTCACTTCTAATTAGTATTGAGAAATTACAGTGTTAGTGATATGTAAGTACCTGGTAGTGGAACCAGCAGAGTCCTGTAAGCCAGGAATAGGTGCCTCTTAAATTGTGTGGAGTGCACCATACAAGGTTCCATTCAAGGACTCATCTTTTCCCAGTTTATTATTATTAATTTCTGAAGTTTATTTATTTATTTTGAGAAAGAGAGAGAGTGTGCAAGAGAGAGAATGAGAAAGAGCATGAGTAGGGGAGGGGCAGGGAGAGAGAGAGAGAGAGAGAGAGAGAGAGAGAGAGAGAGAGAATCCCACTGATAGTGTGGAGCCTGATGTTGGGCTCGAACTCATGAACTGCAAGATCACAACCTGAGCCGAAATCAAGAGTCGATCGATGCTTAACCGATGGAGCCACCCAGGCGCCCCACCCGGTAGTTTATTATTTTTGAGGAAAAGCCTTCTCTGTCCTTTCATAAACAAATAAATGCAACCCATTCTTGTCATTTTCTGATGCCTTTTTGGTGGGGAGGGGACACTTAGAGGCTTTTTTTTGGGGGGGGGGGGAAACAGCACCAACTTTCCAACTGGTGAAGAAAATGGGAAACTGAAAGGGCACAGTGAAAAATCAACCAAGCATGTGGGCAATCCCTTCCTCAGAAACATCAGAGTACACATAAGTGTTAATGATGTTTTATTTAGAAGACAGCACCTTCAGCCAAAGAAGACCACAGAGCAGTGCATGAGGCTGTCCATCATAACTTCCCTACCATTTCCTTCCAGAAAATCTATAATCTAAACAAACAGCATGGCCATGGCTCCAGAATAGTCTTACTGCCTTGCTTCTTTTCTGGGACAACAGGCCAAGTCGTCTTTGGGTCCTTATGACCCAGAAGAAAAATACAACATTTTGTTTGAGGCATTCATGAAGGAAAATGATACTGATCTTGTAATCTGAGGTATCTTCAAGCCTGTGGGTTTAGAGGGAGGGTGGTATAAGAAGACATAATTACTGGATGATTCTCAGGAAGTGTGTTTATTCCTGCATGAAGTCTGGTTTTAGTCAACAGAACTGAGGAAAAGGCTTTTTCCTGAAGATTACGTAGTCAAAAAGTATAAATTATGGAAAGAATAAAAAGCATTACCCCATGCTATCTCTTCTGTTTCCTTTATTTTCCTTGCCTTCATCCTTGTCAGCTCTTGAAAACTGAACTGCTTATAAGCTGAAAATCACAGAGATTTTGTCAAGCATTCCAGAGTCAAGATAAAAATCAATGGTGTTGAAAAAAACCGCATTATTGAACCTCCTGGTCTTTTTCAAGAGTGTATACCACGAGAGCAACTGGCTTGTAGCAGATGATGTGAACATTAGAGCACTTACAATACTTTAAAGAACTATTTATACTTTATAGTTCCCTAATGGCTACAATATGTAAAGAACTCCTATCACTCAACAACAAAAACCAAACAACCCCATTTAAAAAATGGGCAAGGGACTGAACAAACATTTCCCCAAAGAAGATACACAAATGGTCAACAAGCACATAAAAAGATGCTCAATGTCGCTAATTGTTACGGAAATGTGGATCAAAACTACAAGATATCATCGTACACCCATTAGGATGGCTGCTATGAAAAAAACCAGCAACCAGTACTGACTAGGATGTGGAGAAATTGGAACCCCCGTGCACTGTCAGGGGGACGGTAAAATGGTATAGCCGCTATGGAAAACTGCATAGCAGTTCATCAAAAAATTTAAGACAGAATTACCAGATGATCCCTCAATACCACTTTTGGGTATGTATACAAACAAATTGAAAGCAGGGTCTTAAAGAGATGTTTGTATACCCGGTTCACGGCAGCGTGATCGACAAAGGCCAAAGGCGGCAGCAACACAAATGTCCTCCACAGATGAATGGGTAAAGAAAATGTGGTGTATACACATCATAGAGTATTACTCAGTCTCAAAAAAGGGCGGGGGTTCTGACACATGCTACAACACGGGTGAACCTGGAGGGCATTACGCTAAGTGAAATAAAGCAGTCACAAGAAGACAAGTTCTGTATGATTCCACTTCTACAAGGTCCTCGGAGTAGCCAAACTCAGAAACACCAAGGAGAATGGTGGTTGCCAGGGGCTGGGGGAGAAGGAAATGGGAAGTTGTTTAACGGTTTAACAGTTTAACGGTTAACGGTTTAACGGTTTACAGAATTTCCATCTACACACTTAATGATTAAGATGGAAAATTTTAGGTGATGTCTGTTTTAACACAATTAAAAAAACCCACCACCTGTGGCTCCCAATATTTCCCAGCATAATGGTGATGACAAAACTGTGATACTTTACCCACATCCAGAAACATCTCTCTGAGAAGCCCGGGGGGCTGGGCCTCCAGACTTGGTGGTGACAACTCAAAAAGATGACCAATGATGAATTCAACTGTGAAAGCTGCACTCATCAAAGTTTTATTTTTTCTTTTCTTTTCCCTTCCAGCATGAATGTTTTGTATATCTCACCAGCTTTCCTTCTGGAACCCAGGCAACCCCATTATCCGTGGAGGCTGGCTCTGAAGTGTTACTCTACTACTACCCGGCATCCTGGGGAGAAGAAGCCTGCCTATATGTCAGGGTCTAGGAGAAGAGGAATTTGCAAAGTCAGTCCCCTTCTTCTTATTTAGAGAATTCAGTAACATGCCTATACAGTCCTCCTTCCTCATAAAATTCACAATTTTCTCTCCAGATAAAAGGTGACTATTTATCTCTTCCTGCTTTTGACCTTCAAACTGAACTCAGTGTTCAACTTGGCAGTAATTCCTGTCTAAAAATGACAAGCTAGAATAATAGTCCAGGTGCTCTCCACCATCTGACATGATCTACCACCCTGTGCTGTTCCATGTCCTTTTTTTCCAGAACCACTTCCAGGTTTGGGGCTCAGAGGCACTACATCATAACATCATAAACCTTTTCTTGCATTTACAGCACAAAGGAACACCCCAAAGGTGGAAAGCTGGAGAAGGGGGTAAGAAATTGGCTAGGGAGAGAACAGACACCCCCAGAATAAATGGAAACAGCTTTTGGAAGGATGCATTAATAAAAGAGACATTAGGTCCATCTGGAAAATATTCTAACAAAAAAAAATCCCTTTTCTACTATGTGCGGCAGATTAGCAGAATGCAAAAGTCCCTGAGCAACAAAGCTCTATGACCAACTGAAAAAGCAAAGCAAAACTGAAAGAAGAGCTCCTTCTAGGGATGTCCAGCCACCACGAAGTCGTGAGCCTCTTTTTGATCTCAGGGGCACTCCTAGTGCCGTGTGCAAGAGACCTTCCTGGTGTGTGTGCAGTTCCCCTCTGGTGTGTGTACGTCTCCTTCAGGCACTGATTTGTGCACAGGGCTTCAAACACCAATGGCGTCCAACCTCCCCTCCACCCCCAACCCCGATGGAAAGGTGGGCTGCCTCTCCGAGCGAGTGCAGGGGTTCTGAAGCCACTGGGGCCGAGATCTCCAACTTGGAATCCAGCCCTATTCTGTGAGCCTCCCCTCCATTTTCTTGCACAACATGGTAGTAAAAAATGAAAAAAATGTGGCTGTCTGAGGACATAATCAACAATGATTTTTCTCTTTCATCACTGTTCTGGTTATTTTGCACTACTGGGATGTAAACAACACGTGAGTCCTCTAACCCCTCACCCCTTTGTTGTTTTTTCAGTGCAGACACTCTGGAGAACACCGTGGGCTAGAACGACAAGAGGAACCAAGAAGCTCCCAACTCAACCTCTCTTCATTACTCTCCCCACCTCTATCAACACGTTAACGCAGCCACGGAAGAAATCTAGTAGGTTTTCAAAAACATCCAGAAAAAGACTCAGCACCCTCTCTGGCCAACCTGTTCTAGTGCTTGATAACAATCCAAGAATGCAGTAACTTCCTCCCTCTAACTCAGATTCGAGACACTCTCCTTTTTCGTACAGGTCTGAAAGTATCAGGCCCTTGCGGAAGAGCCTTTTATTGACCTGACGCTCTTCATTAAACTGTCCCACACCGGCCAGAGGATGAATAACCTTGGACCATTGAGCTGTTTCTAGGCTCTAATTTCCAGTGCTTTAACTGTCCCTCTGGCTCGGCTCTAGACTCTTCAAGTCCTCCTTCGTACAAGTAGCATGGCTTGTGAAGACACACAGCTCTAGTGATGGTCCCCACCGCATGGCTTCTTCGGGCACCGCGCGGTGGGAGCCTGGGGCCATGCGCGCGCAGGCAGGGGACTTCCTCACCTCACATTCAGGCTGTCCCCGACCCCCTCTTCTCTACCCTTGCTTAAAGTTAATAGAAGAAAGAAAGGAAGAAAAAAAAGGGAAGGAAGAAAAGAAGAGGGCAGAAAAAATACAAAAGGGAACTAAGATGTATAAAAATATGAGAAATGCATTGTAACAGGAAATACAAGCCAAAAGATTCATTTTACCAGATGAAAAGTACATAAAAACAACATTTTTGCATTCAGACTCGCAGCATGTTTCCACACATAATATTTCAGTATTTTCCACCGCCCTTTGAACACCCCACGAGTGCCCGCAAACACAAGCTGATTTGTCCTGTTTCAGCTTTATGCTAATAGGTAAACGTGAGGAGAGGCTTATAGCTGAATTCCATGAAATAAGTTATTGCATGAACATCTGAAGGTTGTTTTTTAAAGGTAAAGAGGGAAGCAAGAGACTCTGAGAATTTCATTTTCACAGTAATGGCTCGATGTTTGTTCCTCTAACAAAGTGTGGCTTTCAGCTATGCCCTGGCTCTCACATTCAAAGCCAGAGCAATTTCTTCGCATTACAGAAAGACAGTTTAAGGAAAGAGAACAAGTTAGGTAGTTTAGAGTGGCTATGGAAGATTTTTCAGGGGGGGAAAAAAAGCACTAACCTGTGTTGTTTTAATCCGCCGAAAACGACAAGTTCTCAAGTTCCCCTGCAATCTTCTAGCCAGTTTCCTGTAAATGTCGCATGTGACATTATACTTCCTCACTGCACCGTCTCTGCCTGCCTCTCTAAGTGGTCAGAGGCATGTGATAAGATCGTCTCGTTGCTTGCTTCACACTGGGGTAACCCTGCTTCTAAAGGAGACTTTGTCACTCCAAAGGGGTCCCCCAGCTTGCTTGAGGCATCCCTAGGACACAGGTAAAGAGGAGATAAGCTTGGAAGAAAGGCAGAGAAGAATAATGTCTGGACTCCTGGCACTTGTGATCTGGCAAGGATCAGGGGTAAGGGAGAGACGGGGAGTCTGGAGCCCCAGAGTCGCGGGGTTGGGGCAGCAGCTGAGAAGAGGCAGACTGCTCACAGCACAGCCCCGGGGGCTCTCCAGTCATCTGGACAGGGCCCCGCTGTGGCTGCCCTCAGGACTCCCCAGGAAGGGCCAGCTTTGGGCCATGGTGCTGAGCCCAGGAGGTCCCCAGGCTCCTCTCCGGAGGGCACCACCACGGAGAAGCACACCCAGGGCTCAGTTCACACTTCTGGATCCTGCAGTGACAAGACCCACTCACCCTGAATCTCCCCAGCCAGTCTCAAGTTCACATCCAGTCTTTTCAGTCCTGCTGTCAGGCGGTGTGCCCTAATTCTTGGTTCAGCAAACAAAGCCACGGTCCTCTCTGCCTCCCAGGCGAACTAACTGGCAGACATCCCCCACTCCCCCCCGATTGTCTCCAAAATATGCCAGGGTTTTGGCTTCCCTGTGGGATGGTGGTGGGTTCCTGCAGGTATGTGAGTCCCGGCAGTGGGGGGGGCCTTGATGCTGGCCAGGCAAGAGCACCAGGCGAGTGCCCTGGTGTGAACCTCTGTGCCCCCAGCAGAGGGGCGACTGGAGAAGAGCTGAGGCAGGACAGTGCCAGAAGCCAGGGTGCCGTTTCTAGCTTTCTTGTTCCTGTGGTCAGTGCCTTCCTTTCTCCTTCCATGATTCCTCTAGCTCTGTGGAGGTCCACACACATGGAATTTGTGGATGTAGGAAGTGGTGTGTGGGAGTTAAAACCATGTCCTGGACCGAGCGGAATATTCTGCAATTTGTACAACCTGACTCAGTACAGAAACCCCAAAGTTGTTTCTATTTGGCTACCCTAGCATAATTCTTTTCTTTAAAATGCTTTTAAGAGGATTTTTTGTTTTTTAGAAAGGTAATTGTAGAAAACCTCACTGTTCCAAGTCTTGAAAATATTACCCTCTAATTCCCCAGTGAAGTTTTCGATGTGAGAACACAGAGTAAGGAAACGAGTCCTGGGATCAGGACTCTGGACAACTGCAAAGCTCTTATGTCTCACCACTTGATTGCATTTCTGGCTCTGAAAACGCGCATTAACTGGCCCACCGGTCTGACAGCTGATGGCTGGTTTTCTGATTGAACTGTGCAGTTAGAGTAGCCAGTTGAGTCAAGACGGCTATAAGCATGACAGTGGTTTTAAAATGGGAATGATGGTACAATTTTGCTATCTTAGAAAAACAAAATACTACACAGATGATAAACAACGATGACTTCATTTGAAGTATTCAGAAGTGTCATATTTAGAAGTGTCGCATTGTGCGTTAAACTGCCAGTTCCATTTTTCAACTAAGCAGTGACATATGTTCTACTTAAGCCATGCTGTGTGGAATTTTTAAAGGTCTTAACAAAATGCTTTATAATTTTCCTTTAAAATCCCTAACCTGGCCTCCTGTCTGTGAATTTCTTTTTTTTCATTTGTTTTGGCATTTAACAAATTTTAGCAGACTTTGTTTTTTAGAACAGGTGTGAATTTACAGAAAAATACAGAGTTCCCACTCATCTGCACCCAGTCTCCCCACTATTAAAATCTTATATTTAGTATGGTATATAAGTAACAATAAAACAGTACTGAATTTTTTTTTTATGTGGGTCACTTTTGTTTTGAGAAAGAGAGAGAGAGAGATAGTGTTCAGGGGAGGGGCAAAGAGACAGGGAGAGAGAGAGAATCCCAAGCAGGCTCCACACTCAGCCCTGAAGTGGGACTCCATCCCACGACCCGGAGATCATGACCCAAGCCAAAATCAAGAGTTGGACACTCAACTGACTGAGCCACCCAGGCACCCCGATACAGTGTTATTAACTGAAGCCCACAGTTTATTTAGATTTCTTTAGTTTTTTTTTTTTTTTCCTAATGTCCTTTTTCTGTTCTAGGATCCCATCCAAGACATCACATTACATTTACTCATCACATCTCCTTAGGCTATTCTTGGTTGAGACCGTTTCTTAGACTTTCTTTATTTTTGATGACCTTGACAGTTTTGAGGAGTACTGATTAAGTAGTTTGTAGAATGTCCCACAATTGGGTTTTATCTGATGTCTTTCTCACGATAAGAACGTACTTACAGATTACTTGTTGGGTTTCTCCTCCTTCCTTACTGGATGCTCTGCAAGGAAAATCTTGAGGAGTATCTACATAAATTATTTGGAATTCTTCTGCATGGAAGATTTGTCTCTTCTCCCCATTTACTAATTTATTCAATCATTTATTTATATAAGTATGGACTCAGAGATACTGATTTTATACTTTGGGTTACAATTCAGCACCACTTTATTTATTTTGTTGTTCAAAGCGTTCTACTCTTGACCACTGGGAGCTCTTTCAGTCGCATACTGGGCTCCTCTGACATACTCCTATCAGTGTTTTTTGAATTTTGTTCTTGTCTTGACAAGAGAATGAAAGAAAATACATCTATGGCCCTGAAAAGCTTTTTTTGCCTTCAATTTTCCTTAGTTCTGCCCCATGTATTAGTAAAAATCTTTTAACTGCTTTCATAAAATTAATCCTCGCCTCTACCAGCCAAGAAAACACCAAAACACCAACTGAGTGAAATTCTGCATTTCCTTAATTCCAAGATGCATGTTTGTGTTGGTAGTGGCTTTTTTCCTTCAGATTTTAACATTCCTGGAATCCGAGTGTACATTAATATCATGTCTTCTTTCCCTGCCTCCTCACCTGTCATTAATTTGATGATACACCTTATAGTTGATGGTGTCTTGGGAATGGAGGAAGCAGAGCCATCAAGTAGTTCTTGTTTGGACCACAGACATCATTTAACGACTTTCACAGATTCTTCCCCCCACTGAACAAATATTCTGATTAAAGTGGTTTGATTTGTGGCATCTAAAGATATTTTTTAAAAACCCAAGATTTTTATCTACTCCTGGACGCATTCTAACTTTACATCAAACCACAAAATCTCATCAAGTCCTAAATACAGACAAAAGGGGGGGGGGGTTGTTCCCATTTTTTTCTCTGGGTTTACTCTCTGACCCCCTTTGTGTTTACCATGTCACTTTTTCAAGACTTCTCAAATCCATCATCGTTCCCGAGGAGCCCAATGTTGATGCCGAGGGGTGGGAAGGATGAGGTTTCACATTCATGGTGATGATGGGTAATGGTGCTTACCGGTCAGAGGCAGGTCAGGAAGGATGCTGTGATTCTGCCTTTCCTACTCAGGGGAGCCAACCAACTGCAGAATGGAGAACTGACCATTTCTTTCTCTGTGCCTAGGATCTTCTCTCCAGCTCAAGAACCACTACTGCATTAGCAGTACCATTCTTAACAGATTTGTTTTTTTCCTTTTAATGGATGGAGACTTGTTCAACCATTCACCATGGGCATAGTTCCCAAATAGTCACAGGTGAAATGTCCCATCTCTCCATCCAGGTAGGCAGAACTTGGCCACTCTAAACACTAGGTTCCGTCCCACTCCTGGGTACCACGTACTAAGAAACTGATGGTGCCCTAGTGATCTCAGTAGCTTCCATAAGAGACTGGAAGAGATGCTATACTGACTTTTTTTTAGTCAGCCATAGACTAAGCCCTTGCCACCAGCCACTTCCCAGATCCCCACTTTACAGACAAGCTAACCAAGTTAGAAAGGCTAAATAGCCTGTCCAGGGCCCCTTGATAACTTTGAAGCCAACATGTAAATTCAGCTCTGCCTGAAGCCAGAGACTCAGGGACTAATGCTACTCTGCCATAGACAGGTGTACCACTTATAATAACTCATAAGTTGGCACGTTACTCAACACAGTCCTGTTTCCTAATTATTTTCTGCACATGCTTTTCACCTTGACTAAACCGAAGTGGCAATGAGGGCAGGGACAGGGTCTTCTATTAACTCAGCTTTCCAGCCTTAGCCCAGTAGCTTTCCTGTTAATCCTGTACTTTTGCTGTCCTGCCAATCTTTTTTTTTTTTTCTAATTTATCAGAAAATTCAGACTTTTTCTTTTTTGAATTTTGATTTTTTTGAGGAAGAGAGAGAGGTGGGGGGGGGAGGGGCAGAGGGAGGGAAAGAGAGAGGAGAGAGAAGAGAGAGAGAGACAGAGACAGAGAGAGACAGAGAGAGAATCCTAAGCAGGCTCCATGCTCAGCACGGAGCCCAATGCAGGGCTCAATCCCACGACCCCTGGGATCATGACCTGAGCTGAATTCAAGAGTCAGACGCTCCACCGAATGAGCCACCCAGGCACCGCTAGACTTTTTCTAATAAAGGTAAATAATTTACCTTCTCTATTTCCCTCCACTACTCTGTTTTACTTTATGTTTCACTTATTAACTTCTAAAATACAAGCTTGTCTATTTCCAGTCCTTTTAAATAAAATCCTTAAGTTTTAATCTAAGTATATTTTTAATCTTATCTCACACATTTCAAGGCATCATATTCTTACCGTTAATTTTAGAATAGCCTATAGTTTCAGTAGTGATATCCTTTTCGACCCAAGAGTTAGTTAAAAGGGTCCTATTTTAGTTTCCAAGTGCTTGGATGGAGGTGAGGGCAGAAGCCATCTTGTGTTAATTTTCGATGCTATGTTTTTTGTTATATGTGGCTAGTACATCTACTCTTTGGTTAATTAAAAAGTTTCTTTGTGGTCTAATATTTCATCTATTTTTGTAAATGGTTCATGTCCTTCTAAATATTTGTGTGTCTTTCCTACTTGTTGGTTTAGGTTGATAATGATAATGATGTTATTAAAATCTTCTTTTCCTACTTATTTTTGCCTACTTGATTAAATTCTGAAAGCATTTTGTTAAAGTCTCCCACTATGATCATGGAAAAGTTTACGTTTTGAAATTTTTATCTGTTAATTGTTTTATTTGCATTATTTATTTTTTTTAACAGATTTTGTTTTCTCTAACTCCGTGCTAAGATGTTCAGTGCATAAAGGTTCATTATTATGGACTCTGATTTGTATCTCTTATTCTTCTATGTCTTGTTTAGTATTGCTTTTTACATTTAATCCTACACATTTTTTTAAGATTTTTTTTTTTTAAGTTTACTTATTTGAGAGAGAGGGAGAGAGAGTGAAAACGCGCCCGTGTGCACAAGCAGGGGGAAGGGCAGAGAGGATCCGAAGCAGGCTCTGCGCTGACAGCAGAGAGCCAGAAGCGTGGCTGGAACTCACAAACCGTGAGATCATGACCTAAGCTGAAGTCGGACGCTTAACCGACTGAGCCACCCAGGTGCTCCAATCCTACACTTTTTAATATTAATGCTATCATCCCTATTTTTGTTTTGTTACTTAGCATTCACCAGCCTGTATCCCTTTATCTTCTTCCTTTCTGTGTAATTTTGCTATACATGTGACTCTTGGAGACAGCATATAGCTAGGTTATCTTTTTAATCAATGTGAGAGCCACTGATAGAGGAATTTAAGCTAGGCACTTTTACTGTTGTATGTTTGTCTTATTGTTGCCATTTTATCATTTATATTCTGTTACATTGTTTTCTTCTTGTTTTTTCCTCTTTTCTTGACTTTCCTTGATTGACCATGCTTTTTATTATTACAGTACCCTCTACTCCTGGCTACATATGTGTGTGTTTTAATGTGTAATGGTTGAAAAATCCTACCTATAAACTTTGCTCTAAAAATCAAGTATAGATGACCTTTCCCGGTAAACATCAGAGAACTCCATAGTAGAACCCTGTTAATTGGCAAGGTCAGTCCATTGTTCTGGGAAATTTAATGGTAGTTTCATGTTAATAATAGCAATTTGTGTGTATGGGAGGGAGATAACATTACACAGATATCAGAAACCCTTCTAAAAGAGTATGTTGCCAGGTGTCCATTCATTTTCCTCCCACCCTTCCTATAAGAAGGACTAGCTAGCCATAGCTCTCACAAATCATGTGGGTAAATGTGGGGTGGTGGGGCAGCCAAGAACCCAGTGTCTGGGAGACAGCTAGGAATATCCCAGGGAATGCTTCTGCAAATGCAGGGATCTGAGACATGCAGGCATTTTGGAGATCTGTAGAACCTATCTATAGAAGGGAGGCTGTCAGTGTGGGTTTCCAGCAACCTCACTTCCAAGCACTGGACTTCATCATTAGCTAAGGAATCTATCCTAGAATTAGGTAAGAGTCCAACAGTAAGATCACAAGAATGTAAAGATATCCTCTAAAGAAGTGAGGAATTCAAAGGAGAAAATAACGTTGCTAGATATGCTTAGAGGCAATAATTCTGTTTCCTAATGTCTAGTTACAAAGCACAGAAATCAACAAGAATCTACATCTTTCCTTCTTTTGAAAATTAGGTAGTTTCTACTTTTTTAAAGCCTTGATGTCAGTGCAGGGCTGATGGGGAAATTCCGTCCACAAAATATCTAAGTTGGCATTGTTTTTATGTATTTGTATATGTGTATGTGTTTGAATGAAGGTTAACATTAAAATTCCATATTTGGGGCACCTGGGTAGCTCAGTCGGTTGAGCATCCGACTTCAGCTCGGGTCATGATCTCGCGGTTCGTGAGTTCGAGCCCCGTGTCGGGCTCTGGGCTGACGGCTCAGAACCTGGAGCCTGCTTCGGATTCTGTGTCTCCCTCTCTCTCTGCCCCTCCCCCTCCATGCTCTGTCTCTCTCTCTGTCAAAAATAAATAAACATTAAAAAAAAATAAAGTTCCATATTTAATTTCTCATGGAGAAATGCAGGATAGCGTGAAGGAGGGAACAGACATAAAGCTGTAGCAACTGTTTCAAAATCTGCCCGTGACTCTCAGTTTACTGGACTAAGATCCTGGTTTGGACTACAAAAAAGTGATAAAATATCGAAGTATTTCTGTTCTTTTTTTAAAAATTTACTTGGCTGAATTTGTTATTTTAAAAAAATGCTTAGCTATTATTTGGAGACAGAGACAAAAGCATGAGTGGGGTAGAGACAGAGAGAGAGGGAGACACAGAATACGTAGCAGGCTCCAGGCTCTGGGCTGTCAGCACAGAGCCTGACACAGGGCCTGAACCCATGGACCTCGAGATCATGAGCCGAGCTGAAGTCAGATGCTTAACCGACTGAGCCACCCAGGCGTCCCAAAGTGTTTCTGTTCTAACGTAACATATTTTAAAAAATTAATTTAGCTTCATAAACAGTTTATGAGTTAAATATTGTTTGTAATTATTCTCATAAATCAAAGGGGAGACTAAGTTCCCAAGAGTTGAAAGGATTTGTTCAAACGAGTAAATAAGTGATAGAACTGGGATTTAAACCCAAAGCTTATGACTGCAAGTCCAGTGTCATTTCCAGCATCCACCAAAACCGTCTCCTTGTTGCTCTGTCTCTGAAAGAAACGTAACACATGCACACCACACGTGTGTTGTCCAGGGAGGAACTGCAGTGAGGCACGCCCTTGGCAGTAGGTGTTTCACAATGTAGGTCAAGCAGTCCAGCCAGACCCCAGAGCAATTGTTTCTACACTGACCCTGGGGGATGTGGGGAGCATTATGTCATGCCAAAGGCTCTCCTCATTAGCAATCATGCAAAAAGATACCATGCACCATGTTTCTGAGCCATTGGAGCAGCTAAAGGGAGATGAAAGGTCAAGAAAGTTCTCTTGCGGAAGCATTGCACTTTGGTACGTTTGTTTATGCCACTGTAATGTAACCTAAGGCAGAATGATCAAGACCCCTGAAGATGTGTCTTCAAAGCCAAAGCCCTGCCCAGCATAGTGACTCTTCTCTGGCATACCTCAGGGACTGATGCCAACAACCAAACTGGCCCTTTCCAACATCATGCAGTTAAATTCCAAATAACTCCTCGCTCATCTTTTTGTTGATCAAAACATTGAAAGGATCTGGAAAATTCCCTTGTTCATAAAAAGAACTGGCTAGGGACACATAGGAAGCCTTGCCATTCACCCAGGATGAATTTTTTTTTTTTTTTTTTAGAGTTTATTTATTTTTGACAGAGAGAGACAGAGCATGAGCGGTAGAGGGGCAGAGAGAGAGGGAGACACAGAATCCGAAGCAGGCTCCAGGCTCCGATCTATCAGCACAGAGCCTGACACGGGACTCGAACTCACAGACCGTGAGATCGTGATCTGAGCTGAAGTCGGACGCTCAACTGACTGAGCCACCCAGGCGCCCCCACCCAGGATAAATATGAAGAAGCCTCATAAATACAGAACTCCAGAGGTAGTGGACAGAACCAAGATACTCTCACACATTTGTTGCTCCTTCCTTCTAGGCCAAATAGAAAATAGAAGAATACAAGGCTATGTAAACAATTCAAAAGTGTACTAAGCGTATTGGGAGAGATCATGAATGGGTATTATGCAGATTTGTGGCTGTGATTCAGGATCTGCATTTCCCTCTCACACACACATAACATGGGACCAAGAGAACACCTAATTAATTGGCTATTTGCACAATCTTCCTATTCAGACGCATCCCTCCCTTGTACAGTTAAGAGCACAGAGAATAGGGGAGAATTGGCAAACAAGATCATGTCACTCCTAAAAGGAGGGATTCTGGAATCAAACTACCTGGGTTCAAATCCCAGATCCATTACTTACTAGTTGCAGTGAATTATGCTTTCAGGACCCAGTTTTCTCATCTGTAACATGGGGATAATTTTATGAGCATTAAATGTGATGCTGCACTCAAAGAGCTTAGCCAGTGAGGGACGTAAATGGTGGCTTCTATTGCTGTCAGTATGTGGAAATTTTATTATTAGGAAATTCTATATCAGAATTTCTCATAAGGAATGCAACTGGAGTCAAGCAATGAGCTTTATCTCTGAGGGTGCTGTGCAGGCAGGAAATAAAATTCAGGATTCAGGGAGTAGAGCTACAGGTCATCCAGTCATCCTAAAGAGGCACAGTCCATCCAGGAAGCAGAGCAGAAAATCTAGATGATTACTTTGAGCCTGGACATGGGATAGCACGTATGCTTCTAAATTTGGAAGAGTGGGATGTATTTGTGTCTGATCAAAAATAAGGAGGAAAAGGGGATGTGAATTTTATCTCCATCATTTTTTTTAAAAACAAGGAAAGTTTCGTGGCCAGTGAAAAATGATGTGGATGAGAGAGAAAAAAGGGTTTTTGCAGCAGCCATGAGTGCAGGTGAAGACTAGTCCATATGGAATTTTGGAGAAGCTATTTATGTGGTATGAAGTGTAAAACCTTTACGCTGTGCCTTTTAGAAAAATTTCAGTGAAAGAGATGTTACTCTTCAAGGCTTTCTGGATTTCTGATGTTTTCTTTCAATGAGACTCTGGGCAGAATCTGGACCAAGTGGGGTCTTAAGATTTATTCAGGTTATAATTAGAGTGTTGGTAATACCCAGCTGAGCAACATCAAACTCAGCCACATGTGCTTATCATATATTTTCTGGATTATGATTTGGATTTTGAAGTGCCTGGAGACACGATGAATTACAGGATTCTGTAAAGGAGGCAAACTTTCAAAAGATAAACATCTCTCAAGATTTATTGATTAATTACTCACAGTCATTCTGAACAGGTAACTCTACATTTTGTATTTCAGTGTCTATTACTTTCTTTGCCTTTGAGCAACTTCTAGAAATAAAGTTGGTGCTCTGGGAGGTACCTAAACTAAAACAAGGTGCTATTTACTAAACTACCGTTGCGTATCTCTCAATGATATACTGACTTACAGTGCTGAAAGCAACGTGATATCCACCAATTAACTTCCAAGAAAAATTTATGTACAAAAATGATCAAATCTCTCTGTGTTTAATAATACATGTGTTTATTGACATAGGTTTCCTTAACATCTTATATAAACTGTGATTTAACCTTAGGGGCACTGGGGATCATTAAGAACACTACTGAAAGTGTAGGCTAAATAGGAATTAATGGTATATTACAATAAGTTGATTTTTTAAAAATATACTTCCCTTTTTATTGAAAAATTACCACCCAAAACTGTAAAATTCATCAAAGCATGGCTGAAATTCTTAGTAACTAGACTTCATAGGCGTGACGCCTTCCTAAGCAATAAGGATTATGCAGGGGGAAGAGGGGTTGTGACAAGTAGTGTGCTACTTATTGTACAGCTAAATATATAAATTCAGCTTAAAAAAAATTCACCTGGCTTGATACAAGACAAGGATTTAAGGTTACAAAAACAAAAACAAACAAGCGGGCAAAGCAACACCACCACCGCCCTGGGTTCTCATTAATGATAAATGCCTTATATTATCCAAATTGTAAAAAAAAACAAAAAACAAACAACAACAACAACAACAACAAAACCCAGGCGCTCCCAACCAGACTGCAAACTGTGGCCTGGCACACCTTGGGATTACGTCTCTCATTTGTGTGGTTGCATAGCAGGCACATCTTACGTGAATCCAAGTCTTAATGCTTGAAGGGGAAACAGACTTATAAAATTATCTACATAGCGGCAGCCATTTCTTCCAGCATTCTGCACCAGTGCGCCCCCAGAGTATCCTCAGATGAGAGGCATGGATCTGTGGCTGTCGCCAGCATGTCACAGTGGGTGTGATTCCAGTCTTTAAAAACAAGTATTTTTCATTCGCCAGGGCCCATAAATGGCAGCCAGCCACTTCATCTGGACGTCAGGCAAGGAAACAGCGATCAGGAGTAATTCTGAACAGCTGCAATTTCTACCTTAGTCACAACTGTAAATCCTAACCTTACTCAACCGCACTGTACCAGATAAGTCTTTGTCTCCACATGGCTGCTCCAGCTCTGACAACAGTAGCTCAGAAACTCTGCTGCTGGAGTGACTTTAAGGCTCAGTTATAAACCACCGTTCCTTCTGCGCGGTCCCTCCCCCGCCATGCTCTCCTGCCAAGTTGATGAGGTCAAGATTTGAAACAGATTTTTTTTTTGGGGGGAGGGGTGGAACAAAACTCTTTTATTGTTGTCCACACCTGTCACAGTTTCAAGTCTCTCTAAAGGAGACAGAAAGTTGAAGCATTATTGGCGCGGAGTATGGCAGCATGTTGGCAGAGTTTGACATGCTCCCCACCACAGTCTGCTTTGTCATCTCTTTTAAAAAGTAGAGAACAATATGTAGCAAAACAAATACATCGCATTCCATCTTTTGGTACATCTCTGAAGTAAAGACTGACGCCTAGGGCATTGTCTCCTGTGATGCCAATCTTGGCCCTGGGTCAGGGGTCAGCCTCTCCCTTCCAGACTCTCCCAGATGGAGCCATGCCCCATCAACTCCACTGTACCAACTGCCTACTACATACACCTTCACGCGCCCATTTCCTCCTGGAGAAAGGGGCTTGGCACCATGTGGGTGTTTACCGAATGAATGAGAGATTACAGCCTCCCAACAATAAAGAGCAGGGGAATCCCTCTGTCTCAAATTCATAGTCCAGCTCACCAGCTTTATAAAGTGTTCACTGTGTATGCACAAAGTAGAAGAGCTTCAAAATACAAAAATGCTATTCCGACTCCAAATTAACTAGTCTAGTAATTTATATAATCTATAAAGACGATCTTCAGGCTGAAACTGGATCTGAAACTCCTGTTGTCCCTACGTCTACAATATCCTACAACAGAGGTGTTTCCGGGCCTTTCTACGTCCACTGAATCATGACGCCATCCTGACTGCTCTTCTCAAAATGCATGGACTCTCTCTATTTTTTCAGTTTTCTTTGTAGGATTAAGCACACACAGCACACCTCCTGACAATATTTTTAACAGAGAGCTAGGTACCCAGACAAGAGAGAAAGTCTTTGACAAACAGAAAGCACCCAATCTATCTTCAGTCATACCCAGGCTGTGGGGTCTTTTGTTCTGGTTTAACATGCCCATGGGCTCTCTTCAGAAGGATGGGTAAGTGAGAAATCCCCAAGCAGGTATCTGCTGTGGGAACTCATGTGTGACTACTACACAACTTGGAAGAAACCAAAACCTTGGTGAACTTATGTGTACAGAGGCAGCCTAATTAACTGGTGTCGTATGTGCTGTGGATTTGTTACCCTTAACCCAGGAACTTGACTTCTGACCACAGGGGGCTGGCTTTCAATGTTGCTGGCTGGGCTGAAAAGGCAGCAATTGGAAAGAATAAAGATTTCTCCATACACCCTGTCAGAAGGGATCTGCCCTGTGAACTGCCACTCCTTGATTTTCAAAATTCAGACTGAATTATCTGTTCATTAAAAGACCACTAAACTGATTCCAAATGGAAGTACGAAGACTACTTACAGTTCAGTTGCTTCTACAGCACTAGCTACCTCAGGCCCTAATAATCTAACCTTTCTGTATTTGCTCAGATTGCTTTGTAAATATTCTTTTTAAATGTTTTTTTTTTTGTTTTTTTTTTTTTTTTTGAGACAGAGAGAGACAGAGCATGAGCAGGGGAGGGGCGGAGAGAGAAGGAGATACAGAGTCTGAAGCGGGCTCCAGGCTCCGAGCTGTCAGCACAGAGCCCAACGCGGGCCCGAACCCACGGACTGTGAGGTCATGACCTGAGCCGAAGTCGGACGCTGAACCGACTGAGCCACCCAGGCGCCCCGTGCTTTGCAAATATTCTTAATAGCAGAAACTATTAGTGGTACCCATTAACCTAAAATAATTACTACATTAAACGCTTGCATGTATCAACAGTGTTATCTTTAAAAAAAAACAACACCTAAGTGCTTTTTAATGCAACGTCTAATTCATCATCGAGGAGAGCTGTTATTTCTACTTTGGCGGTGGTGACACAGAGTTACTGCTAAATGAAAAACAACAGGAACACACCCTTCCAAGCAAACTATAAAATCAAGAGGAGCTCAGTTTGTCATCTTTCACCTTCAGTCAGTAAGTATCTGCTAAGTCATTAACTCTCCCATGTTTATCCTGTATGAAAAAAAAAAAAACCTAGCAGTAATACGACACATTTTGATGGGAACCAGGTGGTTCTTACAGTCAAGATCTCACAAACAATATGATGTGTCATACGGTGACTACCCAAGATACAAAGCCAGCTGACTTGTTGGGTGAGTACAATAGTTACCCATTGTTGTGTAACAAATGATCCCAAAACCTACTGGCGTGAAACAACCATTTCATTATCCTCATGGATTCTGTAGGTCAAGAATTCAGAAATGTCATGATGGAGACATGTTCCTCAACACCTGTGGTCTTATCTTAGCTGGGATCCTTGATAAACTAGAGGCTAGAACACTGGGGCTGGAAAATCTACTTCCAAGATGGTTTCTTCATTTATTTCTGATACAAGGCTGGGAAGGCTAAAGGAAAGGGTCAACCAGAGCACTTATGTGTTGGACTTCTTGCTTGGTGGCTCAAGCCTCCAAAAGCAAGCATTCCCAATGAACAAGGCAGAGGTATGGCCTTTTCGGGCCCAGCCTTGGAAGTTGCATGGGGCCACCCTCGTCACACTGTCTCTCGGAGTAGTCACAATCCCTTACTCCTATCAGATTTAAAGGAGCAAGACACGGATTCACCTCTCATTGGGAGAAGTACCAATGTATTTGCGGTCATGTTTTCAAACACCTACAGTGAGTCTTCAGTTTCCCACTGTCTGGTGCACCAACAGTTTGAACTTGAACTTTTACTGATAAGCATGTATGTTGACAGAGTGTCAACCATAAATGGCTGAAATTATTTCTGTAGATAATCAGCTTCTGAATCATGAGAGGTCATAGTTCCAGGGCAATAAAATGCCTATGTGGGTGTTAGGTAAATATTAATTTGGGATAACAGCAAAGTAAACAACTGGGGGAAGATTTGTTGGTGCGTTTGGCTCTTAATTTTATGAAAATTATTCAATGGTGCAAAAAAACTAAAGACTTTTTTCCCCCATCTCCATTAAGTTTATATAGCAATCTGATGCCCCAGTTAAATTAAAACATTTAAGAAGCTAGGAGACTTAGGGGGAAACAATTTAACTTCATAGAACTAACTCTTCAGCTTGAGGTGATAAACTCAAATTCCTGTCAGGGTTAGGAAGGTAGAGAAATGAAAGCAGGCTGGGGTAAGACAATGGAAATATTGGGGACTGGGATTAACTAGAGCACATGTGTCCTTGCCTTAAGGTATCTGAATTTGGTTGTTTTTTTTTTTTAATACTGAATTTTCTAGAATTGGCTCTTAGACCACAGCTTATGATCTTTGATTTAGTTACGTGATGGCTATTTCCTAGGTTTATGGTTTTTTGCCCTGGTCCCACTGGTTTATTTTGCACTCCTCCGAGACTGGAAAATACACACTCAGTATATATTTCTGTAGTTAATAATAAGCATTTATTAAGCATTTACTATGTTCCAGACACTGAACTAAGCTAATGACATCTGTATCTTAATTAATGCTCAACAGTCTTTTGGGGTATTACTGAACACATTTTACCAATAAGGAAACAGAGCTTCAGGCACAAAGGTGATAAAGCTAGTAAATGGTAGAGTGGGTTCATACCTGGATAGGTTTGACCCCCCACTGCATGTTATAATGTGCTGGTTTTGATGAAGATGGCTCCCCTCAACTATAGAGGGGTGGCCCACAAGAAGGAGGCGTGCCTTTGCAGATGCTTCTTTGGTTGTAACCCATCTAGCTACTCTAATTTGGGGATGGAGATGGCAGTTTGCCTGAAGCAATGGATATGCAGGGACAATACTTCTTACCCAAAAATACGAGAAGTTTAAGAGTATATAAGAAACAGAGATCACTGTACTCCTGCGCCCTGACAAAGTTCCTCTGGATACCTGAAAAGAGACCTTGAGTCTCAGCCTTCTAGAACATGGGCAGTGCCTGCACCATTGATAGCCTGATAGAATATCATCTACCAACAAGGCACTACTCATGCATTAATCAGAGAAGCTCAAGATACAGGATCACGGAAGTTGACGTTTCTGTGCTTAACAACCTCTCCTGGCAGACCACGACACGACTTTTTCTTTTAAAAATTGGTTTTGAAAAATCCCCTTTAAAAAACCCTCCATTTCCTTGCAGAGAAAATTCAGATAGAGTTCTCATACATCAAACATATGACAGAGGCAGTTTTTAATCATTTAAATTATTTATCCTTCATTGTTTAATGCTTTATACCATTCCTCCATGCATAATTTATTATACCATTTATGTTTATTAAAAATTGATCATGGGGACATGCTCTCTCTCCATTCTCTCAGGCTACAGATATTTCTTTGTCAGATCACTTGGGAATAGACAATTTTTTAAAAAATTCACTTTAACAATTGTATGTCCCTTTCTTTTCTTAGGGTTCCTTTTCTTCCACAAAAGGACTACCTTAGTGTATTAACTGCTCATTTCCTTTTTTATATAGCAAGAAAGCTTATCTGAAGGCCCACTGAGGCTTTCATAAAAAAGGTTTACTTTACTTTCCTAGCTTTTAGAATGCAGATGTACAAAGGAGGCATGAAAAAAAAAAAAGATTCCAGAATCTTCCATGATAGAGATCACAGCCTGTGGAGCCATCTTTTTCTCTTTCCTTTTTAATTTTGCTCCTTTTTTTCCCCCCTTCTTGTATGACTCATTTTCCTTGCCTTTATTATGTTGTTAGTCACTTCTTAACTTTCTTCTAGTTGGCCTGGGTCTTTCTCTCTTCTCCTTTTCCCAATTTCTTCCCAAATCCCTTGCCTTTGCACTTCTCAACCCTGTGACCCGAATTGCTCTCTGTAAGCCCTCAACCCCAAATCCTGTAACTCTCCAACACCAGTGTCTCCAACCCACCACCCTCAAAGTAAAAGATTCAAGAAGGTGACATCCCGGGACACTCCTGCCTCAGACCAAGTCCATGGGATGCAGAGGAGAAGTAGAAAGGAACAAAGTGTGTCACAGAGATGTGGAAGTTGAGAAATTAAGAAGCACCTAGGATATCATTATATATTAGTCTGAAAAAGGTCCGCAGGGAACTAGGACCCAAAGGAATCAAACTTGGTATGTTCCACTTGGCTCCCCTTGGTACTTCCTGCCCATCCCAAGGGGACCCAACCCTGCCCCTCTTCCAAGGTTCCCTACTGGAGTGGAGGAGACCATCACGAGCTGCCAAAGTCAAAATCCTGAGGGTCACCCTTGCCTCTTCCCTCTCACTCACTCCGGTAACCAATCAATCACCAAGACGTGGAGATTCTACCTTCTAGTATCTCTGGAATCCATGCCCTGAGCTCCATACCCTTGTGCACCCACCATTCTCTCTTGCCTGACTCCCAGTTTTCTGGGGATCTCCAGTCCAGGCCCCTTTATTCTCAGCCTGCTGTAGCTGTGATCTCTCTGAAAGGCAGATCTGCTTCAAATCCTCTTCCCGTCATGACTGAGATCAAGTCTAATCTTCTTAACACGGCTTACCAGGCCTTCAATATGTGATGAGGTTCCTGATTAATTCCCAGGCCTTTTATTTTGCAAACCCTCGGTGTGGCTCCCGAGGTGCCCAGCCTGCCTCCCATCCTGCACTCACAGCTCTGATGCTTGCTTTCCTGTGTTCCCCACAGACTATAAACTCCATAAGGGCAGGCACCATGCTTTGTTTGTTCACCACTGTATACTCACTGCCTGGCACATAGCACGCACCAGAGAAGTATCATGTGTCTGAAGAATGACTCGCGTGGTCTGTTCCACTGGTGGCCTCCAATGAAGCATGCCTCCTGGTATTCACATGTTGTATTCCCCTTGAGTCGGGCTGTACCTGTGACTTGCTTTAACCAAAGAAAGGCTGCGGAAGTGACACCCTGGTAGTTCTGGGCCTGAGCCTTAAGAAGGCCTGGCAGCTTCCACTTCTGTGATCCTAACCACCATATAAAAAGTCCGGAGACTCTGCTAAAGAGACCATATGGAAAGATCACATGGAGAGGCCACTTGGAGAAAGAGAGGTTCCAATACTATACTATGGAAAGCCATCTCTGCTTTCCAGCTAGGTCCTGACCCAGCTCACCTGCCACCTGAAAGCAGCCTCAGTCTGACCACAGCCAAAACCAGCAGAAAGGCTCCCCAGCTGAGCTCAGCCCACACTGCAGCTTTGTAAGCAATTAAATGCCTATTGCTTTAAGCAGCTATGGTTGGGGTGGTTTATTACATAACAGCATGTAATTATAATAAACTAAATATATAAGTAAAGGGGAATAAAGAATGATTTCACAAATACATTTCATGTGAAGGCAAGTCAATGTTTCTAACCGGTAGATCCAAGACTATAGCAATAGAGTTTAAAGGATATAGAGGAACTCATATCACCAGCTTCCATTTACAGCACATCACAATTTTCCTCTGCCATTTTCTTTGGTTTTAAGATATTTTCCAATGAAAAGATTTTCCTACTTTTTTTTTTTTTAAAGGATTCCTGGTCTGACATTAAAGTTAAGGAGTCCAACCAAGGATGCAATGTGAACGTTACCACATGAATGGAAAGTAGCCCATGGCCAACCCATCCCGCTGTTCCATTTCCTCTTAGTCACCAGCAGGGCAGATCCACAGCTGTGGATGAGTACAGGGGGGCTGCTGTGTTTAGGGGGCACTGGAATGCTGTGGGGGCTCCTGGCATCAGACTGGGCATCAAATGTTCACTGTGAAAAATCACCCAAAGAACAGAATGGCCAATTTTTACTGGTAGGCTAATATAATTAGTTGAAGTAAATAGCTACTCATGCCTTTAGCTGTAGGCATCTAATCAATTATACACACACACACACACACACACACACACACACACAATATTGATGCGCCATGGAGACAGCTGACACACACTGTTACATAATCCAGGATATGGCAAGATTATTTAAAAAAAATAATAAACCCATGTACATTTGCAGAATGAGGAGAAAGACTACTAAATTTATACTGGCTTAGTGGAATTTTGGATTGCTACTTCTAATAATTGCTGCTCTTTCAGAAAGAAAAAAAAACCATTATATAAGAACTATGGCCTTAGCAAAGTATGTCTCTTGTGAAAATACAAAATGGAATGCCAATTATCTTTTCTAACAGTTTATACTGCACTAATACTTTGAATTTTCTGAATGGTTTTTAGTAGGTAAAACTGCCAATGTATTGGTTGGAATGTATCATTTCTTTTAAAACGATACCTAATTAAGAAACCTTACGTGATGAACAGAAACCCATGGGGGAGGGGAAGAAAAAAAAAAAAAGAGGCTAGAGTGGGAGAGAGCCAAAGCATAAGAGACTGTTAAAAACTGAGAACAAACTGAGGGTTGATGGGGGGTGGGAGGGAGGGGAGGGTGGGTGATGGGTATTGAGGAGGGCACCTTTTGGGATGAGCACTGGGTGTTGTATGGAAACCAATTTGACAATAAACTTCATATATTGAAAAAAAAATTAAAAAAAAAAGAAACCTTACGTGATGGAGAGTAAAGATTTAGGAAAAATCTGGCAGTGTGAATGATATATGTTTAGAAAGAGAAGGAGCTGTTCTCAGTGTTTACAGAGCTCCAGACACTAAGCAGAGAGAAACAGAACCTGAAGCATAAACGTCACTGTCCTGTCAGCTGGTGACACTGACCATGAACCCCCTTTTTTTTAAAAAAAAATTCTAAACATTTTGTATTTATTTTTGAGAAACAGAGAGAGACAGAGCACAAGCAGGGGAGGGGCAGAGAGAGAGGGAGACACAGAATCCAAAGCAGGCTCCAGGCTCTGAGCTGTCAGCACAGAGCCCGATGTGGGGCCTGAACTCACAAACGGTGAGATCATGACCTGAGCTGAAGTCTGACGCTTAACCGACTGAGCCACCCCAGCATCTGACCATGAACCCCTTTTAAACACTGCTGAGAGGGGTATCTGGGTGGCTCAGTCGGTTAAGCGTCCAACTCTTGATTTCAGCTCAGGTCATGATCTCATGGTTGGTGAGATCAAGCTCCTTGTCTGGCTCACCGTGGATAGCTCTGAGCCTCCTTGGGATTCTCTCTCCCCCAACTCTCTTTGCTCCTCCCCCACTCACATGCTCAAGTGTGCTGTCTCTTAAACTTAAAAAAAAAAACAAAACACGACACTGCTGAGAACAAAATAAAGAACTAAAAAATGGAAATATTTCCCATTTTTTTTTTCTTCCCTAGGTAAGGGTGCTCTTTGAATAGATGGCACTCGGCAGCTCCATGGGACCCAGCGCCCCCAGAGAATGGAAAATCTTGTTCTTTAACTTTTCCTCTTCCAGGGGGTAACTCCTGGCGGAGGCAATGGACTGTGCTTCGATTTGAGGGAGAGTAAAGGATACACAGGCAGTGAAAATGAGCCAAGCAACCCAGGGAAGAGAAAAGGCTGGCATAGAAACGATAGGATTTTGCAATAGAAGAAACCTGGGAGATTATCTTGGCGAAGCCAAACATCTCAGACACAAGGAAGGGGCACCATACTTTGCAGTAATGATGTGGGCTCATCAGTCACTAGGCTGAGCCTTCTCACATGATTTTGTTTCATAGGTATTTAGTGTTTAGCGGGTAAGGGGCTGAATGATGAAGGCAGCCAAGGAATATCCAGAAAGGACACACGGTTCTGTTGGTGGTAGAGGTGGGGCTGGGAGGAGCAGGGCAAGGTGGGAAGACAAGGTGGAGAGGGTCCTGACTGAGCCACGGGAGTCAGAGGAGAGAAGGGAGAAGGAGGGAGACGACGCTGCTAGAGACGACCGTGTTCATACAACCGACACAGGCCCCGTGACGGTTAGACCAAGCGACTGAGAATCACCAAGAAGTTTATTAAATGCAACCCGTTAAGTAGAATGAGCTTCTGCAGAATCCTGCGAGCAACCTGTATCCTTGAAAGGGGCAAAGACAGCGTGAGGCACCTCTGAGAAGCGCGCGGTTGTTCGAACCCCGTTCTGGGGGAGGTTCACGGAGCCCTTCACAGGGCACCACATAGGGCGGTCCACTCCACTTCACCCAGAAAAGCTTTGCTTCTGTCTGGAAAAAAAGAGTCCTCTGCTTAACAAACACAAACTACCGGTGCAGCACGAGGACATTTGGACAAGGATCCTGCAGACAGGAGTCAGAGCCGCAACCCCACCGCTAACTAGCTGTGGGTCCTCCCACGAGGCGCTTCGTCTCCTTGGGCCTCTGTTTCAAAATCTGCAAAATGAAGACAATACCCATCTTACGCAGCCATTCTGAGGATTTAATGAGATACATTGTGGAAAAATACTTCGAAATTATTTCACAGATGCAATGGACTGTGAAATATAAAAGGTAAATTAAAAAAATATTTTAAAAAATTGTTATTTGAGAGAGAGAGAGAGAGAGAGAGAGAGAGAGAGAGAGAGAGAGATTGAGAATCTGAAGCAGGCTCCATGCTCAGTGTGGAGTCCGACACGGGGCTCGACCCCACGACCCAGGGGCCACCACCTGAGCCTAAATCAGGAGTCAGATGTTCAGTCAACTCAGCCGCCCAGGTGCCCCGGTAAATTTTTTTTATGTTTATTTTATTATTTTTGAGAGAGAGAGAGAGAGACAGAGCACAAGCGGGGGAGGGGCAGAGACAGAGAGAGGGAGACAGAGTCTGAAGCAGGCTCCAGGTTCTGAGCTGTGAGTACAGAGCCCAATGTTGGGGCTCAAACCCACAAACCACAAGATCATGACCTGAGCTGAAGTCAGCAGCTTAACCGACTGAGCCACCCAGGAGCCCCTAAGTTTTTTGGTTTTTTTTAAAGAAAGTTTCTAAGTCAACAGGTACATTTAATGGGGGCCATTTTCTGTTTCCTATATTTACACTGACAAAATCTAGGGCTGTCTGAGAAGAAAAGCATTATTTAAAGAAGATTCTTGGTGCTTGGCACAATTTCATTGACTATCTGCAAGTAAGCTAGATAAAGGGATCTTTCTGGCACTCTAATAATCTACCTCTAGGGCTTGACAAATAATGCCGGCAGGAGAACAGTTAAACTGACAGAGAATGGATGAAAAACCTCATGCTCCGTGTTTGTGGCTTTCAAGCGAGGATGGACAGCATTGCTTGCATCAGGAAGGCTGACACAGGATCAGAGGCTTAGCACTGGAAGGGACTTCCAGATTACCAACCTCTATTTACAGCTGCGAAAACTAAGAACTTGGGAGGGGAAATGACTCCTCCAAGATCACACACATTAGCAGTTGTGGGACGCAACCTGACATCCAGCACTTTTCCACTGCAGGAAGTTTGACTGATCATGGCAGACTCCTAAAACCTAATCTCTCATCAATAATATATCTGTATACCATTAGCTCAACGTTCCCATAATCCACTTGGACAGGCTTCAGAAGGCATTCCAAGTGGTGGCATCTCTACCGTGGCCCGGGGGTAGGGTGAACCACATCCTGGTTTGCCTAGGACAGTCCCCATTGATGCCTGTTGTCCCAGCATAATTATTAATAGTGCTCCCTTGCCTCTCACAAGTGTCTGATTTGGATGGAAAATTATAAAGCACTCTTTGTGCTTTTCTGGGAGCAAGAAGGAGACCCAGGGTAGAACTGGCCCTAAGAGCTTGGTGTGGTGGTTTAGAACCAAGAGAGATATGATAACTGTCTTCAAATATTACATGTCTGTCCTATATTAATAAAATTACGTAGTTCTGTGGCTATCAGGACTAGAACGTGAACCACCACATGGAAACCACGGGGGTGGAATTCTTCAGTAGAAAGAAGTATACTTTATTTATTTATTTTAATTTTTTTTTTAAGTTTATTTATTTTTGAGAGAGAGACAGAGAGAGTGAGAGGGGGAGGGGCAGAGAGAGAGAAGGAGAGAGAGAGTCTTAAGCAGGCTCTGCACTGTCAGCGTGAGCCCGATGTGGGGCTCGAACTCATAAACCATGAGACGGTGACCTGAGCCGAAACAAAGAGTCAGACGTTTAACCAATCGAGCCACCCAGGCGTCCCAAAAGAAGTGTACTTTAAATAGTCTCTGGAGTCAGACTGCCTGGGTTCAAATCCTGATTCTGCCATTTACTGGCTCTGGGATGGTAGGCAGGCTGACTAACATTTTGTGCTCTAGTTTCCTCGTTGGTAAAACAAGAATAATAAAAAGAGAGCCAGATACACAGGAAATGCTCCATAAACATTTGCTCCTACCATTATTACTACTATCATCACTGACTGTTATTTGGCAGGTGGTGGGTGTTCCCAGAGTGAAGGCTGCAGAGGAGTGAGGTTTGGGGGCAACTGCCTAGGAGGGGGGAGTTCAACTCTCCTGGTCCAGTGGGAGCCTGGTGTCTGGATGGGTGCAGAGGTGGCTGCGACATGAATGGTCTTCGTCTTCTTGGGGAGCCGGGAGCTGAATTACCCTGCCTGGTGCAGAGCACCCAACCTGGCCCCAAGTGATACCCGTGGCAGGAACAGGCCCACATGCTGTCACTCATCTCCTGGATTGGTGCTTCAGACCGTCAGCATCTAGCAGACAGGAGGCAGGTCAGTTGAACTTTCTTTGACCAGCACTGAAGAACAGCTAGCACAGAGTCCTACAGAGGTGGGGCTCAAACATTCTCGACTATGGTTCCGCGGAGTTTAGCCACTTTGAAACGGGCAAGAAACCCACGAGGGGGGAAATGTATGTATGGAATTATAATCATATTTGTAGCTGGTGGAGCTAATCTGGGTGTCCTGAAATAGGGCGAGCAGACAAGCGAGTTTCCGATAAGTGTTTCTATCTTCGTGTCATGTTTGATTTCTAGCCCTCCACGGCGGCAACCCGAGACGAAGCAAACCAGTGGTGCACAGGCGCTCTCCGGGAATGAGAGGTATGCTTTAACCAGAGAAGGCTCTGCACTGGAGACCCGGCAACAAAACAAAATGTGGTCTCTGCTAAGTGTCTTTTGGCATTTCTCAGCCTACTGTCTTGATTTTGAGAGATTTTTCCAGCAAGTATTTGGAAGGGATACCTCAGATCTTTATGAGAACACAGACACAACAGCTTTACCAAAGGTCAGTATGTACATTCATAGATCCCTAATCACTCAGACCTCATTTCTAGGAAGAGCATTTCCGTTTTACAAATGAATTTTTAAATGTTTGTGTCAGTGGGGGGGTTAGGCAGTAGAGAAGTTAGGGGCTGACTGAAAGGGGAACAAAAAGCATTTCTCATATAAACATGTCCTTTTCAGTAATCTCCTTCCCCAAGAATTACGGTCAGGAGTGAAAAGAGGGAGGGAGGAAATAAGGTCCTTAGGACCATTTATGGGGACCAGGGCCACAGATGAGGCTTTGTGAATAAGGTCATGCTCTAGGAAAAATCATTTTCCTGACCTGAATCTAGGAGTAAATGCCCCAGTGCCTCCAGTTTGTAAGAGTTACCACTCAACTGCTACCAAAACCCCCAGGAGTTCAGAAGAGGAACTAATAAAACATTTTCCCCTTCAAAGCACTTGGCTAATGTTTCCCACTTCAACTTTACAAAGAACCTTGAAGGCAGCCATTAATAGTCGTCATTTTACCAGACCAGAGAGAAAGATTACAAGAAATGTGGGAACAAAACTCAGGAATTCACGCTCCTTCCCAGCCCCCAGCCTTACCGTTTCCAGGGGAGAAGGGCAGAGAGTGGCCTTTGGCTTCCGAGGAGAAGCAGTGAGCTCAACACTCATTTTGTTTTTATCAGGGTTTTATCTGTGAAATTCCCCAATCCCACTGGCACACCCCTGAGATATCAGGGAAGGGCAAACTGCAGGGACCGTTGCAGATAGGACAGGGCACGGTGGTAAGAAAACATGTGCAGGTTTTTTTCTTTTTTCCACTTTCCACCACCGAGCTCCTCTGTTTCGGTTGAGCTCAGCAGCACAAGTGCCTTGGATAATCTAGAAATTGCTTCCATATGTGGGCACAGGAAAGAATGTACTCACTGGCTGCCTGAGAAGGAAGCTCTGGACAGCCTCTCTTTCCTGCCAGAAAATGTTTCTCAGGCTGAAGAGAGCCACAGGGTGTTTGAGCTGAAGGAGGTCAGAGGGAGCATCTCCAACCTCCCCAAATAATGGATGAGGAAACTGAGGCCCAAGTTCATAGCGACAATGATGGAGCTAAAACTAGAATCTGGGGCTCCCTGCCTGCCTTGTGATTTGAATGCTCTTTTGCATTTACATTTGGTCTTATCCAAGAGAATTCTTTACGTTAAATAGGAGTAAATAACTGAGCAATGTATTAAAAACACAGACAGAGTCTGCTAGGTGGGCCCGCCAGTCTGTGAAGACACATCTCCAAGGTCCCAAAGCCTATGTCCATGTCCCAGAGCCAAAGAGCTACCTGTTTAAGGCAGAATCCCAGGGGATCTTTTGAAAAGTGCAAATTATCCTCAGTTCCCAGCCATTCCTAGCTATTTCCTCTGGGGTTGGGCTATGTGAAACTTGAGCACATGTCTAAAATTGACAGCAGTCATCTTGGGGTTATATTTGTTGTATTTGCTCACTTTTAGGAGGGAAGCCACCCTTTTAGAGTATCTTTCCCAAATCATATCATGTCTTTGCCTCTTCTCTCAGGAAGCGAATTCCTGCTTCCATGCCTACTCCCCTCCTCCCTCCCAGAACTGTAGCTGATTTAGTACAGCAGCAGGAATGGCAAGAAGTTGGGATCTGGACCAACAGACTCAGGTCCTGAAGGCCCCCACCCGGGGCTGGAAGCTTACACGGAACCCAGCTCAGGGGGCTCCTTTCACTCGCTGCATCAGGACCCACGTCAGGGTCTCCACAGCCCCAGACCACTACTTAGCTCCGTGCTCCATTAGTGCTGGGTTGCTCTGGAACTTAAAACAGACTCCACGGAGGATCCAATAAAGAGTGGTCCCCGAGCACCCTCCTCTCTACAGAAACTTGGGTGATTTAAGCCTAAGTCACATCATCCTGGACTGCCTGACCCAAGAGGTAAACTAAGGGCAGGCTCAGATTCGCAGCCGTGGAAAGTCTGAGTGCCCTCTCTCCTGTTCCCTGGTCGGCCAGGGTCAGCTTGCTCCACGCCACTTGAACTTCTCTCAAAGCCAAGAGCCAGAGCAATTCGTCCCAAGGCCTGCCTAAGAGTCAAACCAGACAAACCTCAACTTTTTAAAGGCTTGCTGTGTGGAGGACCTGAAACTCAGATGGGGTTTAGCAGTTCTGCTACACAGCCCAAACTTTTCTGGGCCTTTCTTACCTGTCCTGTCCCATTTATATGACATTATGACTCAAGTGTGTTAAAGTGCCCTTCAAATAATGTTGTGGGGTGCTCGCTTCGGCAGCACATATACCAAATAATGTTGTGGGTTTGCTTTTTTATTTTTACCTTTTTTTTTTTTTTTTGAGAGCAGGGGGAGGGGCAGAGAAAGACAGTGGGGGAGAGAGAGAGAGAGAGAAAATCTTAAGCAGGCTCCATCCTCAGCATGGAGCCCGACATGGGGCTTGATCTTACGAAGTGTGAGATCGCGACCTGAGCCGAAATCAAGTCGAATGCTTAACCGACTGAGCCACCCAGGTGCCCCCAAATCACGTTTTTTTAAAATACTACCATACATAATTAGGATTTTTACTAGCCTAGTTGCAAGTACTAATGAGATAACATGGTCTCTGAAGAAACATTGAATACTTAATATAAATGAGACCCAGAACTAGGGATGTAACGCTGAACACAGTCCCGTAACATGGTTCCTTCTTTCAGGGAACGCGGGACGAAGGGGTGTCTCAGGCTCCTGTGTGTCAGTTTATGCTTCCACTTTTCACTACAAACCTTAGTGGACAGAAATCCTTACACGAGGACCTGTGCACTGTGAGCACGGCTGGTCCTCTCCGTGCCAGGACACCACATCGCATGCACTCAAGCGCTTGCGGTGTGAGCGGGGCACAACTCTGCCTCCGGCCCCTCCCTCAGCCATGACCTCCTCTCCCTTCCTTGCTCCTGCCTCGCCATCACTTCTCCACCAGCTTCTAGTGATCAGAAAAGTGAGGGAAACCTCTTCTGGGGCCAGGAAGCCAATGAGACCAGTTTCTACATGTCTGACATGTTTCTGTTCAAATCAGTATTTTTCAAACTGCCGGCTGTTGCCTATTCTCGGACAGACGAGTCAATTGAGTGGGTCGAAATGTGCTTTTTAAAACACATATCATACACACACACACACACACACACACACACAATGTATCGCATTTAGTACGAATGGGAATTGTTTTATAAAACATTTGTTTCTCTTATCTATCTATCTACGTGTACTAGATCTCAATGAAAAATGTACTTCTTACTGTGAGTCACGGTCAAACAAGGTTTCAAAACGCTGGCTCGGACAACACTTCTTTATGTGGTGTACTCACTGTTCACAGAGAGAGAGATTGCTTTTCAAATACTGCCCAGATGCCACATCCCTTCACGTCTGTTATTCAAGTATAGGAACAGGGCTACCCTCTGAGCATGTCTCTTGTTGTTCTTCAAACTCAACACCACTTGTTGCCTCTGAAATTTTACCGTTTGGAAATATTTTGAGTCTGGAAAGAAGGGACCCACCAGACCCCTGAATCTATACGGGGGAAGTTTCGTCACCTGTGGCTTCTGTATTAGAACTGAGTTCATTCGTGAAGTTCTTCAGCTTTGGGCCCTTGTGTTGCACCTTGTGGGGGACGAAAGGAGGAACTGGCTGGGCCGATTTATGCAATAGGGCTAGTTACGGCACACTCTGCCCCCTAGTTCCTCCAAGCAAGCAGGCCGATACTGGTCTCATGAGAGTTCATCCCTTCACACTGCTGCTGGGAGAGTAAGGTCAGGAGAAAGTGGGGCCCGCTTTGCACCGGGCCTGGCGCTTGCCCACAGCAGCCCCCTCAGCACCCCCCGACCCCTCGGAGGAGAGCTGGAAACCACTTTCTGCACCATCTAGGCTTACAGAGGCAGACGAACAGCAAGGGGGCAGGAGTAGCCAGAGAGGACCGGCATCACAGGAGGCTGGCTGACACTGGCACGGCACAAAGGCGGGACGTGTCACCAAAACTGTCATTCTAATCAAGCACAAGGCAGGGAAACCACAGACATGGGAGCAGACACTTATAACTTGGTATTTTTTAAATTTATTTTTATTTTTAGAGACAGCATGCGAGCAGGGGAGAGGAGCAGAAAGAGAGAGAGAATCCCAAACAGGCTCCACACTCAGCATGGAGCCCAATGCGGGGCTGGATCCCATGGGCCTAGGATGATGGCCTGAGCCAAAATCAAGAATTGAACACTTAACTGACTGAGCCACTCAGATGCCCCTGTTTCATTTTTTTTTAATGTTTATTTATTTATTGGGGGTGGGGAGAAATCTTAAGGAGGCTCCACATTCAGCATGGAGCCCAACGCAGGGTTCAATCTCACAACCGTGAGGTCATGACCTGAGCCAAAATCAAGAGTCGGACACTTAACTGACTGAGCCACCCAGGTGCCCCCAAAACTTCTAACTTTGAATCCTATCTCTGCCTCTGGTTTCTTGCTTAATTCTAGAAGGGGGGTTCCAGGTCATACCAGATAGACAAAAGATCCTGTTATCCTCTGGCCAAGAACAAGGACCTACAGATTTGAGGCTAGAAAGGCCCCATGGGGCTGGTGAGCTGTGCCCCTCCCTGAAAACCTTCCAGATCACATCCAGCTTAAGAATGAACTTGGTTTTGGGGGCACCTGGGTGGCTCAGTAGGTTAAGTGTCTGACTTCAGCTCAGGTCAGGATCTCATAGTTCGTGAGTTTGAGCCCCACATCAGGCTGTCTGCTGTCAGCATGGAACCCACTTTGCATCCTCTGTCCTCCTCTCTCTGCCCATCCCTATTCCCCCACCTCGAAAGAAAGAAAGAAAGAAAGAAAGAAAGAAAGAAAGAAAGAAAGAAAGAAGAGAAAAGAATGAACTTGGTTTTGTTTTATCTGTTTCTGGGGACAGCTTTTTTTATTTTGTCTTTCCTGGGCTTGAAAAGATGGCCAGATAAATTGCCACAGAAGTCCCCAAGGGGACTGACAGAACTGCTTGAAGGGAGGGAAGGAATAATTTGTCCCACACCCCTTGGCGGTCCACCAAGAGGGTGCTTTTGAGAACTGCTGGTCAAGGTAGTTTTAATTCCCCCCAAATGCTCTTGTTGTGGGTGGGATCACACAAGACCAGGGATGAAATCAGCCCCAGACAAAGTTACTTTACAGCTCCCTTTGGGCCCATTTTGAGGCAGAAGAGCCCAGAAGTGGGAAACACAGCTCTGGATGCCCTCTGAGTCTCAGGTTTCTGTCTCTCCCTGATGCAGAGCTGACTTCCTCTCCATTCTTGCCTGTGGGGATTCCCAGGCCACTGCTCCACAGGTACGAAGGTTACCTATAGTTGTCCTTGTCAGCAGAAGTGTCTGTTGGGCCCCTGTGCTTCTGACCCCAGACGTCAGCAGTCTTGCCCAGGTTGCCAGTGGTGCAGAGGTCCGCAGGGAGGCCGCCACAGGCTGCCCAAGCCTCTTCCAGGAAGGGCTTAAAATTCTCCATCTCAGTAATGTAGCAAGAGCCCTGCAGCCTGCAGGCCTCTGGGACCCAAAGCCTGGTAGAGACCTGACTGCCTGACAGTCACTCTCAGCAGAAGGGTTTTGAGATAGATCTTCCTTTATGGTAAAGAAGTGACCATTTCCCTCTTCTTCCCCATCCCTCTCACTGAACTCTGCTATAAACTGAGCCAGTTCAATTCCTTCACCTTCAAAGCAACGGACTTGAGCAGAGTAGTGGGGACAGATAACTGCTCTCCTGGTCAGGACAGTCTAGAAGGCAGAGGCTTGGCCCTGTGAACTCCACACAAGTCCCTGCCCTGAACACTGCCTTGCCTTTCCTCAGCCGGGCTTTACTGTGGTTTGGACCTGAAGGAGGTTTCCAGCTGCACCCCTCACACTTTAGGGCAGTGTTAGCTTTGGCCTTGTCCAATAAGGAAATGGACCATTCTATGTTCCACCTGTAACTTAAAAAGAAAATCACTTAGGGACTATTTTATCCAATCTTGGGCAGGGAAAAAAGCACTGGGCTGGAACTCGGCAGGCCTGTGTTCTCGCGTCAACTCTGCTACCAACCAGCCTTGGCCTTGGGAAAGCCACCTAACTTCTCTGGGGTTCTGTTTCTTCACCTGTGAAGTGGGAGGACGGGCAAAAAGATCTTTATCTTCACTTTGCTTCCTAACTCCAATATTCTGTTATTTTATAAGAGGTTCTATGTTTTACAGTTGAGTATTAATGTTTTTTAATGTTTACTTTTGAGGGAGAGAGAAACAGAGCATGAGCAGTGGAGGAGGGGCAGGGGTAGGGGGAGACACAGAATCTGAAGCCGGCTTCCGGCTCCAAGCTCTCAGCACAGATCCCCACTCGGGGCTCGCACCCACAAACCGCGAGATCATGACCTGAGCTGAAGTTGGACGCTTAACCGACTGAGCCATCCAGGTGCCCCTACAGTTGAGTATTACACTCCTTTCCCCTCAGCTAAATATAACCTGTGTTATTCATTTTATTCTTGAGAAAATAATGTGATGCTAGTCAATGACACCAGTCTTAGGCAGCACTTGTGATACTCTATGAAGATTTTCTTCCTCACTAGAGACACTGCAGTCTTAGAGGGTCATTTAGAATGTATGTCTGTGACGGGAGTCAGGTGTCAAAGTGGATGATTCAGAGAGAAGTTACTGCTGGACCCAAAACACCACTGAAGAGGAGGCTGGTCTTCACTGCTTCAGGCTGTCCTTTCCCAGTGGGCTGGTGCCCCTAACCCAGACACATGAGGGAAAACAGAGGAACAGAAAGCTCGGGTCATTTTCCCAGAACACTGTACCAGTGATCAGTCATCTGCTTGAAAAAAGCTGGGGCCATTTAGGTCCTTTCCAATTTTCTGCCCCTCGCTGAAGAGCCAGAGGGCAGGGTGGGCATCACAGTTCAGAGCGGGCTCTGAAGCCACATGAACTGGACCGAATCTGGACTCTGCTAAGGGAATGGTGTGAACTTGGGCAAGTTTGTTCCCCACAAATTCCCCATCTGCTAAATGAAGACAACAGTGCCTGCCTCATAGCATCATCATATGGATTCAGTGGGCTAATTTATTAGAGCGTTTAGAACATTACCTGGTACATAGTAAGCAATATCTATGTTAGATACTATTATGATTATCACTTGTAAAAATGATGACTGGAAATCTGGAGGAATAATTCATTTTTTACTTCTGTGAGTAAGCATGCGAAAAGCAGGCAACCTCTTCTTTCTGTTTCTGTTTCCTAAGGAGTTCTTTCGAAGAGCAGACCATCGCTTAGGCCAGCTCACCCAGAGTCCCTATACTTGCAGCCCCCTGCCCAGAAACCTCATTAACAGGGGACCTTCTTGGACGGGTGGGGGAGGTTAAGGATCTCACTCCTTTCACTCCATGGCTCCCGGCCCCAAGCTGAGGCTTCTCCCTGCAGCTTGAAACCACCAGATTCTTTTCCCTGCTGTCACTGCTGACCTCTGCACTCTGTCCACCACCAGAAGCCTCTTCCCTTTTCCTCTCCCCCTCTGTGTTGCTGGAGCCAGAGCTGAAGTGGAGCACAGGGGAAGTTTCCACTAGGACTTCATCCTCTCTTGGGCCTTGGGGCTGAAACTCAAAAACACTTTCTCCTAGTCACAACCTTATCTAAGATGGTGGTTAGGCTCTCTTGGGCACCAGTCCTAAGGTTCAGTTTCCTGGGTAGACAAGTTTGTCTAACCTCTCTGTAAAGCAGAAAGTCCACAGGGGCACCGTTGGCCAGCCTGTTGGCCCAGGATCTTTCCATGCATAACTGGAGATCCTGTAATGTTAGCACCAATCTCAAGAAGCAAAAGCAGCACACAGTTTCTTGGAAGATATCCAAGATGGTCTGCCTCCGAGCCAAAATAGCAACGTGTTGTTCCTCAGGCCACGAGTAAGAAATGCAAACAAGAGACTCAACCAGCAATGCTCACAACCACCAACCAATGAGCATATGACAGAACTCTTAAGGTGAAGCCCCATCTGGGTATTTTTATCCGTTCCCAGGAATCACCACCATCACAGTGAAGCAACACACAGTCACCTGCGTATAGTGTTTTTGTCTGAGCCTATACAAAAAGCACCTGAGTGAGCAATGACCTCTGCCTTCTAAAAAGCCACAAAGGCTGATGCGTGTACCATCCCAGCAATGGGGGCACCTGGACGGCTCAGTTGGTTAAGCATCTGACTCTTGATTTCCACTCAGGTCACATGATCTCACGGTTCCTGGGTTTGAGCCCCGCACTGGGCTGCACACTGACAGTGTGTAGCCTGCTTGGGATTCTTTCTCCCTGTCTCTGCCCCTGCCCGGCTTGGGCACATGCATGCATGCTCTCTCTCTCTCTCTCTCTCTCTCTCTCTCTCTCTCTCAAAATAAATAAATATTTAAAAATTTAAGCCCCAGCAGTGGACTTTCCTAATGAAGTTTGGAACTGGTGCCTTGTGGTTATATCTGAAGTGCTCCATAAAAGGAGTAAACAGATGGGGGCGCCTGGGTGGCTCAGTGGGTTGAGCGTCTGACTTCGGCTCACGTCATGATCTCACAGTTCATGAGTTCGAGCCCTGCGCCGGGCTCTGTGCTGACAGCTCGGAGCCTGAAGCCTGCTTTGGATTCTGTATCTCCCTTCTCTCTGTTCCTCCCCTGCTTGCGCTCTGTCTCCCTCCCTCTCAAAAATAAAGGTTAAAAAATTTTTTTTAAAAAAGGGTAAGCAAATGATGCATGCACACGTGTATAGTAGATAGTGAGGACAGGCGGTTTCAGGGTTATGACCGTGTGTGTCCTAATAGAAAATAAGGGTCAGTATAGTGGATGTGTATACGCATATAGTGAGGTAGTGTGATTTTCACTGGATGTAAATAAAACAAGATCTGCTAGGCATACCTGGACAGCGTCTAGCGGAAATCCCACCTCCACCAATGACATTACAAAGAAAATCTCAGGGTAATAGCTAATGTTCTTTCTTCAGCAAGTACACAATGAGATTCAAGCATAAGAACTCAGGGAGTTTGCTGGAATATAACTCGATTTTATATATTACACATAACACACCTACACTATTTTAGCTAAATGAGAGATGCCACTTGTTTATCAAACATTTAGTCAAAAACAGGCAAGGTGAAATTTCAGAGTCATCGGGCCTCTGAATGATAAGTTAAAATGTTTCTGAGTGCACTGTTTATAGACGGTGCCCAATGGGGAGCCGCTGTAAGCCCCTGAACAGGCATCCCAGACATCCTCCGAGCCTCAGTCTCCCCATCCCTACAGCTTTCTCCACTCAACTTCCACATAGTGTCTTATTGTTGTCAAGGTCACAGGACCACTGGCATTCAAGCCGGAACTGGAAGTGTTGAGCTCCTATCTTTCTGCTCTGTCCACCTTCCCACTCTACTTTGACCAGAGGATCCAATGTAAAAGACATCAAATAAATGAGCCGGTTGATAGCAGGACTTAACCTGAAAGTGGCTTAATTTTCAAGAGTCCACACTGCCTCTGAGGCTTGAAAGGCATCTAAAGGCAGAGGCAGAGCGAAAGGAAAGGAGAGCACAGGGGCCACGTGCATCAGCACATGGGGGCCCTCAGAAGATGCGAGCGTTCGCAAATCCCAGCGCTGAGACTATGGTAGATCTCGAGAGAAAAGCTGCCAATTCCCCGGGGGAGGGGGGGGGGAACTACTCTCCCTCCCCATTGACCACTCACCAGCTAAAACCTAATGGCAGCTGCCTACCAAGGTTAGCCCTACCTGAAGCCACCCAGGCAACAGGAACCCAATCCCACCTCAGGATTCTGGGAGTCTGGCCTTGAGTACAACTTGTATTTTTAAGTGGTCGAGGGAGAGTTCAGGGTCCCTCAGATTGGGCCACGCGGGGAGACACTGGGTCTAGAGACTTCCCCGTTCTCCTCAGACGCCCTGTCTTCCTATAGCGAAGTCTCCAGCAAGGCTGACTGCGAGAGCCAGAACACGGGACTGCGTTCTCTGAACCCACTCAACTTTCATGGACCTTTGGGGCTCTGCACAAGGACACCCACCCTGAGGAACTGCTCTGGCTACATCAGGTCAGGACTCCAGCGTCCGCCTCTCTTGGGAACTCACGTCCTCTGCCCGATTTAGCTCCCTCTAGTCAGACATGTCAGTTCGCCTGTCTGGTCTGGGGCCGCTTTCCCAGCATGAGGCCCTTGGCTTGTCGCAGCTCTGGCAGTTTGGGCAGAACATACAGACTTATCTTTCAGGGGACTCTGATCTGGACAATTCAGACTCGTTCAGGAGACTCCGTCCTTCGAAGGTATGACTCGGATGTGTTCTTTTTCTGAACAGGACATCCCTTTCTGAAGCATCTGAGCCTTTAAAACACTAACATTAGAAACAGAGTAAAACTTAATGAAGGCAAACATCAAGGACTCACAGGATTTCTTCATTTTCAGTTCGGACTTCTGCTGCCCAGACACAATCTTCCTGCATCTGCATCAGGTTAGCTACAAAGCCCTGTCATTATTCTGGGCTACACAATGCTGGCCCGACCTCCCCGAATACAAGAAATTGTGCTGATTGATTTAGTTATTCTGTTCCTATAAACGACCCCAGTTGTGCAGATGTTTCTGATTAACCAATGTACTGCTGGAGTTATATACAAATAATTTTCTAATGAACTCAGCGACTAGCAGAACAGGAGACGTGGGATCTAGTCCCACCTCCCAGAAAAACAAGCAAGAGCAACGGTGCAGGGGCTTTTCAGCAATGTTCCAGGTTTAAATTCCTATCTGCTGTGATTCACTTTTTCCTCTTGATGTAATCCGCTATAACTTAGAACGAATGCTCTCAAAGAACCTTTGTCTTCAGATTTCTGGACTCGAAAGGGAAACTCCGTTAGCTCTGCGAGCTCAAAACTCCTTTAAAATTTCCCATCTTTTGTATTTCATAAATTTCTGTTTTTATTGAAACATTTATATTTCCAGAGACAATTTCTTAAATAATATACTTTTACGAGGAGAAAATTGGGACTGAAGAGTCTACATTGACTTTATTATAAAGAGAAATCAAGTGTTTTGTTTCACTTCAATACAGAACGATTAGGCTCAGTGAGGTTAGGCTCAAATTTTTCTCCTCCAGTTCTAGAAGACAAATCACACGCACATTAGAAAATTAAGGAAAAGACAAGACATGAATAATTCAAATGAATGGGATTTTTTAAAGTAAAGATAGTGACAAGTGCTCCCTGCAGAAATCATTTGAAACAAAACAGGAAACAGAGATTAGAAAGCTTATCCTTCTAAAATAAATTATGCTGGCAAGGATATGGGGGAAACAGATATTTTCAAGTAGTGTTAGTGGGACCGTGAATTACTACAACTTTTGGAAAGTAATACCACTTTGGGGACTCTGACAAAGATAAAAGCTTCTGTATGTTAGCTGGTTCAAATTTACACACATGGATGTTCAGAGAAGAACTGTTGCTATATATAGCACAAAACTTGAAACAACCTGAATGGTTAAATTGTGGCATGTGAAGCAGCCATGATATAAATAAATGAGTTTTTTAATTGTTTTTAAATTTTTTTTTTTAATGAGTTTTTTGATTTGGAGAGAATGTCTATGATGCTTTGGTATGTTAAAAAAAAATCTGCGGACCTCAAAAAGATATCCGCACTCCCATATTCATTGCAGCATTATTCACAATAGCCAAGAGAGAGAAACCACCTACGTGTCCACTGGTAGGTGAATGCATAAAGACGATGTACTATATACACACCATGGAGTATTACTCAGCCGAGAGAAAGACATCCTACCATTTGTGACAACATGGAAGGACCTTGAGGGTATTATGCTAGGTGAAACAAGTCAGACAGGGGAAGACAAAATGCCATATGATCTGGCTTAGTGGAATCTAAAGAGCCAAACCTGTAGAAACAGAAAGTAGAGTGGTGGTTACTAGGAGCTGTTGGGGGTGGGGGGGGGAATGGGGAAATGTTGGTCAAAGGGTACAAACTTGTATCAAATCAGCACACGGTACCCTTACACTTACACAATGTTATATGTCAACTGCATCTCAACAAAAAAATCTTGTAGCCTAATGTGTATGTTCCTATTTTTAATAGAAAAAAAATATATGTGCACATGCATTTGTATATAGTTATATAAGCAGAGACAGAGGAAGGACACATCGTGAACAGATAATACTACCTTGAGGAGTTAGAATCTGAGTGAGATAAGAGAAAAACTATTAGCCTTTTCTTCATATAGTTCTTCCGTTTTTGTCTTAAAAATTTTTTTTTGATGTTTATTTATTTTTTGAGAGAGAGAGAGAGCACAAGCAGGGGAGGGGCAGAGAGAGAGAGGGAGACACAGAACCCAAAGCAGGCTCCAGTCTCTGAGCTGTTAGTGCAGAGCCCGATGCAGGGCTCGAACTTGTGAACCATGGAGATCATGACCTGAGCCAAAGTCGGATGCTTAACTGAGCCAGAGACTGAGCATTTGGTCTGGTGGCTTTCTGAGCTCCAGGACACACAGCACTTCATCACAGCAACGTAGAGGTGATGCACACAGAACTTCTGTACAGAAAGGGGTTTTATGATTTAAATAATACCACAGTAACACATTGTCCTTTAACCAGTTGAGAATTTTTTTCCTTTGCTTCTCCCACTTTCTTATCAAGAAAGAAAGAAAGGAAGGAAGGAAGGAAGGAAGGAAGGAAGGAAGAAAGAAAGAAAGAAAGAAAGAAAGAAAGAAAGAAAGAAAGAAAGAAAGAAAGAAAGAAAGAAAATTAAAGGAGAGAGATGTTTAAATACAGAGGTTTTAGTTCCAACATCTTATAAAATGTCACTCAAGACTTGCCCTAGTTTTAACAATAATCTAATTTCTGAATGTGTCTCAAATCACAAAAAAAATTTTTTTTTTTAAAACAGTGCTTAAAACTCTAGGGAAAAGAACAGTATGAAATTTTACTCAAAAAAACCTGAGATATTTTAAATTGACGCTGTGGGTTATTTCTTAACCCATGCATGGCAATCAAATCTTGGCTCTCATAGATAAGAATAGGCACTGCTCAACATAAATTGCTATACTACTTCCTAAAAAGGTTTTTAAAAGGTCTTCAACTACTCTGCCTTTTTTCCAGACCCTCAAAAACTGAATTGGAAATTTCAGTAGCATCTGAAATCCTGTCTTAGTGTCTCTCAGCCTGCCTTCTGGGATCTGGGAAAGCAAACAGCTTAGACTTCTCTCATTCTCCCTCTCCACCCCTTTTTCTCTCAAATCCATACCACAGTCCTTCCAGAAAGTCCCTCCCTCACCACCTACATGTGCTGCTTATGACAGGGGCCTGTTCAAGAAGAGCCCATTTTTTCCCTCTTATATCTCAGGCTGATCTGACTGTCTCCATTATCTAAATATCCATCCCCACAACACAAGACTACTGTGGTTAAGACACTGATCTCACTGTTTACATTTTCAGGAAAAAAAATAGCTAGGGTACATGTTTTCTCAAGATCTTCTCCAAGGTCTAAAGGTTCTCTACTTTTAAAATCTATTCTGCTGTGAGGGTGGAAGCAGGGAAGTCTCAGCATTTCTTGAAATATTACTTGGTAACATGTTTAACATTTCAACATTGCATCACTCTGGGATGTGGCCACATTTCTCGTGTGGTCCTTCTCAGGCCTAAATTCTCCAGTCAACAGACATAATCTCCTGCATATGTCTATAGAAAAACGCATGGAGGGTTTCAGAAATGGGTTGGGGAGACACAAGTGGTTGAAAAGCAAGAAATTCAACCAACTGCCCATTTGGTCTGTGTACGCCAATTAAATGACTATAGTTATTCTGTTAGTGAATGAATGGTTGTTGGACTTGACTCAATGGATTAATTATTTGGGCATCATTAGCAAAAGCCAGCAGGTGAGCTGATGGTCACTGAACTGTGCAATAAGAGTGCAAACTCTAATGAGTGACTGTGGACACCAATAATGCACCAATCATATATATATATGCTATATGTATACATAATATATATATACATACAGTATATATATTATGTTTTATATATACATAATATATACATATAGAATACATAAAATGTATATATATGATATATACATTATTGCTACAGTAGAATTCTATGCAGCTGTGAGAATACAGTAGTCCTAGGGGCACTTGGATGGCTCAGTTGGTTAAGCATCTGACTCTTGATTTCAGTTCAGGTCATGCTCTCACGGTTCATGAGTCTGAGCCCTGCATTGGGCTCTAAACTGATGGTACACAGCATGCTTGGAATTCTCTCTCTTTCCCTCTCTCTCTGCCCCTCTCCTGATGGGGCTCTCTCCATCTCAAACTAAATAAATAAACTTAAAACATAGTAGTACTATGTCCAAGAAATACTAAAAAGGTAAAACAAACAAAATGCAAACAATATCCATGTAACACAGTCTCAAATATGCAAGTAGATGGTGGTGGGGGGGGGGAGGCAGAAGAGGGAGAATAGGAGAAATGTAACCAACGGCATTTAGTTGTTGTAACGAGGTAAGGTGTACATATTACACATATTTAAAGTAGTCAAGTATTATGAAAGAACAATTTATATATTTAAATAATATAAACATATAGATATATACTAAGTGGAGTATGTATTGTGTAGGTAAGAAAATAGAAAATAAATAAAAATAAACTTTTAAGTTGTAGTGGTCTCTTCTTTATTTTAGAATACTCTCCTTTTATTGACTATTAGCAAAGTCTATTATTTTTCTTCTTAACAAGTATTTGTGGCCAAGTTGAGGAATCTACAGGATTCAACATCAGGTGAAGAGAAGGGGCAGTGTGGAGAAGAAAAGGCAATGCAAAGGCATCCAGATGGGAATGGAACATAATAGTTTAGATGGAGCCCACCACATGCAAAGCAGTATATAATATGGATGAAGGTGAAATTGAGGGTCAAGGGTGCAGAGTTTGGAATCAGAATGGCGTGGGTTTACATACTAGCTCTCTCACTAGCTATGTGACCTTGGGCACATTACCTAACTTCTCTCAGCCTCAGGTTCCATGTATATGAGCAGAATCTACATCACAGGGTTGTGTAGCTACTAAATGATTCAATTAAATGACACACAGTAAGTGGTAACATTAAAGAAAGCAAGTGGAAGAAGGAGGGAGAATGGAAGGAAGACAGGGAGGAAGAAAGGAAGGAAGGAGAGATTTTTTTAAAGCTTAGGCCAAATTTGAAGAATTTGATTGTCTTAATGTAACTAAGACATACAAGAAAATTGAAAAGAAGAAACTGTGTTATACTGGAAAGATGGCTTACTAGAAGAGGAAAAAAAATATATCCATAGTGAGTAATGCTAAAATGTTAAATAACATAACACCACAGTGACATGTTTTTACAATGTGAGCCATGCTTACTGAAGCTTCTAAACTAAAATTGTAGGTGACTGTGTCTCCTGTCTATCTTAGCTAAGTTCTTTTATTGAGTATTAGCAAAGCCTATTTTTTGACTTCTCAGCAAGTATTTACGACTGATCTGAGGACTGTAATGCTACGCATGCATCCCAGGAATCCACACAGGGGCCACCCCACGGTTTTAGGTGCTATTCCTGTGACCTAAGCAGCCCAGCCTTGGGCAGGCAGTCTAATCCACTGGTCACCCTCACACTGGTGATGGCCACCATGATTGTTACTATGTGCCACTTCCTAGTGCCAAGGGACCAGGGTATAGTGCGTCTTGTCTTTGCTTTCCCACCCTTTATCTGCCCCAATAACTTCAGCAGAGTAGGCTTGACTGGGTAAGCAGATCACAGGCTGCTGGCCCCCAAACACTGAGATTCTGCTCTGTGAGATTCCTCCTTCTCCAGCTGTTAAGAGAATACACGAGGTGATTGGGGTGAAAACACTCAACAAATTACAGACTGTTAAGGGATTATTATATGTTAATTTATACAAAAGGCTGTTGCCATGTTTAGGCTGTTTTTGTATTTCCATTTGACAAAAGGAATGCCAACAGTGTTTTGCATATACTAACACTGGTAATAGTGATAATAATGGCTCACAAATACCAAGCGGCAGCAGCAGCACAGTCCCGGACAATCTGCTAAACAATCCACGACCATGACTTCACTGGACCCTCGCAACCCTACAGGATGAGGTGGTTACTCTCATTTTAAAGGCAAAGAAACAGAGGTCAAAGAACTTGCAGAAGACAGAGCTGGCACCAGAAGCAAGATCGACCCAACCTCCAGACCCATGCTTTAACCTTGCACGTGACAGCGTATCAGCACAACCTAGGGGAGGCGGCTCTCAGCAAACAGATTCTGGGCCTCACCCAGATTTACAGAATCAAGTTTTTATAAGCTTCTAGTGACACCCATGGCGAAGGACCAGAATATTTCAATACTAGTCCATGTGTGTTAAGCAGAACAGCATGACTTAACTAACTGTATGACTGTATCAAATAACTGTATTATTACAAAGTATTCAAGAGACAGAATTATTCTGACCTGACAGTAATCCCTACAGGGTAGGAACAAGTGACAAATGTTGGGCTGGGTGATACAATGAGGCTGAGGGATGAAGCATTAATTTGTCACAGCGAAGTGGAACCAGAACTGTTCCTCACTGGGGCAGGGAAGGGGGACCGCAATGGCGACGGGCCCATTAGCCTTCCTATGCCTGGCCCATCAATATTTGTTAAATGGGCAAATCAGTGAAGGATGGACTCCCCCCAGCTGGAAGCAATTTCACTCTCCTCGAAATTCCTTGTATTTGACCTGTATCTTTTTTTTTTTTTTTTTTTTTTTTTTTACCTTATTTACCACATTCTGACTTGCATTTCACTGTTTGAAAGCTGCCTCATCTCTACCAGAAGGTAAGGGTCCAGGGGCAAACTCCATCTCTTTCTGAGCAATGTCTCCCACTCCACTGCTGTGCCCTATGGCACAGCGGCGACCCCTAGCAGGGACCCTCAATGCTAAATGAGTATCTGGCTGGATTCCAACTGAGATTGGAATCTTCACTGATGTGGGTCCTGGCTATTCTCCAGGCTATGCCTCCCAACCTTCCAACACTTGGTGTAACTGTGGACTGCTGGGACACACTGGCGGAGAGACCTCTGTATGGGAATCATGAGGAATTTGGTGGGCCTCACCGGAGGGCAGGCTTCAGGAAGACCATAACTCTGGGAGACAGAATCCTGAATACGAGATGCTTAAAAACAAAGGGATTATAGCCAACAAATAAAAGGTGCTTTTCTTTCGTTTTGTTCTCCTGCTGTGCACTGCAGAAACCATATGTTTCCTAAAATTACAACCATAGTTAGGAACACCCTGAAATATCAGACAGTGACATGGACCCAGGAATGAATACTTCCCACAAAAGTAAGCTCATCCCTGGCCAGAGCACCTGAGACAGTACATTTGAAAGGTAAGAGCATACCAACTTCTCTCCCCCCCTTACCACTTGAGCTCTTTATCACTCTTTTATCTTGGTGCTATACACTGCATGGTGTCCCTCTGATGCCTTGTGCTGTGCTGCCTTTTGCTGTTTCTTACTTCATCACCCTACCTGATCCTCACACCATGTGATGGACAAAGAGCAAAGTTTATCAACCCCATTTCTTGGATGAGGTAAGTTGAGTCTCAAGTTGCATGATATGCCAAGGGCACACGAAAGTGGCTGAACCCCCACAAGAGATTTAATTGGGGAAATAAACAAATGGAAGAAGGCATGAATGTCTCCAGTTGTAAGTAATTTCCTTGTCTGTAAACGTCCCAGAATTTTATCTGACCTTGCTTACAAATCACTTTGCTCTATATTACCAAACCCAAAAGAGTTCATGTGCTCGCCAGGGAGCCAAAGTGATGGCAGGGTTGGGTAGGTCCCAAGGAAGAAGATGACATGACTAAAATGTTCAATAACATCTTCCAATGACTGATAAATGGAGACAGAAGATGTGGTATATACACACATGTATACATGGTATACACACACACACACACACACACACACACACACATATGCACACTGAAATATTACTCAGCGATCAAAAAGAATGAAATCTTGCCATATGCAATAAGATGCATGGAACTAGAGTGTATTATGCTATGTGAAATAAGTCAGAGAAACACAAATATCATATTTTACTCATGTGGAATTTAAGAAACAGAACAGATGAACATAGGGGAAGGGAAGGAAAAATAAGATAAAAACAAACCGGGAGACAAACCATAAGAGGTTCTTAAATACAGAGAACAGGGGCACCTGGGTGGCTCAGTCGGTTGAGCGTCCAGCTTCGGCTCAGGTCATGATCCCGCAGTCTGTGAGTTCCAGCCCCGCGTCAGGCTCTGTGCTGACAGCTCAGAGCCTGGAACCTGCTTCGGATTCTGTGTCCCCCTCTCTCTCTGCCCCTCCCCGACTTGTGCTCTGTCTCTCTCTGTCTCAGAAATAAATAAACATTTAAAAAAAAATAAAAAAAATACAGAGAACAAACTGAGGGTTGCTGGCAGGGTGTAGGGTCAGGGGATGGGCTAAATGGGCGAGGGGCATTAAGGAGGACACTTGCTGGGATGAGCACTGGGTGTTATATGTAAGTGATGAATCACTAAATTCTACTCCTGAAACCAATACCGCGCTATATGTTAACTAACTTGGAGTTAAATAAATTTTTTTAAAAATCTGCAAAGTCTAGCCTGCACACTTCCATAACAGCTAATGGGCTCCTACAGATAGATGGGGGTTTTTTGGTTCCCGAGAACCTCGCCCTTGAGGGGATAACAGGCAGGTAAAGACACAGAGCAAGAGCAGAAGGCAGTGTTGTGAGCACCAGAAGGAGAGGCAAGACGCAAAATGCTGATGGCGTACGGGGCTCTCTCAACTCAGAAAGTCAAAGGGTAATTTATACAAACTACAAACCAAACCAAACAAAACCTCCTTGGAGTTACTTCATCCGTTCTAGGAAAAGGCATTTTTGAGGAGGAAAAATATGCCAATGACTCAAAGTGAAGCTAAAGTATTGTTTTGAAATTGCCTTGGGAGACTGGCAGAAGAAAACCCACCCAGGGTGGGACTGTGTCCAGGGACTCCGCGGCAGCACTGCCTCGACACGCAGGGCCAGCGATTGAGGGTGGGGTCCAGGGACTATCCGGGGGACAGCCGTTACATGCAACTTTAAGAAAAAGGGACAAAGTCTACCCGGTCACTGCTAACAACTTGAGAGCGTTCCCCAGAACGGAGATAAGGCCAGAAGCCAGAGGCCCAGGAAGGAATATTCCTCTGGGATAACGCAGGACCAAGAGCGGGCACAGACACACCCTTTGTTAATTTCAAAGTCTAACCACCAGTCGAAGTCGCCTCCGACTGGGTCAGCTGGTTTCTTTTACGCTTGCAACGTTCTTCAACGGTTCTTTTTTAGAGAGAAAAATGTGTTCGCAGAAAGAGGTAGGGGGAGTGAGACTGAAGTCAGGCTGTCCGGAAAGTCCGGGACAGGCCCCGGGCAAGGGGAAAGGCGCTGACGGGGACTGGAAGCGCCTCTAAGGTCAATGCGCACATCTAACCCGCGCGTCTATACCGACCACAGAGCGAGCAGCGGGCTGCAGGCGGGAGCCCAGTTTGGGGAGCCGCGTTGCGAGATGAGCTCGATTCCACCAGCGGAGAAGGCGAGGCGGTTCCTGGGCACGAACCGGCCCGGGGATACCCGAAAGTCCCCATCCGCCCGAGCTGGGGGTGTAGATGCTGCCCCAGCGCATCCCCGTCAAGCCCCTGCCGCGGGGAACTACGGCCGCCGCGGGTCCCGAGCCCCCACCCCACTCCTCCCCGCCGCGGCCCCGGGGTCGGGGGAGCCCAGGAACGCGCGCGCCCAGGCGGGAGGCGCCCCACGCCCGCGGCCCCGCCGTCCGCGGCCCCTTCCTTCCCGGCCCGGCCCCTCCCGAGGCCGCGCGCCCGCGCCCACCGCCCGCCGCGGACGCAGCCCCGACGCCTCCGGCCGCCCCCGGCCGCTGCCGCGCGGCGCTCCCCACCCCGCCGTCCAGCCCTGCCCTCCCCGGCGGCCGCGGGCGTCTCCCCGGGAGCCGCCTTGAGACCCCGCGCCCCGGTCGCGCGTCCCTTACCGCGCAGCGGCTCCGGGCGGCTCCAGGGCCCCGCGGCGCGCGGGGCATTTTTTTCCGGGAAACTTCTCCCCGGTCCGTAGGGCTGAGCCGGCCGGGCAGGAAAAGTGCTCAGCGCCGGGAGGCTGCGACCATCCGGGAACTTCGCGGAGATGTAAACCCTCCCCCTCGACTCCCCGTCCCCCCCGCCTCCTGCGGCCCCGCCACATGTGGACGCGCCGCGAGGCCGCCGCCGGCCCTTCGCCCTCTCCTCCGGGCGCCGCGCCCGCCCCGCCTTTCTCCCGAGCTCTGCGCCCCTCTCCGCCCCCGGTCGCCCAGAGGAGCGTGGCGAGAGTGGGGTGCTAGGTGGCTGGGGCTCGTGGGTCCCTGTGTCCGCTCCCTGAGCAGTGAAGGCACGCGGCGGTGGGGTCCAGGACGGGCTGCTGCAGAGGAGCGGGAACTAGAAGGTGTGTACGACAGAGGGCCCTTTCCCCGGGACCCCGCATCCTCGCTCGCCAGCTCCCCGCCGCTGGGGGTCCGAAGGAAAGCCTTCTCCCATCGCCCTCTCCTCTGTTCTCAAAAGAGGGGGTCCAGCTTTGAGACACCTTAAATTAAAATTCATGTTAAAAATGAATTTCAAAAGAGAGTGGAACCCACAGGGGCCCACGTGCAAGTGCATCCGTCTCCCCGTCCCCTGTGTGGGGACAACGGTGCGGCTCTTCCCGTGGGGAGATGCCGTTCCGCCCCTCCACACGGGTGGGGTCCTTTCAGTAGTTTCTCCTCGAGAGGGGATGGGCTTATCAGGTACCCACATCCTCAGACACAGTAGGATCACAATAAACATTTGGAGAAAGTGAAGAAGGTTCTACTCCATCGCCAGGGCTAACTGTCTTTACCAGGCTTGGACCAGCTGAGAAAGCGCCAGGACTCTTAAAGAAAAGTTAACACACACCCAGACGCTCCAGGTACTAGAATGTGTGCATTTGAAAACAACCACAAGGTATGATCAATGTAATAACCACTTGGCCATAGGTTAAAATATCAAGGTTGTGTATCCCTCTGAATAAAAGCAAAAAGGGTGGGAATATGCACTCTCAGGGATTGATGTCCTAGGCTGAGGAAGTCGTTCCTCCTTGACTTTAGGCTGTTTCTGTTCCTCCACCGTTCCCATACACACATTTGTATCTTGACATACTCTTAACAGGGACAACAGTGCTTCTGGAAAAAGGTGAAGTAACGTGTAAACCCGTCCTATTGACAAACTTTGGTTCCTAAGTATACCCGTCTTTTGAAGGTTTATTATATATTTGTCTTTCTTTTTAAGCCATTTCTATGGTAATATGCACGGGTTATGTTTTATATAAAACAGGGACCAGTGATTTCCTATATCAATATATTATTCCAGACTTGAAAACATACCAAGAGCAGTTATCACAGTGTGGCATGGAAGTTAAACCGAGGAGCTGCCTGGTTTCCTTGCAAGCTCTCTAAAGCCTCTTTTTTTTTTTTTTTTTTTTTTTTTTTTGCTTCGAATAGGCATAACGAGAATTCTTACCTCCTAGGGTTGTTGTAAAGATTAAATGTGATAATCCCTCTAAAGATGAGCAGAGTAGTGGCACACGAGTAGAACAGGAATCTTATCTTTGACTTCGCAAAGTTCAGCAGAGTACCTGTGCCCTGGGACCAATACTTGCCAGAAAAAGAACTCTCTTCAGTTTGCATCTTTCAAAGATCCACGTAAATTTTGGCATTGGTATACACAACAGGAAATTATGAAGGTAACATACATGCCCCCACCCGTTATTTCATCATTGGAAGCCCAAAATTAATGATATCCTGAATTGTCCACTGGTTTAAATCACCCTTGAGGCCAGTGTCCAGAATGCGTCTGGCTCTCTCTCGGTCACCAATACTTCTCTCAATAGTCAAAACCTGAATAATATTTCATCAGTGGTAATTTTCTAGATTCAATAAGTGGGCTATAATTGTGTACAATGTTAACATTTGGGAAAGGCGAGTGAAGTGTATCTGGAAACATTCTTTTTTAATTTTTGCAACTTAGTTGTAAATTTGAAATACTTTGAAGCTGAAAAAGTTCCTAATATTTTTTAATTAAAAAAAAATGATGGGGCGCTTTGGTGCACAGTCAGTTAAGCATCTGACTTTGGCTCAGGTCATGATTTCACTGTTAGTGAGTTCTAGCCCCATGTTGGGTCTGCACCGACAATGCAGAGCCTGCTTGGGATTCTCTCTCTCTGTCTCTCTCTCTCTTCCTCTCCTCCCTCCCTCTCTCTCTTTCTCTGGCTTCCTCCACCCCCCCCCCCTTATGCTGTCTCTCTCTCTCTCAAAATAAATAAATAAACTTAAAAACAATGGGGGCACCTGAGTGGCTCAGTGGTTAAGTGTCCAACTTCGACTCATGTAATGATCTCACAGTTCGTGAGTTCGAGCCCCACGTTGGGCTGTCTTCTGTAAGCACAGTGCCTGCTTTAGATCCTCTGCCTCCCTCTCTCTCTGCCCCTTCCCTGCTCGTGTGTGCTCTTTCTGTCTCAAAAATAAATAAACATTTAAATAAATAAAATAAAAATGAAAGAAAGAAAGAAAGAAAAGAAAGAAAGAAAGAAAGAAAGAAAGAAAGAAAGAAAGAAAGAAAGAAAGAAAGAAAGAAAAAGAAAACCTGAGTGCCTAGGTGGCTTGGTTGCCTGAGCGTATGACTCTTGATTTTGGCTGGGGTGGTGATCCCAGGGTAGTGGGATCAAGCCTGTGTCAGGCTCTGTGTTCAGTGTGGAGCCTGCTTAGGATTCTCTCTCTCTCTCTCTCTCTCTCTCTCTCTCTCTCTCTCTCTCTCTCTCTCCCCCTCTCTCTCTCTCTCTCTCTCTCTCTCCCCCCTCTCTCTCTCTCTCTCTCTCTCTGCCCCTTACCCCCCTCGAGCACTCTGTCTCTCCAAAAACCAAAACAAAACAAAAAAGAAGAAAAAAAAAAAGAAAACCTAAAATTCTACAAGAGATACCCTCTTCCTTGGGTAATGCCAAGGTGTAGCTTAAAATGAAGATACTGGTGTTAGTCGTAGGCAAAGGTACTCTGCTAATAAACCTTTGCCGTCACGTATGCTTTGATATAAATGCGTTAATAGGAGAAAATGGTTCGTTGAATTTTGTTTGAAGATGAAGGTGGTCTAGAAATGTCATGATGCGGGAAGTAAGGAGAAGGGAGGGAGGTAGAAGGACATGGAGATTGACTAGATAAAGACAAGTTTAGCAGAGCAGAATATTGTTTAATCCATATATCTGCTTACCATTTCATAGCTACCGTGCTGGGAACTCGAAACTAGGCTATGGTGGCTTAGAACTTCCCTTGTTATAACGATTAGTTATGTACCTTAAGCACTCGTTTAACACCTGTCTTGGCCCGTAGACTGTAGTAGCCCTAGTTTAGAGGGAGAGGCACGTGGCAGGAACTGCTTGCTTCACCACCGTGTTGGCACATTCTTCGTACTGATTACCACGTGATAAAGTGAATGCCATGACTAGGCTGGGCCCTTGCACATATAGAATCTCATTTAACTCTCACAGCAACTTTGCGAAATAGATAATTGTCCCCATTTTATAGGTGAGGGAGCTGTGACTTGGAGAGCTTAGGAAACCTGCCCCAAGATCACTCAGCTGGGGAATCCCAGAACCCAGATTATCCTGACACTGACACCCTTGCTCTGGTATGCCTGCCGTCTCTTGACTTGTTCCCGGGTTGACTCCACCCCTGAGCTTCTGCTGGTGTGAATGGCCTCAATTAACTAGCATCCGGACTCCGTGGTGCCAAATAGCAAAAGAAGAAAATATTATACTTACCTTTGTAGAGAATTTTTGAAGTTCAGGTAGATCTGGTGAAAGGCTGTATGTTACCTTGAATGATTTGGGTTCTCTCTTCTGAATTAATGCAGGGAGGAAAGGGAATGCTATGTAGGATAACATGATTGGCCAGGGGATTGTACTGGAAATTAGGGTGTATGCGGGGAGGAAAAAATCTGGTCCACAGCTTTGCACTCAGTGGGTGGTCAGTGCGTAGTTAGTGGATTTACTGGCTTCCGGAACTGAAGGACTCAGCTTTTTTTGTTGTTTGTCTATTTTTGAAAGGGTTGGGGACTGGCGGCCGGCGGCACGGAGATCAAGGGAGACGGAATCCCAAACAGGCTCTGCACTGTCAGGGTGGAGCCTGAGGTGGGGCTTGATCCCTTGAACACAACAGTGAGATCATGACCTGAGCCAAAATCAAGAGTCAAGGCCGCTCAACTGACTGAGTCACCCAGGCACCCCTGAAAGGATTCAGCTCTTAAAAGCTGAATATTTTACTTATTTGTACCACACCTTATTCGAAAACAACTTAAAATAGTAAGAGTTGAATATGATGAAATTTACATCTGGGGCTGCAGATTTACTAGAATGTTTTTGATCTTTATTTTTAATTGAAATATAGTTAACATAGGTTATTAGCTTCAGATGTACAAGGTAGTGATTTGACTTTTATGCACATTACAAAATGATCACGATAAGTATAGTTACCATCTGTCACCATATGAAGTTGTTACAACATTATTAACTACATTTCCTTTGTTGTACTTTACATCACTGTATTTATTTGTTTTAAAACTGGAAGTTTGTATCTCTTAATCCCCTTCACCTATTTTGCCCATCCCCCTACCTCTCAACCCTCTGGCAACTACCAGTATGTTTTCTGTATTTATGAATCTGCTTCTGTTCTGTTTTGTTTTTTAGAATCCACAAATAAGTGAAAGTATATGGTATTTGTTTTTCTCTGTTTGACTTATTTTACCTGGCATAATTCCTTCTAGGTCCATCCATGTTGTCACAAGTAGCAAGATCCATTCTTTTTATGGCTGAATAATATTTCAGTGCGTGTGTATGTGTGTGTATGTGTATGTTTATGTATATATATATATACACACACATATATACATACCACATCGCTTTATCCATTCAACTCTCAGTGGACACTTAGATTGCTTCCATATCTTAGCCATTGTAAATAACACTGCAATGAACATAAGGGTGCATATATCTTTTTGAATTAGTGTTTTGTTTTCTTCGGGTAAACACCCTGAAGTTCAATTTCTGGATCATACCATAGTTCTGGGGTTTTTTGTTTGTTTTGTTTTGTTTCGTTTTCAAGATTTTTGTTTTAAGTACTCTCTACACCCATCGTGGGGCTTGAACTTACAACTCTGAGATCAAGAGTCCCATGCTTTGCTGATTGAGCCAGCCGGTAACCCCCATAGTTCTCTTTTTAAGTTTTTGAGGAACCTCCATGCTATTTTCCACACTGGCTGCACCAATTTATATTCTCATCAATAGTGCACAAGGGTTCCCTTTTCTCCACTTCCTTGCCAACACTTGTTATTTCTTATCTTTTTGATAATAGCCATTCTGACAGGTGTGAAGTGATATTTCATTGTGTGGTTTTTTTTTTAATTTTTTTTAATGCTTATTTATTATTGAGAGAGAGAGATAGAGCATGAGTCGGGGAGGGGCGGGCAGAGAGAGGGAGACACAGAATCTGAAACAGGCTCCAGGCTCTGAGCTGTTAGCACAGAGCCCAATGCAGGGCTCGAACCCACAAACCTCAAGATCATGACCTGAGCCGAAGTCGGATGCTTAACCGACTGAGCCACCCAGGCGCCCCTTGTGGTTTTGATGTGAATTTCCCTGATGACTAGTGGTGTAGAGCATGTTTTCATGTGTAGGTTGGCCATCTGTATGTCTTCTTTGAAAAAATGTCTATTTAGGTCCTCTGCCCATTTTTTAAATTGGATTGTTTTTTTGGTGTTGAGTTGTGTAAGTTCTTTATATATTTTGGATACTAACCCCTTATCAGATACGTCATTTGCAAATATCTTCTCCTATTCAGTACATTGCCTTTCCGTTTTGTTGATGGTTTCCTTTACTGTGCAAAACCTTGTTAGTTTGACATAGTCTCATTTGTTTATTTTTGCTTTTGTTGCCCTTGCCTGAGGAGACAGATCCAAAAAATATTGCTGTTAGCAATACTCTGATATCTAAGAGTTTACTGCCATGTTTTCTTTTAGGAGTTTTATGGTTTTAGGTCTCACATTTAGGTCTTTAATCTATTTTGAGTATTGTGTATGGTGTAAGAAAGTGGTCCAGTTTCATTCTTTTCCATGTAGCTGTCCAGTTTTCTCAACACCGTTTACTAATAATACTGTCTTTTCCCCATTGTGTATCCTTGCCTCCCTTGTCATAGAGTAATTGATCATCCATAAGCTTGGGTTTATTTCTGGGCTGTCTGTTTTGTTGTATTGATCTATGTGTCTATTTTTGGTTTAGTCCCATGCTGTTGTGATTACTGTAGCTTTGCAGTATAGTTTAAAATCTGGGATTGTGATACCTTAACTTTGTTTTTCTTTCTCAGGATTGCCATGGCTACTTGGGGTTGTTTGTGGTTCCATATAAATTTTAGTATTATTTGTTCTAGTTCTATGAAAATTGCTGTTGGTATTTTGATAGGGTTTGCATTGAATCTGTAGATTGCTTTGAGCAGTATGGACATTTTAACATTATTAATTCTTCTGATCCATGAACACAGGATGTCTTTCCGTTTGTGTCATTTTCAATTTCTTTTATCAGTGTCTTGTATTTTTCAAAGTACAAGTCTTTCATTTCCTCGGTTAAATCCATTCTTAAGTATTTTGTTTTTACTGATGCAATTGTAAATAGGATTGTTTTCTAAGTTTCCCTTCGTCCTAGTTCATTATTAGGGTATAGTAATACAACAGGTTTCTGTATATTAACTTTGTGTCCTGCAACTTGGTGGGTTTCATTTATTAGTTCTGATAGTTTTTTGGTGAAGTCTTCCAGGTTTTCTATGTATAGTGTTAGGTCACTTGCAAGTAATGACAGTTTTGCTTTTTCCGAAGCAATTTGGATGCCTTTGATTTCTTTTTCTCATGTGATTGCTGCAGCTAGGAATTCCAGGACTGTGTTGAATAAAAGTGGCCAGAGTGGGCATCCTTATCCTGTTCCCGGTCTTAGAGGAAAAGCTTTAGCCTTTGAGTATGATGTTAGCTTTAGGTTTATCATATATGGCCTTTGTTATTTGAGGTGACATTCCATTACTTTGCCATATTCTAATCATTAGAAGCAAGTCACTAAGTCCATCCAGTGTGAGGGTCACGTAGGGTGTTAATATCAGTAGGCAGGGGTCATTGGGATCATCTTTGGATCATCTTAACCCACCACTTTCATGAAGGTGTTCTAGGTTAAAGTGAATTCATTTGTGTAAAATAACGCACATGGTATCGGACTCTTAACTCGAGAAAAGCTCATTGTCATTATTGGCGGCAGCAGTGGCAGCGCGTCCGTTACTCACATGCATTTTCCTCTTTGGTTTTAGTGTCATATCAACTTCCACAGAGTGGCATTCACACCATAGCTGCTGTTTGGCCAGGATATCAGGCAGTTTCATCAGGAGACATATCTTCTCAAATGAGATCATATAGGAAAGCCCAAAAAAGGAATTATTTGCAAAGGTGTTTAGGAAGAGGAACAAGGAATGGTGCCATGCCCCAAGGCTGAAACAGCACGGAGTTATTACTGCTTCTGAGCCTGAAGGTGAAGGAATATGAGCCAGAACCAGGGCAGGGTAGCTTTGGTTCCAGGAGAGACCTCTGGCAGGAGTTGTGACCTTCAGAGGCAGAATGATGCGAAGCCGTGGTGACCCAGTGGGGTGAAGAATGAATATCCTGATTTTACTCCTCTCCCTCCAGTACCACCCATCATCTGAGCCCAGTCAGGAGCCATAGGACAAGGAAACCCACCCTCCTGCCCATACAGGTCAGCCCCCGGGACTAGAGGGGTGAATGGAAAATATCCAATATGGGCAGGCACAGCTATTCTCCGTTGGGATACTTCCTGGGAACATGACACTGTGTTCTCTTCATATAAAGGAGGAACTGAAAGGCAGTCAGTTAATCATGAGTTTCCAGGATAACTGTCAGAGAGAGGTGGTGGAAGGGAACACAGTTCCAGAGGAGTTTGATGTAATTGTTGGTTTATGGTGCTCCTAAGGAGCTTTCATTTGGGCGAGTGAAGAAGGCACAGCAGTTTAAATTCATAGCTGGCAGGTGAGCTCAGAGTAAGTGTCTCGGGGAAGTTCATGTGGGCTGTAGGTTTTATTTATTCAGGGAATGAACTTAATGACATGGAAGGTGTTTGCTCTGCTCACTCTGTCTGATGGCTCTGACTGATGATTAAACCTTGCTTTATTGGTCAGGTACCAGTTCGGTTACCTTGTGAAGACCTTAGGTGCTTCCAAAGGCAAATGGTTTTCCAAACATCATTCCCCTCCTATAAAAGAGATCCAGGAATTTCACTTCAGTGAGACAAGGCAGTACAGTTGGAGAAGTGAGACCCTAATGCCATAACCAGGAAGTGGGGTAAACCCAAAGACTCAGGTGGTCCTGACCCTGTCTAGTCTCTGCACCCACAGGAAACCCCTGTGGGATCTGGTTAATTGTGAATGTTTGTGTCCATGGTTTCAGCCTGCGGAAGTGGGGGACACTGGAAGGGGGCAGGAAAGGCTACATTTCCTGATTAATTTCTTTAGTTTTAAAATAAGTACTTTATGAAGATGCTGTTAAAAATATGATTGAACTGGGGGCACGTGGGTGGCTCAGTCGGTTAAGCATCTGACTTCAGCTCAGGTCATGATCTCGCGGTTCGTGGGTTCGAGCCCCGTGTCTGGCTCTGTGCTGACAGCTCAGACCCTGGAGCCTGCTTCAGATTCTGTCTCCAGCTCTCTCTGCCCCTCCCCCTGCTTGCGCTCTCTCTGTGTCTCCAAAAATAAACAAACTTTAAAAATACATACATGATTGAATTGGAAGACCACTCTTCATTTTATTTTTTGGAAGACTGTTCTTTAAAAGTTGACAGGGGTACTTGCTAAAATATCCCAAGAGTGTTTTTGAAAACTGATGATGTGTCGTAGACCCTAACGAGTCACGAATTCAACATTCTGCAGTATGGTCTTAAAAATGACAAAAGTCGGGGTGCCTGGGGTGGCTCTGTCAGTTAAGCGTCCTACTTCGGCTCAGGTCATGATCTCACGGTTTGTGAGTTCAAGCCCGGCATCAGGCTCTGTGCTGACAACTTGGAGCCTGGAGCCTGCTTCAGATTCTGTGACTCCCTCTCTCTCTGCCCCTCCCCCACTCTCTCTCTCTCTCTCTCTCTCTCTCTGCCTGCCCCTCCCCCCACCACTCTGTCTCTCTCTCAAAAATAAATAAAACATTAAAAAAATTTTTTAAATGACAAAAGTTAAATATATATAAAATGTAAAATATGTCAAAACAATAATAAAATTCATAAACAGAATCTAGGAGATGGGGAAGACTATGAAAATCTTTAATTTACAAAGACTTGTTTATTATCTGTGTTAAAGTACTTAAAGATATCACTAAACTTAAAGCTTTTTAAAACATTGAACATATAGGTATACCTGGCTGGCTCAGTGTGTGACTTTTTTTTTTTTTAATTCATTTATTTTTGAGAGACAGAGACAGAGTGCAAGCGGGGGAGGGTAAGAGAGAGGGGGAGACACAGAATCCAAAGCAGGCTCCAGGCTCTGAGCTGCCAGCACAGAACCTGACACAGGGCTCGAACCCATGAACCATGAGATCATGACCTGAGCTGAAGTCAGACGCTCAACTGACTGACCCACCCAGGCGCCCCATGGAGTGTATGACTCTTGATCTCCAGGTTGTGGGTTCCATCTCCATGCTGGGGGTAGAGATGACTTAAAAATAAAATCTTTAATAAAGAAAACCTTCACGGGCACCTGGGTGGCTCAGTCAGTTAAGTGTCCAACTTTGGCTTAGGTTGTGATATCACAGTTTGTGGTTTTGAGCCCCACGTCAGGCTCTGCACTGACAGCTCAGAACCTGGAGCCTGCTTTGCAGATTCTGTCTCCCTTCGTCTCTTTCCCTTCCCCACTTGTACGCCCTTTGTTTCTCTCAACAATAAACATTAAAAAAAAAAAAAAACCTTCCAATGTATACTCTTCTTTTTCGGAAAGGCAAGTGTTCTAAATTTGCTCATCTTTTCTGTGATAAGTGGCAGTTAGCACTGTGCTACCTATCCAATAGTTTAGAAAAGAATAAGTTCCCTTAATCTGTCACTCTAACGTACAGTGATATTTTAATGTGAGAGAGAAACAGACTTTGAAAAGAAATTTGTACTATGGAAAAAGTATTGTTGAAAATACTTTAGAAATGTTTAGAAATGTATCAGCCAGTGGTTTAGTTTTAAAGAAAACAAGTTTTACTATCTATAAAAACTCCTATATCTGTACTACTTTAAAAGGTTGGAGAGGAATTTTGAATCTGCTTGAAATCGTCCCAAGTATTTTAGAATGGGGGGCACCTAGGCCCTTTATTAAAATTGTAAAATGTATCAGCTTCTAATAAGCCTGTATGAGTAAATGATTGACTTCAGGAGGAGAGAAATTTACCAGCCAAATTTCATAAAGACCTTTATATAACAGATGAACGGCACGGAAACAATTACTGTGATTTGCTAAATGCACCCATTGCTGCCCTTCCCCACCTGTAGTCACTAACCTTTGTGAGGCCACATCTTCTATAATGCCAGTCAGGTGGCTCGTAAGCAAGGCGTGTGGGGCGCCTGGGTGGTTCAGTCAGTTCAGCACCTGACTCTTGATTTCAGCTCAGGTCGTGATCTCACAGTTCATGAATTCCAGCTATGCATCAGGCTCTGCCCCTGCTAGTGAGGAAACTGCTTGGGATTCTCTCTCTCCCCCTCCCCTGCTGAAGCTTGTGTTTGCTCTCTCTAAACAAACAAACAAACAAACAAACTTAAACAAAAGCAAGGCATGAACTTAGAATTGGACCTTTAAATCCACTTTTTCCGTAAAGGGTTAACCAAGGTTTTTTAATGGAGCAAATGATGAGTGGGTGGGAGGCGGGAAGAGGGATGACTAGACGGAACCCAGGGAATTTTTAGGGTATGAAATTATTTTATATGATGCTGTAATGTAAGGAGACTGTAATGGGCATTTATCAAAGTCCGTGGAATGTGCAACATAAAGAGGAAACCCTAAAGGAAACTGTGGACTTCAGTTAATGATAATGTATCAACATTGGCTCAAGTTTTATAGAAAATGCATCACCCTAATATGAGACGTTATTAATAGGGGCCACTGGGGAGGGGAAAGCGCTGAGCAGGTACATCTGAACTCTGTATACTTTCTGCTCAAATTTTCTATAAACCTAAAACTGCTCCCCAAGCTAATGTCTGTTAATTTTTTTTTTTAATGAGGCATATTTAATTATAGACCTCTAAGGACAGTTCCATCTTTTAGTGACAGCAGAAAGGTACCATAAATAAAAGTGTAAAAATATTGTTTAATTCATTTGCTTTTATATTTGTGTATATTTAATAATGTCCGTAACAGATTATTCCAGTAATACCTAATTATAATTTGTAAGTAAATCAATCTCAGTCTATGGGGAGGGTTGCCTTCTCAGACACTTTTATTGATAACTGTGCACATTCAGAATGTGTGTTGCCGTCTGGACGATGCTTTCCCACAGAGAAAGTAAGCGTCAGCTGGCGCAGTGAATCCCTGGTGGAGGCTTGATAGGCACCCTCAGAGGGTGGTGCTGGGGGGTGATTTACTGCGGCTGCCTTCCCGGGGCCCAGGCAGCACCAACCAGGCAGCATGACTGGGGGAAGTCTGGCCAAGCAGCGGCCATGATTAGGGGCTGCGGGACTTGGTTTATGTGGCCAGATTAAAAGAATTGGAATGCTCATGACCTGACGGAGTGACAGACAGCTGGGGAGCGGGGCTGGAGCCCGGAAGAGCCAGGTCCTCCGGCAAGACTGGCTGAAGCTTGCTGTTAATACAGGAGGTAAGCAACGGGCGACCAGGGCGCAAAGCTCCTGGGCGACCGGGAGGCCCAGCAAAGCTTTAACATGGGTAGACTTTGTCAGCAAGGTCAGTGCTGGCAGCACGGTGGGGCCTGACAATTCCTGTAATCACCAGCTTCGTATCAAAGGTCCCTGGAGTGGTAAGACCCTGCAGGCTGGCGTGGAGAGGATGGACGTGGAGGGCTGTTGGGGACTGACGCCTGTGGGGTCCAGCAAGGAAGGAAGGAAGCAGCTCCCGCTTCCTTACTCACGACAGAATGGAATTAGAAAATGAAACAGCCACTTCCTGGCCTGTGGAAAGAGGATGTTTCCGGGGCGTCCACCAATTAGACAAAACCCCAAAGGCATCCTCTTCCTAATTCCTGAAATCCTGAGTTCTCTGAGTCGGTGTCCCATCAGGAACAGATGTCACGCATGGGTCTCTTGGCAACGAAACTTTTTCTTCGCACAACATTGTGCCGAGCTCTGAATATGTAAAGCAGACATGGGGTCTGAAGGGTGGGCGCTCAGAGGTCTGTCCGTGCTTGGCCTTCCAAAAAATGGGCCCTGGGGCATGATTACAGGACCACTGCCTGGAGAAGCAAGTCCAAGCCCCCTTGATGGGGCATTTGGGGACTTCCTTGACATTGCCCTTATTTTATTCTCCCATCTTATTTCTGGCCGCTCCTTGCTTTATATTTCATGCCCCAAAGTCTAAAATACCTGAGCTCTCTCTGCTCATGCTGTTGCTTGTGTGTGGAATAACTTTGCACCAGCTGCCTCTGACCCAGTCTTCAGAATTCACCTGTGATGGCATCTCCTCTGATGCCTCTGGGCCCCCACAGTGCCCTTGATGTGCCTACATCTGAGACATTCCCTCTCTCTGCTGAAATTCCTCCTGTATCTGTTACCCCCGCTAAGCTGTAAACTTCCCAAGGGCAGGAATCTTTGCAATCTCTGAAACCTCTGTCCCCATTCCCCTCTCCCAGCTCCTGGCTTAACTGATGCAATTGTTTGAACTTTATCAGGCATCGGTTTAGAATTCAAAGGATCCTTTCTAAAAAGCCAGTTTCAGAAAAGAAGGGAGGAGTTCTTAATAAAGGGAGGGAGCTGATACCCGAGAGGAGAGAAGACAGTAGCTGGGGACCGAGGGAGGGAGTCGAGGGGGGTCGGGTCAGGAACACCTCAGAGTCACTGACAGTTGATATCAGGCCTTGGCCCCACTGCTGCTGGGTTGAATTAGTGGTGGGTAGCTGGGAAGATGTCCCCTGGCCTGCGTGGATAGCAGGGCCTCTCCAGGAGCCCTGGAGGCTTCTGATTACTCCTGAGATGCTTCGGGTCTCCAGGGACTCTAACCAACATAATGGCCTTTGAAAAGGAGGGACAGCTGAGCCAGGAAAGTTAGTTCAAGTCCCTGGGGGATGATGATGGCTTGGTTAAGGACTCCTTCAGTTCTGTCTGAAGGAAGAAATGTCTTATTAGAATCATTTGCTTGTGGTTAAGGAAGGAAAGATGGAACTTGTATTACGAGAACCAGATGGATTCTAGGCCTCGTTTTAAAACATTGAACACTCTCCACCTGGGTGTTCTCCACAGACAAAAGGAGCCCGAAATGCCTGCCTTCTCCCCTTCACAGACACATTTCAGGAACAGGTGGAACCGGCTCTGGTACTTGCTGGCTCTGTGACCTTGAGCGAGGTCTTTAAACTTTCTGGGCCTCAGTTTTCCTCATGTATAAAATGGGGACACTAATTGGATCCTACTTCTATTAAAAAAATGTTTTTTTAATCTTTGTTTTTGAGAGACAGAGTGTGAGCAGGGGAGAAGCAGAGAGAGAGGGAGACACAAAATCCAAAGCAGGCTCCGGGCTCTGAGCTGTCAGCACAGAGTCCAACGCGGGGCTCGAACCCACGAACCGTGAGATCATGACCTGAGCGGAAGTCGGATGCCCAACCAACAGCCACCCAGGCGTCCCTATCCTACTTCATTTAATTAAGGAGATAATCCACAGAAAAAGCTCTTAATACAGGGCCTGATGCGAGTAAGCACTCAATGAAAATTAGCTAAAATGATTACTGCTAACACGGAGTCCTTTGGAAACGCTTAACTGAGGATAAAACAGCTGAACTACCAAGAGGCAAGGTGTCATACTTGAAGCCATGGACCAGCAGCATCAGCATCACAGGGAGCTCATTAGCAATGCAGAGTTTGGGGCCCTGCCCCAGAGTCTGAACCTGCAGTTTAACCCGATTCCCCAGGTGACTCACATGCAGGTTAAGACTCTGGAAGACCTGAGGCAGAAGCATGGACATTTCTACCACTTGCTCATTGTGTCTTTTGGGCATGTTCCTTTTCTTCCTTGTGTTTGTCATCTGCAAATCCCTACCTTGTAGGGTCGAGGTGGTGCTCGCAAGACAGTCTGTGCCCAGAGCCCAGGATGGCTCCTGCGCTTTGTAAGTGCTCTTCAGGGTTTGCTGTCCCTGCTCCCTAGCCCCGGGGTTGTGCCACCTTGGCCTCTCACGGGGCCCCGCTCCTGAGCCAGGATTCAGCAGGAGCCAGACTGCCAGGCTCAGTCACCAGCTCCCACACCCGGAGCAAGTTCTGCCTGTGCAGCCTAGGTGGTCACTTCGCTGTTCAAAGTCTCCATTTCCTGTGTGTTAACATTGTAACAATGACTGTGCCTTAGCTCTTGGGGACGCTGAAGCATTGAGCAAGGTGTGCCCCAAGGGGCCAGGTCGAGGCTAGTGCTGCAAGCACATCTCGGCTTTATCGATGGGTGTGCATTGATTAGAGGCCACACTTCAGGCTCAAGTGTGTCCCTGTCCTGCGGGAGGTCTGTGCCTTCTGTCCAACCAACAGGTGCGGGACCTCCCTGGGCTAGAACTCAAGTACCAAGGAGGATGGGATGTATACCCTTAGAGGCAAAGGAGGGATTGAAGGCAGGCTGGGCCATGGGAGTAAACCAGCCTAACCCCTCCCCAGGACACTCACCTGATTCCCCGCTAGACCTTAGCCCTGTGAGGATAGGGCCACTTCTGTCTAGCTCACCATCAAGTTTATGGAGTGTCCAGTGTTTTGCCTGCCACATAATAGGTGCATATGCTAGATGTTGTGTAAGTAATTAAAATAAGAATACTGTAGTTATAAGTGTGGTGGCCAAGGGGAACCCCTTCCCTGTCCTCTGTCTTTCCTGGGCAGCCAAGCTGCCATATTAAGACTGACGGGAAGACCAGCATCTCATTGCTGCCTCTATCTAACACCCTCTTACAGATCCTCATGGTGACTCTGCTGTCGCCATGAGAAGCATGTGCTTTAAAGGTAGGAACAGTCTGCCCAGTCCCCAGCGGGGTTTTTTCTGTGAGGTTAGTGGACAATCCCTCATCTGTTTCAGCTAAATTTGAGTGGTGGGTGGGCAGAATCCATTGCTTGGAGAAGAATCTTGTGCTTAAGTTTGGTTCCAAGTCCTGAAGGGACCATAACTCGTGAAGTTATCCAATTTAAGTGGATATGCTGTACTTTAAGAGCACTGGGTCACAGGAAGTGAAATGATAAAGGTAAAACTCTGTTACAACTAATGCCACCAAAGGATGGCCTCCTGGTAACAAACTGTTGGCCTTGGTGTTTTTCTCCACAATAGTCGCGGGTGCTATTTTGAGGCTGGTCTTTGGAGAAGGGGAAGAGCAGCCCATGAGGGTGAGGGAGGATGGTGGAAGGAAGGGAGGGCCTGGGAAAACTGAGGGAAAGGTGGCTAAGGTCCTGCTGAGGAGCAAATGAGGACCCACTTAGACCTCCTCGGGGCCTGGAAGTTTATTTAGATTGAGGAGAGAATGATCCCTTTGGGGGGAAGGATGAAGAGGAGATTGGAAGGCTGAGGGTCAAGGCGATGAGTTGCATTTTCAGTGCCCTGGAGGCGGGAAGGTATAGACTGGTAACTGGTACCAAAGTTTGGGTGTTGTCTCTCTGAAACCCGACATTCTCAGCAGAAGTTACGCATCAGAGGTGGGCAGAGAAGACTGGCAGGCCTTTTTCTTCATCTTCTCTTTTTGTCAGCTCAAAGGTGATTTAAGAGTTTTCTCTCTCCTGTTGGCGTGAGAAAAGATGGTGAGAAAAGGAGGGAGATGAGCCATGGCCACCCACACCCTTGGCCGAGCACGTCTGCGAAGCAGCCTGCGGGAAGGAGTGGACCCTGGGGAGGGGCCGCTGCTCCAAGGCCTGTCTTTCTGAGTCAGAGGGACACCTGTCCTTTCTGGGACACAGCAGAGCCGAGACTAATGTGAGTCCCAAGGCTGTCATTTTGTCAGGAGAAGGGCCCTGGGGGCGGGGGGTGCTGGGGCTGTCAGCCCCTTCTGACCGCCTCCCAGAGGGACTCCCTCTCTTGGGGAGGAGGTAGCGTATGCAAGGCGATTTAAGGAGTGACCTGAAGGGTGCAAGCTATTTAAGGTCATTTAGTGCTTCTCAGTGGGTTTCTTTCCTACTGCTGCCCACAGACTTTCAACCTGGGTCAAGTTCCTGCGCACGCACACACAGACACACACACACACACACACACACACACACACACGCACACACAGATGCAAGCATCCCCTCAGTCTGGGTCTGAGACGAGCCCCTGAGAGCCCTTCCTTCTTTCATCTGAGTCCTGGAGTGGGAGGGAGACAAAGCCAATCTCAGACCCTTCCTGAAATCAGCCCGCTCGGTCGTGTGGAGGCGATCAGATGGAACAGCTATCTGAAAGGCTTTGAAAAAGCGAAGCATGAGACTGCTGCACGCTTCTACTCTGCTGTTTACCTTGTGGTCAGGAGAAGACAGAAATGCCGCTCCCAAAAGCAGGGCCGATCTCTTTGTCTCTCTTTCCCCATCTTCCCCTTAACCCACATGAGGCCATCCCACAAACTCCCCTTCCGCCCAGCCAGCCTTGGACCCAGACACGAGGGAAGGTGTGTGGGGGCTGGACGTAAGGGCACGTGCCTGACCCCATCTTCTGCCCTTTTCCCTCGTTTGGGTTTTGGCACCAGCTGGTTTCCATTCTAGTTCCTGTTCTTCAGGGATATGATTTCGTGCTCATTCTCACATACTGCAAGGCAAACCTGAGTGAGAGAATGGTCAAATGAAAAGAAGCTCTTGAATCCAAGAGAGGAAAAAGGTGGGCAGAGGAGGGGTGTCAGGGGCGTGCCTTCAAGTCCACCCTCCACATTCTCCAACTCCTTGATCCAAGTGCCTGGTCCAAATCTAGAGTTAAAAGTATTCAATACAAAAAAATTTGGGGGGGGGGGGGTGCCTGGCTGGCTCCGTCCATAGTGCGGCTCTTGATCTCGCAGTTGTGAGTTCAAGCCCCATGTTGGGTGCAGATTGCTTAAAAATGAAATCTTGGAAAATTCTTTATTCTGAGATTATGACTTTTTTGCTTCTTGGTGTTAAAGTTCATTTTTTTCCCCATAAAATGAAGATGATAAGTGATTTTAAAAACTATTCATAGTTAGCAAAATAAGATATTGGCAACCTCATGTCAGTCAGTCCCAAGGAAAAAAATTGTTTTAAGTTTTTATGTGACATCCCAAAGTCTGGGAACCACTGGTTTAGAACATTGTCCACCCCAGATGGCTTGGCCAGAGCGACCTTTCACATTTCTGACACGGTGCCCACAGGGAACACCTGCGCCATCCAGCATCTTTTCGTGACAGGTAGGAAAGTGATGGAGCAAACTCTTTCTGACATCATGGATTCTAGGATAATATAAGTCTTATTTTCCATTGGCATCCTTGCACCACAGAAAAATGATTAGAAAAAATCAACATGATTTTGGCAGCAATGAAACAATGGCTACATTTCCATTTTTGAGAGTTATGTGCATAGAGCAGCTGAAATACACTTCTCCATTAGAACCTGTTTTTAATTAGCTGTGGATCTCTATTGCTTCCTGATTCTGTTGAATTGAATTAAATTGAACAGATATGCATTTGGATACTAACTGGACCCGTGCAGAATGAGGAAAACTGAGTGGATTAGATGTGGCTGCTGCTTTCAAAGAAGTTCCAATCCAGTAGCATGATAAGAAAAGAAACTGCTTGATAATGGGAAGAAGAGGGGAGAGGCATGAGAAGACTCAATCTTAGGGTGGGAATCGGGGGAAGTTCAGAGGAGACAGAGGTCATAGTTGACAGGGGACCAGAAAAAGCATGATGAGAAAGGTGGCATCTTGATGGACCAGCCCTTGTGAGCAATTTGGGGGCAGTAACTGTTAATTACCCTAGCATCCCTAGTAACTGGCACCCAGTAAGTACTCAATAAATGTTTGAAGAATTAATTAAATACTAATGGCAGTGGGTGTTCTGGCTAAAATAAAGAGTTACTAAGTACCGTGCTTTTCTCAAGACTTAAAATATTTGGGAACAGCTCTTTGTTTAAGCAAGTTTTATGTGTATTGAGGGATGATTTTCCAGGTTTTAATTCAGTGGCTGCAGTACTTACTTTTCAGCACAAGAGGGAGCTGCTGCCCAGTTTATTTAACTGAAATAGCGTTTCTCTAGATTTGCCCCTATCTTCTTAAGTTACCGTGTAGTATATTGTGCCATTTAACCACCCTCCCCCAAATACCCTACCAACCAAAAAATCCTATCACAATACAATACAGTTATTATCAATGGTGCGTTATTTTCTGAAAGGAATTTCTCCTAAATTACATGATTAGTAGGGGGGAAAAAAAGTAACATTTAAAATGTGTTATGAACAAGATACCTCAGACCAAGCTGGAAGGTTCTTCAGAACCCTAAGTAAACTCAGCACTTTCCGGTATCGGCAGTTCTGCTTATAATCATGCCTGAGGGCCCCATATGTAGACCACAAATCTGAGGTAACAGATATTTGCAGGTGCCCAAGTTTTCCTGAGGGTCAAAGTCTAGCTGAGATGTTGGCTGAGTCCTGGCCTTCAAACTTGATATGTACATTTTCTGTTGCCAAGAGGTGCAAAGGACAGACTACGAGGTAGCCTAAATCCAGGTGTATATCTTGAATAAGAACACATGATATTGAGAGTTATCAGAACTTAGGGGACAGCTAGCAAGTAATGACGATTTTGAAGGAGTTTTTGCTACAGGATGCTCTACAGAATTTTCCCCATGGCACATTTAAAAAACAAAAACCAAAAAACTTGAATTACCAAAACCGAATCCACATGGTACGTTTCAGAGACAGCATTTCTATCAAATACAGTGTGTGCTGTTATCTGAAAACAGCCCCTCTGTAAATGACAGGGCATAGATAGTTTAATGTGGGAGGTGGTATTATGAAGGTAAACAGAGATCAGTGTGTTTTTAGCTGTCGGAGGATAAAATGACTTAAAGGGAAGGAGCATTTGCTCAATTCATGAGTGGGTTTTCCCGCTGCTGAATTTCATCTTAAAGAAAGAAAACAAGCCATTGGTCTTTCCAGAACTATTTCATTGCTTATGGTTCTTTTTGGAACAGGAAGTCCCAGCTTTCCGCCATCACCAATAGCCAGACTCTCCCATCTCTGAATGCCGTGTTTGTGTGTCCCCTTCTCCCTGTACTGTGGGTCCACACTGTTCACTTCTGGGGGGTGAGGATCAGGGCTTCCAGACTTTTGTGTCGCCAACGCAGTGACACAAAGGTCCAAGGTCAGCAGGGGACAATTCATTTGTGTTTAGAAAAAAAATCACAGCCATGGGTGATTGATAAAGGAGGAAGAAACGGGGTCTTCATACTTAAAGGTTGTGTCTGTTGCCTGTTTTTGGTTGGTTGGTTGGTTGTTAAATCTTAATGCTCCAGTGAAGAGGTAGCAGGAATGGTGAGGAACCTGGACTCAGGCACCTTGGGTTCAAGTGGCAGCTCGGTGGCCGTGGGCAAGATTCCTGCCCTTCAGCGTCTCCGCTTCTTCATGAGTAACGTGGCATGATGCCGCTGCTGTAAACTTACCACGTTGGACTTATTGTGTATAAAGGACCCCAAACAGTGACTGGCACATAGTAATGTCATAAACACTATTAGTAATTATAGAGTAGAATAATTATATTTACTGACAAATAGTCAAGATATACTTTGATTTATTAAAAGCCAAGGAGATGGGTTGATGAGAATGTTCTGCAATTGTATATCTGGAATTGATGGTCGCAGAGCCTCATGAATATACTAAAAACCACTGAATTGTATACTTTCAAATAGTGAATTTTATGGTATGTGAATTATATCTAGTAAAAAAATGTAATAAAGACAAATTCAATAAATATTTGTACTCAACCGTCTCCTGGGTTTGGTGGAGGAAATACCGCGTTTCAGGACATAGCCTCTGCCCCGGAGGGTGTTACTTCAGGGGCACCTCCAGAGCATTGGCCACTTTTCCTAGCACCCTGGAGAAGACGTTGCTATCCACAGATTTTACTCTGAGACTCAGAAGGGTTAAGTAACTTGCCCAAGGTCCCACAGGAAGTATGGGTAGCAGGAACCCAACTACCTTCTTCAGGTAGGGGCAGTCTTATTGAGGACAGATGATTTACATCCATAAAGTAATTAGGGAAGCAGACATCACAGGAGATCATCAGGCCCCTTATATGTGATGAGGAAAATAAAGGAGAGCATAGGTCTTGACCAGCCGGAAGACGGGGGTGGTGGGGTGGGGGGTGTAGGTTCCTGGAAGCAAAGGGCTTTGAGAAAGGGCCTTTACAGGTGGATTTGGTGTTAGTGATGCAGATCAGTTGCAGTGCGGGTAGATGTCCTTAGAGATGTGTAGGAAGGGCTCATAGATCTGTTTTTCCTGGAACTAATGTATATGCTCATGCCGAAAAGTCTTATGGTGTGCATATTCACAAACATGCATATATATAGAAATTCATAGGCATTGTGTGGGCTAGTTATACCAGGGCAGGATGTTAGAGAGTGAGGGCAATCTAAAGACAATTTAGGTTGCTAACCCTTTCACTCCCTTATCTCCTAATTGATTAATCAAATTTTTTGAGCACGTACCCAATGCCTGAGAATATAAACATAAATAAAATACCTTTTGGTATTTTGTTTGGGAGGATTCCAAGGTAGGAGTTGATAGCAGACAGGTATGCAAGAAAATACTATAAAGTGGTAAGTGGTTATCTAGCAAAAAGCTAGGAAAGGGAATGGAACCATAGGCTTAAAAGCCCTTTATCAAACGGATGTTCAAGAAATAAAGGTTGTGTGGGGCGCCTGAGTGGCTCAGTCGGTTAAGCATCTGACTCTTCATCTGGGCTTGGGTCATGATCTTACAGTTCATGAGTTCAAGCCCCAAGTCGGGCTCCTCGCTGACAGCATGGAGCCTGCTTGGGATTCTGTCTCTCTCCCTCTCTCTCTGCTCCTCCCCACTCACGGTCTCTCTCAAACTAAAATAAATAAGATATATATATATATAAATGTTGTTCAAGAGGTTTATTTTCCCGACTAAAAAATACACTCTGTTACAAAGTACTGTAGGAGGGTCTTTGCTGGCTGATAAAGCGAGAAGAAAGATTTGGGGAAGAGGTGCTCAAAGAGCACTCTCCCCTCACGGTAGGCTCCCTGGGTGCTGAGTGGCCACTTGCCTCAAAGTGGTTTAAATTTGAAGTGGGGCAATTCCCCTGTTCTACCCTGTCCTTCCTTCCTGAAGGCAAATGTGCTGGGGGTTGGTTCAAGGAGGGAGCTAGGAGCCTTAAGGATATTGGTGGAGAGAGGTGTTAACATTCCTCCAAGAGGCAACTCATTTCTCTATCAGTGCCCTGTTTTCACCCAGTCCTCACCCAGGGACCATTTTCAAGGTTAAGAAAGGGGCAGTTTGTGATTAAAAAAAAAAAACAAACACTTTTTATTGTGGTGAAATCTGCACAAAATGTATCACTTTAACCACCATACAGTATACAATTCAGCAGCCCTAAGTATGTCTGCAAGGCTGTGCAATCATCCCTCCTCTCCGTTTCCCAAACTTTCCATTATGCCAAACTGAAACTTTGTACCATTAGATAATAACTCACCCTTCCCCCCCCCCCCCCCCCGCCCCTGTTCTAACCACTGGTCTACTTTCTGTCACTATAGATTTGCCTATTCTAAGCATCTCATATAAATGGAATCCTACAATATTTGTTTGTTTGCATCTTGCTTATTTCACTTAGCACCATGTTATCAAGGCTCATGTACGTTGAAGCATGTGTCAGAATTTCATTCCTTTTCAAGGCTGAGTAGTATTCCATTGTGTGTATATACATTTTGCTTATCCGTTCATCATTGATGGACATTTGAGTTGTTTCCACCTTTTGACTATTGGGAATAGTGAACGCTGGTGTACAGGTCCCAGCTTGAAATTCCTTCGGGTTTATACCTACAAGTGGAATTGCTGGGTAATATGGTAATTCGATTTAGCTTTTTGGGGAACCACCAAACTGCTTTCCACAGCAGCTGCACCATTTTACATTATCAATAACAATGTAGCAATGTGCAAAGGTTCCAATTTTTTTTAATGTTTTATTTTTATTTTTGAGAGAGCGAGAGCGCATCTGTGAGTAGGGGAGGGGTAGAGAGAGAGGGAGACAGAAGATCTGAAGCAGGATCCAGGCTCTCTGCTGACAGCAGGCAGCCTGATATGGGGCTTGAACTCCCAAAGCGAGATCATGTCCTGAGCTGAAGTCAGATGCTAACCGCTAACTGACTAAGCCACTCAGGGGCCCCAAGGGTTCCAATTTCTTCATGTCCTTGTCAACAGCCACCACAGAAGAGTGTGAACTCCTGAACTCGAGGTGAAAAAAGTCAAGTACCGTTTCTGTTTTGTTTCTGGTTTTTTACTCCACTCCCTTCCCAGCTTTGCTTTTTAACAAAACTTATCTTGGAGCAATTTTGGATTTCCAGAAAAGTTGCAAAGATAGATGTCTGAGTTTGTTCAAGCTGCTGTAACAAAATACCACAGACTGGGTGGCTTATAAACTACAGAAATTTGTTCCTCACAATTCTGGAGGCTGGGAGTCCAAGATCAGGGTGCTGGCGTCCCTGGGTCCCAGGGAGGACCCTCGTTAGAGTTGCGGACTGCAGGCTTCCTGCTGCGTTACCGTGGTAGAAGGGGTGGGCTGGCTCCCTGGGGCTTCTTCCACAAGGTCATTAGTGTCATTAGTGTCATTCAGAAGCGCTCCACGCTGGTGACTGAGCACCTCCCAAAGGCCCCACCTCCTCATACCATCACATTGGGGATTAGGTTTCCAACATGAGTTTGGGTGAGATGCGAACATTCAGACCATAGCAATAGAACTGAAAGCTCCCAAATGCCCTTCACCCAGCACCCCTCAATGTTCACGTAGCCACGGTACGTGAAGACTGGTACGATGCTCTTAACTAAATACTAGACTTTATTCAGATTTCACCTCCTTTCCACTAAGGTCCTTTTCCTGTTCCAGAACTCAAGTCCAGAACGTGCTACACTGCAGTGAGCCGCTCTGCTTCGTATTTGCTGAGACACTTTCCTCTCTGAGCCTCAGTTTTCTCACGTGTCCAGCGGGGACAACTTTAGTGTGACCTCTACCTCACAGGGTGCAGTGAGGATTGGAGGGGGTAGGGGAGGCGAGGGTGTTTGTGGGCCGTGCAGCTTCCTGCCAATGTAAAGGGTCATTACTGAAGCCTGCAGTGTCCTCTCCTCTCCACTGGCCACCTGCGGCCTGCACTAGATCTGGGACTCTTGCTGACTCCCTGCCATGGGCTGTGGGGAGGAGGCTTTCCCACTAGGCCTGCCCTGGCCGGGGCACTCCTGGTGCTCCAGGCCCTGTAGGCTGATTGGGGGGGTGCGGACATTGCCTGGCTGACCAAGGGCTTTGATGGGGTTCCTCCCACGAGTGCTTCCCATGTGTTCCGGAAGCTCCCCTGGGTGCCGGTAGCTTCAAGCTTTTGGGGGGGAGGAGGCTGGAAGTTATAGATGCTGCTCTCTCCCGGGCATTTGAAATGACCAGTGCAGTTTCAGCAGGCCACAGAGGCAGGACAAACCATGGGTTGGCTCAGCTGCTTTCGATTCTCTCCTGGTTGGAGTAGGGGAGGGGTGGCGGGTTGAGGTGCAGGGGTGAAGCGTCGAGTCTCTTTTGGGAGGTGGCGGGAGTCTAGCTCGCCTTGTCCTCTCCACTCGTAGCTTCCTCTGGGGTTTCCTGGAAGGATTTCCCATCTGCCCACAGCCTCTCTCTGCCGCACTGCTTCCTGTTTTGTGCTTATAGCTGACTAGTGGCCCCCAAAGCTGTGTCTAAGTCCTAATCCCTAATACCTGTGAATGTGACGTTATTTGGAACTAGGGTCTTTGCAGTTGTAACTACGTTAAGGACCTTATAATAAGATTATTCTGGGTTTAGGGTAGGCCCTAAATCCAATGACAGGTGTTCTTATAAAGTTTTTATTTATTTATTTTGAGAGATGAAGAGAACGCGAGCAGGGAAGGGGCAGAGAGAGAGAGAGAGAGGAAGAGAGAGAATCCCAGATGGGATCTGTGCTGTCAGCACAAAGCCTGACACGGGGCTTGAACTCATGAACCGTGAGATCATGACCTGAGCCAAAACCAAGAGTTGGACACTTAACCGACTGAGCCACCCAGGTGCCACTCCAGGTATTCTTATAAAGGACAGAAAAGGAGAGGACGCTGAGAAGAAGGCATGTGAAGACAGAAGCACAGGGTGGAGTTATGCTGCCACAAGCCAAGGGTCACCAAGGGCTGCCAGCAGCCAGCAGAAGCTACAAGTGAGGCATGGAACCGATCGCCCTCAGAACCTCCAGAAGGAATCAGCCTGTTAACACCCTAATTTTGGACTTCTGGCCTTGTCTGAGCTCAGGCTGCCGTAACTAGATACCACAGAATGGGTGGCTTAACCAACAGAAATTTATCTTCTCACAGTCCTGGAGGCTGGAAATCTGGATTCTGGCATGGCCGGATTTGGGTGAGGGCCCTCTTCCTGACTTGCCGACGGCCATCTTCTCACCGTGTCCTCACAAGGCAGCGAGCAAAGAGAGACAGCAAGTGTTTCTCCTTAGAAAGTACTCATCTTGGGGCACCAGGGCAGCTCAGTCTGCTGAGTGCCCGACTCCTGATTTTTGGCTCAGCTCCGTGATCCCAGGGTCGTGAGATTGAGCTCCCTGTCAAGCTCTGTGCTGACCGTGGAGCCTGCTTAGGATTCTCTCTCCCCCTGTCTCTCTGCCCCCTCCCCTGCTCATGTGCTCTCTCTCTCTCTCAAATAAAAAGTAAATAATAAATAAAGTTTAAAAAATCAATATTATTCTTTTTTAAAAAAAAGGCACTAATCCTGTTGTGGGGATCCCACTCTCATGACTTCACCTAAACCTAAACTCCCAAAAGCCCCACCTTCAAATACCATCCCATTGGGGTTCAGGGCTTGTGTATAAATTTTAGGGGGACACGCTTCAGTTCACGACAGGCCTCCAGAACTGGGAGAGAGTAAGTTTCTGTTGTTTGAAGCCACCCAGCTTGCGGCACGTGTTTGTGCAGCCTTGGGGCACTGAGGCAAGGCTCTTCCCCGCTCCTCTAGGCCACCTCCTCGCTGAAACACCAATCCAAAAGAAGACTTAGAGGCCACGGTTGGGGGACTACGGCCGGGGCACCAGTTCAGGAAGGCTGTGGATGCCCATGAATGGTGTGACAGCGGCCTCGGCTGTCGGGGTCGAACTCTGTGACTCTGGGAGCACCAGCGCGGGGCGGAGGCGGGCCGGGGCTGTTGTGGGCACCGCTCACCCTTGGCTGTGGTCCCCTGAAGATGGGGACCGGCACCGCGCTCGGAGGTGATTCATCACCACGAGCCTTTCCCGGATTTCCTGCTGGGCTTTGCAGCTGGCACCGAGTCCCTGCACCTGCAGGATGAGCTGGGCCAAGCAGCCCGGCACTTGGCAGACAGCCTGGGGAGGCGTCCACGGTGCAGAGGTTGTGTGTGGCACGCAGTGGGTTGCATGGCAGAGCGTGGGCCGCACGGTGCTGGTCCAGCCCCCACTGGGTGCCCCGAGGAGCCCCTGACCCCTACCTCCCGCGGGCCCCAAACACACCCCCAACACCGACCCAAGAACCAGCCAGGAGAAGTTAGAGAAACTGAGGAGGACCGGAAGCTGCAGTTGCGGGTTGAAAATTACCAGGACCCCCGCCCACTCCACGTGGCCACCACCCTGGAAGAGGCAGACTTGGTCTGGCTGTTCCAGGAGGCCCCAGCCAACCTCAGCAAACCAGAGCCTGGGTGCAGCCTGCCCTTGGCAGTGGAGGTCCACGTGGCTGACTTGCTGGAGAGTCTCCTGAGGGCAGGCTCAGACCCCGCTGTCGCCATGTCTGTGGCTGTATGCCATGGGGTGGCACCACTGTCTGGTGCCACCCCATCCTCTCCAGCCTCCTCTGCACACGCGGAGCCCCTGAGCCCGAGGAGGAGGGCAGCAAGCCTGGCTCCTGCAGCAGTGGCAACAGCGACAGTGACAGTGGGGATGAGGGTGTGAGTCAGGAGGAAAGACGGGGTGGCCCGGCTGGGGGTCAGGGTAAACCAGCAGGCAGGAAAGGGGAGAAGAGCTCCGGGGCAGAGCGTTGAGACTGATCTTGGGCTGCCACAGTTGCAGCACTCGGGCTGCAGTCAGGACAGACCTAGGCAGGGGTAGTGGGAAGAAATTAAGGCAATGGCAGAGCTGGGACCCAGGCAGAAGTGCAGAAAAGAGCATGGTTGTGGTGACTGGTAAACACAAGCAGTGGGATGGGGCAGTGTGGGGTGACCTTGGGGGTCAAGAATTGGAGAACCCGGGCTGTAGGAAGATAACCTCGGCAGCAGTGATCAGACCATGGATGTCGGTGGGGAAAGACCTTAGCTAGCAGGGAGGAGGTTTGCGTGGAAAACCCAGGAAGCAGAGACACTCCCTTGGGCAAAGGACAGCATTGAGTGATGGGGCTTGAGGAATTTGGGTAGATGCGGGGGTGGGGAGGGAGAGACCGCAGGTGGCTGTGGCTGCCCAAGAACTGTCATGGGGCTAGAGCTCAAGCAGCAGCTGTGGTGAGAAATGACCTTGAACATGGTGGTTTGAGAACCAGGAGCAGGGAACTCAGGCTTGAAGGCAAGACTGGCGGAAAAAGTTGGGCAGCGGGCAAGGGTGGCATCATGGTCCCCAGTGGCTGGAGCCAGCACAGCTACCTCCCGACAGACTCAAAAACTCTCCTGGATGACCCCGTCTGATTGGTTTAAACGTTAACATAATTTCTAATTTTTCAAAACTTGCGGTTCTACACAAAACAAAACTCCCGGTTGTGACAACCAGGGGCAGAAAAAGAGACCGCTTAGAGATCTGAATTCTGAAGTGTTTCTGTTTGCACCGTCAGTCATAAATGCACCCCCATCCACATTTACCTGCCTGTGTTGTGCTTCCAGGATGCTCCTGACATCCCAAGAAGTCCTCCTGCTGTGCAGACACGCCCATCTCATGGATGGGGCTACATGGGGCAGGCGGGTCGAGCCCTCAGCAAACACCTGGAGGTGGGGAGACAGATCCCAGCACCCCCTGCCTTTCCTCCCACTAGTCAGCGGTCTTCTGGAGAGCGGGCCAGAACTAAGGGAAGAGATTCCAAAGGCAGAAACCTTCGACTTGGTGACAGATTGATGGAACAGATATTTAAGGGCCGATGGAGCTACACGCAGTAACACTGTGGTGTCCAGTCAAACTAGTTCTGCTGGGCGAGGAGGGAATGTGTCACACACAGGGCCTTGCTTTGCGGGGCTGGGGTCGTTATTTGAGGTAATGGCAATAGCACAAGAGCAGAGTGAGGAGGTCCGGCTTGTCGCTAAATTGCCCTGTGACCAGAGGGAGGTCATTTCTCTAAGCCTTAGTTTCCTTATCCTTAAAATGAGAATGGAAATGACTTTTAAGTTCCTTCCCTGAGTCAATAATCAGTCCTGGGAGATTAGGCAAGCAGCAGATTCTTTTTTGTCCTTCTAATTGTGGTAAAATGTATATATAACACGAAACTTACATTTTTACCATTGTTTTCATTCTTTATTTTTAATTGTGGTAAAATATGCACAGAATGTACTGTCGTAGCCATTTTTAAGCGTAGTGGCATTAAGTACATTCACAGTGTTGTGCAACTATCACCACTGTCCATTTCTAGAACTTTCCCATCATCCCGATCCGAAATTCTACCCATTGAGCAATAACTCACCCCTCCCTCCAAACCTCGGCAATCTCTATCCTACTTTCTGTCTCTATGAATTTGCCTATTCTAAGTACTTCGTTTAACTGGGATCACAAGATTTGTCCTTTTGCGTCTGGCTTATTTCATCAAACATGTTTTCGGGGTTGACACATACTGTAACACACATCAGAACTGCTTTCCTCTTTAAGGCTCAGTAATATCATATGTACACACTGCTGTTCCACTGATGGACACTTTGGGTTGTTGCCATCTTTTGGCTGTTGTGATTATTGCTGCTGTGAACACTGGCGTGTAAGCTCTCTGTTTAAGTCCCTGCTTTCAGTTCTTTTGGGGTATACACCTGGCAGCAGAATTACTAGATCCTATGGCAATCCCGTGTTTAGCTTTTTGAGGAACCACCAGACTGTTTTCCCTTGGGTTTTCTCTAAAGTGAGGGCACTCTGCCGTGCCACAGGTCTGTGCTGATGAATTACTTCGGGAAGTAGGTTGAAACCAGCTGGGTTCAGAGAGGCTGCCCAGCAGTGCAGTTTACCACTCTCCCCAGTACTCATATGGGTCAGGCGTGTTCCAATGCTCCGAAGGCCACAACGAGCCCAGGCTGCACGCTTTCTCCTTCTGAGGTGAACTAACTACATTGTGGCTGGAAAGTGGCTCCGAAGGGAAATAAGTTTCTGTCCTGTTCACTTGCCTGGAATTTCAGAAACAGTGAGGATATGTGCATACATTTCTGATTTCATTGCTAGAACTAAGCCCCCCACACCTGACTGGACGAGGACTGGGGAAGAGGGCAGAAGACCTAATTGGGAAGGCAGGAAGGGGGTTGGCACTAAGACTGAAGCTCTCAAAACCCTGATGGGAGTTACAGGATGGCCTAGATCACGTGGGGCGTGTCCAGGGGAGCAAGGGAGCAGGAGATCCCACCCAGCCCCGAGCTGCTGAACTCAGACTGGGTCTTGGTTCACATCTCAGTTCTTCTGCTTGCTAGTGTGGGCAGTGAACTTGAGCTTCTCGAGTTCAGCTTTCTCATTTGTAAAATAGGGACGTCATAAAGTTATGAAGATAAAACAAAACCACATATGGGGCGCCATTCGCACAGTGCCGGCCCTCACACTCAGTACAGCTTAGGAAACCAGCTGGCTGTGTTCCTCAAGCCCCGACTACTCAGGCGCTGTGTCAGAGTGGGAAGCCCTTCCCTCACCTCCCAGTTCTAGAAATCTGCTTTAAAGCATGGGTTTTTTGATGCGCTTTGCATTTTGGTGGCCATTTCCAGAACTTACATGTTGCCTTTCTACGGCTTCCTTTCTCTCCAAATCAAACGCTTCGTCTTTTGGGGACTGGCAGGTGGGTTTTACTTGTAGGTACAAAACTGACTTTAAACAAGGGATACATTCTTTGCTTAAAAAAAAAAATTAAAAACAAACCAACAGAAAACCTCAGTTATTCTGGGCAAAACTCTTCCAGACGCCTTTGGACGTGAATATGTCTCGTTAGTGACCCCATTTCATTTACTAAAAATGGTTTCACTCTCCAGGCAGCCAGAGCAGGATTAAAGGGAGAAATGATGTGAAAATACTTGAGGCCATAACCTTATGTAAATACGAATCATTATCATTAATCATAAATACAGAAAATGAGATGTTTGATAAGTGAGCTGTATCAAAATAGCCAAGTCTTCCTGTCTTCCCTGCCTTTCCCTGCTCTGCCTGGTGCTGGGAGCAGAGGTGGCCTCAGCTCTGCTCATCCTTGCTGATTTAATTCAATGAGCCGACCTGCAAACACAGCCAGGGTTCCAATGATACAGACAAGCATGAAGACTCCAAGGAGAATGTGGTCCATCACCATTGCAACATACTTCCATTCCTCAGCCGCCTGGGAGAGAGAAAAGTGTTAGAATTTCCTTACGATGGTTTTTGGACTCACCATGTTCATGCTATGCATCAATTATGACCCACTCAAAGCCTGTAACATCCCTTGGCTGGCATTGTGGTCTTTATTATTCGAATAGATTATTCACAATGTGTTGGCTCACTAAGGTGGCTTAGAGGTGGTCACCAATGCTGCCTCTTGAATGCCAGCCTACTCCTCAGGACAAACCCATCCATCTGTGTTCACGTATTGGATCATTTAAACCCGGAGGTGTGGGTTTCAAGTCACGAAGCTTACGTTATTGGACTCCTGGTCTGACTTCATGGTCTCTGCGATGTATTTGACTCCTTCAATGGCACTTTTTACCTCCGGGTGTTTGATCAGGGGAGAGTGGAAGCCCATGGGTGGAGGCCCCGGCTTCCCAGAAATGTCAGAAATATCAATGTCTTCTGTAAAAATCTTTTTGTCTTGTTTTTCTCTGGATGGTCTTTTCATGGTGGAGAAGAACATGATATTTGGGATAGTGTCGATAAAAACCTAACACGAAAAAGAAATCCATGCATGAATTAACGCCAGTAATGCAAGTATCAAACTCTGACTTTGAATTAGCCGTGTGACTTTAGGCAAATCAGTCAGCTTCGCTGGACCTTAGGGTCTTTGTCCTTAAAACACAAGGACGATACTAGATTTTCTCAAAATTTCCTTCAGACTTACCCCGTGGCCTGTCAAATTACTATGGTTAATAGAGCTGATTTTGTCATGTGAACAGTTCACCACGGGAGGGAGCCCGTGCGCAGCTGTTGGGCTCGAGAAACCAATGAAGTTTAAGCTTCCAGCCTTCAAGGAACCGGCTTCCTTCAAAGCCTTGTGTTAGTTGGATAATATGATTAAAGGAAAAGCCCTTCTGGCTAAAAAAATATATGAGGGTCCAGCCTCTAAAACGGCCACAGTGTTTTTTTCTCCCCATTTCTTATTCCTGAAGAAATGCAACATGGGCGTTGCCAGGAGTCACATAAGTCTTTATAGATACAGGGACTGATTGTCCTCCCCAAAGAATACATAGCAAGCAGTAGTTTCTCTGTTAATTCATGACAAATCTTTTGCATTCTGCAGAAAACACCCTGACGTCGGTGTCTCTGTGAAGTTTTACCTAAAAACTGACATATTTGAAATGCTAACACTTTTTAAATTTCAATAATGCAAATATCTGAGACCAAGTTCCTCACGAAAACTCACTTTTTGACAATTTCTCGTCAAGCATCCTCTCTATCTCTAGCCCTTATTCTATTCTCAGCAGATGATTTTACCAGCAAAAAATAAGCAGTCTGTTCACAGATTGGGAGACATACAAACAGAGACCTCAGGAATTTCACAGATTCTGAATAAAAAGTGATATATTCACCTTCTCTAATCAAAGAGACTCTTTAAACGTGAATTTGGAGTGGGCTTTGTTAATTCTGTTTTTCTTCTGTGTCTGGGAAGGCTATAGGAATTACTTATCCCTAGCAAGAGGCTAAAAGAAAGTTTCTTCCGGAAATCCTCTAAAAATCCCCGGAAAGGACAGTTCCTAAGGGCCCACATGCATCAGCCAGAATTCCACAAGCCAAGGGGAGGGAGAGACCTTCATGAGGGCAGTGCTGCCCCACGCGGGGGGGGGGGGGGGCGGGTGGCAGGGCCCTCGCTCGCTCACCTTGCGTACCCAGTTGGGCATGACGTGGGTGCTGGGGGAACGGTGGTGTGTGTTGATGACAATGACTGTGATGATGATGGACGCGATGACAAACACCATGGTGAACAGCATGTATTTCCCAATCAAGGGCACGGCACTGGAGGTGGAAGGGATTAGCTCCACGATGACCAGGAGGAACACGGTCAAGGACAGCAGGACAGAGATGCTCAGAGTCATCTTCTCTCCTGCACGGAATGAAAAAGAAATACAACCCGTTCACTGGTTTTATGGGCTGAATTGTTCTCTTCGGTTTTCTGCATGGAAGTCCTAAGCCTCATGGCCTCAGTGACAGTATTTGTCGATGAGGCCTGTAAAGAGGCAATTAAGTCAACATGAGTTCATCAGGGAGGGCGCTCCTCCAATGACTGGTGTCCTGAGAAGAAAGGGAGATTGGGGAGCGCCTGGGTGTCTCCGCCGGTGAAGCGTCTGACTCCTGCTCAGGTCACGATCTCGTGATGCGTGAGTTCGAGCCCCGCATCTGGCTCTGCGCTGACGGTGTGGAGCCTGCTTGGGATCCCCTCTCTCTCCCTCTCTTTCTCTCTCTGCCCCTCCCCCACTTGTGCTATCACTCTCAAAATAAACTTTAAAAAAAAAAAAAAAAAAAAGAAGGAGATTAGGGCACGGACACACACAGAGGGGAAAGACCAGGGGAAGCCACAGGGAGGAGACGGCCATCCACAAGCCAAGGAGAGAAGCCTAGAGGAAACCAGACCTGCCGACACCGTGACCTCCAGGACTGTGTGGACAAAATTCCTGTTGTTTCAGCCACCCGGTCTGTGGCACTTTATTAGGGCAGCTGTAGCAGACTAATACGCCACAAAACCCAGGGGGTGAGAACCATGTGACCCGCATACAGCTGGGGACATTTGGGGGGCAGGATTTCGTCCTCTGGGACCTTAGCACCTTAGCTCTACTGACCATGGCAAGTGACAGACACTTCCACTAGAGGCCACCAAGCAGCCGAGGGCTGCTTTGTCTCCTGTCCCAGCATTCCACTGCTTGGTGGAACTCAGGGAGCCAGGTACACCAAGCTGAGTGACAAGCTAGCCTCCAGGTGGCAGTTTTTCTGTCTGCAACAGACTATCATCAACCTCACAAAGCTGCTCGTGACCCAGCAGGTGGATGGGCAACCCAGGAGCGCATGTGTACTTTTCTCGGTATGGGAGGGGGCTGCAAGACCAAAACTGAGAAAAGGACAAAACCAGTGAACTTTGCACATTCATTTAGAGGACAGTTTGGTTTTCTTCTTGTTTTGTCTTTCATATCAAGGGACCAGGGGTTCCCCTGCCCCGACCTCTTCTCACCAGATCCTATCATTTCAGGGTGGATAATTCCCCGTTCGAGTCTTGGTATGGCAAGCCAGGAGGGTGGGGGACTGAATGGCCCTGGAATATTTTTGTGGGGACTGACGGCCTCGGAGGCAGCTCGAGAGCCTTTGGAAGGGATTTCCCTCGGGCTGGTCTTGCTGTTTGTCTCGGGAGACCCTTGTGTTGTCCCGTTCTCCAGTATGGAGCTTTTTCCCGTACTGGATGCTTCCAGATGCTAGGAGTGTATACAGGATATGGAGTGGATGCAAACAAGAAATGATCAATTCCACCTAGTGAGAAGAAGTCTACCGGGTGGGTAGGAAAGTCTTTAAAAGTGAAAAAGAGGGGGCACCTGGGTGGCTCCGTCGGTAGAACATTTGACTCTTGGTTTCGGCTCCGGTCATAATCTCACAGTTTGTGAGCTGATAGCACTGAGCTTTCTGGGAATCCTCTCTTTCCCTCTCTCTGCCCCTCCCCTGCTCATGCTCACTCTTTCTCTCTCTTAAAATAAATAAACTAAAATAAAGATAGGTAATTTTTTGTGAAAAATAAGATGTAAATATGAAACATTGATCAAATTACATCAGATTCCTTGAGTAATAATGATAATAGCTAACATTTATCAAGCATTTTCACTGTTCTGCATGCTTTTCAAGCATAAACCATCGCACATTTATAGAGATTCTGACTAGTTTCCATATTGCCCTAACTAGTAGTCTCTTCACTTTAAGAGGCTTAATTTGTCAGAAAGTCAAAAACAAATTGTGTTTGTGATCATTTGTTTAAAAATAAGTACAGTCATAAGAACAACGGGCATTCTGTGGGGCAAGTTCTGCCTTATTCTCTACTGTATCTGTGCCACATAACAATTGTTCAACAAATACGTGTCAAATGAGTGAATTCATAATCTTCTTTTCCCCTTGTTATAAAGTTAGACTTAGATTTTGTGTGTGTGTGTGTGTGTGTGTGTGTGTTTATTTGTGTTTATCATTTTGATATAATTGTTCCCTGTCATAAGTTTGAGGACTGTCTGTATCTTTTCTTTGTCCCCACTTGTCTGCCCTAAATTGTTTATGAGCAGGTGACTTCTCACAGGCACTTGTGTGCCCTCTTCCCCTTTTCTGGGGATTGTTGGTGTTTGTTGAAATTATGTCACAGATGTGATCACTCAGTAGGAAGTAAGGAAGTTGTCCAGGCTGATATGTGAGAAAGAATTGCCACTTGGGAAGTATGGTCTTGTGTGTAAAGATTGTGCCACCTGGAAAACAGACATGCAAAAGCGATTTTCAAATGGCAAGCAGTGAGCAAAAGAGGCAAGACCTGGAAGCGCCTGGGTGGCTCGGTTGGTTGAGCGTCCAACTTCGGCTTAGGTCACAATCTCACGGTTCGTGAGTTCAAGCCCCGCGTTGGGCTCTGTGCTGACAGCTTGGAGCCTGGAGCCTGCTTCTGATTCTGTCTCCCTCTCTCTCTGCCCCTGCCCGCTCATACTCTGTCTCTCTCTCAAAAATAAAAATAAACATAATTTTTTTTTTTTTTTAAAGAGGCAAGACCTGGCTTGGTCAGGATATAGCAAGTGGCTTCATAGGGGAAGTGGCATGAGGGGTGACCCAAGCCTTACCCAGCATGTCTCTGGGCACACAGTAGGTATTCAGCAAGTAAGCATTGATGGTTATTCGCTTTAACTACACTGAGCTGTGTCTGTGCACCTCCAGGGTCACGGTCAACTCTCTGCCTGCTCCGTAGTCTGCTCTAGCTGTGAGCTCCCCCCACCAGTGACTTACCACCGAACATGGCCTCTCAGTAAATGCATCCTCCCAGCGATGATGATTTGGGCCTGTCTGCTCATCCTTGTTTGTTAGCCCATAATTATTTCTGGTTTTCCCCAAAATAGCGGCACAAGATCTGCCTGCATCAGCAGCCATGGCACCTGCACCCACCTGAGTCTGTGGGCAGGTAGAACACCAGGCCGGTTAGGAAGGAGAAGAGCAGGCAGGGAATGATGACGTTGACGATGAAGTAGAGGGGCAGGCGCTGCATGACGAAGTGGTAGGTGATGTCCAGGTAGGGGGTGGAGGGGCAGCAGGCGTAGAACACCCAGTGCTTCCAGCCTCGGGACTCCTTGATCACCCATTCTCCGCTTTCCATGAAGTTGCTGAGGTCTGGTTGGTCGCTTTCCTGAGAAGATGAAATGAAACATTGAAAACCCAGCCACATCACCCTGAGGAGGGGTGGGTTTCAAAATCAGCTGTAGGCGGTGCTGTCGTGTACCCGGGACAGGACCCACGAGGGCCACTTCCGGTTGGGGCCATAGAGTCCTTTCCTGTAAAATAAGGGGGCTGGGACTATTGGGATCCTCCATGTTGACTACACATTCAAGTCACCTGGGAACTTCAAAACATATTGGTGCCTTAGTCCCACCCCAGACCGATTAAGCCAAAATTCCTAGGACGGAGCCTGGGCATAGGAATTTACATAAGCTTCCAGGTGGTACTCATGGGCACACATCAAGAACCGTCCCCATATCGAGAACCACTGAACTGGGCGATCCCAAAGTTCAAATGGGCGCTGAGAGCCTGTGACTCTGGAGGCGCAGAATTGGACACCTGAATTACGCGTTTCCTGAGACCAGCCGCATCACACGAGGGCAGCACCTACCGGGTTGATGGCCACCACAGAGCCATCGTAGGTCCAGGTACCCAGCTTCATGCTGCAGTTCTGTTCATCAAAGGGAAAGTGGGTGACGATGATCTCACAGTAGCTTTTGAAGATGGCTGGAGGCGTCCACGTGATGTGGCCAGTGTAGTCCAGGAGCACTTTGGTGAACTTGACAATGGCAAAGTCACCATCTGCACTGCAATTGGGATCAAAGAGGAACATGACTCCAAGTGACGGATGAGCCTTCAGTTCTGCTCGGGGATGTTAGCAGGAGACAGCTGTTAATTATTCAGGTGCTAATTATAGACGCTTTCACTGGGACAGTGTCACTTTTTATCCATAGCAGTGTTTCCCAGGTTTGTCTGATAATAGAAACGCTGGGGTGCTTGTTTAAAATACAGGTTTCCGAGCACCATCTGAAGCACTAAATCAGAATATCTGGGGAAGAACTTAGGAATCTAATTTTAAGGAAATAACAGGTAACACTGTATACCAGATTTTTTTTTTCCTTCCCAGTCCTCAGTAGTATTTGTAATGTTAATTTCCATCTATTCCTCCCCCAATATACCTTGAAAGTTAACTGGGGGGAAAAAACAGGAATTTAAAATAAAAACAGGTCCAGTGGCTCGTTACTGTGGTAAGCAGGTTAAGAAAGGCTCTGTTACCTCTTTCAGAACTATTTAGAACTCGATAAGGTGGGGCTACAAACCCAGATGCCACCATGGCCAGGCAGGTGAGGAAGGCAGTAAGGGCAGTGGAGAGCCCTCTCTCCTCTAAAGAAGGTGACCCTCCGCTTTGCTGTGGCTTCCTTGTGTGAGTGAAGGCCCCAAACTGCCAGATATTTGGATTTTTCCTCGGAAGCGGGAAATCTAGATTTTTTAATACAAAGTTTCCATATTTTTGAATGTTGGATTTTTCTAGAGGGACTAAAACTCCAGAGTTTAATGTGATATTTTTAAATTTCCGAAAGTTGGCACTGATTTCTCACTACAAAAATCCAACATGGTAGATATTAAAAAATAACAAGCCACTTCTGCAGGCCTCATTCAGTGGGCAGTCCACGTGACCCCAAATGGCCTGTGTCCTGGGGGCCTTGGCCAAAGGCATTTAGAATAGATGTTGAACAAGTGGGGGGGGGTCTGCCTTGGTGGGCTTTCGGGGACATATGGCATATATTGGAGTCTCACTTCATTAACCAAGAGATTTTCTCCCCACTGATTTTTCCTTGGGATGGAGGTAGAGCTCTATCCAGAAAACTATGCAGTTTTGGACCTTCCCAAAAGAGACCCAAAGAGCAGAGGGCCACAGGGTCATCTGGGTCCATCTCTATAGATAGAGATAAGTAAAACAGGGTTCTCCCCCCACCAGGATGTTCCCGAGTGAGTTTGTCAAAAGGAGGAGCGGATTTTAATGGCTCTTCTCTTAGATTCTTGCTGAACGAGAAAACTAACACAAGACACTCCATCAGCGTATTTGTCCGAAAAGGTTACACAAATGATAGGATAATTTGGCTCAAGCTTGAATCTCAGGTGCCACTGGGAAATACGTAGTAGAAAATCAAAGGAGGAGGGCCAGCCTTAAATGAGGGTGTCATTTCCATTCACAAGCCCCTGCCGCCCTCCCTGGTCAATCTGCGAGAAGGCACAGCCTGCTCACACAGACACATGCTGTAGAATGTCAGGCCACACATCCTCTCGGCCGATGGCGAATGCTCCTGCCTGGGAAGGATGCTCTTTGAAACGAACGTTCCCTGACAAATGAAGGGCGTATGATAATGAACCTGTCATTAAACCGGAGTGTCTTGAATCACATTATAATTTCACAACATGCAGTCTGTCACGGAGCCCGGTGGATGGGCTACGCAGGCATCCCAGGCCATCAGCAGCACGCGATGCCCTGGGAAGCCATGACGACGTGATGGATAACAACCCCGGGAGGTTCAGACCTATTGGTAGGAAGGACGTTTAATTCCAAGGAACTCAATTATATGAATTTGGGTTCCTTGGATGGTTGCCCTCCACCCTTCAGGAGCTCTCAGGGATTAAATGTCCCCCACCCCACAGCCCTGATTCAATTTGGCTCTGATAATTGTTTCTATTCATAACATGAGACACCATATGGCACCCCTAGCATGTCAACTTGGCTCTTGGTTTTTAAGGGTTATTTAATGTGAACGGTGGTGAGAAGCGTACTGAGAGTAGCAGCCCTTCCTATAGGGCTTGGGCTCCACCTGCCCCAGGAATGTTGCCCTCCCCAGCCCGTCTGTTTTGCTTACTTGTTATAGAGAACGAGGTCTGGGCGCCAGATCTTTTCCGAAGGAATGTGAATTTTTTTCACGCCACCATAGTCCTCTGGATTCCATTTTAGGTTGTAGTCTACCCATTGCTAAAACATGGAGACGACATTTTGCTAATAAAAAGAGCTAAACACATTTTTCAAAAACCTAAGAGTTCTGATGGGTATGATAGTTCAGATGTGGACAAGAGTTGTGCTCCAGTAAAAGAGGTTTGATTCAGAATTCAGCTTGCACGCTAGCAAACGATAACACCAAACGCCTCTATGGTACTGACTACATGTAGACACTATTACAAGCATTTTACCCATATTCATCTCGTGGTCTTCACAATAGTCCTGTGAGGGAAGAGCAATTATTGACCCCATTTTACAGATGAGAAAACAAAGGTACTTCAGGGTAGCCCATCTCCCATGCCATCCTGCCCACCCCAGGAAAGGAGCATGACCTTCTGGTAAACATTTCTCCCAAGCAGGCAACATCATTTTATAAAAGTGGTATATTTCTTTCCTACCTTATAAAAGAAATAAATGCCCAACGTAGCAAATTCAGATGACACAGTGTTATGACCTGAACTGCGTCTCCCCCGGAATTCGCGTGTTGAAACCCCAGTTTCCAGTACCTCATAATATAACTTCATTTGGAGATAGGGCCTAATTAGGTTAGAATTAGGCGCTTAAGAGAGGCTCTAATGGAACACAACTGGTGTCCTTAAAGAAGGGGACATGGGAAGGCAAACATTTTCAAGAAGAATGCCATGTGAACATGACGTTGGCCAACTACACGCAAAAAGAGACAGGCCTGGAGCAGTTCGTCCCTCACAGCCCTCAGACGGAACCAGTTCTGCCGATACCTTGACTTTGGACGTTTGGCCTGAAGAGCTGCAAGAGAATAAATGTCTCTTGTTTGAGCCACCTAGTTTGTGGCTTTGTTTATGACAGGTGGCCTAGCAAACTAATATACAAGCACAAAACACGAAGTAAAAAACAAACACACACATACCAACAAATATGACCCACAATCTCACTACACCAAAATATTTATACTTCCACGATGTTGGTATGTAAACCGTGTTACCCAGATTGATTCCCTTTGGGCTCAGGTTAAATTCCGGGGTGAATACCGGCAGCATCAATGCAGTTATCTAGCTGAATACCTGTTTCAGTCGCACATTCGTTGTCACAATCTGATTTACTTCATCCTGAAAAAAAGAGAAGACCCCATCTTTAGGAGTAAGGACAGGAGGAGGGGGGAGGGTGCTGCAGGGTGAGAGGGGTGGGGAGCCCAGAGTGCGGCTGTCTCACCACATTGATGAGCTGTATCAGCTGCAGACCCACGGTGACCTCCACAACCTGGCGGTGGTCTTCCACGGGCCGAACCACACTGTTGTAATCTTCAAACAGCTTTGCCACCAGGCGGGTCTCATGTTCGGAGCCTAGGACGAGGCCAGCTGAGACAGCAAATGACACACACACTGTCAGATTCTGCTCCCCGCCCTCTACAAACACTCGCATAAGTAACTGAGGCGTGACCAGCTAATGGAAGGCACACAGGCCCCCTTGTTGAAGGGCTCCCAGTGCAGCTTCTATTGCCCTAAGTTCTTTTCCAATCGCAGCTGCCGGTGCTGTCCCTTGCCTGGCGGGGTGTGCCAGATTATCCTGACACTTGTGCTCTGAACAGATGACATTCCTTAATACAGCCTCTGGCTGAATCAGGCTTGTCGTTGCGCACACACAAGAAGACAAGTCCACACAAAAGCCCATCTTCGTATTTCAGAGTCTACTCATGGGGCGATGAAATCTCAGGTTGGCTGGCGTCAGATCTCATGATGCACTGAACAGCCGAAAATTGATGCCGGTTCATACCCGCTGGGATGGCCGCCATTCACAGAACTGAAGACGGCGAGTGTTGGTGAGATTGGGGCACGGTGCAGCCACCGTGGGAGAGCATTTGGCGGTTCTTCACACGAGGTGCGTGCAGAGTGACCCTGTGACCTAGTGATGCCACTCCTAGGTGTATCCCCTCAAAGAACTGGCCACACAAAAACTCGTGCACCAGTGTTCACGGCAGCGTTATACATAATAGCCAAAAGATGGAAACAACCTGAATGCCCATCAGCAGATAAGCGGATGAACAAATTGCGCCATATACATGCGGTGGAATATTATTCACCCATAAAAATGAATGAAGAGTTGACTCACGGTACAACATGGTTGAGCCCTGAAAACGTGCTAAGTGAGAGAAATTGGACACAAAGGGGCACATAGTGTATGATTCCATTGATATGAAATATCCAGAAGAGGTAAATCCATAGAGCTAGCAGATCAGTGGTTAGCAGGGGCTGAGGAGACAGGGGAAGCGAGAGTAACTGCCGATGGGTACAGGGTTTCCTGTTGGGGTGACGAAAACGTTCTGGAACTGGATAGCGGTGATGGTTGCACAACACCGTGAATGTACTAAATGTCACTAAATCACGCACTCCAAATGGTAGTTTTATGTGATGTGTATTTCCTGTGGCAAATTCTACGTAGTGTGTTTTTTCTTGTAATTAAAAAAAGTACTGCTGGTGGGTCCGTGTCCCTGTTAACATTAAGTAAACACCACGTGCTTTTCTGACCTGGGTTTGGAGCTCCTCCTGTCTGGAGCACGAGTGACTTCTTAGGAATCTTTACTGCATTTTCCCTCAGGTGGATGAAAAATAGTATCTACTACTCTTGGACCCCACAGCTTTTCTATATCCAATGTTATGCAGTTCTCACCAGCCTGCGACGAGGCAGGCAGACGGTCATTCTCACGTGAGATCTGAGAGGCTGGAAGACTTGTCCAAGGTCCTGTGGCTGGGGCGGGGCTTGGGAGGAGCCCTGTCATTCTGCGCTGTGCTCCTGCACTGACTCGTGAGGTCACGAGTGTGCCGTGGGCTGTCTTAGAAAGTGCACGAATGCACCCACCGTTCTAACCATGAGAAAAAGCGTTCCAAATTCCATCAAGTGCCTTATGAAGGATCTTTGTAACTCCAGCCTTACGTGGATTGGGGATTGCCTGTTCAGGGTCAGGAGAGGAAGCAGACACATGATCCATTTGCCCTAATTCATGTAAGCAGATCTCCCCTTTCCACAGGTTATTCCTGAAGCCACCATACCTTTTCCCTGGGCCGTGACAACTTCAAAAATCGCATGAGTGAGATGCTTTCCCTTGTCCCCAGTAATGTTAACCTCTTGCCTCTAAGACAGGTTATTATTTTTCTTTACTGTTTTTCTCCTTGAATCCTAGGTTTGAAAGAGTTTGTCAACCAAATAACTGTTAAGTTAACCAATTACCTTTCTATTTTTATTAATAAAAATAACTAGCGTATCCAATTTGTTATGTGGTAGACATGCTTTATACGTATTGACTCTTTCTTTTCTCGTAACTGGGTGGGGTAGGCACGGTTCTTGTCTTCACTTTACAGAGGAGGAAATTGAACCATAGGGAGGTTGAGTGAGTTGTCCAGATTTCGTAAACGGTGGAGCCAGGACTCAAGCCCAGCGACCACGCTCTCCACCACTATTTCTCACCCAGAACTTTGGACCGGCTTGGAATAACCAATGTCACACAATGCGTCAAAACACGTTCATCCCCACAAAAATGTGTATTTTGTTAGGAGAGCTTCATTGAAGGCCCTGTATTTGTATTACCTTATTGAATCCTTATAATAATCCTATGAGATAAGTCTTTACCCCTAGTTTACAAGTGAGAAAATGGACATTCGGACAGTCGAAGCATGTGTTCATGGTTCCCAGGTAGTTGGAAGTGGGATTATAAATGCAGGCAATCTGACCCCAGGGTCTGTGCTCTTTGTCACCTCCCTTAGGGTGAATGTATCTTTTCCATTTGGATTTTTGAAGCTTTCCGCGTAGCTTGTTAAATGTCTTCATTATGACCTTCCTGGATTCTATGTATGGAACCCCTGACCTAGCCTACCTCATTTCTAGTTTCCCCAATTTTCTGAATCCCAAAGCGTCCATGCAGCACTTAAACACCACGCCTCACCCAAACAACTTGCATTCAAGGACGCTTCAAGGGAGCGTGTTGTCCAAAGACCGTTTTTGCTGTCACCCCATTGAGCACCTGGGACACAGCAATGCCCTGTCTTCCACACCTGTCTCTCCTGGGCCCCTCCTGGCTCATGGGCAGGGCACTGTCATGGGTCACTGAGTGCCTTGGCTACAGAGTGTGAAGCTATTGCTTTGGCACTGGCTGGGCTGCTTATCTTTAAGTGACTGTTTATTCCCCTTTGACAGGAAGACCATACTAGAAAGCAACAGATAGAGCAGATGGTCTACATTATGTAGCAGGAAAACTATGCAGGCCAACTCTATGGTCCACTGGGGAGAAGGCAAGGACTGGGAGACAGGCCCGGTCAGCATTCCAGTGACATTCGCTTCCTCCTCTCTCAGTCTCACTAATAACAAGGAACCTTGTTCTTTCCGTAATGCATTCCTAAGGAATTTCTAAGGAGGTCTCCATTTCTTAGATTGGGTTCATTGTTTGTTTCTTTTTTTCCTGCCCAAAGCAGGGTGGAGTAATAGAAAACATACAGGACTTGAAGTCAGAATTCTGTGATTCTGTTCCCAGCTGCAATGTGGTCCGTGTAATTAATTGGACCAGCTCTTCATGGAATCAATGAATCACAGTAGATACTTTCTTAAAAAGACAGGGTATAAATTAATAAACACACACACAGAAATAATGTCAAAGTCTTTCTTTTCAGCAAAATCATAGGGGTAATCTGTATCCAGATGGTAGTAACATTAATTCATTCATTATTTGTTGAGCACTTACTATATGCAAAGCATTGTTTTAAGAGCTTTGAGATATTCAGAGATGAATTATATGAATCTTGTCTTCCTACCCTCATGAAGATTGACATTTGTCATTTACCCAAAGAGCTAGGAACAAGTTGCAAAGTAATACGGCGTAAGAAAAGTGGCAGTGAAGTACTTGGGATTCTGGAGACAGAAGAGAGGAAAAGGTTGTGATGAAAGGTGCTATGTAAGTAGAACAGAGATCATTATGTCCCTGATGTGAATGAGAATTTTGGCCACAAAGAACTGATTCTAACTAGGGGAACCCAGCCACAATTTCCAAGTGTTCTTTTTGTACTCTACCGGGTCGATTTGCATATTTTAAAAAAAAATTTTTAATGCTTATTTATTTTTGAGAGAGAGAGAGAGAGAGAGAGACAGACAGACAGAGCATGAGCAGAGGAGGGGCAGAGAGAGAGAGGGAGACAGAATCTGAAACAGGCTCAAGGCTGTCCGCACAGAGCCGGATGCAGGATTCAAACCCGGGAACTGTGAGATCATGATGACCTCAGCTGAAGTCAGACAACCGACTAAGCCACCCAGGCGCCCCTCAATTTGCAGTTTTTATGGAGGAACAGTACGATGGACTGGGCAAAAGGAGTTCTGAAATGTCACTAGTCACTTTAGGTAATTCTTGTCTCAACATGGTGCTGTATCTCCTGCTACCTTTGATGCTTGCAGGCTGTGTTTTCTAATGAGGCCCACAATAAACAGTCTCCGACTGATCTCATTCCAACCTTTATAAATTAGGTGACCTCAGGCAGGTCAGTTCATGTCTTTCAGCCTCAGTTTCCCTACAATAACAAATTTAAGTTGTGGGCCTTGCCTCATCTAGCTCTGAATTTCTCTGAAGTCCTATGTGAATTGATACCAGGAAATTCTAGGTTTGATCTAAATATATATCACATGCTGTTTTAGATGGGTAAACACGCATTTTCAGGGGTCTTTGGTATCCTAAGAGATCACCTGAGGATTTTCACATGTAAGCATATCACTTAAGAATTTTCATTGAGTGTAGCGTTTGCAGGCACATACATGCTTACACACACACACACACACACACGCATGTGGCACACCCACTGCACCACCGTCACCAACGCTATCACCAACGCTATCACCACCAGGCCAGTTTGGGTTGGATCAAGTCCAAGTCCCGCAGACTGGAATTTATCAGAGCTCAGGCAATTTCCCTGAATTCTGCTGTTGAAAAACATGAATAATAAAGCTTTTCACCATTGTTGCCCAGAAGGCCTGTGTTTGTCGGAGCAATATTGGAAAAGAGAAATCACAGAATGTCAGCCGTCTCGTTTCTCCACTGGGATGATATCACCAGTAAACTTTTATGTGAAGCAATCAGCAAGCATCTCCTACTTCCCCCTACCGGAAGTTTGGGATCAAGGCTAAGGTTTCAGCTGCTGTGTTGTGACACATTCCAGAGGTGAATGCAGGTCAAGGGCTGTGCAAGGTTTTATAGTTTCATTTCAAACCCAAACTTACATATGGTAAAAAAGTAGGCAGAAACGCATTCATAGGGCCTTTTGGTTTTTAACTTTGGAAGTTAAAAAAAAAAAAGAAAGAAAGACCAAATATGTAATCTCTCACGGAAAGAGTTTAGTTACAATTATTAATAGGATTCTCTTTCCAGCACATGGAGCTGTCAATCAATCTCTTCATTATCAGAATTCTCCCAGAGCAGTAAAAGGACTTGTTAACCAAATTGTCTGTAATTATAAGATGCCACCCTAAGTGCTTACAGTTGTTCAGATATGAAAGCTGCTCCGGGAGGGTGGTAAGGCTGCTGAATCTGATCATAAGGGCAAGTCCGATGCCAGGCACTGATGGAGGCAGAGACCCGCACATCTACTTTGCAGGCTTTGAGCCCACAGCTCCTATTTTAATTGGATAACACAAATTAGAAATCTTTATCCACAAACCGAATCAAGCCAACAGGAGTGAGAAACTGACAGAGTATACTGCCTCAGGCTGACAAAGCCCTACCACCCCGTATTCCCCTCAGACAAGCAACGTACTGGTCTGGGGGCTTCCAATGCTTCAGCGTCACAGGAGAGCCCCTCGACCCTGGCACTTACCTGAGCAGAGCCCAAGGAGCAGGAGGAGCGGCCAGGGCTCCATGGGCTGTGGGTGCTGGTGTGGATGGGTGCTGCTCGTGGGGACTGTCTGGCTGGAAGCTTGGCCGTTAGAGGGCTTGGAAAGTGAGTCGGCTCAGTGGAGCTATTGTTTCATACCACCTGTTTGTGGCAAGTGACAGCTGGGCTGCCCAGAGCCCTGGGAGCCCAGGGAGTTGCTAAGGGCCTAACAGTATTACAGGGTGCCTCACTTTACATAATTGCTATACCCTTGACAAGTTGACTGAAACGCACTGTATATTTAAATGCACCATGAGTCAGGTTCAGTTAAAATAATTTATAGTAGGGAATGAATTCTTTTGAATGGTGAGCAATCCCCTCCTTTTTGTGTAAACCAGACCCCCATCTATGTGGATTGATTTGATCAGGGTCACTAGGTCTGAGTAGATAGTCAGCTGTTAGCGTAAAACACTGATCATCCTGAGTCACAGAAGTCCACATTCTACACGTAGGACAGTTTGAGTTGCTGTGGCTCGTTCTGGGCTGAGAGTGCATGGGGCTCTTGTGCTGAATGACTTTGAGAAGAGTGTGGTTGGTGCTGAATCTGCTGGTGGAGACTTCCATGTTTGGTTGGGTTTGGTTTTTAACAAAGATGGCTTCTTCCATAAAACCGGTTTTATTGCCCCCCGGACTGGACTCTCACTCAGGCAAGCAAAGAGCAGAGTGGTTCAGCTTTTCAATTTCCTTGTTAAAAAACAACAACAACCCTAGAAGCCAGCAGTTAGTGACTGCTCAGTCTGAAAAGTATTTTTACCAAAACAGGGAAGGAAGCAGTTATTTAAAAGGAGACCCTGCCTGCTCCTTTCCTTTTTCCCAGATAGAATCAGGTGAGGAAGGTCCCTCGTCTCAAGTCCAAGGACAGTATCCTGACACATGCACCCATTCTGGTGAGTCAAAACGAATAATTAGGGAAAAGGCTTGGAAGGTACAGGAGATAGCTGCAAATTCACATTATTTATATATATATTTTTTCTGTTTAATTTGTGGGAGGTCAGCTCTCTATCCACTAAAAACTTGGTTCTCTCCTTTCCGGAGTATAGCATTGTGACTGCCTAGCCAGAAAATACATCCTTCTACTGAATTCTTGTCTCTAGAAGGAGCCACGTGTTTCTGAGTTTTTTGGTTTTGTTTTTTTTTAGGTAGGCTCCAGGTCTAGTGTGAGCCCAGCTTGGGGCTTGAACTCATGACCCCAAGATCAAGACCTGAGCTAAGATCAAGTTGGACGCTCAACTGACTGAGCTACCGAGGAGCCCCTAAGCTTATTTATTTATTTAAGTAATCCAACACCAACATGGGGCTCAAACCCATGACCCCAAGATCAAGAGTCACATGCTTTTCTGACCGAGCCAGCCAGATGCTTTGTTTTGCTTGTTTAATTCCACATATAAGTGAACTGATATGGTATTTGTCTTTCTTTGGCTAGCTTATTTCACTTAGTATTATGCCCTCTAGATCCATCCATTTTGTTGCAAATGGCAAGATCTCAGTCTTTTTTTTACTGACTAATATTCCATTGTTTAAATATACCACATATTCTTTACCCATTCATCAATTGATGGACACTTGGGCTGCTTCCATAATTTGGCCATTGTAAATAATGCTGTGATTAACACAGGGGTGCATATATCTTTTTGAATTGGTGTTTTTGTGGAATTACTGGATTGTAGGGTAGTTCTGTTTTTAACTTTTTGAGGAACCTTCATGTCTTTTCCACAGTAGCTGCATCAGTTTGCATTCCCACTGACAGAGCAAGAGGGTTCCTTTTTCTCCACATCCTCGCCAACTCTTTCTTTTCAGTGTTTTTGATTTTAGCCATTCTGACAGGTGTGAGGCGATATCTCATTGCGGTTTTGATTTGCATTTCCCTGGTGATGAGTGATGTTGAGCATCTTTTCATGTGTGTGTTGGCCATCTGTATGACTTCTTTGGAGAAATGTCTGTTCATGTCTTCTGCCCATTTTTTGGTTAGATTATTTGTTTTCTTGGTGTTGAGTATAAATTCTTTATATTTTCTAGATGCTAACTCTTTATTGGATATGTCATTTGCAAATATCTTCTCCCATTTATTGGCTTGTCTTTTAGTTTTGCTGATAGTTTCCTTTACTGTGCAGAAACTTTTTACTTTGATGTAGTTCTAATAGTTTATTTTTGCTTTTGTTTCCCTGGCCTCAGGAGATATATCTAGAAGAATGTTGCTGTGGCTCATGTCAGAGAAATTACTGCTTGTGCTCTCTTGTAGGATTTTTGTGGTTTCAGGTCTCCCATCTAGGTCTTTAATCCATTTTGAGTTTATTTTTGTGTATGGTGTAAGAAGGTGGTCCAGTTTCATTCTTTTGCATGGAGCTGTCCAGTTTTTCCAACACCATTTTTTGAAGAGATTTTTTTTTCCCACTGCATATTCCTGCCTTCTTCGTTGAAGATTAATTGATCATATAACCATGGGTTTACTGCTCTCTGTTCTGTTCTATTGTTGTATGTGTCTCCTTTTGTGCCAGTACCATACTGTTTTGATTATTGTAGCTTTGTAGTGTATCTTGATACTTGGGATTGTGATACCTACAGTTTTGTTCTTCTTTTTCAAGATTGCTTTGGCTATTTGGGGTCTTTTGTGGTTCCATACAAATTTTAGTATTATTCTAATTCTGTGAACAATGCTGTTGGTATTTTGATTGGGGTTGCATCGACTTGGTAGATGACTTTTGGGAAGTATGGACATTTTAACATGTTTGTTCTTCTAATCCATGAGCATGGGATATCTTTCCATTTGTTTGTGTCAACTTCAATTTCTTTCATCAATGTTTTATAGTTTTCAGAGTACAGATCTTTCACCTCCTCGGTTAATTTTATTCCTAGATATTTTATTAGTTTTGGTGCAATTGTAAATGAGATTGTTTTCTTATTTTTTCTTTCTGCTCTTTTATTATCAGCGTATGGAAATCAACAGATTTCTGTATGTTGATTTTGTATCCTGTGACCTTACTGAATTCCTTTATCAGTTCTAGTAGTTTTTCGGTCCTTAGATAATATCATGCTGTCTGCAAATAGAGAAAGTTTTACCTCTTCCTTATCAATTTGGATGCCTTTTATTCCTTTTTCTTATCTGATTGCTGTGGCTAGGACTTCTGGTACAATGTTGAATAAAAGTGGTGAGAGTAGATATCCTTGTCTTTTTCCTGTTCTTAGGGGAAAAGCTCTCAGCTTTTCACCATTGAGTTTGATGTTAACTGTGGGTTTTTTTATAAATGCCCTTTATTATGTTGAGGTATGTTCCCTCTAAACCTACTCTGTTAAGGGATTTTATTAAGAATGGATATTGTACTTTGTCAAATGCTTTTTCTGGATCTATTGAAATGATATATCATTTTAATCCTTTGTCTTGTGTTTATTTTTCTTTTAAGATTTGATTTTTAAGTAATCTCTACACCCAACATGGGGCTTTAACTTATGACCCGAGATTAAGAGTCACATTTTCTACCAACTGAGCCAGCCAGGCCTCCCTATCCTTTCTCTTGTTGATGTGATGAATCACATTGGTTGATTTGCAAACATTGAACCACACTTATATGCTGGGAATAAATCCCACTTGATTGTAGTGAGTGATTTTTTTAATGTATGGTTAGATTCAATTTGCTAATATTTTGTGAGTATTTTAATCTATGTTCATCAGCGATACTGGCCTATAGTTCTCTTTTTTTTTGCAGTGTATTTATCAGAGTGCTGCTGGCCTCCTGGAATGACTTTGGAAACTTTCCTTTCTCTTTTATTTTTTGGAATAGTTTGAGAAAAATAGGAATTAACTTTTTAAGTGTTTGTTAGAATTCACCTGTGAAGCCTTGTGGTCCTAGACTTTTGTTTCTTGGGAATGTTTTGAATATGGATTCTATTTCATTGCTAGTAATTGGTCTGTTCAAATTTTCTAGTTCTTCCTGATTCAGTTTTGGCAGGTTATATGTTTCTAGGAACTTATACATTTCTTCTAGGTCTTCTAGGTTGTCCAATTTGTCGGCATGTAATTTTTCATAATATTTTCTCATAATCCTTTGTATGTCTGTGGTGTTGGTTATTATTTTTCTTTCATTTCTGATTTTATTTGAGCTAGCTAGTCTTTCTTTCTTTCTTTCTGTCTGTCTGTCTGTCTGTCTTTCTTATGAATCTGTCTACAGGTTTATCAATTTTGTTGATCTTTTCAAAGAATCTACTCCTGGTTTCATCAGTCTTTTCTTACTTTTCTCCTCCTCTCCCTCCTCCTCCTCTTCCTCCTCCTTCTTTTTCTTCTTCTCCATTTCTATTTCATTTATTTCTGCTCTAATCTTTATTATTTTCTTCCTTCTACTGGTTTGGGGTTTTGTTTGTTCTTCTTTCTCTAGCTCTTTTAGGTATAAGGTTAGGTTGTTTATTTGAGATTTTTCTTGGTTCTTGAGGTAGGTTTGTATTGCTGTAAATTTTCCTCTTAGAACAGCTTTTACTGCATCCCAAAGATTTTGAACTGTTGTGTTTTCATTTTTATTTGTCTCCACGTATTCTTTGATTTCTTCTTTTGTTTCTTGATTGACCCATTTATTGTTTAGTAGCATATTATTTAACCTCCATGTATTTGTGTTCTTTGCAGATTTTTTCTTATGGTTGATTTCTAATTTCATAGTGTTGTGGTCAGAAAAGATGCATGGTATGACTTCAGTCTTTCTGAATTTGTTGACATTGGTTTTGTGGCCGAAGATCTGATCTATTCTGTAGACTATTCCATGTACCCTTGAAAAGAATGTGTCCTGCTGTTTTAAGATGGAATGTTCTGAAATATCAGTTAAATCCATCTGGTTCAAAGCTACTGTGTGGTTGTTGTTGTTGTTGTTTTTAATCAATTTTCTGTCTGGATGATCTATCCATTGATGTAAGTGGAGTATTAAACTCCTGTACTATTATTGTATTACTGTCAATTACTTCCTTTATGTTTGTTTTTAACTACTTTATGTATATGGGCATTCCTATGTTGGGTGCATAAGTATTTACAATTGTTATATATTCTTAATGGATTGTTCCTTTTATGATTATGTCCCTTGTTATGGTCTTTGTTTTAAAGTCTACTTTGTCCATATAAGTATTGCTACCCCAGCTTCCTTTTCACTCCTATTTATATGATAAATGCTTGCCTATCCCTTCACTTCCAACCTGTATGTATCTTTAGGTCTGAAATAAGTCTCTTTTAGGCAGCATATAGATGGGTCTTGCTTTTTTTATCCTTTCCTGTGTCTTTTGATTGGAGCATTTAGTCCATTTACATTCAAAGTAATTATTGATAGGTATGTACTTAATGCCATTGTGTTACTTGTTTTATGATTGTTTTTATAGATCTCTGTTCTTTTCTTCTTTTGCTCTTTTCTCTCATGGTTTGTAGGCTTTTACTAGTGATACACTTGGTTTCCTTTATCTTTATTGTTTGCATATCTATTACGGGTTTACTTTTTGTTACCATTTGGTTTATATATAACATCTTATGCCTGTAGCAGTCTACATTAAGTTGATGGTTGCTTACGTTTGAACCCATTCTAAAAGCACTAAGTTTTCACTCTTTCCCCCCATCATGTTTTAGGTATATGGTGTCATACTTTATATCCTTTTATTTTGTTAATCTCTTGACTGATTTTTATAGATATAATTAATTTTACTACTTTTGTGTTTCCTATGTTTCTTAATCCTGCTTATGGTCTTTCCTTTATACTCACAGAGTCTTCTTTAACATTTCTTGTAGGGCTGGTATATCATATTGTTTTAATCATTTCTCTTTTTTTTCTTTTTTCTTTTTTCTTTAAGATTTCATTTTTAAGTAATCTCTACACCCAACATGGGGTTGAACTTATGACCCGAGATCAAGAGTCACATGCTGTACCAACTAAGCCAGCCAGCCATCCCTGTCCTTTCTCTTGTTGATGTGATGAATTCCTTTAACTTTTGTTTATCTGGGAAACTCTTGACCTCTACCTCTATTCTGAATGATAGCCTTGCAAGGATAGAGTAGTCTTGGCTGCAGGGGTTTTGTTTGTTTCTGTGTTTTGGTGGTGTTTTTGTTTTTGTTTTTGTTCTGTTTTAGCATTTTGAGTATATCATGCCACTCCCTTCTGGCCTGCAAAATTTCTGCTGAAAAATCAGCCAATAGCATTATTGGATTTTCCCTTATATAACTGTTTTCTTTTCTTTTACTTCATTTAAAATTCTCTCTCTTTATTAGTACTTTTTGCCATTTTAATTACTATTTGTTTTGGTATGGATCTCCTTGGAGTGATTTTGTTGGGGGCTCTCTGTGCTTCCCGGCTTTGGATTTCTGTTTCCTTCCCCAGATTTGGTAGGATTTCAGCTATTATTTCTTCAAATGAATTTTCTGCCCCCTTTTCTCTCTTTTCTCTTTCTGGGATCCCTGTAAGTGAATGTTATTACACTTGATGGTGTAACTGAGTTCCCTAAATCTATTTTTATTTTTATTATTCATTTTTCTCTCTCCTGTTCAGCTTGATTGCTTTCCATTACTCTGTCCTCCAGGTTGTTGGGGCATTCTCCTGCTTCCTTTAGTCTGCTTTTCCCTCTAGTGTATTTTTAATTTCAGGTATTGAGTCATTCATCTCTGATAGGTTCTTCTTTATGTTTTATTTCTCTTTGTTGAGGGTCTGAGTCCTCCACTCTTTTTCCAAGTCCAGTGAGTGTCTTTATGACCATTAATTTAAAGTATCTGTCTGGGTCGCCTAGCTGGCTCAGTCAGAAGAGCATGTTATTCTTGATAGTCTTGATACTCTTGTTCGAGCCCCATGTTGGGGGTAGAGATTATTCAAAAATAAAATCTTTTTAAAAAAATTATCTGTCAAGAATAGTACTTATCTCCATTCCATTTAGCTCTTTTGCTGTGTTTCGGCCTGTTCTTTCATTTGGGACATATTCTTTTGTTTCCTCATTTTGTCTAACTTTCTGTATCTATTTCTGTGTGTTAGGAAAGTCACCTGTGTCTCCTGCTCTTGAAAGTATGGCCTTATGAAGAAGAGGTCTTGCAGTGCCCTGCAGTGCAGTGTCCCCTCTTCACCAGAACCTGGCACTTCAGGGGCTTCTCCCATATGTGCTGTGTGCACCCTCCTGTTGTGGTTGAGCTGTATTTGCCTTTAGTCCAATCATCTGCAATGGCTCTTTGCCTATTGTGGGTAGAGTTTGGTCCCTATATTGCTAGTGGGTCAGTCTGGGGCCACCTTGGGCTTGAGTTGCCAGACCAACTCTTTTCCAGAGATGCAGTAGCACCAAACTGCAGGGAACTCTCCCTGTATTGTCCCCTGAGAAGCTTCTGTTGGTGGACCAGGCCTGCAATCAGAGCAATGGTCTGCCCACAGCCCACTGCTGGGGCCACAGTATGACTGGTGTGTGTAGTTATCTTCCCCTCTGCCAAGGGCAGGAGTCCCTTTGCAGTGGAGCCAGCCCCTGGTGTGGCTGCTTGCTCACTTCCAGGCTTGTGGCACTGCTTTGCATGGGCTATGGCCATGCTGGAGGATGCAGGTCCCCAGGAGAACTCGGGGCAGGGCATGCAGTGCCAGAAGGTTTGCCTGATCCCCTTGTGAGGGGAGCTGCAACTGCCTGGGAAAAGTGCCCAGCTGGGGTGGAGGGGCAGGTCTTTGGGAAAGTGTGGGGTGCAGGGGCGTGTCATTAGCAAGCTAGGTGGAAAGTGTTGGCACTGCACTGGCTCCCACAGGTGTCTGTGTATCTAGGCTGGGGGGCGTGGGGAGGGAAATGGTGCCCATCAGCTCTTTTGTTCTTGGAGAAGTCTCCCTAAGTTTCCTGCCCCTCCAGCACATGCTATGAGATTATAAACAAATCTCCTTTCTGTGTACCCCAGGCATTTTCAAACTGCTGCTCCTGTACTGTGTCTCCTCAGGGCTGTTGGTTTTGTTGCCTCTTTGAGGGTGGAGACTCAGTTTCCTATCACTTTCCTGGCTCTGCCAGAGCCAAGCCCACTCTTGGCTTGGCCCAGAGTTCCAGGTGTTAAGTCCCACTGACTGTAAAAAACTCATGAAGCCAGTCCCCTTTGGCCTTCAAAGCCAAATGTTATGAGGATTTGTTTTCCCCGTTCCTTGCCTGAGGTCCCTGGTGTGAGAGTCTGTTTCTCTCCTCTCTCCACACCAGCAGCATCTTTACCTCCTGTGGGTACTCCCAAGGGTCCCTTTGGCTCTCAACATATCTCTGCCCTTCCTATCCTCTTTGATGCGGCCTCCTCTCTACATTTAGCCGTGGAGTCTGTTCTGCCAGTCTTCGGGTCACTTTCCAATTTATTTACACTGATGCGGGTGTCATCTAGTTATATCCATGGGATGAGGTGAGCTCAGGCTCCTCCTGTTCTGCCATCTTCAAACCTCACGCTCTTTAGTCTTTTGACTAGCCAGAATGGACATGACCCCCTTGGAAACCACATGTTGGAGGTGACTTTACTTTTGACATCCTGCATCCTTGAATGACTTCATGGAGGAGGGTACCCCATTGACCTGGTCGTCACTCGGCTCTATTTCATGAGTAAGAACAAAACTTTCATTGAGTTAAGCCATTGAAATTCTTGGGTTTATTTATACAGCAGCTAGCGTTATTAGTATTAATACAAAATTTACTCCCCTCCATTGAGGTCTTGTGGTTAAGAATGAACCCTAAAATATATAGCACTGCAGAGGAAAGCAAGACGATTGGTATTGGAGGCTGAAAAGATGAAAACCCATGTTATAAAATAGCGAATTATTTAATAAAACTGTTGCCCTCAATTACTTGGTGAGCAAAATGTCTACTGAGCCTGTGGCTCTAAAAGAGCTTAGAAAACCCAAAGATAGCCCCCATCAGTTATTTGCCTTGCTTAGTGTGTCAGTATAAGAGTCAAGCTCGGGCAAGAATTGGCTGTTTCAAGAGGACAAGTGAAAGGAAATAGAATGAGTCCAGAAATTTGGAGTCTTCTGCTTTGAACCCCCAAATATAAGTGATAACATAGAAAAAAGACTTTGAGCAACAAAAGCTCATGAAGACTTCTTATTAAGCAGATAGTTTCACCACTGCCATTAAAGGATGTTTTCTTCACACTCAGGACTCTTCTTTTCCAGATAGCTTCAAGATGGTTGCCATTAAGTTGAAGGAGAGAGATATGGGGTTTGGGATGCAGAGAAGTAAATCAGGTTTGAGAGTTAAATCTAGTAAAGAACCCTATGTGCGCATACTAGCACATAAAAAATGACTGCAAACAAGTAGCAAAACATTGGTTTGCGAGCATAATTCATTCCAAAAACACACTTGTAATCCAAAGCACGTGTATGTCAAAGTGGATTTCCCTCTAAGAAATCATGGAAACTCAGATGATTGGTTACACAACCCAAAAATAGTCTTATATAAATAGTTACAATACTGTGATATAATACAAAATAATTAAAAAATACAAAGTATAAAGAAAAATAAATTAACTTTCACTTACCTTTGAAAACCTTCATGGTGGGTGTGAGGGAGACAAGAGAGAGGAGGATTATTGTGTAGGACGACTTTCACCATAATGGAATCACTGCCATCCGTTGGCTCAATGGAATCTTTGTCTGCATGGGGGTCATTGTACATGCTCACACAGATGTTGACTATAGTACAGTATTAATAAACTGTACTTGCTATATACTGTATTTAATGTAACTGGCAGTAAGGCAGCAGAGGAAAGGGTCTATATCTGCAGGCAGCCTGACCTAGAATGAAGCAAAGCATTCCTAAGCTTACTCTTGTATGGAAAAGCAAAGGACTGTCCATAGGTGCTTTGAAGTGACAAAAAAAATAGACTAGTGCCAGTTGTGGGCACCCTCCAGTGTTCTGAAAAATCACTGATTTCTGCCAAACACCACGGGAGCATGGGAGACAATCACCCACAATCCCGTAGAGAGAGAGAGGGAGGGAGAGAGAAGAACCATTGGCTCAGTGTGATCATGTGACATTCAGCATCACATACTACTCGTATTGCAAGACAAGGCTTGTTTATCAAGTTAAAATTTGTTAGAAATGTTTGCTTGTCGGGGCGCCTGGGTGGCGCAGTCGGTTAAGCGTCCGACTTCAGCCAGGTCACGATCTCGCGGTCCGTGAGTTCGAGCCCCGCGTCAGGCTCTGGGCTGATGGCTCGGAGCCTGGAGCCTGTTTCCGATTCTGTGTCTCCCTCTCTCTCTGCCCCTCCCCCGTTCATGCTCTGTCTCTCTCTGTCCCAAAAATAAATAAAAAACGTTGAAAAAAAAAAATTAAAAAAAAAAAAAAAAAAGAAATGTTTGCTTGTCTTGTGGAACCTTCGCAGAACAAGTTACCCACAACCCAAGGTTTTGCTGTATTTCAGAAGCTTACTAAGTTGGAAGGAATTGTATTACCAAAGAGTTTTTGAACTCAGACTACAAAAACTTAGGTTGTGCAAGCCTTAAAATAGTCCTTGGCTGCTGGAACATGCACTGACAGAAAGCAGGCTACAATATCTGCACAGGCTCCCAAGGAGGGCACTCTCCCCACTGCCCACTTCAGATGTGGCCGTGGAGGTGAATGGACAGGTGAGAACCTCGCAGGGGCATAGCGAGGGGCCACAGAGAACAATAGACGAGGGAGCTCCTCCCAGAGAGCAAAATCAGGGTCGAATCAAGGAACTGTAGCAGACCCTCTCAGGGCCCCCTCCCCTGCCCCATATCCCGTCGTCTCTCACCTCTACTCCGAAAACTCTGCCTACTGCCCACACCTGCCCGAGCGATTTGTTTTCTGGCTATAGGAATGCATGGGACAAGCAGGAAGTGCAAGAGAGTTAATGGCCCCAGAAACAGCCCTCAGCTGCCGTAGGTGGAGAAATACCCCAGCTTCCTCACCCTTCAGATGGGGTAACTGAGGCACGCTCTATGCTGTGACTCAGAGTTCATCCATGGGATTGAGTTCCTGCCTGTGGTAGAAATGGCTTGACAGCCCTTCCTTCATTGGCTTCCTTCTCCTCTCTGCCTCACTTTGTTCATGCTGCACCTCTCACATAAACCCCTTGTAGGGTCTGCTTTTGGGGGACCTCAAATCAAGACAGAGTTTCTCCCACTGTCTGGGCAGGGGCTTCCCCAGTGGCTTCACAGTCATGTAAATGGGTGCCTTTCCCACATTTCTACCATCTTGCCAACTCTTGTCTATAGATGAACAGTGGAAACTGTAGACCAAAAGAAGAAAATTATTAAAACTGCTATTATCCTCAGTAGTCAGCCTATTTTCTCAAGATGTTTATTTAAGTAATTCACATTTATTATGGAAAATTAAAGCCAGATGAACAAAAAGAAAAATGTTTGCCTTGTTATTCCTTTACCTAGAAATTTTCATGGTTTGTGGGTTAATTTTTATGTTTATCTTTGCATGCATGCATTCATTTATTTATCCATTCATTTTTCACTATCCCAAATCCTTGCTTCATGTCACTTAAAGTCAAGAGCTTCTTTAATTTTTAGGCTTTCATGGATTAGCTACTGTTAAGGAAATACTACTTTCAGGAGAATATTAAACTTTTGTTCAGCTTTATTGAGGTACAATGGACAAATAAAATATACAATGTGATGATTTGACATACATATACTTTGTGAAATTCATTTATTAAAACTTTTTTTCTGGGGCACCTGGCTGGTTCCGTTGGTATATTGTGCACTCTTGACCTCAGAATCATGAGTTCAAGTTCCACATTGGGTGGAGGGATTACTTTTTATAAAAATAATTAAAAACAATTTTTTTTCTTGGGCATTGCTTTGTACAAAGCACAGTTTTAAGTACTTGAGATACATCAGTAAATGAAACAAAGATTTCTGTTCCTCGGGGAAAATGAATTACAGTTAGTGAAAATGAACAATAAAAAATATATGTATATTTAAAAAATAAAATTTGTAGTATCTTATTGTGAAAATGCTATGGAAAAAAGAAAGGTAGGGGCACCTGGGTGACTCAGTTGGTTGAATATCTGACTCTTGATTTCAGTTTAGATCATGATCCCAGAGTCATGGGATCAAGCCCTGAGTTGGGCTCCATGCTGAGTGTGGAGCCTGCTTAAGATTCTCTCTCTCTTCCCCTGCCCCTCTCCCCCTGCTAGAGTGCTCTCTCTTTCGCTGTCTCTAAAACAAATAAAATAATAAATTAAAAACGAGAAAGGTAGAGCAGGGTGAGGGGAACTAGGATGGCTGGAGAGGGGATTGTAGCGGCAAACATGACAGGCTTCAGCAAGGGTGAGGCATTTGAGCAAAGACTTGAAGGAGGTGCAGATATCTGTGGGGTGAACAGCAATAAAAGCCCCAAAGGGGAGTGGACCTGGTGTGCTCACGACTTAGCAAGGAAGCCAGCCAGGCTGGAGCAGAGTGAGCGACAGGGAGATGGCTAAGAGATGATGTCCGAGAGCAGCCGGGAAAGAAGGGACCCAGCATGTCTTTCAGATGTCTACTCTTTGCAAGATGGGGAGCCTCTGCAAGGTTTTGACCAGGAGTGATGTCATGTGACATACGTTGTTAAAGGACAGCTCTGGCTCCGGTGGTGGCAAGAGACAGTAGGGGAAACAAGTGAGGTGCTACTGCAGTAACCCAGGTGGGAGGTGGTGGCAGACAGGACCACAGTGGTTGCAGTGAGGGTGACGAGAAGTCGCTGGATTTGGGAAACCCATTTTGATACAAGGCTAACAGAAGATTTCCTGAAGGAGTGGATCTGGATGCAAAGGGAAGAGAGGATGATGGTTGCGGATGATTTGCAGGGGTCTGGCTTGAGCATTAGGAAGGATTTAGGTGCTAAGGTGCCAACAAGTGGATGAAGGAAGGCTATGGCTGGAGCTGGTTAAATGGGGAGGAGGGTCGTGAGTTCTGCTACAGACATGCTGAGTTTGACAGGTCCTCGAGAAACCTGAGTAGACAGTTGGATTTAGGAGCTAGGCGTTTAGGGGAGAGGTCTAGGCTAAGGCAGATGGTGTGTACAGCCATGGCTGGATACCGTCAAAGGAGTGAGGATGGGCAGGAAAGAGAAGAGAGCTAACATTAACAATCTGGGAAGAGGAGGAACGCAGACAAGCCTGAGGAGGCAGAAGCAGTGAGACGGGAGACCCCAGGGGTGGGGTTCTGGAAGCCAGAGGCAGAACTCTACAAGGAGGAGGGAGTGACCTCTGTGTTAAATGCTGCTGATGGAGTCCATGACAGGAGGACGGGAATGTCTATGGGTTTAGCAATATGGAGGCCGCTGGTGACCTTGACACGTACCAAACCTGGCTAGAGTAGGTTTACAAGGGGAGGAATCGGAGTGGCTTTATTGCAAAGGGTGACAGAGAAATGAGGTGGTGGGGAGATAGGGCCAACAGAAATTGTGTGCCTTTTTTTTTTCTTTTTTTGGTTGGGAAAAGTAACAGCATATTTGCATGATGATCATAATGATCCAACAGTAACAATCAAATAAATAAATTGATTATGTAGTAGGGAGCTGGAAAAAAACCACCCATAAAACGTTTTCAAAAATGGGAGTTACTATACGTACTTTTCTATAACTTCCAACATATATAGTAAATATGTTCCTAGTCAAATAGTATAGCTGTACATTTTCAATTTTTTTTTAGAGAGAGAGAGAGAGAGAGAGAGTACATGCACATGAGTGGGTGTGGGGAACATAGGGAGAGAGAATCTTAAGCAGGTTTCATGCCCAGCACGGAGCCTGATGACTGAGATCCTGACCTGAGCCGAAATCAAGAGGAGGTCGCTTAACAGACTGAGCCACCCAGGTGTCCCTACATTGGCATTTTTAACGGCTCTGGGATATTCTGGTTTTTGATGGTGCCATAATTTGTTTAACCAACCTCTTATCATTGGCCCTTTGGATGGTTTCCTTTTTTATTTTCACTTTTTCATTTTTACAAACAGTCATGCAGGGAAACATCAGTCCTATTTTTCTGATTATTGCCTTAGGATGAGCTCCTGAAATTGGAAGTGCTGGGTCTAAGAATGGAACATTTTAAATAATTTTAATGCATATCAAATAGCCCAGATTTCCATTTTAGGATTGATCAAGTCATTTAGGCCACCCTTCGTCACAGTTATATTTTTCTACTACGCCTCTTCCGTACCGTTACATTTATTTGTGTGATTATGTGATTAATGTCTGCCTCTTCTGCTAGACGGCAGGCCAGTGGGTGGGGAGACAGTACCTGTTTTTGCTCATGGCTGTCTCCTCAGCTTCTGGCGCAGAGGCTGCCATTAGAGTAGGCATTCAGTCAATAAGGGTTCATGAGTGAATGAATGAATGAATGAATGTAAAGGCTAATTCAATGAATAGGGTAGAAGATCGCACTGGATAATGTCATGCTGGGGTAGAATGAGGTGTGATTACCAATCATCCCCACTGCCTTGCTGGATACCTGGTGTATAGCTATAAAAGTGTTTGTAATTGACTAAATAATGCATGAATGATGTTATCACTTTTATAAAAGTCCACCTTCTTGTGTAACTTAATGAAATAGTAATGGATCCTCCCAAGGTCTCTTTGGGGAAAACACTCAGTCTGTGTCTCTATTTTGGTGCAGCTCTCAGTAGCCTGGCCACCCCTTAGCCAAACAAATCCTCTCTTTTCCAGCTCTGAGTGCCTTATTCCAGTGGCCAGCAGGTGGCGACAGCCGGTTATTGAAGAGACAGCAGAGCACCAGAGGCCCACCGGGTGGAGGCTATGTGGGCTGGAGCGTAACCTGTTGTCCCTGGGCTCTGGCAGGGCACTGTCCACCCGAAAATGCCCTGCATGCCGGCCCAGCAGGCTCTTTCCTGGGAGACAGGCTGCTCGGATGCATTCTCGGGGGCCCCTGGAGCCCTGGTATTCCCTCAGAAGTGTCAAGAAAGAGGGGTCAGTTCTCAGCCCCAGCTCTGCTTTTCCATGTTACAGGGTTTACATTTCCAAGGACTCTGTACTGGACAGCTCAAGAGCCAAATGAAATTCATTTAAAAATCTAGACTTCTTCAGGCTCTGAGATTTTTTTAACTTTTTAATTTAATTTAATTTTATTTAATTTTATTTTATTTTATTTTAAAGAGAGAACGCAAGTGGGAGAGAGGGGCAGAGGGAGAGAGAGAGAGAATCCTAAACTCAGCGTAGAGCCCAACACAGGGCTTGATCCCACGACCCTGGGATCATAACCTGAGCTGAAGTCAAGAGTCGGACACTCAACCGATGAGCCACCCAGGCGCCCTTTCAGGCTCTGAGATTTTATCCAGTTCATACCCACTGAGCTACCTCTCTTCTTGTCTCAGTCTGTCTGAAATAATCAATTTCTTTTAATTCTGTTGTTGTTGTTGTTGTTGTTGTTGTTGTTTCCAGCCCAGCTCAGTGCCATGCAGACAGGCTGATACTTTCCTACAGCTGTACTGGATCTGTGATCATTGGATTACATAATTGCTTCTTTGGACATACCATCCAGATGGTGGCCCACTCACCATGGGCTCACCCCATCTTGGTGCTTTTTTTCCAGTCGCGGGCATGGATTTGCCATCATCCACCCTTACTCTCTCCTCTGTTCCCTTGAGACTGACTGTAGGGAGGAAATCACCATTTGCTGAGACCCCACTGTCTACCAGTTCACTCACAGAGACCCGGTATGTGGGTGTCATGTTATGGTGGCCAAGCTCATTTAGGTCCTAAGTAGCAGAGCTTGTCAGGACATGAGTCTACTATGCCTGGTTCTTAATAGTCCAAACTGTGCCTCAAGAAGCCCCTCGGAGGTGGCCACAAGAGAAGGGAAGGAGGGGAGAAGGTGGGAGGGTGACACGTGCCCTAGGGTGGTGCTTCTTGGTCCCCACCCTTGCTTCATCTAGAGCAACTGCACTTTGACTTCAAGGAAAAAAAATATAAAGAGGCATCTGGGTAGCTCAGTCACTTAAGCATCTGACTCTTGGTTTCAGCTCGGGTCATGAGCTCATGGTTCATGAGTTCAAACCTCAGCACTAACAGCACAGAACCTGCTTAGGATTCTCTCCTGGCCCCCCACCTCAAAATAAAGAAAGAAACTAAAAAAAGAAAAAGAAAAAAAATATATATGGATGTGTGTGTATCCTACTTGTAAAATGAAAGCTTAAAAAATAAAAGGAAAGCTTAAGTGAAATATCTTATAAATATATAAAGCACAAGAAGAAAAAATATCTGAGCGTCCTCTCACAGTATATGTTGCCTGGTACATTATGACACGGCTGAGTCACGGAGAAGTGTGAGCTGTAGCTAAAAGACAAAGCAAAGTTCACAGGAACTGAAGCAGGACCTTGGCCCCTGCAGCTCCAGGGTCTACCCACCTGACTAACCACTTAACTGACTCAGGAAACGCTCTGGTGACAAAATTCTTCTGCAGCTGGCTTCTCATGGTCTCTGGGACAGACCCAAGAAAAGTGTCTGGGATACACCTCACACAGATACTGGGTGATAGCAACCGGAAGAAAAACCAAAGAAGCCTGGGAGGCCGGGCTGAATGACAGACCAAGAGTTGAGGCAGAGAAAAAGAGGGAGGTAGGAGAGAAGCCTTAGGCTGGGTCTCTGGAGCACGAGGGGAAACCGAAGCGGGAGAGCTGGTCAGAGACTGAGAGAAAAGCACAAACAGTATTTTTCAGGAGTTTGCTGGATATTTAAAACACGCTCCTACCTTTGGCATTTTCTCAAGAGACAGAAAGATTCCAATTGCTTTCAAGTATATCTTTCTGCAGGTCTGAACCAGTGCCAAGACTAGACCATGCTGGATCCCGGGTTTACATCGGTTATATAAGCAAACCAGTTTCTGCTGTGATCCAGAAGAGTCAAAGCCATGAATGTTTCTCAGCTTCCATTTTGTCAGCTGCTTGAGTTTCTATTCTGAGAGGTGCTAACTGTTAAACATTGTTATTCACTTGTGTTCCCTAAATAACTTTTAATTAGTTTTAATTTGGACCCAGAATGTTCTACTGTTGATCCAGTGACAGGAATTATCAAAAATAAAATTAATAACAAACTCACTTCAGAAGAAACTTGCACTAATATGACAGAATTTTATGATATGTGTCTCAGCAGAGACAGATCATTTAAATTTTTAAATTTTATTTTTTGATGATTTTCCTCAAAGCTATCATTGCATGGGTTAAAAGGTTGCTTAAACATTATTTTTCACCTTGCATGCATTTTTCACGATGGGATTTTTCTATTATTTTTCAGTGGCTTTAATGCACAGGTGCAAGAAATGGAATCATATCAGTAACCCTATGTATGTGGCCCATGAAGCCTTGTGTTTTGCTGGATAGTTACGATATTTATTACACAGAGGAAAATGAGCAGTAATCCTTTCACCTTAAAAATTGCCAAGGAGAAGTCTGTCCCGGCTCTCAGAATATCATAAAGCCAGCCACACAAGAAATTCAAAAACATTGTTGGCGTTTTTCAATCAAGTCTTCCCCCTCTCCCCTCAGCTGCCCCCTAACCATTAGGGTATGGTTCTAACACAGACTCAAACATCCCTTTGGCTAAAAAGCGACCATCTATGGAAGAGCTAGTAATCATGGGGTCAGCCCTTTGCCTTTTCCAAAGTGAGTAAAACCTTCTGAATCCTGCAGGGTAAAAAATCTGACAAAAATCAAAGAGAAGTGAGGAAGGGTTTCTCCTACATCAGTGAAATAGCCCGTGAGGGCCCTGCACGTGACACTAATCCAAGCATGTTCTAGTTTAGTTCAAAAACCTATAGAGACATAAATGTATGAGGCTTTTTTTTTTCCTTTAGTGAAAGAAAGCCTGTGATAGGCAAGCTAAACCTCCAAGTGTGGGGACCAGTTGTGATCTTGCTTACAGTCTCATTTCTTAAATGCTGCGTAATTTGGTCTGGGAACCGCTTGGCTAATTACGGATTGGCGGGGTGGGCCTCGTGTGTTACCGCACAACTGACAGAATTATTTAGTTTTCTGTGGTTTCGTGACCAAGAGTGTAGATTTGCTTGATTATTCAGGTAGTTTTACCTTGTCTTTTTGTTATAGAGGCCTTACAACAGATTAAAACATGTGTCAGCTTCGTTGTTATCTCACTAGACTTTTAAAAGATTGGCTAGCCAGGGCGCCTGGGTGGCTCAGTCGGTTAAGCGTCCGACTTCAGCTCAGGTCACGATCTCGCGGTCCGTGAGTTCAAGCCCCGTGTCGGGCTCTGGGCTGATGGCCTGCTTCCGATTCTGTGTCTCCCTCTCTCTCTGCCCCTCCCCCGTTCATGCTCTGTCTCTCTCTGTCTCAAAAATAAATAAACGTTAAAAAAAAAAAAAAAAAAGATTGGCTAGCCAAGACTGGATTTTATTCAAACGCCGTTTTATCTGTCATACTACTTTTAAGGACATTAGCCTATTACGTGGCCATGATCAGTACTATTTAAACTGCCAACATCTGGGTGTTCCTTCTGTGCCAACTCAATGCGGTGGTGGTGCTGGCTTAGTTTGTCACAACTCTGGGCACATTGGCAGCCCGGAGGGGTGTCTGGAGCTCCTGGACAGATATGGTGCATCTGTCTGGAGCTTCAATTTTACTTGAAGACTTGGAGGAAAAAAAATTAAGCAATTTAACCATTTATTTAATGTGCTGCCAATGCTTTATTTAATTTGCTGTGAAGAAAATGAAATTATGTATTAGCTCTGTTATGACTAAAACCCAAATGTTGACTAATACTTACAGCGATAGAATAACAACTTGTAAACCAAGAAGTGTGTCTGTTTAGCTGTCAGAATTCCAGCCAGAAGCCAACTGGTGATGCTGAGGGAAAAAAAAGATGATGACATTTGTCCTGGGAGAGTGACAGGACATGACCCATGGGGCCTCCAGGTAAGGTAGCACAAAGCGTGCTGTTCCCATCTCCTGTCAAAGTCCTCTGTGTTTGGACAGGAACTCTACAGACTATCGGAAGAAGGAAAAGGAAACCTTTAATCCAGGGGAACAGGACCCATCCTGTTAGGTGAGATCCTGAGAAACCAGGGCCTGCTGAGCTGGGCAGAGCCATTAAGGAAGTTCCCTCCCACCACAGCAAAGCCCACACTGTACTCTCTGAGGCACAAGGACATCCTCCAAGAACTGTCGCCATTGCTCTGACCTGGGCATGGCACCTCCAACTCCCGGTGCCTGAGCCCCTACCTTCAATGAAGACCACCCTTTAGGACTCCCATCAGCGAACCTCCTTCTCCTCACCAGCCTGCCTACTGGTGCAGCACAGCCTTGCTCAGTTCTAATCCTCCACTTGGTCCTGGTCCAGGCTTCCAATTCCTGTCTTCATGTGACCCACTCCCAGGACTATAGACTGGGTCCAGCCAATAAAGAACTGAAAGCCTGATTTTTCAGTGAAAATAAAGACAAATGCAAAATTCACATGAATGTCTAAGCTACGAGACCTCACATAGGACTGGTGCCATTCATGGTCCCTTTGAACAGTTCCCGGGCCCCTTGGGGATGTGTTTGTTCTCTTCTGCCATTAGAGTGCCACCAGCAGACACGTTAGAGAAGCCAGGCTCTGAGAAGCATCACTACACAGTGCAGGAGACACAGCCCGCATGCGAAGTCCTCCCTCAGAATCGGAGCCCTCCCTCTTCAGATGGCATGTGTCCTGCTGGTAGCAGGGGAATCGCACACAGTTCCAGATATCTGGCCTCCCGACTGGACGTGATGCAACGCCCTTGTCCCCCTTCCTGATCTGTGCAAAATGACAGAAGAGTAACACCAGCCGTGATTCTATTTAATGGGCTCATAAATGATGTGCCAAGTTTGTACAGACTGCTTTTTTTTCTGTTTTTCTGTAAAATTGTTTTCAGAAGCACTTCAAGTTGCTTGTGAAAGTCAACTTTATGTTGCCTGTTTTTCATTGCAAGAAAGGTAAAGACAGTTCTGGCTGGTGCTGGGGAACCTGAGCTCAGAGAGCATGAGGTAGGGTCCAGGGACTTCCCGGCTCCATCATGACACTGGTATCACAGCGTCTGCCCTGCAGACACTGAAAAGCCTTTCTGAGTATGAGACTGTCACTATGGAAAGGTCCCCGGATGATGGGGCGGGTCCCTCCTTGTCCTAGGCAAACAACAGCTGTCCCATTACTTGGTTTTCCTCCTTTCTCCAGCCCTGAGGGCTTTCCGAATACATCTTGCATAGGAAGAAGTACACCACAGGGACTCCCTAATTTGAGATCTGACTGCAATAGTCTGGTTCCAGCCAGGCCACTTCTAGGTCTAATTCAATTAATTCTGGATTAAGTTGGAAGGATCTGACCCTTTCCAGACACTCCCTCAAGCTCTGCCTCTTAAAAAATATAATTTCCCAGGGGCGCCTGGGTATCTCAGTCGGTTAAGTGTCCAACTCTTAATTTCGGCTCAGGTCATGATCTCATGTTTCAGTTCGTGAGATCGAGCCCCGTGTGGGACTCTGTGCTGACATTGCGGAACCTACTTAGGACCCTCTCTCTCAAAATAAATAAACATTTTATATATACATATATATATATATATCTATATATATGAGATATATATAGATATATATATATATATGAGATATACATATATATATACAAGATATATATATGAGATATACGTATATATACAAGATATATATATATGAGATATACATATATATACAAGATATATATATATATACACACACATACACACACACACACACACACACACACAGAAGTACAATCCTCCAGATTTGCCAGTTATTCTTCTCTAGGAAACACAAGCCAAAGATTGGTCTCTGGGAAATTACATATATATATATATATATATATATATATATATATATATATATATCTGATAATCTTACATATATCTTGTATCTTACATATATAAGATGTATCATATATATATATATGTATATATATATATATGTAATTTCCCAGAGACCAATCTTTGGCTTGTGTTTCCTAGAGAAGAATAACTGGCAAATCTGGAGGATTTCTTTCTATTCTGGCAGCTAATTAGCGTGTTGGTTAGGGGGATCTTGTGCATTTATTAGAAGCGTCACCTTAAGAGCATGCTTGCAAGGTCCTGGCTCTGAGACAAACACCCCCCTCTCCCCGGCTGCACAGGGCTTATGTGTCACTTGCGCCCTAAACCGGAGCTCTCTCATGTACCACATGCATGAGCACTGATACCTTGCAGGTGGAAATTCGTTCCTGAGATGGGGTGACATCATCTGCCACCACCCAGATGGCTTCAGAAGGGCAAAGAAAGATTCAGAGGAACTAAGCTAAGAAAGAACAAGGGAATCCAGTTGGGTTATTCTAAGGAAGAACTGGGAAGCAGGTTTGGGAATGAGAGGTTGTTGTCAGAGACCCCAGGGGGACATACCAGGAAGCCACTCCCATGGACTTTGTGTCAGGGAAAACAATCCATGCCTTCAAGAGGACCTGAGGCTGAAGGAAAACCCTGACTGCTTGGGGTGTGGTGGCGTGGGGGCTGAAGATGGTGGGGAGGGGGGGTAGCTGGAGAGACAAAGCAGGCTGGGAGTGAAGAGAAAACTCAGCAAGCCAGGCAGTGCTGGGCTCTCCGAGGACCTGTGACCATCCCGTGTTTTTCAGGTCCTACATTTTCTCCTTTTCCAATAAAGTAACTCTTCCACCTGGATTGAATGGGGCGCATACATACCCTCGTTGTGCTCCTGGCCACCCCCAAGGACAGGAGGCCGGGACACCTTGGTTGTGCGCATAAACTCTCATGCTTGATTTTTAAAACTCAGTTTCCTCACCCCAAAATTATCCTTGGTGTGTTTGTGGTGTGCCTTTATGCTCTCTGAAGTTGCCTTTTCAAAGCCAGGCTCTTCTCCAAAAATCCACTCTGGCAGGAGATCAAGGGAGGGCCCAATGCTCTCCAGCTACTGATAAAATTCCGAAGCGAAGCTTTCTCAGCATCACCCAGAGAAAGAACCCAGGATTAGCAATCTGGCTCCGACAACTGCAGCATATGTCCCCCCCCCGTCCCCCACGCCATGCACCTTGTCTGAGCAACATCTCTGTCCCCGGCCAGGAAGAGGACTCGCTTGGCCTGGTATGGGCAGATGGCACCGGGTACGACACGCTACCCAGGCCCTTCTCTGTTGTGGCGGACAGGCTGCTTGGCACAGCCCCCTCAGAGCCCTCCCTGCAGGCCCAGAGCCACAGCCTTGCCCCTTGCCCCAGTGACGGGGCTGCGGTTTGCTTATTTTGACATGTTCCTCCCAAACATGCAAGATGAAAGGCAGGAAATGTGCAGTTGTAGTTCCCACAGCAGGAGTGGTTTGGCCACATTGTATCACATTTACAGGCCCTTCATGGGATCTTGGAGGCCAGCGTGAGTGCAGACCGACCTCAGGCCAGGGGCTGGTCTGGAGTCGCCCACATGGGTGCAGCCAGCCCTGTGTGGATCCCCTCCTCCCCGCCCACTCTCACAAACCCCTGTGGAAGCCATCTCCTCAGAAGGTCACGCCCCCTGGGGCCCCCTGCTGCCCAGAGGGCCCTGCCCTGGAGAGGGCCTACTTCCTTCTGGGCCACTCCCAGGCCCTAGTGGCCTGTTTCTGAGCAATTAATGTGGAGCTTTCCCTGCTTTTCCATTTCCCTGCGAACAGGAAGTGACTCCAGGTCTTCCAGGCAGGGCTTTGGAAACCCCCAGTGCTCTAAAAAAAGTGGCAGAAATTGACCTACTAAGACCCAAAGCAAAAAAAAAAAAAAAAAGAAAAGAAAAAAGAAAAAAAAGCTAAGGCCTTGCTGTTTTCTCCTAGTGACCACTGGCCCTTCCTGCAATCACCCCAGTCAGCTTCTTTTATAAAAGTCAGATTCTTTTATAAACACACCATCTTTTTCCATGAGACGTAAGTAAGCATTGCTTCCACCCACACTCAGGATGTTAAAACACTGGAAAAATGGATTGTTCTGAACCAGAAAAAAAAAAAAACTTGCAGGAAGAATTCCATTTCTCTTCCTCCAGGTGTGTGCCATGTGGCTGCGTTATGAGGGCAGTGGGGACTGTAAGTGTCCATTTTCTGGCTTTGGTGCAGTTAAACCAAACCCTCCATCATTAGGCTGCAGGAAGAGCATTTGCGCATTTCATTTCCTCAGGGATGATTTTTTTTAAGTGGCTCAAATGCACCTGATCACATTCAGATGTGTTCCATGGGAAACAGGCCATTTGAAAGCGCAGTAAAGCCAGCTCATGCGGTGCCCAGATAGAGCTTCAACTTCTTGTTCAGCAGAAGTCACTAAAGGCAGGTACTCTGGGACGATAATGTCCTCTTGTGCCTTTGTCTGGGGCAGCTCATTAAGGTAGAGACCACCTCCGCGTTGACAGGACAGCCCCTTCCTGTGTGTTCCAGGAGAACATAATTGACTACAAAACCTTTTTTTCGATGTCACCACTGCCAGATACAAACCCAATTAGCAGCAGAGTTAACTCAGATGAATCCTGGGAACAAGGAAATAGCACGTTCTACAGCTAATCAGCCCCCTGGAATGCTGGCACATCTGGATGTTGCCGGGAAGGTGGGATCCTGGGGACCGCAGGGGGCTGGACTCTTGCAGAGTCCACATGTCCCACTGATTCCACAGCCTTGCCTTCTGGATGAATGACACAGCCTTCAGGGATTAACCATCAGAGACGGGCTTCTGTCTGCTCAAGGTCTCTGAGTATAGGAGTACCACAGTTTTATTCTGAGGCTGGAGATAATCCAAAAGAAGTCACCCAGGTCTTAGTTCAAGTACAGCCCGTGACCTCTTCCACATCTCTGGATGGACTTAAGAAATCCTTTGTTTCTGGTTATTTGAAACTTCTCCCGAGGGCTAAGGAATCATACATTCTGAATCTACTGAGGAAAAGCGAACAAATCATTTCAAGGCACCAGAGGGATGTTCTGGGCCACCCCTGCCTCAGTGTCAATAATTAACATTGCCAGGCAGGTGTTAAAAGCTTGGGCAGAGAGAAAAATACCAATGCGGAAGAAGTACAAAAAGAAATGCTTGCCTAGTTTTCTTACTGTTACCATAAATGGGATTATGGTGATTACTAATCATGGCAATGGAGATTGTAATACTGGATTGTAACTCTCAGCTCTGGGCACCTTGCTTTTAGTGATGAAAATCCCATTTAGAAATAACTTGGGACTTAAGCAACCGAGCTTGAATCAACCAGTCAGAAGCCAAGCCGGAGGCTGGTATGGGGGCTTCTTAGGAGGTCACACTGTGCATTGTTTCAGGGGTCCTCAGCTGCCTGTAAGACATGTTACCCCTGGTATTCAGCTGGTTTTGGGGAAAAGCCCCATGGGTAGAGGAAGCCTGGCTATCACGGTTGTTTGGAGGGAGGGACTAGTGCTTGATTTAGAGGCTTTTCTCCTCTCATTTGATAAGTGGGGTGCTCGGTTTGTGTAGTGGAGTGGGTCTACTCTGGCCTGGGGCAAGCAGAAAGCGTTTAGAAAGAAGTAGCTTGGAAGTCTCTGGAATCAGAGCCCAGAGGCCTGGGGAATCAGTGGGAGCTCTCACCTGTAAACAGCAGAAACCAAATCTGGCTGATTTAAACAGAAAAGGGTGTGTCGAATGGTGATGGGATGGCTCAGAATTACGGAGAAGGCTGGAGAGCAAGCCTAGGAAGACAGGCATGAGGTTCTGTCTCAGCCAGGCCCACAGGCAAAATCACACCAGAACCCTAGTCCCACAGGGACTGGGCAACCCCTGCTGGGGACATTGCAGCCCCTCCAGGTACCACTGGGACTGGACCTGGCCATGTGCCTTGGGGCCCATGCAGACACAGGACTCCCCCACAGTGCCTCTTCAGGGCCCTGCCTCATCACAGCCCTGGATCCTTACTCAAGCTCAGGGGTGCCCTACTGCAAGGTGATAAACAGCCACACGCCTGAGTTCTGATGCAAATTCCTCCAGGTTCCAGAAGGGAAACTACAGAGCCCGCTTTTTTATCGTCCATGGGCTGTAATGAGGATGAAAGGAGACAACGTCCTGACCCTGGGAGGTTTGCCTCCCTTCTCCTCTCCCCAGCTGGCTTTGGTCCAAGCTTGATATTCTACTCAGTGGACACCCAGGCTCTTCCCTTTTCTTTCTCTCTTAGGCTGTTGCCATTTTTATATTTCTCCTTAGACTCTGCATGGGGAGTGAGGGGGTATGAGGCAAATCAAATGTGCCATTGCTCTGGAGATAGCTTCGAGGGGGGCAGGGTGGAACTAGCGGTCAACCAAGTGGCCAAGGCCCAGGTGAGACTTGGTTAGAAAATGCCAAGCACCTGTCAGAATTCTCAGGCCCAGCCTGTGAAACAGCTTCAGCTGGGGTCTGAAGCGCCCATGAAGAACAAGGGAACCACGGCCAGAGAGACCGTCTTTCAGATGCGGCATGGAGCGGTGGAGGCCGGGCAGAGCTCCTCCTCCGACAAGGTAGGAAGGAAAATGGAGTGGGCTGGAGGACACGGGGAGATTTTGAAAGATTCTAACTCGACTTCTCTGTTTATCTTCTCCCCAGCTCTGCAGCCGGTCTGCAGTTAGGATAAATTCAGTACAGGAGGAAAAGAAAGCATTTCCTCCCCCTCTCTCCTCCCATTTTAGGTGAGAGGAGGAGGTGGCATGGGGGATAGAGAAAGATCTGGCACGCTCACCAGCTGGTGCTGCGGCTGGAATGAGCACAGCGAGCTTACTCCGTGCCCCCACAGAGAGGGGCCCTCTCTCTTATCCTTGTCCCCAAACTCCTTGGAAATCGGGATGGGCTCAGGCATGGCGGGAATAGGTAGCCCCCTACGCGATGTGATCCGAGGGTCCCCACAGCCAGTGTGCCCCCAGCAGAGCCCCATCCACCCGGCTCAGGGCATGCAGCCTCTGGCGGGGGCCACATTTTTGGAGGACAGTTTTGCTTTCAGGAGGGCCCAGGTGAAATGCAGTCGTGTTGCCTGAGCACAGTAATGTATAAACAGCTCAATCCCCTCCACGGGGCTGGAGGGCTGGGGGATGGTCTGCCGGGCAGTTCTAAGGACGGGAGCTGGAGAGACGGACGCTGATGAGGGGGTATGCGGAGGGCATGCAGGGGTGGGTGCTGCGTGTATAGGGGTCACAGGAGGCTCTTGGGTAACAAGGGGCACTGGAAGATTGGAATGAGTGAGGAGTGCTGGACAGGGCACTGGGGTAACTGGTCAGGCCTCCTGACCCCACCTGTCTGTAGCACCGGGAAGAAGTGAATCCGGTTTTCCAAAGCCCTGTTAAAGCCTCTCACTAGAGCCTGGGTCTGGAGGACAGACTTTGTGCTGGCCAGGGAGATGAAGCTGGTGGGGCACAGAGGCTTCAAGTGGGCACAGCTCCCTTCGTAGTCTGGCTCCAGGGACGCGACAGCTAAGTAGAGTTGTATCGGTTCCATTTCCTCAATGCTTTGTTGGAGAAGTTGGTTCAAGGCCTTGTAGCTATGGAAACGACATACTCTGTGTCGACTTTTGTCCTGTCCTTTATGCGAGGGGCTGTCACATCTGGCCTGGGTGGACAGTCACCCAGGCTTGCTTTGGAGACTGTCCCTTTGAGCTGCCACGTCTGTACTCTGAGAGCATTAATGCAGTTTATTGCCCTGATGGTAAAATTCTAATTACCGTGTTAGTTATGGTTAAAGGATTGTTGCCATTGGTCTTTTCTGTGGATTGAGCTGTACTGCTTATCACTATAAAAAGAGGTCAGCCGTAGCTTTGTTTTGCTTCATATGCATACTTCTGTTTGTGGCTGAGCAGCGAAACCAAAATGCAGCCACCAGCCATCTGATGAAGGAGGGCTGGTCCATTAGTCCTCTTGGCTCCTTATTGGGCAGTGTGAGATTTGGTTATTATTGAGCCCTGAGTGGATAGGAGGGTCCTTTTCAGGAAGCCCAGCCCAGGACCCAGAGGCCAGCATTGCCAGGGAAGCCCAGGCCGCTGAGCAGTATGAAAGCCTAAAAAGGAGCTATGGACGGGGCCGGGATGGGGTGTGTGTGTGTGAAAGCAATGTATTGCTATGTTCTTTTGTTTTGGTTTTTTTGCTATGCTATTTTGATAAAGACTTTACAAAGAAGTGACTGTTATTACATTGTATATATACACCTCTGCAATCATGCTCATAGAAATCTGGTGGTGGAACGCAGATGATTTTCTTTATGATCTATGATTTCTAGGCTTCTGCATTGAGAATATCTTCTAGTTGGAAGAAGAAGGCTGAAAATATTAGTTTGTAAAGAGAAGGAACTAGTTTCTGTTTTCACATAACATGTAGAGTAGGATTTTTTTCTAGAATTATATGTATCACTTATGTATCCATCTACCTGTCCATCTACCCTCCCACCCCTCTGTGTATTTGTACAGAAAGATATCTAGAGTGATGTTGACCAAAATGTTTGTGATACTTCTTTCTGGGTGGGGAGATTTCAAATGCCTTTGTTTCATTCTCTTTTGTACCTGACTCTATTGCTTGAAACTTGTAATAACGAGGTGCTGTTTGCAAAGAGTAGTGCGGCATCTCTGCTCTATTCCTGGGGTGAACCCCAGGCGCAGAGCTCAGGTGAACCCTCCCAGCTGGTGAGGCTGAGCGCAATTCTGACCTTACGCCCCAGCTCCCCCGGTCACTTGGAGACTGCCTGTTGAAGCCCTGGTCGGGGCAGGTGCACAGCTCAGCAGGGAGCAAAAAGGGAGCTTACAGGTCACACCTGGGCTCTGTTTAAGCCCGCAGGCAGTGGCATCCTGAGGCTTTGATGTATGTTTTATGACCGGCTGGCTGGGTTTGTAGCTGGCTGGGGCTCTGTGGTTCACAGCTCCAGGGTGACAGCAACAAGCCCCTGCGTCTGCACCCCCCTCTCTCCCCCGCCCCTGAGATTCTTATTCTTGCGCCGTGTCTCTCGTACCCCTGACACCCCCAAACTGGGGTCGGAGCTTCTCCAATAGTCTCCGGGATTCGGAGGTGGCTAAGGTCAAGGCTGTCGGTTGAACGGTTTTAGCTCCAGTAGGATAGGACTGGGGGGGGCCCTCCTTGCGTGTAAATTTACAGAGCATTTTTTGAGTTGTTGGAGAGCTGGGATGCAGAGACACTGTCTCACGTGGGGTAAAAGTGAGACTTAGGAAAACGGGTTGGCATTCGTTGTCTAGTAGAGGTGAAGGCATATGGACACCATGACCCCAGCAGTCCTGCTTCTAGGCAAATGCATAGGAGCGTTCTTCCTGATAGCCCCAAGCTGGAGAGAACACACTGTCCATCAACATTTATGGTGCACATGGTCTAAATAAATTGAGCTGTGCTGTACAGCGGAACGTTACAGTCTGTCCAGATAACTGACTCCAGCTTGGTGCAAGGACCTGGGTATGGCTCACAAACACGAAGCCAAGCGAAGCAAACCCCGAAAGAGTATGTGCGGCATTATTTCACTCACGCAAAATTAAAAACGGGAAAAATCATGCTTTTTAGGGATGTGTATACAAGTGGTAAAAATGTGAAGAAAAATCCAAAAAACAATTTTTATAAAATTCTGGATGGGGTTGCCCCAGGGGGAAGGGACAGGTCAGAACTGGCCTGGGTTCCAGGTTACGAGGGGTTCTTGGGGGCATTCAGTGTTCTTCTTGGGTGGTGGTGAGCAGGATGTTGGCTTTATAATTATTTATTAAGCTATTCACTTACATTTCATGTGCTTCTTTGAGTATGTTCTATTTCACAACAGGAGTGTTAAAAAGACAAAAAGCAAAATGTAGCAAAGAGATATTCTAGCCTCCAGGTCCAGAAATGGCCTCTTCTGTTACCCACAGGCTTCCTTGATTTGGGGGACCCAAAGCAGCATCTTTGTCCAAGTCTCTGACCAGGGCCATAAATGAATATGCTCTTATTTGCCAAGTTCTATGAGCTCAGTCTTGTGCCAGTTATTGGTGAGCGTCAGGGTGGGAAATGCGCTGTCCCCTGAGAGGACAAATAATTAGAAACAATAGTGAAAACACTAGACCGGGCTCTAGAGACCTCCGGGGCTGGGGAAGTCCTTAGAAAAAGGAACTGTGTGAAGGTGAGTGGAGACAGAGGAGGCGTGGGGAGTCAGAGAGGGTGTTGAGATGAAGGAAAGGATGTTGTGAAAGGTGGCAGGAGATGATGGGGTGTCAAGGAGGCAGTAAAGGCCTGCCTGCCGGGCCAGATGCCCAGGTCCCCATGGGTGAACAGTAGAAGCCAAGTATTGTGGGATTGACAGGGTGGCTCAAGAGAGTTTGGAAGACCAGGGAGATGAGTCTCCGCACCCCCACCCAAAGTTGCCAGTCTGTCGTCAATCAACAGATCATCAATCTGCTGCCATCAGACACATTAAAGTCTAGGCAGTCAATAGAAGAGAAATGAACTAAGAAGACCTACAGACACCATGACCCTGGGAGAAAAATAGGCGAGTGAATGTGAGAGAATTAAAAGACAAAGACTGTGATGCTCCTTGCCAAACTTCCTTGGGAAATAATCTCCACCTGCCCCGGGAAACCCACTGATTGTAAGCCCGCAAAGTCTCGCTGTGAAAACAGCAAAAAGTTCAATAGAGAGTTGCCACATGGTCCCACAATTCCACTGCTGGGTATATACCTAAACAACTGAAAATAGGGACCCAAACAGATACCTGTATAGCCGTCTTCCCAGCAGCATTGTTCGGAAACAGCCCAAGTGTCCGTCGGCAGACGAGTGGATAAATAAAACATGGCCCCTCCATAAAAGGAATATTACCCAGTCATAGAAAGGAATGAGGTATTGGTTCGTGCCATCGCATGCCTGAACCTCGAGGGTATTACGCTAAATGAGATCAGCCAGTCACAGAATGACAAGTACTGCATGATTCCGCTTCTCTGGAGTGCCTGGCACCGGCAAATTCCTAGAGATAGAAAATAGAACGATGGTTGCCTGGGATGGGGGGAGGCGTTGTTCAACGGGAACAGCTTTCGTGCAGCATGACGAACACGTGGTGGCAACGGTTGCACAATCTTGGGAAGGTACTTAGGACCACTGGACTACACAGCGAAAGTGGTTAGAATGATACGTTTTGGGTGTTTATGTGTATTTTACCAGAGAGAAGTTCACAGGGGCCGCTATGTCCCCAGATTCATATGTTGAAATCTGAACCCCCTCGGTGGTAGTTTTAGGAGGTAGGGCCTGTGGGAGATCATTAGGTCATGAGAATGAAGCCTTTCTGAATGGGATTAGTTCTCTAATAAGATGAGACCAGAGAGCTCGCTGCTTCTCTCTTCCACGTGATGACATAAGACAGTCGTCTGTAAACCAGGAAGTAGGCCCTCACCAGATCTGCCGGCACCTGGATCCTGGACTCCCAGCCTCCAGGAGGGTGAGAAATTGTCGTGTAAGCCACCCAGTGTGTGGCACTTTGTTTTAGGAGTCCAAATTGGCCAAGACTGGCTCAAAACAGTGTTCCTGCATGTCGAGCTAGAGGAGAGAGGGAGGGAGGGCTATGGAGTCATTTACTGAACAGCAGGGAAGGTAGAAAACGAGGTAAAACTTCCTCAGCGAAGATGGCAAGAGACGAAAATGCTGTCCTTGGCTGGTCTCTAGAGCTCCTCCCACTCTTGGGCCCAAATAACTGGGCAGACCTTGCTGCTTCCCGAAAAGGAGCCCCATGCTCTCCTTCCTACACTCAGGCCTAAACAAAGGCTGAGCCCCTGATACCCTCCAAGGACCTGTCCCCTGGAAAATTCCCTTTCCTGATTCTTCCTGGAATGTACGAGCCCACTCTGGATGCTATCTGAAAAAGAAAACGAATTTAAAAACTAAAGATGCTGCAATATGTTTACATACACGCAGTGGAAAATTTGCTCTCAAACAGCTTGAGCAGAAAACCTCACATCCCCATGGCAACTAGATTCCACCGTGACCACGCATCTCTGCCAGGTCACCCACCCATTTGTAAGCCTCAGCTCCTCAGTCGCTCCGGGAAACACATGGGGCCCAGATGATACCACCCACGGCGGTAGTTTGCTCGGCTCTGGGACTGCTGGCTGAGGGCTCTGTCCTCATCTGTAAGGGACATTCCCAGAGACCCATCTAACCTGGGGCAGCAGGGGACTCGGGGGCCCACCGTCACCCTGTGGCCTCCTCAGGGGTTCAGAGGGCTGGGCTGAGGGGACGGAATTCCAAACAGGTGCTGCCGACCGGAAAATCGGCCCTTTGGTAATCACAGGAACTGCAGGTCCTGAGATAACAGCTAGATCCTTAACGCTTTATTCCCTTGACCATTTGCCCCATCTTCCCTTTGCTTGATGAGAACAAGTACTTCTTTCAATGCGTATTCTCAGTGCCGTTTCCATGTAGCATTTTTGGAATGGCGGACCGGTGATAAAGCCACGTTCCGCTTCCCTCCAGGAGAGGCTGGAGCTCTCTCTTCCCTGCAGTCACCCTCCCCTCCACCCACAAGGGAAGCCTTGCAGAGGGTTTGGGTAGAGAAGAAAGCCTGCAATTTTGATGTTTCAGGGCCCTCAGCCCCCAGCTGACCACATTCCCTTCTCTCTCCTGTAATACAGTTTTTATAATCAGCAGGTTTTGTTTTTAAATTCCAGGCCTGAAGTCTCTTTCCACCCCCCCTCCCCCAACATGGTAGAAAGCTGTGGGCACTGCAAAAACTGATTTAGTATGTTTGTGCTTTGGATTATATTTGATTGGGCCAGGCTTTTGGTACAGGGAAAACAGACAACTATCCGTGTTGTTAGTGGATCACATGGGTTTTTTTCCCTTCACCACTTTGCCTTGCCTTTGAGCCGGTTTCCAATGTGCAGGCAGAAGGCCATGCTTCCTAACTGACTGAGTTTCTCTAACGCTGGCCTGGGCCAGTCCTCTGCTGGGCAGTCCCTCAGGCTTCTCAACACCCAACCATCAAGCGATGCAGGGCCATTTGGCATTCATTTCTTGTGAGAAACCCCCAGCTGCCCCTCAGAATGACCTTCCACTGAACCCTTTGTCCCTCCCCATCCTAAAACTGGAAAAAGAAGAAAGAATAGTGGCTTGTGGGGGTGTAGGCAAGAAAGAAAAACTTTGGCATAATCCAAATTCACGTCAGGAGATCTGGAGTGGGATGAAAACCTCTGACTTCCCTCCACAGATAAGACCGCTATATGATTGGAGAAGCTACCCGTGATACAGAGAACGTAACGTGGGTGAGGGGTGGGGAGCAGTGTCCCCCAGAGCCCAGACCCTAGCCCAAGCATTTTTAGGGAATGCCTGCCTTATTTTTCCCTTTCTTTCTTTACGTTTATTTATTTTGAGAGAGTGAGAGAGAGCACATGCACAAGTGGGAGAGGGGTAGAGAGAGAGAGAGAATCCCAAGCAGGCTCCAGGCTCCACACGACCAGTGCAAAGTGCAATGCAGGGCTCGAACTCACTAACCGTGAGATCACGACCTGAGCTGAGTCGGACGCTTAACTGACTGCACCGTCCAGGTGCCCCCTTTCTTTAAGACGATGGAGCTTCTTCCCTTTAGCAGCTCTGTGTCCTCTTGCTCCAACCAGCTAGAGCCATAAGGATTTAAACGTGTCTTCAGATGTTTCCTCTTAATCACTATAATTAATATTAATGGTGATTAATTTTTAATGAGGACATGTCAAAGAGCACGCTGGCAAAATGCTCACTGGTAATTTGAATAACCTTGATTTCGTGAGGCCAAGCACCCTCTTTGTTTGGCCACCTGTTTCACAGACAAAGCATTGGATCCTGGAATTCTCTGATAATTTATTAGTTTCTTCTCCCAGAGCTGGGAAAAAGCCGCAGGGTGTTTCCAGAGAGGAAACGGCAAGGAAGTTAGGCTCCCCGACTGATGTCTCCTCGCATCTCTGAGAAGGCTGTGAAGTGACCAGATGGGGATTTCCTCTGATCTCTCCGTGGCACCACCAGGAGCAGGAATTGTTATCTGGCAAGAATTCACTGAGGCTCATGCTAGGCAGCGTGCACCTGCTCGAGTGGCTTTGGGGCTCCAAGACAAGAGAGTGTCCTGCCTCCCCCTGCCCCGACAGAGTGAATGGAGGCCTCGTTTGGAGGTGCCTCAGTGGAGAGCCCTCTGCACACACTGGTGGATTCCAAGAAACCCTCCTTCGTTGATCGTGTAGAAACCACACATAATGTGGAAACTCCTCTCCGCAGGACAGCTGGCCCAGCACAGAGGCTCTGATGTGTGAGGACACTTCCAGGAGGGGGAAGCCTGGGTGCCCTCTCACTCACCGTTAGCTTCGGGATGTCAGGTTCATGCTTTACATGCTTGGTACTCCTTAGTTTATCTCAGATCACTCATGCCTAAATCAATGCTTTAAAACCTATGATTAGGGGGTGGGGGGGAATGTTAGAGGAGTTAGTAGGCCTCCTGTGCCTAAGATGCTAGTTTGCTTAATATCCTGAAGTTTTATTTTTTATTTTTTAAAAGTTCATTTATTTTGAGAGCAAGCATAAGCAGGGTAGGGGCAGAGAGAGAGGGGGACAGAGGATCTAAAGCAGGCTCTGTGCCAAAAGCAGAAAACCTGATGTGGGGCTCGAACTCATGAACCAAGAGATCATGACCTGAGCCGAAGCCAGGCACTTAACGACTGAGCCCCCCAGGTGCCCTGTAAAGTTTTATTTTTTAATGTAGAATTTTCAGAAACTTTATTATGCTCACATGATTGCAATTGCCATAAAGGTGGAATTAGTATATAGTATATTAGTATATAGTATTTCCCCAACAAGAGCCCTTGGCTCTTTTTTTAAAAAAATTTTTTTAATGTTTATTTATTTTTGAGAGTGAGAGAGAGAGGCTAGAGCACAAGCAGGGGTGGGGCAGAGAGAGAGGGGGACACAGAATCTGAAGCAGGCTCCAGGCTCTGAGCTGTCAGCACAGAGCCTGACACGGGGCTCGAACTCACAAACCGTGCGGTCATGACCCGAGCCAAAGTCGGACGCTCAACTGACTGAGCCACCCAGGCGCCCCAAGAGCCCTTGGCTCTTGAAGTAACTGTTGAGCTTCCCAAAATATTGTCTGACTGCCTGCAACTAAAGCAAAAACTAAAGTTAATTGGAACTCAAGGCAGTAGCAGGCGCTCATACTGGGGAGTCAGAGCAGGATTTCGTAGGGTTTGAGGTGGTCTGGGCTCAATGGTTAAGACGTGTCTTTTGGGGCGCCTGGGTGGCTCAGTCGGTTAAGCATCTGACTGTTGGCTTTGGCTCAGGTCGTGATCTCACGGTTCGTGGGTTTGAGCCCCATATCGGGCTCGGCGCTGACAGCACAGAACCTGCTTGGGATTCTCTCTCCTTCTGTCTCTGGCCCTCCTCACCTCAAAAAGAAATAAACTTAACAACAAAAGACATGTCTTTCGGGGTGCCTGGGTAGCTCAGTCGGTTGAGCATCCAACTCTTGATCTCCGCTCAGGTCATGATCTCAGAGTTCCTGAGTTTGAGCCCTGCATCAGGCTCTGCGTTGACAGTGTGGAGCCTGCTTGGGAGTTTGTATCTCCCTCTCTCTTACCCCGCCCCCGCTTGTGCGTGCACTCTCTCTCTCTCTCTCTCTCTCTCTCTCTCTCTCTCTCTCACACACACACACACACACACACACACACACACACACACACACACACAATAAATGAATAAACTTAAAAAACCCTATCTTTCATGATGCAGGGATATGGCAGCATTAAGACTGGTGAACACAGCAAAGACCTCATCGGGGCTCTTGATGGGTAAACTGTTGTTTGATAAGCAAGCTGTCTGCCCAGGTGAGCAATCTGTGTCTCGGGTAAACTTATGCGCAGGAACTTCTGAAGCGAGCAGTCTCGGCTTCCAGGGGCAAAGGTCTCCTGGAACAGACAGCTGAGCCACGTTGACAGGTCTTCTGCTGGGTGAGGCTGATGTGGGTTGTCCGAGTTTGCAGGACAATTTATATTTCTTACATTTTGTGTGATGCTCGTTTGATTAAGTGCGGTCCGAGAAGTCGAAATCCTTGAAGTGATTCAACATGGTTCATGCTCGAACCCATCTCGTTTTTCTGACTTAACGTGTAATTTGGGTTAAGCTATGCAATCTAGAATAAAATTTGAGCAGAAGAAGGAAGGATTGAGGACACAGTCAGACTTAGATCATAAAGTAGGAGGTGAGACTCTGAAGGGAAGCAGAGGTAGCCAACTATGGAGTGTACTTTCTTGTTTTCTGTACTCTCGATGTTCTGGTTTTAGAGCCCTGATGCTGCTCCTCTCGGGGTAGCTAGTTCATAAAGCAAAGGACGCCCCTGCACAAGAACGCGTGATACACTAACCAACCAACCCATTCCCAACAGTCTCCTTTATCAAACTCTCACACGCCAAGCCGAAATTCCTCTGCTTGTGTCGGCCCGGGGTCCGGTACTGGACAACCAGGGACCATCCCTGTAGTCCGGAGCCTGCCGAAATTATTCAAACTGCCCAATTCTCAACTGACCCAGAGAAAGTTCCAGAGAGAACCCCAGTAAAATTTCTGGGCCATGCTCTGACGTCTCCCTTTCTGCCTGGCCCTGGTCTGTCCCCACGTGGCCCTGCATGGCGTGATGCCTCCTGTTTCTAGAGGTCTAGGAGCGTTACCTTTCTCCTTCCTGACAATCATTTCCACGTCCGTGTGTCTTACCATACGTGGTTAAAAACAAGTCCTGGGTACATTTTAACACACAGAAAATGAAGCTGAATTCATTTAGCACAACAGGGACGCATTAGAATCACGTGGGGAGCTGCCTTCTCTGGCCTCGCCCACAGAGCATTTGATTTAATTGGTCTGCAGTAGGGCCTCAGGTGAATCTACTGGACGGCCACCGCAGAGAAACACTGAGCCAGTGGTTCCCAAAGTGTGATCCCGGGACCAGCAGCAATGGCATCCCCTGGGAGCTTGTTGGAAATGCAAATTTGGGGGCTCTACCCCAGCCCTCTTAACTCAGAAACTGTAGGTGGGGCCTGTATCAAGTTCTCCAGGTGATTCCGAAAGATACTAAAGTTTGAAAACCGTTGCACTGGATAAAGTGAGGTAGGGTTGGAGAAGCTGGCCAGCAATGGGCTGAGGGCCCGGGCCCTCTGTTTAAAGCTACATTGAATGCCAGCTCCTGGAACTCATCGATAGTGTCTGTCCCTAGAATCTTGCTGTGTCCCGTAGATTTTAGTACGTTGTTTCTCCATTTTCATTTGTCTTGAGGTGTTTCTTGATCTTTCTTTTGATTTCTTCGTTGACCTGTTGGTTGTTCAGTAGCATGTTATTTAATCTCTACGTATTTGTGGATTTTCTAGTTTTCTTATTGATTCCTAGTTTCATACCGTTGTGGTCAGAAAAGATGCTTGGTATGACTTAAGTCTTCTTAAGTTTATTAAGAGTTGTTTTGTGGCCTAATATATATAATCTTGCCTGGAGAAGGTTCCATATGTGCTTGAGAAGAATGTGTATTCTGTTGCTTTTGGGTGGAATGTTTTATGTATCTGTTAAGTCCCTCTGGTTACGAGTCATTTAGGACCAATATTTCCTTATTGATTTTTGGTCTGGATGATGTATCCATTGGTGAAAGTGGGGTATTAAGTCCCCTTCTATTATTGTATTGTTATCTCTCCCTTTAGCTTTGTTATTACTTGCTTTATACATTTAGGTGTTTCTGTGTTGGTGTGTAAATATTTACAAATATTATATTCTTGTGTCGGATTAACCCCTTTATCATTACGTAATGTCCTTCTTTGCCTCTTATCACAGTCTGCTTTAAAGTCTATTTTGTTTGATGTAAGTATAGCTACTCCAGCTTTCTTTGTGCTTCCATCTGCATAGAATATCTTTTTCCATCCCTTCATTTTCAGTCTGTGTGTGTCCTTACATCTGAGGGGAGCCTCTTAGAAGCAGCATATAGATGGGTCTTGTCTTTTTTATCCATTCAGCCACTCTGTTTCGATTGGAGCATTTAGTCCACTTAAAGTAATTATTATTGTTATTTTTAAAATTTATTAATTTAGAGAGCGCACATGCCCTTGTGTACAAGCAGGGGAGGGGCAGAGAGAGAGAGAGAGAGAATGAATCCCAAGTAAGTTCCGAGTTCCACACTGTCAGTGTGGGGCTCAAACTCAAGAACCTGAGATCATGACCTGAGCCTGAGCCGAAATCAAGGATCAGTCATTTAACCGAGTCACCCAGGTGCCCCTAAAGTAATTACTGATAAGTATGTACTTATTGCCATTCTGTTAATTGTTTTCTGACTGTTTTGTAATTTCTGCCTTCCTTTCTTTTGCTCTCTTTATGATTTGATGACTTTCTTCGTAGCATGCTTTGATTCCTTAATCTTTATCTTTTGTGTATCTACGATAGGTTTTTGCTTTGTGGTTACCCGGAGGCTTACATAAAACAACTTATATTTATAACAGCTTATTTTAAGATGATAACTGCTTAAGTTTGAATGCATTCCAGAGCTCTACATTTTTACTCCCCCTTCCTCCACACTTTGGGACATCAAAAACAGTGTTCCTAGAATCTGGGGACAGAGAGCTGATGCGCTTGAACTTAACCTTCGTATGCCCAAATCGCCTCCTTTCCCACATAGTTTGCGTACAGTTTTTAAAAAGAAACAATAAATTCTTCAATATTATGAATTTTCTTTGGTTAAAAAAATAAAAACTGTCAGGAAAATGTCCACTCCTAGGAAAAGGCATCCAAATGATCAGCTCAGGCCTTGATTTTTATTTTTTTATTTTTGGCATGGGCAAGGTTTGGCTTGTGCCCAAGTTGTGCCTGTAAACATATCAAAGGAAACTCACTGGTCTAAGATGGACACAATGAAAACCAAAAGATTTTTATGTATTTAAAACATTCCCAGTTTACAACATTTTACCTCTAGAAGGTCTTTTTTTTTTTTTTTTTTTTTTACTGTTTTTATTTATTTTGCGAGAGCGAGGGAGCTTGAGTGGGGGGAGGGGCAGAGAGAGAGAGGGAGAGGGAGAAACCTGGCAGGCTCCGCCCTGTCAGCACAAAGCCCCATGCAGGACTCGAACACATGAACCATGAGATCATGACCTAAGCTGAAATCAAGACTTGGCCGCGTCACCCAGGCACCCCACTGGAAGGACCTTTTTGCCAATTTCCTTCAGTGAGTCATTTTCGTCGCTAAACATGACCTCCTCTGCTTTTTGTGTTACCACAGTGACATGGGCAGCCAAGTAGTTGTTTCAGAACTAGAAAACAGTTTCAGGATTTGTAGCTTTACTTGCTGTTACCTTCTCCAATAATAATTGTGACTGTATCTGGACAACAGTAAAACCCCCAACACTTCCCCGTGTTCATGAGAGCGCCACAAACTAGGTCAGCAACATGGCACTTCATATTTCTTGTGTTGTTTTGTGCTGTTGGGTGGAATAAACAAAAAAAAAGGAAAACAGTTCTATTGTGAAATATATTACAACTGAAAAGATTATTAAAATCTCCCTTCAGTGGAGAAACAATGTGACTCATAAGTCAGGGTTTCCTTACACTATATCGTAATGAATGAATCATAACTTTTAGCTTAGCTTTTCCTTGATTTCAAACATTTTTTTTTTTTAGTCGGTTCCACACCCAACATGAGGTTTGAACTCGTGACCCTGAGACTGAGAGTCACATGCTTTACCAACTAAGCCAGGCAGGCGCCCCTGATTATGTGAAATATCAGTTGATGTGAGATCCTTGTGTGAGATATGGGACTAGTGAAATAATTTTACTTCAAAAAATTTTAAGCATTTGCTGAGAGGCTCTAGTGACTTCAATAAGGTAGGAGAATGTTGAAACAAATGAAACCATAATAAAAGTATTAATATAATCTTTATTCATAAAATTGCTAGTTGGTCTCAAATAGGATTTGTTGTGTTATAACCTAATTCCTTGACTGTACAAACCAAGGAAAAACAACAATTTCAGTGTTTTTTCCTTCATTATTATTTGGTAAATATGAAGATTGTCGTTCGTTTTAAATGTTTTTTTTTTTTTTTTTTTTTTGAGGGGGAGTGCCTGGGTGGCTCAGTCAGTTAAGCATCTGACTCTGGCTCAGGTCATGATCTCACCGTTCGTGAGTTCGAGCCCCACATTGGGCTCTGTGGTGACGGCTCAGAGCCTGGAGCCTGCTTCGGATTCTGTGTCTCCCTCTCTCTCTGCCCCTCTCCCACTCATACTCTGTCTCTATCTCTCTCAAAATTAAATAAAAATTTAAAAAATGGGTTTTTTTAAATTTTTTTAATGGTTACTTAATTTTGAGAGAGATAGAGCATGAGCAGGGGAGGGGCAGAGAGAGAGGGAGACACAGACTCCAAAACAGGCTCCAGGCTCTGAGCCATCAGCACAGAGCCCGACGTGGGGCTTGAACCCACAAACCACGAGATAATGACCTGAGCCAAAGTCAGACACTTAACCGACTGAGCCACCCAGGCACTCCTGTCTGTCTTAGATAAATGGTGAGACTGAGCCGTCAGGTTGAGACCATCTCTTGTTCCAGTCTGACCACGAACTGTGCACAAAACTGGCCAAAATACATGCACCTGGCTGCAAAGGACTGCTCATACCACCGCCTAGAAGCAAGTGATGCAGGGAGTGAGGAGCTAGGGACCACAGCAGAGGACATGATGGGCTCCTTCGTGCTCTGTCATCCTGTTCCACATCATGCACCTGCCCACAGGGAGGCAGCTGAGACCTTATGCTCTTGATGCTTCCAAAAAACTCAGACTGGTTATGTGTGAGGTCATTTTCATATTTCCTTTTCCTATTTGTCAAATGAATGTTTACAGTCAACATGAAAGTATCCATGGGATTGTAAGAGTGTGGCTTGTGAACTCACGCCCCGCCAAGGCAAATACATCCATCCTGTCTTGTTTTAGCTTTCTGCTGACAGCTAGTGCTGAGGCCCATAGGAATAAGATACTCAGAAAAAGGACACAATCCAAGTTTGACTAGGCCCAACAGACCCATTAAGTTCCTTGATGGTTCCTCGAGAACGGGCACTGATCTTGTTCCCAGGCCTAGCACAGTGCCCATCCCCGGAGCAGGCAGGAGATGGGATGGGATGAGGAGTTGCAGACGCAGGGCTGGGCTGCACTTGGAGAGAGTGTGCAAGTAAAAATCAGATCTCTAAAAATTAGAGAAGCTGATGGATCCCTGACAATGCTGTCGTCTTAGCCTTCTCCTGCATTCCAACACAGGGCATGCCAATCAAGGGCCAGAACTGCTCAGTGGTTCAGCGGGATTGTGATGTGTGATAACTAAGATTACTGTTACTTCAGCTCATGACAGGAAACGCCATCTACTTAACACACACAAATGGGAATGCCACACAGGTGTAGGTAAATCAAGTTATAAAGATGTTGAAAGAGTTTTATAAGAAGTTAGTCCAATGGGTGAAACACACAGTTGGGAGAAGAGTTTTGGGTGTCCTGCTTTTCCAATGTGCATTAAAAAATAAAAGCTTTTTGCTTTTTAAATCAAATTAATTTATTTTGAGAGAGACCGAGAAAGTGAGCAGGGGAGGGGTGGAGAGAGAGGGGGAGAGAGAATCCCAAGCTGACTCTGTGCTGTCAGCACGGAGCCTGATGTGGGGCTCAAACCCATGAACTGTGAGATCACGACCTGAGCCAAAACCAAGAGTCAGAAGCTTAACCCACTGAGCCAGCCAGGTGCCCCCACCCCCCCCTTTTTTTTTTAATTTTAGAATGTGAGCAGGGGAGAGGGACAGATGGGTAGAGAGAGAACCTCAAGCAGGCTCCACACTTAGCACAGAGCCCGACGCGGGGCTCGATCAGACCACCCTGGGATCATGACCTGAGCTGAAATTAAGAGTGAGATGTTCAACCAACTGAGCCACCCAGGCACCCTCTTTCTGTGCTTTAAATAGAGTTCCCAATAATACCTCATCAGCTGTGGGGCTGTAAACTCTAAAATATTTTGTTGAAAACGAACAGTGTTGGGACCCTGAACCTAATTTATTCAGAGGTGTTCTATTTGAGCTCACCGAGTAACCAGAAACATTTTGATAAACATCCGTTCTTCCACTTAGAAACATTTTAAATATCAGTTCCGTGAAGAATGACTTCCTCTGGCCAGCTGGTATAACTAACTGGCATTAAAAACTAACAGAAAATGTAGAGAAGGGAAATTGATTTCTCAATAATTTCTTTAAAACTATATATAGAAAATTGAGAAGAAATGGATCTTACAGGGCAGAGTACGGAGCTGCCAAATCTGTGGGTGATCAGAGAGGTTTATTGGTTCCTCCTTCACTCCAGGGGTGGAAATAAATAGTAACTTTGCATCATAAAAGGTCATGATGTAAGAAATCTCCCATTAGTCACAGAGAGATGTGTATAACAGATTCTGGTAATCATGGAGTCTGAGCTCCTCCTAAACCAGTGAGGAAATGTCTCTTTATTTCAAGGAGTGTCACCCAGCAGTCCAGGAATGCTCACAGATGATGTAGCTGCCGTTTGAATCTGCGTGTCCCGAGGGGATGAACCATACATTCGTGTCCTCAGAAACCTACTAACTGTGCTTGTTCACAGAGCTGGTAAATGATGATCTTGTCCGAAGACTCGGTGGATGATCTAAACACCTGCTTAATATTTGCTCTGATCGGGCGTTGCTTGTGCTCCCGGTAGACCTCGGATTCTAACACGTGCCTGTCAGTTACCCTGGCGCATGCCCGTCCCCTGCACACACACACTGAAGGTCTGCCCTTCAGCCGCATGGAGAATATGCTGCTTTTGGTCTAAAATTGAAATGGGATTGATTCATCGGGTGCCTTAGAACCTCACAGTGCTATTCACACTTAACCCTGAACGCCCACGCAGTCATGTTGGGAGAAGGCTGCAGGGTGACTGCGGCACCTCGGAGCTCACTTCTACACGTACAAAGGGTGGAGGTGAGTTACATAGCATAATATATATAGATCCTTCTGTGGCCTTCTAACACTCGTTTGAGACCTCTTGAAGGCATGCACAGTGTTAAGTATTTCTGCTACCTGGCTCTCCCTGGGTAACCCGGCGGAATATCTTGTTTTAATCAGAATAAACAAATTTTCTCACAGAAAGAAAACAAAGCGCTTACTTGAAAGTCAACCATATCTGTTCCTTTGAGGAAAAGCACAGGGTGACTATATATCCCGATAGAGCATATTTCTTTACAGCTGAATGGCTCCTTATTTAAGAGGGCTTTGTCCAAAGTGAACATGAGCCACGGACACATAGCCGTTCAGTAGCCTTACCCAATCCAGGGACAGATTTTCGTGATCAGATTTCTCTGACAAATGTACTTCGTGAGTCAAGGGCACCAACTTAAGTGTATAGTGCCTTTTAGGGGCCTCCATTTTAAGAAAGCTTCTATGTTACACAAATCTCTGTACTATCGTATGTATCTGATGTTCAGTGTGATATTTTCCCTGTGGTTGAGAAGGCAGCTGTGAGGGGCTAACTCTATTTAAAAAATTTTTTTTTTAATGTTTGTTGATTTCTGAAACAGAGCATGAGTGGGGGAGGGGCAGAGAGAGAGGGAGACCCAGAATCCGAAGCAGGCTCCAGGCTCCAGGCTGTCAGCACAGAGCCCGACGTGGGGCTCGAACTCACAGACCATGGGATCATGAGCTGAGCCGAAGTCGGTCGCTCAACCGATGGAGCCACCCAGGCGCCCCCGTGAGGGACTAACTCTTGAACAACCACACTTTTCTGAACATATACGTTAAAGCAAACTACCAACTTCCTACTATAGTCCAGGGGCACAAATATGGAAAAACTCCTGTCAGTTACCATTTTCTTTGAGATAGTCTTAAAAGTATCAAGGATTGAAGTGGCAAAACCAAAAATGTATCTTACATTTTTTACTACTTTTTATTATAATTTTTAAATCTATTTTGAGAGAGAGAGAGAGAGGAAAGAGGGGCAGAGAGAGAGGGCCCAAGCAGGATCTGCGCGGCCACTGCAGAGCCTATGTGGGGCTTGAACTCACGAACTGTGAGATCATGACCTGAGCTGAAATTAAGAGTCAGATGCTCAACCAATTGAGCCTGCCTTTTTTTTTTTTTTTTTTTTTTTTTTTTTTTGCCTAAAAAATGGCACTCCCCCCTCAACTCCCACCTTTTTTTTTTTTTTTTTCTACACATTTTAAAGCAGGACAGAACAGACAAGGAAACAGCCTGGAGGGAGGGTCATTAGTTCAAAGGCAGGCGGGTGGCTAGGCACAGTATCAGACCCCATCCAGGTTTCCTGGCATCTAGATGTACACAGACCACCCTTCGCCAGGCGTCTGGTTGCTGACTCCTCTCAGGAAGCCTGGTCAGCTCAACTGCGTGCTAACGGCATTTCTGACAAACCAAACGTTTAGGAAGTCACTCTTTTCAGTCTTCTTTCCTGCTTCTGATGGCTCTGGAAGGAACGGCTGCCTGCCCTCCCCCCCGTCCCCACAAACAGGTGAGAAAATATTCTAGCTTTCTGGCGAAGTATGCGAGAAGAAAAAATCCAATGAATGGGTATTTTAATTCTAAGCAGTTTTTAAGTTTATTTTTATTTATTTTGAGAGAGAGATAGAGAGCAAGTGGGGGAGGGACAGAGAGAGAGGAGGAGACAGAATCCCAAGCAGGCTCTGCGCTGTCAGTGCAAAGCCTGACCCGGGGCTGGAACTTACGAACCGTGAGATCATGACCTGAGCTGAAGTTAAGAGTCGGACAGTTAATCGACTGAGTCACCAAGGCACTCCTTAATTCTAAGCAGTTTTAAGTTATTATTTTAGGAACTCAACACAAAACCTTACTCAGTATTAAATAAATGGCCAAATACATTTTCCCAAATATTCTCAACCATGGGGAAAAAGCAAGCTATCACTAGTTTTTTATTTCTAAAAGCCAAACCTAATACATTAATAAATGCATGCCAGGTAACACAAAATTGCAACTGAAACCCAATAATAACAGAAAATGCTCTGCATTGTACTTTTTTTTTTTTTATTGGTGGATAATTTACTAAAGTAACAAATCTGAAAACACATTTTGCTTTTGCTGGAAAGAAAGGACTATGTCAGAGAAGAACAGAGAGAAACCACAAATAAAGCATCGGAGGAAAGGAGGCTTATGTTATAGTCTATGGCAATGTAGCAGTCAGAGGTGCTGTTTCATCCATTTGTGTGCGTGTTTATAGAAGCGTCAGTAAACCAATGACATAGAACCCAAAAGCGAAGTCACGACAGATTTACTCTGCGAAACATGCTGAATTACAACCACAGACTACCCGGGACGAAGAGGCGGGTGCAGGCTTGTTGTCTCCTTTGTATGGGGTTCCCTTGCCAAAGAGGGGGCTAATCATGCAATAGCTTGAGTTTCTCTTAACATGATAAACACCCGGGATTACTAGAACTGGAGAGCGTGTGTTCACTGTTTTACAAGGACAGCTGAGCAGTGCTACTAAAGCAACGGAAAGTTCCTTCATTTTAAGCTGGCTATCTGCCGTAACGTCTAACCGAGAAATAAGTCAGCTATAAGAGCCAATTAAATTACTATAAAACATTCCTTCATCTGTAAAACATTTCTTCCCCCCCCCCCGCAAACTAAAATTTAAAATAAAATGTCTTCGTTTTTGATAAGCAGCTCCACCACCAGTCTCTGGTATCGTATATCGTTCAATGCGGCCATCGCGTCTAGTTCTGGAGATCTCATAAGGGTCGGGCCGAAAACAATGCCGAGGTTCTCTGCATTCATAAGATTCTCCTTTTCGTGGAGGGTCACTCTGAAAAATACAAGCAAAGGCGCGTGCCTTCACGTAAGCCACGGCGTTCTGCGCTGTGCTCGAGCGCTACGACAAAACCCAGGTCCACTTATCAACTCGTCCGCTAGCTCCTCTCTCTGTACTCCTCAACCTCCAAGCATGGACTTTCCTCAAAGCCGATTATATTAATAAGTTAAACTTCCGGTGATGACCGAAGCTCAAGTCTGAGTTCGTGTGTCAGGCTGTGTGGGGTCAGTTCTATCTGCGGATTCTATTGCAACGGCCGGCTGCAAGGGCTGTGTTGGCGAGTAGTGGAGAAGGGGCTGGGTTGTCTTGATTATATCAGCCCTCCTTCCACACTGGCTGCCAGTCTGCTGAATTTGTGTAAGTTGAACAGTTTATTGAGTATCTGGGGAGAGTGGTGGCCACGGTATGAAGAGATGGCCGAGGGCATAGTATAAAGATTATCTGGTCGGCGAGAATTAGCATTCGCCTTCTCTTTACTGCTACAGCAAAGGCACAGACTATAATTTGGGAGCTATTCCTTTGCCTTAGCGTGAAGGCCTTAATTGCATCCATATATGAAGCAAACTTGAATTTGCAAGTGAAGTTGTAAGCATATTAAAAGTTTTAGCTCATGGTGCTTTCAAAGAGGGAAAACATGTAAATGTTAAAAGCACCATCAGTTACATATTCATTTCTGAGTAACTCATGCTGAGAGGCATACAAAATAGCGTCAAGTTCTGTCTTTTTTGTTTCTAATTAGTTTTATATTTTGAAACTCCAAAACCACTGAAACTTGGTCATATAATTTAAAACCGTTTGCTTCAACTGATAGAGATGGAGAGCGACAGAGCAGGGAAATGAAGTTCTATCACCATCAATGTATTTACAACATTAAACCAGACGTAACCAAAATATTTTATTTTCTATTCCTCCCTTTACCCCTTATTGTACTCCATCATTTTTTTATAGCAGTTTTCAGGGTTGGAGACCTCGATGCAATAGTCTAAAATCCTGTCACCAAGAGCGAAGTGCCTATTTTAGAGCAAGAAGGAAAGTGAGCCTTCTGGCGAGTTGCTTTGCTCTTTATTATGCTAATGCTAATGTCCTTACAGCTACAACCTTTTCTCTTTCCACACAAAAATCGCTGCATGTCCTTGGCAGAACACTAGTAGTTCTAACCTATTTGCAAACCTACACGGGAACTGCAAATCCGTTTATGTCAGAATCGAGTCTGCATTCAGCGCTGTAGCGCAGAACATTTTTAGCATTCCTTCCCAACCTGTGCATTTCTTTATTCATGCAACAATTTGTCCTTTCTTTCACCTTTGGTTTCACTTGATTCTTAACATTTAGATACAGTGCAAGTAGAAGCTTCAAAGTCTGTAACTTGCCTCTTTAGATGTGCCATGAGGTACCGCAGGGTTTCGCAGTGAGCGGGCGGCAGGAGCTTCAGTGCCTCGTGAAGGGTTTCTAATTGCTCATCGGGATCCATAATTTCTAAAATAGCAAGTTGAATACCAAGGAGAAGAACTTTAACGGACAACTGGTATAAATGGTTCACTGAATTCTATTCTTGTGGTGATCTTCTAAAACTGGTAAGAAAAGCTTTCTCACAGATCCTTGCCCACAGCTTTGGAAAATATTTTTAAGGTTCAAGTCTTGGATTTCCAAAAGGCTTAGTACCATTGTGGCAACACCATTTACTGGGACTTTTGGGGGCAGCACCCACTCGATTGTCTTAAGAGTCTGGTAACCGTGGAATTTGGACACTGGATAGATAGGATGTGACTATAAGGAACTCAGACACAGCAACAGATTAAAAACTCAGACATTTTGGGGCGCCCAGGTGGCTCAGTCGGTGGAGCGTCTGACTCTGGCTCAGGGCGTGATCTTGCGGTTCGTGAGTTTGAGCCCCGCGCCGGGCTCTGCGCTGACAGCTCGGAGCCTGGAGCCTGCTTTGGATTCTGTGTCTCCCTCTCTCTCTGCCCCTCCCCTGCTTGCGCGCTGTCTCCGTCTCTCAAAAATGAATAAATGTTTAAAAAAAAAAAAGAACTTAGACATTCAAATGAAGTCATCTTACAGCATTACAGACATTTTAAGGGATGCTAATTTACTCAAAATATTTTGAAAAACCCTGTTCAGCAACAGTACATAAGCCATGCCACCCCATTGCCCCTTGCAGCCTTTGCCAAAGTCTTAATTGATATTGTTTTCTTTTTAAATGAGGAATGTATCATCCAGTATTTATTTCCTTGGTTTTAATTTACTTTTCTATAAAAAAGTCAAATCTACCCTCAGAGCACAAATATATTCTACTTCGGACATTCAGGAGAATGAAATGCAGAATCTGAAGGCAATTCCAAATGTTTGGAGTGACAACAGGGTCCCTGAAGTAAATGTGGCTCTTCCAAAGGTGTAAACTTTAAAGGGAACAATCTTCATTTGGGCATTTTAGTTCCGCTGTGTTGGCCAAAAACCCAGCACACTCCTTTTGAGGTCGCAGATGGCGTGGAGTTCATCATTTCCATAATCAGAAACAACAGACATGTTTGTAATTCTGAGCTCTCAAAAAGAGCACCCTAGCACATTCCTGCTTCTCAAATGTCAGGAAGACAGGGTGCCCTTAAATGCTGGGTTGCAGGGCAACCGGAAGGGGACCCCAAACTGTTGCGTCTTAATCAGGATAGCAGCCTTGAAATTCTGGAAGGCTGCATCTGACCACCAGTATCATTCAAGACACAAAACTGGGATTTCTAGTTTTCTAACTCAAAAGACAAATCCAACTCGATGGCAATGCACTGGAGTCAGGTTAAAACTTGTATGGGGCACCTGGGCGGTGCGCTTGGTTGAGTGTCCGACTTTGGCTCAGGTCGTGATCTCACGGTTCGTGGGTTTGAGCCCTGCGGTGGGCTCCACACTCCTGGTGTGGAGCCTGCTTGGGATTGTCCCTCTCTGCCCCTCACCTACTCACACGCATGCACGCGCTCTCTCTCTCAAAAGTAAATAAACATTAAAAAGAGTGATATAAAATGAATGTGAAAAGTTCCTAGCATTGGTAGCACAGATCGATAAGCTTCAGAACATGAAGAGTGACTGAAACTTTTTAACTCAAAGAAACTTCGGCCATTTTAGAATTTCTGCCCCAAGCTTATCCAGGGTTCCTGATTCTTTTCTCAGTAATAAACAATGTATTATTTGCCAGGATAATTGATGCACGGTCTTTGAAACTTTGGATCTTTAAAGAGTGTCAACTGATAACAGCAATACTGTATCAGATACTGAAATTCAATCATTTAATTTCTAGAATTAAAATTCCGTTTACTATCAAACTATTAGTATTTACTTACAGTTTTTTTTTTTTTCTTTTTATCATAGGACTAATTAATTTGAAACTATACTGTTCTGGAAGTTGAAAAAAGACTAACATAGTTTCCTTTTAGTTTTCATAGTTAGTCCTTGTAGGGAGAATCTTGAGATGGCATGAAATTAAGGACTGTGTTGGTGGGCTAGCAACAAACAAGACTCCCCATTCGTGGAGACCTTACTTTCTCTCTCGGGGCGTGGCTGACAGTAAACAAGGAACATGTATCTTCTGGTTTATACTAGATTAGAACAAAGCCAGCGCTGTGGGGAAAAAAAACCGAGTAAGGAGCACTGCAGGTGCTGGGGGATGTGATTTTAGATGGGGTGGTCATGACAGACCTCATGAGAAAGATGGTCTTGAGGGAAGACTCTCAGGGCGTGGGGGAATGACCACACGGAGACCTAGGGGAAGGGGTGCCAGGCAGAGATGCAGCCGTGCAAGGGTCCCCAGGGGCCAGAATGCTTGCGATGTCTGAGTAAAGCGAGAAGCCAACTGTGGCTGTAGTGGAGTGAGCCAGAGGGGGATGGAAGGGAGTGAGGGCAGAGAGGTAACGGGGCACTGCATTGTGTCAGGGGCTGCAGGCTATTCCAGGGACTCGGCATTTACTGGCAGAAACGGGAAGGTTCTGAATGAGGCAGAGACGTGACCTGACAGGGCTCACAGTAGCTCTCCTCTGTCTGCCATGTGGGAAACAGACGATGGAAAGGCAAGAGTAAAAACAGACCATTCTGGTAACTATTACAAAAACCCAGGTGACGAATGACTCTAGCTTAGACCAGTGGTGGCAGTGAAGGTAACGAGAAGTTGCTGGAATCTGGGTCTATTTTAACGGTAGAGTCCATAGGATTTCCTGATGAGGGAGGTGTGAAAAGGAAAAGAATCAAGAATGAGCTAAGCTTTGGGCTTAGGCAACTGGGAAGATGGAGCCTCCATTAAGATTATGGATGGGAGGGGTTTTGTGGGAAAGGTCAAGGGCTCTACCTGAGGTGTCTCTCAGACATCTAAATGATCATCCTGACTGTGGATTAATCCGGTGCTCAGGGAGAGGTCCACACTGGAGATATAAATCTGGGGACATATGACAAACTGCATTTGAATATACTGACATCAAATCAACACAGGCTCTTCCCTGGAGTTCGTTTCTTTTTTTTTCTACTTAAAGGAGTATTACTCATAATTTTTTCAGAGAACACAAATCTTCTGCCCTACGAAGACCACAGCATAATTTAAGAGAAAGACAGACAAAATGGAACGTATTTAGAGACGAACAGCATCAGCTGTTTCAAATATGTGAAAGGCTTGCTTGTGGAAGAGGGTCACATCAGGACCATCGGCAGCGGGAGTCGAGGGTAGGCTGATTTCTGTTGTGCACAAGGAGGCCTTTACGACGGTTCTATCTGTCCACTGGCGGCTGCCTACCGAGAGAGGCAGTGATCTTGCAGTTACTGGGTATTTCAAAAAAAGAGTGTGTTGTAGAAGGAAATCTAGTTAACGTGACCCTTTAGAATATCTAAAAAGTCTAAGATTCTATGGTTCTCAATATAAAATTATGTTTACTCATTTAACAAGACTTTATTGAGCACCTGTGATGTAAATGAAAGGACTGTCACAGGTGCTACAGGAAAATAAAGCGACAGAACTGTCCCTTGTAATGGGGTTAATCTAATGGGGCGGACAAGACATGAATACAGCCTTCCATCATGACGGAAAGAGTCTGTGCCAAAGGGCCAGGCGAAGTGTGACGGGAACACAGAAGAGAAAGTTGGCCTGGGGGCTGAGCGGAACCGAGAAGAGAAGAAATGGCCTCTGAGGAGCGTTTGGAAATGTGGACGTTGTGAGGGCAGGAACTAATAAGCATCTGAACCTGTGTCGACATTTAGTTAAAAGCTCTTTTAAGTATGTACTGCCAGTTCCTTGTAGAGACGTTCAAGTACAAGAAGAAGAAGAAGACGACTCAGCCAAGCGTAAGGGGTGAATCAGAGGCAGAGCGGAGGGGAACACTCGGCGAGTTCTCATCCCAGACCTCCCTTCAGGACACTTGAAGTTACTTGGGACAAAGAGCCCTGGGTTTTATGGCCGAGTTCATCTGACTCACTCAAGACTACATGCTGACTGAGTCATCTTTTCTGAGATCTTCTGGGAACAGAGCTCAGAGAGTTCTCGGCCAGAGAAAGATTTCCACACCGAGTCCAACCAGGAGTTGGGTCCTGGCAGTGCTGTTTTCCTCGGGGTCAGGAAGTGTCCATGCATATGCTGGGTTACCGTGCAGCCTGGGAGAGGCACCTTCTACATACACCTTGTACTGTCTGTAGGGCAGCGATCCCTTCACTGGTGGGAAGAGGCAGGGAGGAAAAAGGGCTAGGCGGGTCCCAGACTTCCAGGTAGTTCAAGGGGTAGTTTCCAGGATATTATGAAGATCTTTAAGCCTTAAATGAGAGGCCCCAGCCTCTACCACCATTGTGTCCTTTGTTCATTCCCTGTAGCCACGCACCTCCAGCTTCCGGGGTGCAGGTTGTGTGAGGGAGGCTGCAAGAGTGGAGCTCAGACAGCTTTTGCAGGAGAAAGCTTTAATATGCACTCTGAGTTTCTGTTGGCAAGAGATGCTAATAAGTGCCGGGGAATCCTGAGACCTAAAGAACAGGCCCCAGGTTTTCTAAGGGACCCAGTGATAAAAAGGCTCAAGAGCAGGTGCACCGGGAAGGGTCAGCTAACACCATGCATCATTTGGGAGAGGTTCCTGCCCTCCTGCCTTCCCTCTCTGGGCAGGTCTTCTGCTCCTGTTCCACCAGTGGAGGCAGGCAGTGGGCTGCATGCAGAGAGCAAGGGCTGTGGCGTCAGACAGACGTAGCTTTGAATGCCAGTGCCACCTCCGCTAGTGACGAGACCTTGGACAATTCACTTATACCCTATAACATCTCCTTTCTGTTTTTTTTTTTTTTTTTTTGAAGTTTATCTATTTTGAGAGAGAGCAAGAGAGACCGCACATGTGAGTGGGGGATGGGCAGAGAAGAGAGAATCCCAAGCAGGCTCTATGCTATCGGCGAGGAGCCCTATACAGGGCTTGAACTCGTGAACAGGGAGATCGTGACCTGAGCCACAATCAAGGGCCGGATGCTTAACCGACGGAGCCACCCAGGTGCCCCACGACATCTCCTTTCTAAAATGACATCGTGGTGGGGCACCTGGCTGGCTCTGTGAAGAGCATGCGACTCTTGATCTTAGGGTCACGAATGAATTGGAACCCCACTGGGTGTAGAGATAAAAATTAAAATAAAATATCGTGGCTATAAAGTGTGCAATGTGATTCCTGGCACCCAGTATATGTTCTATAAATCTTAGTTTCTCTCATCTCCCTTATCTACCTATAAAGATAAGAGAATGGCTGTATCTCTGTGTCTAAAGAATGGAACAGACTCTACTGCTGGAAGAGACATGGACGAGGGCACAATATTCCATAAACAATCAGATCAACAGCAAACACGCACAATAAACATTTATATCGTGTATGAGTATTATGCCACGGTTTTGGTGTCATGGAAGTCACGCATCAAAATAGGTGACACTGTAAGAAGGAATTTCTACCTTGATTTAGGAAAGTTTCTATCTTGCGCTTTGAAGAGCTCTCTAAAGTAGAACAGGGGGTTTGCTGATGTCCGACGGGGGCTGTTTCAGACACAAACCTCAGAATGCTAACAAATGTTTTGGAAGAATAATAGAGGCAACTGACATGGGTGTGGGGAAAGAAGGTGAAATAATTTGGGAGTCTGGAGGGCAAAAGGCCTCAAAACCCAGTAAGGAAGGCTTGGATGTTTCTTCTAAGTAGATAAAGCGGCTGTGTAGAGTTCAGAATGCGGGTCTGAATTACCGCTTTGTCCTCTGCTATTGGGGTGGCTTGGGCACAGAAACCAAGTTTTAATTTTACTCCAAAGCGACACGGGGACAGGAAGTCTGTCCGCTTGAGCCCCCACTGTCCTGAGGATCAGAGCAAACTGGGGACGGAGCAGCCCTCGGTGATGCAAGTGTGTGTCAAGTGCTTTCGACAGGAGTGGCAATCAGACTTCTCTCTCTCGGGAGGAAGCATCTGCCCCACGAAACAAGAACCCATAAGCTCCCTCAGACGGTTTTCGTGATCAGCACTGAATACATCCCCAAATGAGAAGAGCTAAATTCCCACGGAGAGGATCTAGTCTTTCAGGCTCCTAACATGGAAATTTGTAAAAATCAGTGTAACTCTCATGGCTGTTCCCCGCAAGAAATCAGGTCTCCATGGAGCCAACCACAAAAATTCTCAACAAAAGCACTGAAGGGGAAAGTAAAAATTAGAACAAAGCAAGTCTGTACTTCACGAAATTTCAAAGTCAAAAAGTAAATCAGCGTTCTAAGAAAGTGATGTTATTATTTAAAGATCAAGACAACATATGGTTTTTAAGAGAGAAGAAAAAGGACAGAAATAGCCTATCTTTTCTTAAAAAATGGCAATGCCAACACTTAAAATCTGTTAAAAATTCCTTTCTTTAAAAAAAGGAAGTGTGAATTACAGGTATGATTTTTGCACCATAAATTTGGCAAATGAGCCTTTGCTTTTTCTCATTTGCATCTCAACTAGAACTTAAAAAATCACTTCTTGATCTAAAACAGTGCTCCTTAAAGTATGATCTACGGACCGGTGCCAGTTTACAAACTGTTTGTTAATGGTCTGTCACAGGATATGTATAGAAATTGAAAGTAAGAATTTGGAAACTTTTATGAGATCTGACAGAGTAACTTTTATGCTGAGCTGAATCTAATAACAAAATAGTTTGGTCCTGTTCTTCAATTTTATTTTCCTAGTTACTCATTTTTATTCTGCAGAAGCATTGGTGCATATCTAAGGGGCACTGGCATAAGCCTTACTTTGGTAAATGAGGGTTAGCACATTACAAAGAAGCTTCTGATGGCAGAAGTCATAAATAACCTACACTGGAGAGGAGTTCGAAATTTCTGTGAGTATATTAACCGAGGGGAGAGGCGAGGGGGAAATACGTAATATGCATTCAAGAAACTCAGCAGGAAAAGCAGGAGAAGTGATTACCGTGAGGAGGGAGTCTGTCAGGTTATTGGAATGCGTGCCTTCATACTTACTCGCGGACTCTATAAACTTAGGGTAGGCGTCGTATGTGATGAGCGGAATTGGTAGATCCCTGAAGTACAGTTTCAGCGCACCAGTGATAATGTTGATATCTTCATACATGTTCACAGAAATATCCGCTTTCTCGCCATCTTTGAAGGATGTTAAGAAGAAAAATACGAGTAACTATCTGGACACACAGCACTGTTTTAGTAACACATTTTGTGTTACGGTGTTTCGAGATCATCAATGCGTCGGTTTTTTTAATATCAAATTCAGTGTGCCGATATATACAAGTGATCAATTTTCTGTGAAAAGCCAAATCTGTTTTTCTGAATTTTCTTTTCTGAAGTTACTTAGCTTTCCAGGTCTAATTTGAAGGGGGGGGGGGGGGGGGGAGTAGGAGAGGGCTGAGATCAACAGCAGTATTCGTAAATAACACGAGTACTTGAGAGCTCCTAGGGGAGTAATGTGGGATTGCTTTCTCTTTCTTTTTAAAATAAACCTAGAGAATGTGAAAAATAACAACAGAGGCACTCCTAATGTACAAAAGGCCACCTTTGACTCACCCCAGGCTCCTGACACATGACGTCTGGATGTTGTCTGAGCCCTACGTGTAGGCACACAGTGAGAAGTATGAGAGTAAAACGAAACAAAACTTGAGAGTCTTGAAATAACAAGAGAAGAAGTTATAACACAGAGGAGTATTTTAGGGTTGCTGGGCCTTAAGACTTCTTTTACTCTCCTGCATTTAGTAACTGGTTAAAATATCTGAACGTTCATCTACTGAAGATTTAATTAGTGCCGACTCTGAGCTACATCTTATACTAGGCTTCTTTTATTCCATTTGGCTTATGAACGAGCGCTATCCATTAAAAAGCAGCCTCGCCCCTACACAGATATTAGAATGGCTAAAATGACAACTGATGACAAATGCTGGAGACGATGCAGGGGCCACAGGAACTCGACGTTGTTGCTGGTGGGAATGCAAATGGGACGGCCACCTGGGAGGAAAGGCAGTGTCTTACATGTAATCCAGCCATCACACTCCTAGGTATTTATCCAGAGGAGATGGAAACTACTTGCATCTACACAAATACGTGCACACAAATATTTAAGCCACTTTCATTCACGATTGCTAAAAACTTGGAAGTAATCAAGATGTCCTTCAATAGGTGAATAAACTGTGATATGCCCAGACAAAGGAATATTATTGAGCAACAACAAGAAATGAGCGATCAAGCCAGGAAAAGGCATGGGAGAACTTTCGATGCACATTGCTAAGTAAAGGAAATCAGCCAAAAAAGGCTACATATCTTATGATTCCAACTCTGACATTCTGGAAAAGGCAAAACTATGGAGTCTGTAAAAAGAACAGCGGTTGTCAGGGTTTCAGCGGGAGAAAGGGAGAACAGGTAAAGCACAGACGATTCTCAGGGTAGTGAAAGTGATACCTTATAGTGTGACACCATAAGGGTGGCTATATGACATTATGCATTTGCCAAAACCCACAGAACTGTACAACATGAAGACTGAACTTTAAACTACTGACTTTAGTTAACGTATCAGTGTTGGTTCATCAATTGTAACAAATGTACTATATTAATGCAAGATGTTAATAGGGGAAACTATGGGGGGGGGGGAGAGGAACGAGAGGAGAGGTTATATGGGAAATCTCTGCACTTTCTGTGAAATTTTGTTAACCTAGAACTAATGTTAACCTAAAACTGGAACCCTAAAACTACTTTAGCAAAGTGTATTTTTCTTTAAAGAAGCCTCTTTTAAATGTGAAATACCATGGCCTATCAGACATTCACACTCCAGTGTGAATTAGATCACCAGTATCTGTTTTTCAGACTTGTGTTGAAATCACATACAATGGCAGTGCAAATTGGGGGTAGAGTGCATTCTGGGAGGAAAAAGCAATTAGATCACTCCACTGGGGGATCTTGGGGAAGTGTACAGGTGCCTAAAGACCTGGGGAAAGGGAGAGGAGAACATGAAGGCAGAAGAATTATAAAGACAAGTTATCATCTCTATCAAAACTTTTACTCAGGAAAAAAAGAAAGAATGCTGGTATTCTCTCCTGCCACATGGTTCCTATTTCCACTATCTATTTTTTTTTTTTATGAAAATCCAAATTTCAGATGTCCTGTCTCATTATAGGGTACATGTCTAATTTTGGGTTTGGAAAATAAAGTCACCAATCTTATAGTTCAGCTACATGATGTGTTAAACTGAATTTGGAGGTTGATCTGAGAACCTTCTACCATTCAGCTAATTTTTTCTATAGTAAGATAGTGTATCCGTTGTATATTAGTCCACTCTCCTTTCAGTTCCTGCTCTCTAAGTCCTAGCACTTTTCAGGGACTCGACAAGGACAGGCCTCAGGACCTCTGCACAGACTCATCTGTTGCCAGGGTCTTTACATATCCTGTTTCTTTGCTATTCAACCATTATACGGCCAACTTCTGTACTTCTCTGGAAAGCCTCTTCTGATCTCCAGCATCCCCCAACCCCACAGACCAGGTTAAGTTCCATAGTTACTAATACTTTCCTTTATGGCATTTATTAAAATAAAATCAATAATGATTCTGTGGTGGGGGAATCTAAGTCATTACACTGGGTCTCCACTCCATCAAATATGGTGATGGAATGCATGGACGACAGGCAGTTAGGTGGGCCAACTCCAAACTGGGAAATCTGAGATCTGCAATCACTTAGATTCCCCCAACCACCCTGCCCTATTTTCTCCATGGTATCTGGTAAATTTAATTGCTCTGTATATATTTTGAGGAACATGGACCAGCCCTGGATGCTCAGATACTGGTAATATAGTTAAATTTTATGTTTCTTTCTCACCTTGAAGTGTAACAGTTTAATATAGTAATAAAGTAAAATTACACGCTTTTTATTTGGTATAATAACCGATGACTTAGACAAATAATGAACAGAATAACATAAGAAACTGTGCCTCCTTGGCAGAGAGCATTGTTGTCCTAAGTTAACGGACATGCTAAAGAACATACCTCTGTCAAAAGCCATCTTGACATCTTCAATTAAGTCACTGAATCCTGATACTCGATACAGACCTTCAGAATTAAGACCTGAAAAAACAGAGCAAGAGAGCTAATTAGTTTCTTTGGAAATTATGTCTTTCCTTCTTCAAGTTTTAACTTCTTCCCATACTTCAGGCCAGGCAAGTAATGTGTCAGAAAGAATGATTAAATGTACTTGTCTAGAAACCTCTTCGCATTTTCTCCTAAAATAAAACCATTTCACTCACAGACTTTAAACTGTGGCTTACTGTTGCCTGAATATCTGTAATCTGGCTCATCACTGTGTCTAATTAGATCAAATACGTTGAGTCTTCAGGGAAATCATTCATCACCTCAATTATACCATAAATTCTTTTACATAACAGAAGACTAAGATAAACCATATTAATAGGCCTGTACCAGTCTTTCCCAAATGGGAAAGAATAATTAGGGTGCAGTTCTGTTTTTTGGTTTGGGACGGTCTTAATAGAGCATTTACACCTTTGCTTCTTGGACCTAAGAAAAATGTAAAAAGTGAAAAATGAATTGGTATCTACATGTCAACTTTTATAGACAAGAAGCATCATCATTCATAAAAAAATATTTAAGCATATTTCCTAGAACTCGCTCAATGTACCTTAAAATCACGCTGGCGAATTATTTGTTAACTTAATTCATTTCGGACTTTCAGATCATTTGATGTCTGAAATCCTCTCCCTCTAAACTTACTGAAGAAAACTGGGTTATGCCATGAGGTACCCAGAAGGGCATCAGAACTTGCATTCATGGTGAATTATGAGTGTTGAACCACACCGGCGACGCCTCACCTCTGGATTCAATTTCCCTGATGCACATGTCCACCACCATTGGCCGCTTGGTGACACGGGCTTTCACGAGAGTGGTAAGGTCACAACTGTATACCTTCTTGACATGTTTCAAGTCTGGCTTACAGTCGTTTGGGACCATCTTGGAACACTGCTTATGAACATTCAAACCACAGTCTAAATGAAGAATATAGAAAGGAAAAATTCATCAATGTTTTCAGACTTTTGAGCATTCTGGAGTGTTTAGTTTAGCAAAAGACACTCCCACCATCCAGCTTGAGTTAGGCTTTGAAGGGGGCTAGCTCCCAACAGTTTCTGAAGAGTGGAAAAACACTCTTCCCATCTTTTCTCTTGGAAAATTTTGGTTTTAAGTCAGAAGACGAGAATTCTAGCTCGTGCTTCATCATTTATTTGCTGTGTGATCCCAGGAGAGAACCAATTCAGACAAAGTGAAATTAGTAAGTGTTTAGATATCTACAAAATGCAGGCGACTAAAAGTTATCCGTTTCTTTAAACTTACACAAAATTATATTTGATGTGGGATACAGAATTCCATTTTAATATATTTGGTATGAAGAGAAATCAGACCTCCAAAAGTAAGAGCATCCCAGGGCCCTCTTAAAATTGTGCTACTCATATTCGTATCTGTTCATAACCCTGTAAATAATAAATTTAGTGGCTAGAAATAGCCACAGTTATTATCTTAATATTAGCACCAGTTCACTGATGCCAAGCACTATTCCAAGTGCTTTACATTGTTTCCATCAAGCTCACAAAACTCTACGAAACAGGGATCGTCATTCTTCTCATTGTATAAACCTGATGAAACCAAGCACAGAGGTGTTATGCAATTTACCTACGGCCGTGCATTTGGCATGCAGCGGAGCTGAGATTTAAGCCTACGAAGGATTCAGGGTCCACGGGTTTAGCACCCATACCACGTTGCCTCTATTGAAGTTTGTCCTCTGCTTTGTAATTTTACTGGGTTATCGCGTCGAAGATGCCAGAACTCAAACATCTTCTAGTGAATATTTTGAGACCTTTGATTGTCAACAAGAAGAGCGCAGCGGAATTTGAGAAGGGACAGAGGAATACAAATATCTTGCCAAATTAGAACGAAGAGGGGTAAATCACAGCTGAGTAATTAAAAGAGATGCCATCTTTAAGTTTTTAAAAACATAACTCATTGGTGGTTTTCATAAGAACTTGATGCTGACCTCTTATAAATCTGATGCAATTATATCCAGGTCTTTATCCAATTGGTCTATATCCAATTTGAAAATCTTACAGTGACGTGACTGCTGCCTGCGGTCACCGGGCGAGCTTAGTTTTGCTTGCTCTCTTGACAGAGAGGGGAGCACCGCATTTACCTCGCAAAACTGTTAATGGGCCAATGCATTCAAGATGCTCTGCACGGTATAAACCATGAGACAAACGTTGGTGACTATCATCATCATAATGACTTGGTAAAGCCGCAACCTTGTTAGGTAATGGCAGGAACAATAAAAAGAGAGGTAAGGAACGTTAGCTGAAAAGTCATGCCCGGAATCGTTCTTTCGTTAACTATGCAGACACTGCCAAAGTGCAATGAGAACTCGAGGCCGGTGGTGACGCTGAGTCACTAAGGGAGTGCATCTCCACCTCCTATGTGCAACGTCAGGCTAGGTGTAGAAGGAAACTAAGTTTCTGCACAACTGTGTGTAAGGGGGCAGAACTAGAGACGGCATGGCCAGTGCCAACAGGTGCGTGAACATGATCATCACTAGAGAGTAACAGCTGCTTCTCTGAATACAGAAAGGCTTCCAGAGCAAAGAGTTTGATCTGTATTATCTGAGGAAATGACCGAACAACATTCTCCAATAGTTAGACAATGTCCAAATGACTGCACGACCCCAAACCCCAATTCCTCTTTATATCTGTTAGCCCCAGATAAGATTTCTGACTCAATCATAAGGCAAATCAATGGCAAAATGGCCACTGAAAAGACCTTCTTTCCCCTGAACGCTGTAATGTTTTATATAACCTCTAAAACTTAGAATTAGATCTATGATCTACTAGCTATGTGATTTCAAGTGAGTTACCTTTCCTGTGTGTCAGTTATGTAAAACAGGAATAATATTTATTATTAGCTCTATTATCCATTATTAGGTTCACGTAAGGCTCTCATATTAGTATATGTACTTTCTGACACGGAGTAGATTAGAAGTGTTTACCAGGACTGTGTTGTCGTTGTCATTATTTAGAAGAATGGAAGTTTTTGAGAGGCCCTTTCTACATAGCGCCCCAGGGTTTGCTACACGGTATTGTTACGATCAGCTTAAGGTCAGAAGCAAAGTTGAATTCTGGGCCGGTTCTGTTTGTCACATGTGAATGCCAGGTCCTGAAAAGGACCTGGGTGACTGGAGTTATAGCTGCTTCCTCATCTATACTGTTCGGATACATTTCATTACATAAAAATGTCTCCAAAGAAGTACTGAATTTTTCTCTGCTTTTACCAAATTTGAGGAGTTTTCAGCCACTAATTTTTCCAGTATTTTTTCAGTCTCTCTTTACCCTCTTCTGGGACTTCAACAACACAAATGTTAAATCTTTTGCTATTTGGCTACAGGTCTCTGGGGTTCAGTTCACTTTTTAAAGTCTATTTTCTTTCTCTTGTTTGCGTTGCATAATTTCTATTGATCTGTCTTCAGGCTCACCAATTCCTTCCTCTATCTCTGGTATTGAGCCCATCTGGTGAGTTTACTGGTAATAAAGTTTTCAGTTCTAAAATTTCCATTTACAGTAGTTACTTTTTTATCTTTATTTTCTATTTCCTATTTATCACTTGTTTCAAGAGTGTTTATAATTGCTTGTTGGAGCATTATTATGATAGCTAATTTCCTTGTCTAATAATTCCAACATCTATGTCATCTCAATATTGGTACATCTGCTGTCTTTTCTCATCCGAGTTGCGATTTGCCTGGTTCTTGGTATTAAGTGTAATTCTGAACTGAATCCTGGATATTTCGAGTCCTCCAGGACTCTGGTTCCTTCCATTTTAGCTGATAGTTAACCTCTTTAGATTTAGAATGCATGTCCTGGCTCATTTTTGTAGGCCAGGGTTCAAATATCAAACTAGTTCACAAAGCCTCTGTGATGCGACTGCAATGCTATTCTGCCTACCCTACTTGTACGTCACCCTAATGGCAGGACTTTACCCCACATTCTGGGGAGGGAGAGGGCAACCTCCTAGTTACTGCGGGGTGGAGACGGAAGCCAGGGTGTGCCCAGAAACCTGGTTGAGAAGGAATGCCGTAGGCATGGGAGACAAGAGCTCTGATCATGGTCTCAGCTGCCTCATTACTGTAGGTCAGGATGAAGACAGGGCTCTACCCACAGGCTTGGGCTGACAGGGTGCTGCTCTTACTACAGGGTGGGGATGAAAGTCCAGGTCCTACTCACAGGCTGAGCCAGGAGGGGTACCTTCTCTTCCTGCAAGGTGGTGCTGAAACATAGGGCTCCACTCACAGACTGCCAGTACCCCTGTTATTGTGGGGGCGGGGGTGAAAACAGGGTTCTGCCCATAGGCAACGGCTGCAGCAGCAGCACTGTGGCTTTTTCATGACGTTCACCTCGAGAAGGGCAGGAATGGCTAAAAGATGTCTGCCTTGGCTGGCCTACCCTTTTCCCAGGGCTTTGGCTAGGAAAAGCAGGCTTTACTTGGGATTATTTTGTGTCTGTGCTTGTTGGCATTTATGGGTTGTGAGCTTCTCTAGATACATGGGAGGTTAAAGAAAAACAAAGACCACCAGGAAACTTGCTGCTGGGTTCCTTGAGTTGGCCTGCCTGCTTTTCTCCACTTCCAGAGTCTTCTGATAGTTGAAGTGTATGTATTGTGTACAGGGTCTTTTGTAATTATTGCGAGGAATAAAACAAAACATATTTGTTCATCTTGTCCAGAAGCAAGTTCCGGAAGAACTCCTACATAGTATTTTAAATGTATAAAAGTCAGCAAAGCTTCATAATTTAATATTCACGTCAATGTGCCTCGTACTCTAAGTGTACAAAGAAGTGACAGATCCAGTTGGAAAGGGCTGTTGGTAACAACCTATCCCAGTGTCTTTACTGGACAGACAAAGGCAACAAAGGTCCAAGAGGCTAAATGACTTGTTCAGATTACTCAGCCAGAAAGTGGTAGAACTGAGATGCAACCTTGGCTTCCCGATTCCCAGCCCGCGCTGCTCCCACTGACTGATGGGTGCCACTTTTCACCAGCAGTATATCATGCATTCTGAGAGACGGTTTCAGCACTGAAGATGAATTTGCTATTTTCAATCTCTTATTCAATAATGTTTATTTTATCCATTATTTGTCGTATATACTTTTTAAAAGACGTTGTATTTTACTGTTATATATGTATATATATGTACATATATGGCAAGGACTTTTTAAATATCAGTGTACTTTTATTTAAGTTTTTATTTAAATTCTAGTTACTTAACATACAAGGTGACATAGTTTCAGGTATACTGTATAGGGATTCAGAGCCTGGAGCCTGCTTCAGATTCTGTGTCTCCCTCTCTCTCTACCCCATCCCCATTCATGCTCTCTCTCTGTCTTAAAAATAAATAAAACATTAAAAAAATTTTTTTTGAAAGCAGAGATAAAACCTACCCACTATACTTTGTTTTTGTCATATTCTCTTCCTATGTATACACTCTACATGGAAAACCATTAGAAAGCAAAACAGTAAAATTCTGATGCAGCTATACAATATCAAAACATGAATGGAACTAGTGGTCCGATATTAACACCAACTTTTTTCCTTTGAATATCTGGAGCTATCTACCACTTTTAAACATAAGGTTCCTAAGATGATTTGTGACTCATTGGAAAGTGCATCAAGTGATGATTGAGCTCAGATTTAGGAATTCAGGAAGAGGGAAATGTTTTGTAAATTGATATTCTTTCTTCCATTTGAATAAGATTAAACTATGGGACAACATATTCTGCCCAATTTTAGAAATAAATTTCAAAGGCCACATTTTTGGCAGGATTGGTTATGAAGTCCGTCAGATGACCGAAGGACAGGGCAAAGTCATGCAAATAAAGCCTCTTTATACCCTTAAGTCGTGGTGCAATATACCAGCTCTGAGCTTCCTCTGAAAATCCCTGCTGCAGGCACTGGCAGTATGTCAGTATTTCAGTTTGCCATTAAGACTTTATTTGGTTATCATACTTATTTATTAAAGTCATATAACTCCTATATAGTTCCATTTCTCCCAAGGAAGCTCTACACTATAAACAACAACAACAAAAGTCCATAAAAGATCGTTTCATTTGTCGCATCTCTTGGTTGAGTAGGTAATTTTTATGTTACAATTAAACCACATTTCCCCCTCCCAGTCCTTCCAGTTAATAAGCATACACTAAACCATATGAAGGAAAAAAAGATTCAAATCACATTTTATTCCGTCCTTTATAAATGCTCTATAAATTACTTAGACTACTAACTTTAAGCTACTCTCAGATTTCAGATTTCCTGGGGCTTGATTTCTCCAAAAGATATAACATGATTTATATCTAGAAGGCACAAAAATCTATCTTTTGAAATAAATAGCTGATATTATTTATATTGATAGGATTAAGGGGAAATGTTAATGTGTGTTTTGAAAGGAAAGATAACTTCTCATTCTTCGAGTGTTTGTATATTATTTATTTTAAAAATCTTTTTTTAAGTAATTTCTACACCCAACATGGGGCTCAAACTCACGACCCCAAGATCAGGAGTCATATGTTCTACTGACTGAGTGTTCATATTTTTAATAATTGCAAATAAAAGTTTTATTCTAAACCCTATCTCTTAGATGTCCCCCCTCCCTGACTCCCCATCTAGGAAAAGTGGGAATAGTCTAATATGTATCAGAAGTCATTATTTTAAAAATTTTTTTTATAATTAATTTTTAATTTACATCCAAGTTAGCATATAGTGCAACAGTGATTTCAGGAGTAGATTCCTTAATGCCCCTTACCCATTTAGCCCATCCCCCTTCCCATAGCCCCATCAGCAACCTGTTCTCTATATTTAAGAGTCTCTTATGTTTTGTCCCCCTCCCTGTTTCTATATTATTTTTGCTTCCCTTATGTTCATCTGTTTTGTATCTTAAATTTCTCATTTGAGTGAAGTCATCTGATATTTGTCTTTTTCTGACTAACAGAAGTCATTATTTTCATAAGCAAAATTAAGGAATACTTTGCTCTTTGGGATATTGTGAAAATATCGCTACGTGAAACTTCTAGGCAAGTCTAATCAATTTCTCACTAGCTTGTAAGGACAGACAGAACTTTTTAGGTGCAGCCAATCATAGGAGTAATTAAAATAAATTACTTCCACTGCTCTTCTTCAACCTAAAAGCTAAGGGCTTATATACTTTAAGCAACGGATACACTTTATTACTAGGAAAGAGCAATTGCCGTTCTCTGTTGGGGGTGACAGCAATGGCTATGACACACTGGAAAAACAGAGTCTCTTGAATAAAGAACCAATACTAAGTTGATGTGTGATTTACAACGATTATTATCTGGCTTAATTCTTAGAATATTCTGGCAAGGCTAAAGTGAAAACAATTCAGGAATGCTGGTGGAATAATCGTGATCTTTTTGGTGGGAGGGGTGTTTGGCAATCTGTGATTATATAACAATAGATTATTTTAACCTGTAAAGCTTACATTTCATAAAGAAAGGAAAAATGGCTTAGGGAAACTATTGTCTGAATGACAGTCCTTTGAACTTTGCTTTTAAATTTTTTTTTCAACGTTTTTTATTTATTTATTTTTGGGACAGAGAGAGACAGAGCATGAACGGGGGAGGGGCAGAGAGAGAGGGAGACACAGAATCGGAAACAGGCTCCAGGCTCCGAGCCATCAGCCCAGAGCCCGACGCGGGGCTCGAACTCACGGACCGCGAGATTGTGACCTGGCTGAAGTTGGACGCTTAACCGACTGCGCCACCCAGGCGCCCCTGAACTTTGCTTTTAAAAACTAGTGTGTTCATAAATATTTTAGTGAAAGGAGCACCACTCCCAAGCTGCAGTTCCATACTCCCCTGCAACATTACTTTACTCTCTATAAAGAATGTTGGAGGGAGGGAGACATTGCAGATGAAGAGGACATTTAATGCCTGCCACTGAATCTCGGTGCCAGCTTTTAGAAAGACCATGTCTGCCCTGACTGGCCCTTGCTTGTCCTCTTTGGCTGCAGCGTGCTTAGCAGTGAAGCCCAGAGCTTTCAGTTCTGAAGGGCCAACTTGCCCGTTATTAGCCGGATACAGTCCGATTGCTACACTAACTTTGCCAGGCTGGTGACTGGAACACCACCCAACGCTTTGCATGATGTTTCAAAAAAGCGTTGAGGGGGCGGTGCGGGATACAAAACTGATGCTTTTGGCAAACGCTCCCTTAAAAATTCCTGACAGGCTCTTCTGACTTGGTGGATTTTGTAAAAAGAAACCAGGACAAAATGAGCTCTTGCAAGAATCAAAAGCAGATAAGTAAATCTCTTTTCGGATGGGCAGTTCGCCTGCCCTTTTTCTTTGGGAGTCCTATCTTAAATGTTTAGTGGCTGGCGTTTTTGTGTCCAATTGCTGCTGTAACAAATTAACTCAGTGGCTTACAACACTAGGAGTTTACGTTATAGTTCTGGGGGTCAGAAGTCCAAAATCAGTTTCACTAGGCTGATACCAAGGTGTTAGCACGTCTGTACTCCTTCTGGAGGCTCCAGAGGAGAATGTTTTCTTTCCTTGCCTTTTCCAGCTTCTAGAGACTGTCTGCATTCCTTGGCTTGTGGCTGCCACCTTCTATCTACGAAGCGAGTGGCATAGCATCTTCTCTCTTTTCTGACCACTGCTCTGTCCCTTTTTCTGACTCTGCCTCCCTCTTATAAGGACCTTTATGACTGTGACTAAACTAGGTCCACCCCAACGATCCAGGGTTATCTCCCCATCTCGAAACCCTTAACTTTAATCACAGTCCCTTTTGCCATTAAAAAATGACATAGTCACAGGTTCCAGGAATCAGGAAGGACTTCTTTATTTAACCTATTAGAGTTCATTCTCTCTCTCTTTAAATTCTTAATTCTTTGTATTCTGTTTTAAAGTGGATGGCTCAAAGGTCAGGATGAGCCACTTTGGATCTAAGAATTGTCACAGAAAACAGAACTAATTCAAATGCTAACCTCCACATTTAAAAAAAAAAATGAGTTGTTCTTATTAAACGTTCATATGGCTCAAATCACACAGAATATAATGCTTTTAAGGACAAGACATAACATAAAAATGAAAAATCTCCTCAAGGCTTTTCTTTCAATTCCTGCCCTTTATGCACAACAAGATGTGGAGGCTACTAATGCGGGTAGGTAGGGGAGGGGACAAATGATTTTCTCTTTCCTTTTCCTTCGTATTATTACTGTCATAAAGGTTCCAAAACATTTCTTTCAGACATGATTTAGGACTGTAGCGTATCATCAAAGATTATCTCCATATGTGTACCGATTTTCTGCTTATATAGCAAACTCAGAATTCTTATGTAGATGGGCTTCACTATTTCAGAACATAAATGATACACATCACTTCTCTAAGTAAAAGAAAAGCTTTTAAGTCAGGGACAGTCACAAAGTGTTTTATGAAACTGCTGCAAAGTCTCGGCTGGTCCATCTGGGTCATAAAGGCAAAACGTGCTATTACTGAGACCAACATTCCTTGAGCCGGGGATTTATGCTCTGGAAACTCCTCCATTTACCTTTGAAAACTCACAGTGTAGATGGTCTTAACGACACTACTTTGTCAACACCTTAGGTGCTCCCCTCCAGTTCAGAGACTTAGCCACAGCCTTCCTAATGATGCTTTTTCATCCTGACTCCATAACCACCAATTGGAAGGATGACAGGGTTGTCCTCATTCATTCTCTGGGCAGAGACTTGCAAACGGGGTTGTCATCCCTCTAGGATAATGGGAGTCAGACTGGATCTGAGCTGAGACTCTCCTTGATGGACACCTGTGCACAGTTCAGAGTCAACACATGGGGAATTCTTATACCCCTGCGTGGCAGGGAGGTCCTTGGACAGATCTGGCTAGTGATGTATGCCTGAAACCTGATCGCGCCTTAGTAATGCCGACAGAATAGTAACTGACAGGAGAAGGGCTTGGAACATTAATGTGCAATGCATATTGTACCTTGCTATTAAAAAATGCAATTTAGAAGAAAAATCAGACCCTAGAAATTTGTGCACATAATGGGGGCAACAAAAATATTCCACGAAACATCATGCCGCAGGGGACTTCTGGGGAAGATGTCAGAGTAGCAGGATCCTAGTATACTTATTGTGATGAGCATTAAGTAATGTACAGAATTGCTGAATCACTGTATTGCACACCTGAAATTAATATAACACGTGTATGTTAATTATCCTGGAATTACAATTTTTAAAAATCATGCCACAAAAGAAATGTGGGTTTTTACAGTGATAAACTTGACAGAATTACTACAGTTACCATTTTGAAATACATTACTCTTAGTATACATTTTTAAGTGTTAAGCTTCATGCTAAAAGACATGTTAAGAATGTAGTTTTTAGTTTTACAATTTAAATGGCAGAAATGTCTTTTAAATGTTTATTTTTAAGTCTATGTCAGAATTTAAAGTAGTCTGAATAAATGGCCAATTCTTGGTATAGTTCTATACAAATGAATTTCACATGATGTGAATAACTTACTTTCATAAAGCATTTCAATAAATTCCAGAGTTGGTTCTTCATGTGTCAATCTTCAAAGTTTCTAAATTTATATCTAAAAATACTATGGTCATATTTTATAAAAAGGATTTGGCATATTCACAATTTCAAAATGTCACAAACAAAATATTACTGACTAAGTGGTTTTTCAGAATTTGGAAACCATCTTTGAAGATAAATTCACAGATTTTTAAAGCTTCAATTTGATTTTGCAAAAATGCAGTAAGGACAATCCAGCTTAACAAGTTATCCTTAAAATTCAGTTCCCAAGGCAACAATCATAGGTCCCTGTACACTGCTTAAAAAAAAATCATTTTATAAATTTAGTTACTGTATCATCAAAGGCAAGAGTTAAATATAACTGCCTTACTTTTATCTCCTTTTATCAGACCTTTTGAACAGGCCAACTTTTTTTTTTTTTTTAATGGACTAATACCGGATCCCTAGTCTGCTGTCCATTAAGCACAAGAAGGTTAAAGGCAGACAAACTTCCAATTTCCGAAGCGGCTGCCTGAGAATCTAGCCTACCGCATGTGTGTTAAAAGCAAACCAGGATCCAGCCCGCGTAACAGCAAATCTCCTTACAACTTATTCCTTCTAACTTTGTAACTTATGCAATAAAGCAAAAAGGAAAGAGCTCTTACCTGCACATTTCACTCCCTGAGCGATAAGACCCCACATGAAATTGGCACAGTATTCACACCAGTGTGGCCCTCTGAATGTATGGACCTGAAAAAGAGTAGTGCGTGACAAAGCGGCCAGAGGGGAAACACATGGACGAGGAGATTGTTTTCTGTCAAAGCACTCAAATACAAGCCATGGTTAGCACTGGAGAGGCACGTTACGGTTACATTTAGAAAACCCTTGAGTGGAACCTACAAACAGTTAAGATTTCTTTCAGAGCTTGATTTCCTCTTTGTTTAAGAAATGGTGACAAATCAGACCAATATTCTGTGATTTACTTTGGAAAACCATTTCTACTGCGGTTTTCCAAATGGTCCCCTTCAGCTGTAAGCTGCCTCATCTACGTGTTCTACAAATCCTGGCGCTTTCCAAGTGCTAATGCATGAAGGAGGATAAGGAACAACGTAGAGTGTGTTTGGGTCCCATAAGGATTTTGTCAGGTGACCCCCATTCCGTTATCTGTGACCACAGTTAGGGCCACAGATGGTGAAGGTGATACTGAATCATCAAAAAGGGCCAATTTCTGTTCAAAATGATTTGATATTTACTGTGTTAGTTAAGGGAAAAAACGTATTTTAGAAATTGCAGAAGCTACAGTTAATCAGAAACCCTGAGTATAGTAATTAGGCACGTGTCATTCCAGCCGCAAAAATGTTTTGCTGCATTTGATTCCTTTATCCTTAAGAAAGGAATCTCCAAAGAAAGGGTTTAAATGCTAAGATACTTCTAGACTTTATGTATAAGAGAAGCCATTCTAGCTTAACTCAGATGAAAACGTACTGGTAGAAAAGAGAAACAAGGACTCCAAACCCCAGAATAAGAGAAAACAAATCTGGAATATTATCAATAACACTCAGATTTCCGAGCACATATTGGCTGAAAATGCTCCCAAGAAATAAAAAAGAGGGAGAGGGAACAAGCAAGTCACTGATCTGTATTTCAAAGTACACTGACTTGAGATCATGTCTTACATGTATGAGTTCCTCCTGCAGAAGACAGGAATGTAAGAGGGTGAAAATCACTAAGGGTGATGATTTGGCTCCAACATAAATACCTATTGCAAATAACAAAACTCACCACTAAGATTGTCATTTTTGCTACTGTTCTATTAATGTATCAGATAGGTCTTAGAAACCAGGTAAATGATTTTTAAGATAATATATAGAACATTTCTTCAAATTTAAGATGCTATTGAATACAAGACTTATAATGAACATAAGGCACATATATTCCATTTAGAAAAACCAAGCCAAGTAAATTATGACAAACCATTGATTAGAAGATAAGTCCCAATTCCAGAGATGTTAAAATGGGAAAAAAAAAGCATATATCAGAATCGGAGAGAAAAGGTATATCAGAATTCAATAATACTGGCCAAAATAGCCATAAAGCTGTCATGGAAACTTGGTTTTGGTTCCTTCCAAGTAGGTATGTGCCTGTGAGTCTGGTCACCGCCACATGAGCTTGAGCACAGAACATGTTGATTTTGAAAAGCAGGCCATAATCTCGCCTATGTCTTTTAAGGAAAAGCATCAGGAATGCAGACACGGTTGCTTCTGGATTGCTAATGATGCTCAGTGCCTGTAAACTGAAAGCATTTCCTAGGGTTTCTGAAGCAGAGCCCAAGATCAACATTCAGATAGTCTGTGAGGTCTTTGTGTTCGTCTGTGTTCCTCCGAGTGAATAAAACCGGATAAAGGATGCAATCTTGCTTTGCTTTGAGGGGAAGGAGTGAAACAGCACTGATTTGTATTTAAAAAGTTGCATAATCATGAAATAGCTACAGAATCACGATGTTAGTTTTAGGGAAAGTCTTTGGGATACCAACTGGCTTAAATGTTCCTGGATCTCGGATACTCCAGTATCACTTGACTTGGTGAGGTTAATAAACATGGACTAGAAGTGTAGAGGAAGTAAGTTCCAGTCCTGTACTGCCAGTTATCTCATGATACAGGATCTCGAAGTTACATTTGGGAGAGCAAAAACAGAGTAGATGGTGGGAAATAACTTAAAATCGGGCTCATGGCAAACAGCACGGAATAATGACAGGTTATGGCACAACCAATTCTCTTCCTCACCGTCACAAAAGCAGCAGTGAAAGTGGCATCTGGAAAATCTTGGGACATTTCTTCACATTATATATTGAAGGATATATATTCTTCACTATATATAATGAAGGAAAGGTTCAAAATGTCTGAGCAGGCTGGCTCTCTAACTAAAGGACCACACTTATATCTCAGAAAGCAATCTTTAGGAAATTATTATTTACACATTTCCTTCTTGGATGGTGTTTTACAAAGGCATCCTGAGCCGCGTGGGGCTGGTGTTGTTTTCTTGTTGTTTAAACCACTTGGAAGGTAGCTTATACAGCTCTCCAGGTTCTAGAAAGAGCATGGAAGCACCAGAAGCTAACTAAACTTCTATTTGTGTAACAGGGTTGAACTGGACTTCCTTTTGAATATTTATATCTAAAATTCGTACATCTTAAATTTTGTTTTATGACCTCTAGGACTCCACGACAAGGGACTGTATCTGTAAAAATTGAAATATTACATCCTTTTTGTCTTTTTCATTCCCCTTAGAGGTCATCAAAACGGTCATTTTTATTCATTCATGAACATTTTTAAAGTGATGACATATACAAAGATAAAAAGGATACTGGCTCAAGGAATTCACTATAGGTTTCTCCCATTAAATACAGTGTGAAAATGCTCCAGAGAAAGTGCGAGGGAAGCTGGGGGAGGGGCACTGCTCAGGCTTAACGTGTTGGGTGACCTGTGGGGCAGGACTGGGGTGTTCGTGTTGGAGGGATTGCATTAGGAAATGTATTCCGGGGGCACCTGGGTGGCTCAGTTGGTTAAATGTCTGACTTCGGCTCAGGTCATGATCTCATGGTTCATGGGTTCAAGCCCCACGTCGGGCTCTGAGCTGACCGCTTGGAGCCTGCTTCAGATTCCATGTCCTCCTCTCTCTCTGTCCTCCCTCGCTTGTGCTATCTCTCTCAAAAATAGACATTAAAAAAAAAAAAAAAAAAAAGGTGTTCCAAGGAAATCAACGCCACCCAGCTTGAACCAAACAATGGGATGTTTAGAGAATTAAAAGGAAGTTCAGCATGGGCACAGGTGGGGATGACTGCATGGCAGGGTCGAGAGAGGCAGTCAGGGCCTTTTCCATGCCTACAGATTCATACTTTGCCCAGTGAGCCATGCAGGGCCACTGAAGATTTCGAAGGTGAGTGACACAGTGAGATGGGCAAGGCTGGCAGAAATCAGGTAGGAGGCTACATGTGGCAGTAGTCCAGGTGACAGATGGTGTGGGCTGGAACTCAGGCAGCGGTAAGAGAAAGGGGTGAAGGACTAATGTGGGAGGCAGAATCAACAGGCCTTGGTAACCAACTGAATCAGAGGCACAGGAGAGGGGAAGAGGGCGTTAACAGAGGGAAACAAAAGCAGAACAGGTTTGGAGATGAGGGGGGAGGGCAATGGCAGATTGAAGGCTTCTGGAAAAGAGGAGGCAGCTGACAGAGTAAGGATCCCGAAGGTATCAAATGGACGTAGGATCCAGGGCAGAGGGATTAGCTTTGAATAAGAGGAAAATTATTTTTCCCATCCTCTGAGTTGGGAAAAGGGAAGGAGGGCAGTGGAGGGCTGTGCAGGAGTGATGGGGCCTGAAAGCCAGAAGGCTAAGGGAGTTCACAGCCTATAGTCTCTGCATTAAAACAGAAGTTTAGTTACTGAGCAAATGAGGAGTTTGGTGGAAGGGGGGACAGGAACTGGATTTAGCCAGAAGTTCCGAGAAGCAAGTTCCTTTCCCGGATGACACTAAAGTCCCGGAGTAAATGTCAAGCACATTGAAGAAAAAGTGAGAAATATTTTTGCAAGGGTGAATGTGCTCTACAGGTTTTGCTTTTACATGAAGTTTCACATAATCAGTGACGTTTAATTTATATCCTAATTTTTTACCAATCCTTAAGAAAAAGATACCTTAAAAAACTAATTGCACAAGTTATGCAACTTAGAGTGGTATGACAAAGAGCTATTCCATCCAGCACAATGGAAGCGGGCTGTTCCTGCAGACAAGGCCCTAGGGTTCTGACACCTGCAGATGACTGTGTTCAATAGATACGGTTGTGTTATGATTACCTGCCTTAAAATGACTGAATCAGAATGTATTCAAAATACAATCATTAAAAGGTCAAAAGTTGCACCTTGGGGATTTTTTCTGCTTAGGAGGACACTAAGAAAGAAGTGGGACAGATCTGGGAGAAGGGAGGGCTGGACCAGTTCTCAAGGGGTCCAGGCGCTCGGCCCGAAGGCCCACATTATACCAGATGGCAACTTTTGTCTGGAATGCCCTATAATATAGAAGATACCGCTTAGGGATCAGCAGCTGGTCGGCATTTGGGGAATCAGAATTATTGATGTCTTTACAGCAGAAACCACTAGCAGACGATGATTAAGTGACGTTTTCATAGGATTTTTATTCTAAATGGCTCCAGATTCTTATATTTCCGAATGAGAAATGAGTTTGAGTTTCTTCTCATTCTCCAAGGCTGTTGTGTCAGCTCTTTCTCCTCCTCCTTGCCCCCCTCATCCCTTTTCCTATTTGCTGATTCTTAGCTGCGAATGGGGTAACCTGATGAGAACTTTGCTAGCACTGGATGTAAATCAAGAACATATGTCATCTATATTCCTTTTGAAGGCCTTTTATTTTTTTAAGCTTATTTCTTTTGAGAGAGAGTGCGAGAGAGAGAAAGAGGGAGACACCCAAGCCCTGACGTGGGGCTCAATCTCACAAACTGTGAGAACATGACCTGAGCTGAACTCAAGAGTTGGACGCTTCAGTGACTGAGTCGCCCAGGCATCCCTGAAGCCTTTTAAAAGAAAAACACAAACTTCTGGTTTCTTGTCTGTGTTTCTTGTAGGTTGATGGACAGTGGTCTTGAGATGAATGAGGTATTAATAGCGTCTTACTTTATTCTATGACATCCACTAATCTTTAGTTACTGTTTCTGCTGTTTACCCTGTGACCTTAATGACAAACACTGGCTTTATAAGATGGGAAACTGACCAGACTATTTCTTTCTTAGAGTTATTTGAACAAATCACTTATTATTTTCCAAAAAGAAAAAAGGATTCCTTTGGGGAGAGTGTTTTGGTAAAATAATCCAAGAGAGCAGTCAGCATCGGTGTGTAACATGATCAGGGAGGTCAAGGATGGTCCGGAGAAAAGCAACCTTGTGACACAGTACATGGCATGAATCATATCTTCATGAACAAAGGGCACTGCAACTAGTTTTAAGGTTCTTTTCTCTTCTGCAACTGGAAAAAAATGCAACTTTATGGCCATGACATTTGAGATTGCTTTTCACCTGTGAACAACTCCCTTCATGTTAACACCACTGACATCATTTAGAAACAGAGATGAAGGACCGAGTTAATTAGTGGATCCCAAAAGTCTGTCACAGAGAAGGCATGATCAGGACCAGGCTGAGAAGGGCAGACAGGAAGGGAGGGAGGTGGGTTACTGAGGGGCCCACGTGGCATAGGCTAAGGGTCGCGTGCCTCCTGGATACGGGCCTAGGTAAAAACTGAAGTTCTTCTCAATTGGGCCTACTGTTATACTGCCCACACCCCGGCTTCTGTAAGAAACCCAGCGCATGTTCTCCTCAGGTTTCCGACATTTGCATCCAATTTGAATGTCAGTAATAGAAAGAGAGGAAAAGAAATCTATGCTATGGGAAGAGACAGAAAATTTCAGCCTATCTTCATCACCCCTTCCAAGTCATAACACTCCCTCTAGAAATAAGCCTGAATGCAAACAGTCACCGAGTATGCCTGCAAAGCCTGCTGCAAATGTAAACTATGTTGGAGGCGATAAAAACATTTGGGGAAATGAAATTTTGCTTTGGGGGAAGGGGACTGACATTTGGGGAGGCTCTGGTGAGTCAGCTGTGCAGCCTGTACTGGGTGATGAAGGGAGAGAACAGATGATCAAAATCAAAACAAAAAGCAATGTAGGTAGATAGGCAGCTGAGCAGGAAAGGCTTTTTCTCCAACCCCCCACCCCCATTTTTATCTTTAGGGCAACCAGAACATAGTCTTTGAAGTAACCACTTTTAGCCTCACCAAGATGCCTTAATTTTGATCCTAATATTTGAAACTTAGAATTTTGATCCTCATTTTGCCACTTCAGTTAAAGTATTGTGATTTACACCATTAAGTCATGAGCAGAGCGTGTGTAGCATTGGCCATGAGCATTAGCAACAAATCTATAAAACTGTGTAGGGGCTCCCTGCAAAACAAAACAAAACGGAACAAAAAACAGTGGGGAGTGGGTACTCAAAACAGGAGTATCTTTAGTATCAAGGCAACACCTTCTTATCACCTCGTTAAATCTAGTCAGAACTACTAGTGGCCTCAAATTCTTTCGGAAAAGTCTGGAGCAGTAAGGTTTGGGCACCCACTGCCCACGGCAGGCAGATGCGCGGAGGCGCTGGACGACCTGTGAAGGGGCGCACGTGCTAACGGCTTCTGTAACTCGCTGACTGAGCGGCACACGCATAATCTCACAAGACTTAACACAGTCCGAAGCATCATTTTGGAGCAGATGACCCATGACAGAACATCAGTGACCTAATGTTTCAAGAGTGAAAAGACACTGTTCAAAATTGAGGGAGATACAAAGTCTGCTAGACCTACGCTGGCCAGACCACGAGTAAGTGATGTCCCCTTGAACATGAGGAATAAGAGTAGGAAAAACAGTGCTATACTGTCAGACTACAGTAATCTAGTCTTACTTTACTAGTAGGGCAATATGATAATGTGATAATAATATAATGGGTTCCTCATCATACAAAATATTATACAATAAAAATGGTTTTTATCGATTGGTGTCTAAAATGGCACCTTAAGTGTACAGAACAAGAACAAATTCTTATCAATTCCACTCATATAATCCATTTCCCCCCAATTCTACGCAGGCCTTCTTCCAAGGGTTTAGATTTCCTTATGGCTTCCTTAATGATCCACTAGTCCTCACCCCACCTCCCAAATCAACACTATCTCAGTGAGGGAGAAATATCTCTAAAACCATAGCTGAGTTAATTGTGGTGTAGACAAGTGAACTTACTTAGAATCACACACAACCATATTAAGGCTCGAACATACACACAGTGTCTTGTGTCCATGTTCTGTTCTCAGCTGCCAGAGAGGCTACTTAACACAGAGCCAACAATTTGAAACCTAGGAATCAGGCAGTAGAAATTATCAAAGCTGTCAACGCATTCCATTTATTTATTTACTTTTAGTAGGTTACAAGGTACAGAGTATGTAATAAATAACATAAAGATAAATACAACCAGTAATTTTAAAACACTTTGTTTCAAAATATGAGTGTTTAAGATATTAGAAAATCCATGATTTTAATGTAGACTTTTTTTTTTAAGTTTTAGAAGCCAATCTCTTTTTAATTTCTTTTTTTTCCCTCTTTCCATAGAAGCTTTAATGAGAACTCTACCTCTAAACTGAATCATGGTTAAAGTTTAAAACTGTCAAATGTCATAACCTAAAACACTTCACTTTTGAAGCTGAGTTTCATTCCTTGGATGAATAAGTTTGCATTCAAATATCAGTAGTAAAAAATCAACACTGTGAATCAGTACTTCAAAACATCAGTCTCCTAAAGTTATATGATGAAGGTTTGATAGGAAAATAAATACATTGGTTGTGCAATAAAAATCACTTACAATCCAGAGCCGAGTGACAGATAATCTCTACACACACATTTTAGATAGGTAAACTGAACACCAAGAGACAAAGTAGCCTCAGTCCAATCCACATTATCTTATGACCCACAATTCCTTGAAGCCAAGACTGTCCCGCATATAACCAGGTTTCAACTTCTCCTTGGCTTAGTTGTTAAGAATGTCATCTGAAGTTTACTGTTAACATACATTATATTATGAATGGAGGTATTCCTATCATATATCAGGAAAAAGGTTAGAATAAAATGCACAAGAAATTATTAAACTGTAGTTAAAAACTTTTTTAAAACTCTAGTGAAAGAGAGTCAAATGTTCTTCATTGTTTTTCTTCTATTTCATGGGTTACTGCTCTTTAATATTTCTTTCCTTCTATTACTTGGTTTAATTGGGTCTTTTTCTAGTTTTAGGCAAAAGCTTATTAATTCATTGATTTAAGGCCTTTCTTTCCTAAAATAAGCATTTAGTGGTACAGATTTCACTGTAAGCACTATTTTAGCTATATTCCACAAATTTTGATTTGCTGTATTTTTCTAACGTCTCTTCTGATTTAATTCATGAGTTATTTAGCAATAAACTGTTTAATTTCTAAACATGTGGGAAATTTTTCAGGTATCTGTTAGTTTGAATTTAATTCTGTTGTGGCAAAAGGATATACTTTGTATGATTTCAATCTATTTACATTTGCTGACACCTGTTTTATGGGCCAGAATATTGTCTATCTTGGTGAATCTTTCATGTTCACTTGAATAGTATATGCATTCTGTTGCTGAGTAGATAGAATATGTCTGTAAATATCAATTAGGCCAAACTGATACTGTTGTTCAAGCCTTCTATCTCATTAATTTTCTATTCTATATTCTATCATTAAGAAAGAAGTTTCTACCATTGAGAAATCCACAGTCTACAATTGCGGATTTGTCTATCTCACTTTTTAGTTGTTGCTTTATGTATTTTGAACTTCTGTTATTAGGTGAATATAAATTTTAAATTATGTTTTCTTGATGAATTTTACCCTCTCTACTCCCAATATTCCTTGTTCTGAAAACAACTATATTTATTTAACATAAATATAGCCACTCTAATTTTCCTTGAATTACTGTCTACACGGTATCTCTTTTTCTTTTGACCCTTCTGGGTCTTTATACTTAAAGTGGGTTTCTGTGGATAGCATATAGTTGGATTTTGCCTTTTTATCCAATCTGACAACCTCTGCCTTTTAGTGGAGTGTTTGGGCTATTTCCATTTAAGGGAACTGTCAATATGATCTGGTTTAAAATCTGCCATCTTGCTTGTGTTTTCTATATATTCCATTTGTTCTTTTGTTCCTTTTTCTCTCTTCTTCCATACTTTTGAATAAATTGTATATTTTTATGAATCCCTTTTATCTCCACTATTAGCTTATAATTTTATTTTTTAGAGTTTGCTCTAAGGTCTATAATACATCTTTAACTTCTCAGTCTACCTTCAAACAATATTAAACCACTTCATGTATAGCGTAAGAATCTTACAACATTAATTCCACTTTCCTCACCCTATATGTATGTTATGCTATTGTCGTCATTTATTTGTATAAACTACATAATATTATTATATATATATAATTATATATAATTATTATATATTATTGTTATATAATAATTATATATAATTATATAATATTATTATTATATATAATTATATTATTATATAATATATATATTGTTATATATATCTCAGTTATATATCTGTTATATATTATATATTGTTATATAATAATTATATATAATTATATTATTATTATATATAATTATATTATTATATAATAATATATAATATAATTATATTATTATATAATAATATATAATTATATATTATTATTACATAATTATTACAGTGTCTTTATCTTTAAATTTTTTTTTTTCAACGTTTTTTATTTATTTTTGGGACAGAGAGAGACAGAGCATGAATGGGGGAGGGGCAGAGAGAGAGGGAGACACAGAATCGGAAACAGGCTCCAGGCTCCGAGCCATCAGCCCAGAGCCTGATGCGGGGCTCGAACTCACGGACCGCGAGATCGTGACCTGGCTGAAGTCGGACGCTTAACCGACTGCGCCACCCAGGCGCCCCTACAGTGTCTTTATCTTAAAGACACTGAAAGGAAAAAAAACATCTTTTACATTTACCCACATGTTTACCACTTCTGGCATTCTTTTGTATTGATCTAATTTTCCACCTGGTATTATTTTCCTTTTGTCCTGAAGAACTTTTTTTTTTTAAATTTTTAATGTTTATTTATTTTTGAGATAGAGAGAGACAGAGCATGAACAGGGGAGGGTCAGAGAGAGAGGGAGACACAGAATCGGAAACAGGCTCCAGGCTCCGAGCCATCAGCCCAGAGCCTGACGCGGGGCTCGAACTCACGGACCGCGAGATCGTGACCTGGCTGAAGTCGGACGCTTAACCGACTGCGCCACCCAGGCGCCCCTACAGTGTCTTTATCTTAAAGACACTGAAAGGAAAAAAAACATCTTTTACATTTACCCACATGTTTACCACTTCTGGCATTCTTTTGTATTGATCTAATTTTCCACCTGGTATTATTTTCCTTTTGTCCTGAAGAACTTTTTTTTTTTTAATTTTTAATGTTTATTTATTTATTTATTTATTTTTTTTTTTTTAATTTTTTTTTTTTCAACGTTTTTTATTTATTTTTGGGACAGAGAGAGACAGAGCATGAACGGGGGAGGGGCAGAGAGAGAATGTTTATTTATTTTTGAGATAGAGAGAGACAGAGCATGAACAGGGGAGGGTCAGAGAGAGAGGGAGACACAGAATCTGAAATAGGCTCCAGGCTCCGAGCTGTCAGCACAGAGCCCGACGCAGGGCTCGAATTCACAGACCATGAGATCATGACCTGAGCCGAAGTCGGAAGCTCAACCGACTGAGCCACACAGGCGTCCCTGAAAAACTTCCTTTAATATTACTGCAGTACAGGTTTTCTGGTGATAAATTTACTCAGCTTTTCTTTGTTTAAAAAACAAATATTTTTATTTTGTCTTCATTTTTAAAAGGTATTTTGTGTTGGATATAGAGATCTGTATTTTTTTAGTTGTTGAGGACATTGAGGATGTCACTCTATTGTTTTGCATAGTTTCTGATGAGAACTCTGTTGTCACTATTTTGTCATTTATATGTAAAATGTATTTTCCTCCCCATCTCCCCTCCTGCCTTTTATAAAACTTTGTAAAATACGTAAGAGTACCAGTGACAAAGGAAAATAATTTGTTTCTTCTGTTGACATATTTCCTTACATTGAAATGACCTTTAAAGATGTTAATAAACAGCAGTGTAAAAATCATTTCTCTTCTTTTTTAAAAAAATGTACACTGGATTTCTGTGTATGAGTGTGCACATGTAAGATCCTATAAAGCCATAGAATTATAAACACATTATGAAGCTGGAATGTGAAAATAAAATTCAAGAGAAACTGAATACATGTTTAATTTCTAAACCCCAGAGACTTCCTTCCCCTACACATTTTGATATCATATGGGAGGGATGAACAGGCTGAGGTAGAGTGTCACTTTAGGAATAAAACTTTTCTTTCCCATAGCCTGTGTTTTCTCCTCTCTGCTGCTCTTACGATTTTCTCTTTAGCATTGGTTTTCAGCAATTTGATTATGATGCGCCATGGTGTTTTCTTCACATATTTTTTTCTATTTGTAGTTCACTTGTAGTCCTTGGGTTTTCATCAAAATTACTATATCTTCAAAATTATTATATCTTCAAATAATTGTACTGTCCCCTGGGCCCTCACCACTGTTCCTTCTGATTCTAATTACACTTTGAAGTTAGAAGGCTTGATATTGTCACTGATGCTATGTTATTTTATTTTATTATTATTTTTTTTAGTTCTTTCTGGGAGCACCTAGGTGGCTCAGTGGTTAAGCGTCCAACTTCTGCTCAGGTCACAGTCTTGTGGTTCGTGAGTTCGAGTCCCTGCATGGGACTTTGCACTGACAGTGCAGAGCCTGCTTGGGATTCTCTCTTTCTCTCTCTCTGCCCCTCCCCCACTTACACACACACACACTCACTCTCTCTCTCTCTCTCTCTCTCTCAAAATAAAGTTAAAAAGAAAGTATTCTTCCTGGGGCACCTAAGTGGCTCAGTCGGTTAAGCATCCGACTTCGGCTCAAGTCATCTCACAATTCATGGGTTCAAGCCCCGTATTGGGCTCTGTGCTGACAGCTCAGAACCTGGAGCCTGCTGCAGATTCTGTGACTCCCTCTCTCTCTGCCCCTCCCCAGCTCGCACTCTCTTTTTCTCTCAAAAATAAAATAAACATTAAAAAATTTTTTAAGAAAGTATTCTTCCTTATATAAAAATATTCTTTCTGCCCTTCATTGTGGGTATTTTCTTTTGGTTCACTATTTTTTTCTTCTTTGATGCCTAATATGCATTAATACCATCCAATATGTTTTTCATTTCAGACATTTTATATATATATATATATATATATATATATATATATGTATGTATATATATATGTGTATATATATGTACGTATAAATGTGTGTGTGTGTGTGTGTGTGTATATATATATATATATATATTTTTTTTTTTTTTTTTTTTTTTTTTTTTTAAGTAATTTCTACACCCAATGTGGGGCTTGAACTCACAACCCCGAGATCAAGAGTAGCATGCTTCATGGACTGAACCAGCCAGGTGCTCCCATTTCAGATACATTTTTAATCTCTAGCTTCAATTTCTTTCCTCACTGCTGCCTCTAGTCTATTGCTAATTCAGTCATGCTACTAAGATGATAATGCTTTGAGGACTTTTAAACGATGTCTCATGCATTACCATGTTTTTCTACTCCTGCTGCAGGACAAAACTCTTCTCAGCCCTGAGTGCATTTCAGAAATTGTCCAGCCTATTGCTTTCTGGTTTTGTTTTTAAATATTCTCCTCCTTTCACACATATGTAGATAAGTACTTGCGTTAAGAGTCGAGAAGATCCCAATGCAGATCCCTAGAGCCCTTATGTATAGCTCTGTAATTCCAGGTACAGTGCCCCCCAAATTTCAGCTGCTTTTTTGCCTCACCAAACTCCAATCTCTGTGTCTTCCACTTAGCTAGGCTCTCTTCAGATTCTCTCCCCAGGTGTTTGGCCAAGAAACTGCCTCCAAACAATAAATGAAAACAACCTTATGAGCCCTCTTGCTGAGTTCCTTTTTTCAGGTATCACAGTACTGTACTACCTGTTCAATATCTGACTGTTGTCTTAGATGTTTTTTTCTGGTTTGTTAGTTGTTTAAGATGGGAAGGCAAATCTAATTTCTCCATGGTGGCCAAAAGTGGAAGTTCAGATTATATACTTATTTCTAAAACTGATCTTTCATGTGAGCTTGAACCTGGGACTTCTCTGGGCTTCAGTTTCTGCACGTGCAAAATTAACTTTATCAGTAATTCTCAATGTCCCTTATAGAAGCTCAACTTCTTCAGGATTCTTTTGTCATCATGCTCTAAGAATAGGTCTCTCCCAGCAATGTGTTATACGGACACCGTCGTATTCAGTAGGTTGTGTACTAGGATTGTGGAATTAGTGACCTCATTCTGTAATTTAATGTTGATGTTGGCATTTCTTATTTTTTTAGCTACACAGAATAAATGTCTTCTCTTTGGATACCAGTTCTCAACCCATATGAATAGTTTGGAACTGACCCCAGTTCCAGGAGAGAGTATGTGACCTGGATCTAAGCCAATCAACACATTCTATTCTGCCCAGAGTTACTGGTTCAGAGATAAGCATATAAGATAATTGGGCCAATGTCTGCCAGGCCCGGACTTTTTTGTTCTGTCTCATTGTGAGCTGACTAGAGTCTGAGAATATTTAGAGCTGGAGCTTCCGCAGGCCATCGTGTCACAAGTGGGAGACTGCAAATGAATACAGAGCTGGGAGGCAGGGTTCTGGTGCCATTTTAAGCCCCTAAGTCAAAGGATACCAACCACCACCAGACTTTTCCTACTATAAAGGAAATAAAGCCAATTAATCCCCTTTCATTGGGCCTTAACAAGCATAAGAGTTGGGCTTTCTGACACTTGCCACAGAAAGTCTCCAACTGTCCCATCAAATGGTAAATATCAATCATGGGTTCCAAATAGGTTTTTAAAAAGACACTAATTGTGGAGTAATGAGCTATACTGGCAACCATCAAAACAAAATCTCATGCTTCCTAGAGATGGACCTTTTTTTTTTTAGGAACAAGGGCACTATACAAGCATGTCAGGCAGAGTCACAAGCAGTGGTCTGGGTGTGGCACATATAAGGGCTGGGGCTCTAAACAGAGGGAGTTCTATAAGAGAAAGGAGTGAACTTAACATTTTAGGCCTGATTTGGGCAAATCCGTTTGCACAGCTAGCCGAAACAGGTCATTTCTAATACAACAGACTGTAGGATATCACCTAATATGACAAGAATCCCTGGACACCCATGACCTTAAAATAAATACATTTTTTGGTGTTAATTTTTATGTCTGCATAACACTTAAAAAAATTCACCAACTCTATTTTTCACCCCTTTATGTTCATCCCCCAACATAAAAATATTTTTTAAATGAGCTCTTGATGATGTTTCAGTGTAATACCACTGGGCTATTTTTCCTTTCCTTTCTAGCTTTCCTATTTTGCACCCAGAAGAATCTTAAGATAATTTAAGAAGAGGGGTTAAGAAGCCTAAAAAACAAAACAAAACACTACCAGCATGATGTTTGTTGGAAAAATAATTTGTAGTGGTTTCTCAGATACCAGTAGTACTAATAAAATATTTATGAAAGAAAAATCAATATTTTCATGTATTCACTTAAAATAATCTTTCCTAGACTTCTCTTCCACTTATGCATGTATCTCTTCTCTCTGTCCTTTGGTCTCTTTGATGAAGGCAATGATATTTTTGTGTTATGTACTATTACATAAGAATACTGAATGCTGCCTAATCAGGACAGTAAGTGTGCTGAGATATAGGGAACTCAACAGTACAGATAGTTACTGAGTAAGATGTTATGACCTGTGCATATTCTTCAGACATCTGCTTTGACCATCTTATTAAAGCCATGGTAGCCTTCACTCCCAAGGAAGACGTTCCTCTGAGGAATGTTGACATAGGGGGTCACAAAGAAGATGAAGTACGACTGTGTAATTTGCTAATTAAACAAGGTTTAAAAATTAGAGACATAAAATATTACATCTGTGTCCTACTGGATTATAAAATAAACAGAATAGGGGCGCCGGGGTGGCTCAGTTGGTTGGGTGTCCGACTTTGGCTCAGGTCATGATCTCGTGGTTTAAGAGTTTGAGCCCCGTGTCGGGCTCTGTGCTGACAGCCTGGAGCCTGCTTTGGATTCTGTGTCTCCCTCTCTCTCTGCCCCTACCCACTCACGCTCTGTCTCTCTCTTTCAGATATAAATAAACATTAAAAAATTTAAAAATAAAATAAGCAAAATACAAGTAAGACTCAATCCTCAATTAAATCGAAGGGGAGAAGGGAAGTATGATACAAGTTACTGCAAAAAGTTGCCTTTAACATACCAATGTGACTCAGACGTGGGAAAAACTGATCCTTGAAAGTAAGATTATTATGTGGACACAAAAAACATTAAGAACAGAATTTTGGCAGAGGTGACGTCATCATTATCATCATTATTATTATTGTGTGTTCTTCCTATGGGTTTATATCCTTTCATTGTTATTGCAATGAGAGTCACATGCTGGGCTGATTCTCTGCTTTGAGATAAATTTTAGAGATGCCAATTTTTTTTTAATTGAAAAGTAACTGACATACAGTGTTCTTTAGTTTTAGGTATACAACCTAGTGATCCAGTATGTGTATATATTACAAAATGGCCACCACAATATGTCTAGGTGCCGTCTGCCACTACATAAAATTGTGACGATATTACTTTCTAGATTTCTTATGCTGCACCCTTCGTTCCCTTGTCTTATTTATTTTATAACTGGAAAGCCATACCTCTTAACTACCTTTATTTTGTTCATCTCCCCACCCCTCTACCCTGTAGCAGTTTATTCTCTGTATCTATGAGTTTCAGTTCTGTTTGTTCATTTGTTTTGACTTATTTTTTTGATGTCTGATCTTATGTGTTACTTTTAGAAAATCTCATTTTTGATGGGTCTCAGAGGAAGAAGCTCTGAGGACAGCCCCCATCTCTGGGAAATCTGTTCCTGGCATTTTTCTTTCTGGCTTCCTTCATTCTCTTGACCAAAGGTTTAGCATATTCTGCAGCCCCTTCCTTATTTTTTTTAGTGTGCTGTTTCTTTAGACTTCAGAGCAATATGTTGACTTGTGCATTGGAGGACACATGGAGTAACAAAGCGCCGAATCTTGGGTGCTTTGGTCCTAGGTTTCTTACCTTCTTTGTTTAGGGGATTTCTCACAACATACTGGCGGACATCATCTTTTTTAGGGAGACTGACAAGTCTGTCGATTCTGCTAGCTCTTTTGGGCCCCAGGCAATGAGGCACAGTAGTATCCGTGAATCCAGGAGTATCTTTCTCTCTCTCTTTTTTTAACAATGATCAAGTTGAAAACACTGAGGTTGGCATCCACAAGGCAACCCCCAACAGATCGGCACCTTCTTTCCTCAGACCGTAGCAGGCACATCCCTTACCCAGCAACAGGCAGACATGGCCATGGATCAAGACACCCTGCTTCATGGGGAAGCCTTCTCATTGCCACCACTGATCTGGACCATGTAACCCTTCCATTGTTCACTCAGAGCATCAGAAGCAACTTCCGTGGCTGTTCGCTTCTCATAAAATGTTTGAAGTTTGCGTTCATTGTCTACTTCAATGAGTTTCTGGCAGCCCGTAACTGGGAAAGAGCTGTTCAGCTTCACCCTAAAGCAGGCTACTGCTGCCGAAGTGCCATGAAAAAGAGCTATTTTGATTTGAGCTTCCACATATAACGAAATCATATAGTATGTGTTTCTCTGCCTTGACGGACTTCCTTTCTGTGACTGATGTAGCATAATAATTAATTCATTAATTAACCTCTAGATCTATCCATGTTGTTGCCAATGGCAAGATTTCATTTTTTTATGGCTAATGTTTTATTTTACACACACACACACACACACACACACACACACACACACACACACACTCCACCCCACATCTTCTTTAGCCATTCGTCTATTGATAACACATAACACATTTAGGCTGCCTCTATATCTTTGCTATTGTAAATAATGCTGCAATGAACTTGGGGGGAATATGTCTTTCTGAATGCGTGTTTTAATTTTCTTTGGATAAACACCTAGAAGCAGAAATACTTTATCGGAAGGTAGTTCCGTTTTTAATCTTTTTTTTTTTTTTTTTTAATTTTTTTTTTCAACGTTTTTTATTTATTTTTGGGACAGAGAGAGACAGAGCATGAACGGGGGAGGGACAGAGAGAGAGGGAGACACAGAATCGGAAACAGGCTCCAGGCTCCGAGCCATCAGCCCAGAGCCTGACGTGGGGCCCGAACTCACGGACCGCGAGATCGTGACCTGGCCGAAGTCGGACGCTCAACCGACTGCGCCACCCAGGCGCCCCCGTTTTTAATCTTTTGAGGAAACCCCTTACTTTTTCCCCAAAGTGGTCGCAACAATTTACATTGCCACCAACAGTGCATGAGGGTTCGTTTTTCTCCACATGCTCGCCAACACTTGTTACTTTTTCTTACTGATTCTAGCCATTCTGACAGGTGTGAGGTGATACCTCATCTCACTGTGGTTCTGATTTGCATAGAGATAGCAAATTTCTAAAACATTAAATCAGTAGGATGGACAACACTGGAAATAGTACAATGTCAGATGTAGTTTGTTGGAGGATCTCACATTAGGGTATTAGTTGGGAATATGAATCAGAACTGGTTTTGGGAGGCAGCCAGGCTCTCTCTTAAGACGTTTAAAAGTGACAACCCTACATTTTAATTTCAAGGCTGGCTTGGAGTTCCTTTTTTTTAATTGCTTTTTAATTACATTAAAAAAAAACCAGTGCACTTAGTTCCACCAACAGTCTCCTTGTGAGAAAGACAAACTTCAAATCTCTCTCCAAATTTTAAAGCAGCATAATCAAAAACAGACAACTGGGACCACATCTAATGATAAATCTAATGCACTGCAAAGGAAACAATCAACAAAGTGAAAAGGCAACCTATTGCTGGATCATAAGGTGGTTTTATTTTTATTTTGGGGGGAACCTCCATACTGTTTTTCATAATGGCTACACCAATTTACATTCATAAACCATGTACAAGGGTTCTTTCTCCACAGCCTCACCAACACTGGCCATGTTTTGTCTTTTTGATAATAGCCACTCTAACAGGTGTGAGCTGACATCTCACTGTGGTTTTGATTTGCATTTCCCTGATGGTTCATGATGTTGAGCATCCTTCCACATACCTGTTGGCCATCTGTGTACCTTTTGAGAAATAACTATTCAGGTCCTTTGCCTGTTTTTAACTAGGGCTGCTCTTTGCTATTGAGTTGTAGGAGTTCCTTATATATTTTGGATACTAACCTCTTATCAGGTGTATGGTTTGCAAATATTTTCTCCCATTCCATATGTGCATTTTCACCACGTTAATTATTTCCTTTGCTGTGCAGAAGCTTTGTATGTTTTTTTTATTTTTTGGGTAGACAAATTGTGTTTTATTCATTCAGTGACATACTATTTAGCAATGAACATGAATAAACAATTGACGCAACAATATGGGTGAAATCTCATAATGTCCAACAACAGACACAAGGACGTACACATTGTATGATTCTGTTTACACGAAGGTCAAAAACAGGCAAAACTGATACATGGTATTAGAAGGGGTACTTTTGAGGGGAGGGAGAAGAAGTGGCCAGGGCAGGAGGATGAACTTCCAGAGTCCTGGATGTACTACTGCAGAAGCTTTTTAGTTTAATACAATCCCACTTGTCTATTTTTATTTTTGTTGCCTGTGCTTTCAGTGTCCTATCTGAAAAATCACTGCCCACACCAATGTCAAGAAGCTTCTTTCCTACATTTTCTACTAGTAGTAGTGTTATGGTTTCAGGTCTTATATTTAAGTCTTTAATCCATTTTGAGTTGACTGTTGTATATGGTGTGAAATAAGGGACCAATTATTTATTTTTGCATATAGACATCCAGTTTTTCCAGCATCATTTATTGAAGAGACTATCCTATCCTTATTTAGTGTGCTTGGCACCCTTGTTGAAGATAAGTTGCCTGAAGACACATGGCTTTATTTCTGGGCTTTCTGCTCTATTTCATTGGTCTGTATGTCTGTTTTTATGCCAGTACCATACTGTTTTGATTACTGTAGCTTTGTAATATACTTTGAAATCAGAAAATACTGATGCCTCAAGCTTTCTTCTTGCTCAAGATTGCTTTGGTCTTTTGTGGTTCCATGCGAATCTTAGGATTTTTTCTATTTCTGGAAAGAATGCCATTGGGATTATGACAGGAATTGCATTGGCTCTGAAGATCACTTTGGGTAGTGTGGACATTTTAGCAATATTAATTCTTCCAGTATATAAAAGATTAACATTTTAAATTCCCTAGCCTCATAAAATGGCTATGGAGAAGTATAAGCAACGATGTGCAAAACTTGCGAAACGTCTCTTTTTGGATTATTTCGTGGTAGTAAGTAACCTTCCCCATGACCTTTTGCTCTGGCCTTGTACTTGAGGCGTCATAACCAGCTCCTCAGCCAGCATTACAAACTGTAAGAAAGATCCATGGGGCCGAGGCTGAAGAGGTTACAATGCTGGGGGCAACGTAGAAGCCTGGAAATGCATGAGTCTTTGCGGCCCTCCTCACCACCGTTAGGGACAGAAATAAAAAGCAGAGTAGTATGTGTTATTTTTGGCTTCTGTAGCATCTGATAAGTACTCTACCAAATAACAACTGAAACAGTGCCTACAGGGATCTTATCGATGGTCTTGTCCAACCTCCCACTTTCCCTCCACGACTGCCCTAAGGAGAGAGAGCCCTTGCTCTGCACTGAGCTTTGTTATTTTTATCTTCTCTTGCAAGTGACCCACATTAAGAACTGGGAATTTGTCTGTGTGGATTTACAGATACATGTATTTGTATAACCTAGAAATATGTATATATATATATACGTGTGTATATATGTATATGAAATTCAATTCAGTATTCTATTTGGAGGAAAACACTTATTCCTTTAAAATGTCTGTTAGACACTCCATGTCATACCTACAGGAGGAGCAATGATGTTTAACAAGGAGACATTCCAGGCTGCCTTTTACATCAGTCACACTGCATTTAATTTCTTTTATAAGGCTTTTATGACTCAAAATGATATTCAAATTTTTGACCACTTAAAACGTGAACACAGATTCTCCAAATATAAGACCGCATGATGATATCAGGAGTTTTCTTGCATTTAAACAACTCACATGAATCTGACTGAAAGATTGTACCAATACAGGTCTTAAAATCGTATAAGACGCATTTTTACATTGAAATGTCCTGCTGCCTAAGAGGTGATTTCAAAATAACAGCAATCACCACCACCACCCACCACAACAGTCCCTCCTGTCATACTGTGTGCCCATTTAGTCCTTCAGCAGATGTTTCTGCTAAAGAAATGGGGCTGGCGGTGGTGCGACTGCTGGTGGGGATAATACAACGGTGGCCACAGTCCTTGACTGTACAGCGGACTGTTAATATAACCGGTTTAAAAAACTATCCCTCCATGGGTGCCAGGGTGGAGCATCCGACTCTTGATCTCAGTTCAGGTTGTGATCTCGCAGTTCCAGGGGTCGAGCCCCATGACAGGCTCTGCCCTGACAGCATGGGGTCTGCTTGGGATTCTCTCTCTCCCTCTCAAATAAATAAACATTTAAAAAATAGATTCCTTCATATATAGGTTATTTTAATTCTTTTTAGAAATCAACATATTAAAATTCTGTCCTCATATGGGCCTTAATTATGGGCCTTAGTAAAGCTTTAACAGTGGAAAACAAAGTAATTATATTAATAAATCTAATGATCTCGGTATTTAATCAAGAGACTTTTAAAGATTTTTGCTTTTATTTTTAATTTCTATATCCACCATGGGGCTCGAACTCACAACTCCGAGATCAAGGGTCACACGCTCCACCGACTGAGCCAGCCAGGTGCCCAAAGAGAATTTCAGAGCTGTAAAAGACCTTCTAGATCATGTAGTTTAACCCCATGTTTCACACTAACTCTATTTTTATTTGCTGGTTCATTTTGCATCTATTCTCAACAGGTATCAAATGAAGACCACAGGGCTTGGACCTGTGTCCTTCAGAGGGAAGGAGAGACCACTTCCAGCAGGACAGCTGGCCATTTCGATCCTTCAGTTTGTCAAACAGCAGAATGTCTGGTCTGTGTGCCAGGACTGGAGGTCTTCAATCAGTAATTTTATTAAATATTATAAGGTGCATGCTATAGTCTTATTTAATTATAGTATCAGTTCACATTTCGGGATTCATTGCCTGCATACTATCCCGGCAACATTCAATCCATTGATATGTCACATCTTTCATTTATGTGCAGAATGCAAGTTATCTGAGACTCTAAAGTGAACCAGTCGCCACGTCAAGACTACCTTGAAAAAAAGGACTAAACTCCTATTTTACAGTGTCCTCTCACTATAATTCTTAATGTTCTTTTCTTTTAATTATTTCATTTGCCTAAGTAGCCAGGTGTCTGTGGTTGTTCGCATCCTATAGAAGCTTTATTTTAGAGAGCTATTTGGATTATACCAAACGAAACACCAAATAGTTAAATTTGGAGGGAGGAAGAGGCATACAGAGGATTTCACTGTAGTCGGTGGTGCATGAACATGCAACTGCTCTTACGTAACATCTAACTCTGCCTGGGAGCGAAGAGAGAAGCAAGAGCTTTCTTTAGCCCCACAGTCATGCTAGGGTTCTCAATTGTATCATGACCTAGGTACGTGGGCAAGAAAAAGTCCTGGTATGGCTTCAGAAAAAATGCCCACTCAGGGGGTCAGTTGTAACAAAGACAGGAGCTACCGTGTACCTCACGCATACCAGAAATTCAATTTTTCCGAAGTAGAAGCAGTGGTGGTTCCAAGAGAAAGCGGTGTGCCCAAGGTCATACAAATGATCAGCTCCGGAGGGTCAGGGCTGGGTCTCAGTCATCATTGTGTCCAGAGAGCCTCGGATGGAGGATGTAAGGATGTAGTCACTGCTGGTGGAGTGCCTGTGTTTTACTTTTAATGTCAGAGAATGTTTTGTTTAGTTTTTAGTTTTAAGTTTGCTCAAGAAATTAACACTTGTTTGTTTCATCTCTGTCTCTCTTCCTCCTGTGAGGATAGGGGCAGTTCTTAAAATGAGAGGTTTGTCCAGGAAAGGGTTAAAATTATTTTCGTCCTATGTTGACAAATTATAAAGTAATCCGTTTTAAAGGATGTGGTACATTTATTTTTTAAATGATGACCTCTCTAAGAGAGACAACTATGTTACCTGTGATTGATTCTTCAGCAAATCCTTATAAATAACAATAGAAAAAATTTAAAAGGCCATGTTACATAACAGTAAATGGGAAGTCTTCCTGCTTTGTTTCACTTTTTTCTATTAAAAAAACAAACTCAAAAAAACAAAACACCTGTCTGGAGTTGGGCCCGGTTGATTTTTTTTTTTTTTTTTTTGGTATCTCACCTCGGTGAGTTTCACCAAAGGTATAAGGCATTCTTGGCTTCACCTTCTGAAATGAGATTTGGCAGCTGGTCAACGCCACAGAGCAATGTTATATAACCAGGCAGTTCAAGCAAAAAAGAAAAGCACATTGAAATGAGGCTTTGGAGAGTGGGCTTGTGGTCAGCAGAATCCACTTTTACCAACACAGAAAATAGTCAATGGCAAGGCCGTGTGAACGACTATCGCCATATAAATGCTCAGAGTTCTTCCCATTATAAATGTCTGAAGTGCACAGACTTACGTATCACAAGCGGTGACCTTCTAAGTGAACATTTGTGTGGGAGAGAAGTGCTCCTGCCACAGAGTCTGAATTCTTTCGGGGATGTTCTCGGAAGTCAAGTATGACTACCCCTCCCACCTTTCTTTTCTCTTTTTTATAATGCCACCCCACAGAAACATTTTTTAAAGAACAAAGAGTAATTTCAATGGAAAGAATCAAATTGTGAGACTTCTGACCTTATTAGCAACTATAAAAAATGTGTAACACAACTTCACCAGTGTGAACTCTTTCCTGAGCATAACTTAAAAAAAAAAAAAACAAAAAACCACTCGATTTTAATTTTTCAGCTCCGGTGAAGGAAGCAGACTTCTTTTTAATGTGCCTTCTCCTCCCCGCCCCCACACAGTTTGGGTAACAAGCTAAGGGTCACAACTGGTCCCAGAGCCAGCACTTTCTGGCTGCTCAAAATTTGCTCATTAAAGCCATGTATTAAATTAAAATTGAGAAATTACTGGAAGATAAAAACCAAACAGAGAGAGAATGTGCTTGTTTATGCAAATCCCTGAACAGACTTACTATTTGCTTTTAATCAATGAACTTGACTTAGCACTAAAATGGCTTAATAGGTCAATCTGTTCCTGCTGAACACACCAGAGGGGGCATCTTTGGAGATACATTTTAAAATCTCAGCCATTTCTGAACAGTATGCATAGTTTCTTGCTTAGGAACTTCAATGGCTATTTTTACCTAACATGCACACAACTTGATATCTGCAAAAGAATTTACTTGGGGTCATGCTCTTCATAAAAACCCTGTAAGACCAGTTTGTCTGTCGTGCAAGAAGCAGCCGAGGCCTACTAACTTGCATGTAGTTTAGGTTCATAAATGGAAGATATGGTTGAGACTAGATACACATACTGAATGGTCTCAATTTCATTTAAAATCAAAGATACTAGTTGAAAGGTAAGTTCCCTAAGAATCTGTTTAAAGAGGGAGAAGAAAATGCTATTTGGTTTACCCTGAAATAGTAGCAGTCTTTATACAACCCAAACATTTTAGAATTTACCCTTTATCCTCAAATGATCGGAAGATCAAAAGAATCTATTCCTCACTAAAAAAGTAGAGCATATTGGGGGCTTGGTATGTAGCATCTGAGTAAAATAAATGCTAGCGTTAAAAATCAGGATGAATCGCAAATCTGAAATGAAATTTTCTACAGAGCCTGGTACCTTCCAAATGAATACATCTGCTGAATAAATGAGTAAATGGAAGATCAGGGTTTCTCAGCCTATCACCTTTCGAAACCGTATACCCTCTTGTATTAAAACGAGTGACATTCTGTCTACACTGAAAACAGAAAACTTCATCGTAAAGTTGTGTAACTACTGTGAAGTTACTCTAGCATTGCTGGTGCGTCCACCCATGGAGTGTCGCTGGCTGTTCTCGTGCACAGCCTCACACTAGGTTTTCCCAGCCAGGCTGCAAACGACTGAAGTTCAAGGCCTTCCATCATGCTACACACGCAGGCAACTTGAATCAACACACATACCGGCTTGACGAAAGATGACTATAGTTAGTAAAACACATTAACACAATAATTGAAAACACATACAAGGGAAAGCAGTACTCAAACAGTAAAGAGAAGCTGCTTGTACGAGCAGTGACAGCCCGATGGTGGCCACCCTCCTCTGCTCGTGGTCAGTGCATTAACAGAGGAGAAAAGACAGAAACCGTGGGAAATGCAGACCATCTGCTCCATCCAGATGCAAAAACACACGCCTCTTACAGCCAAAGCTTTTCACCAGAACCGGACGGAGATCAGATCTAATCCTCTCATGAAATATCCGACAAAGGTAGTTAGACAGATTTGCATCATAAAAATAGTGCCAAAATCATTACTGAATGAGACCTTTTAAATGTCAGTCAAGACTTTACCATTAACAGAATACTAAATCAGCATTAGAGAAAATGGAGTTGGATTCTATTAGCTTTAGTCAGCTATTCCTTAAATAAAATCATGCTTAAAACATCTTCATTCCTTAAATAGTAAGAATATTTCAGTCCAGTCATCCTAGTTTGAAAAAGACATCAAAAGATATTCCTTTAATATTCGAGTAATGTGCATTTCCTTTCTTCTAAGAAAAGGTTAAAAACAAATATTCTTACCTTGAAATTGTGAACCTTTTCATATTTTGGAATTTGCTCGTTTTCTTTCAGAGTTGCTCTTCTAACAAGTGATGTCAACTGCGAATAAGCAAAGAGTTTCAGAGGTTGCCAGATTGTCACAGACGACTTTTGAGAACCCAGTTTCATTCCCAAGGCTGCTATCAATAAATCTTGCTGACGGCCCTCTTGTTTTGATTTGTGAACTGCAGCTCTATTAGTTTTCCTACCCGACCAAGACTCTTTGGATGGCATTTTGGAATTCGCAGGAAAGAAATAAAACCTATATTGATCTATGTCTGTCGATGAACTCTATTCAGCTAACAAATGAGCATTCTGCCAGCCAGCACAGAACCCTAATCTACAGAGAGCTGCAGAGAAACATCGCGGAGAGGTGGAGGAGGATGATGAAGCACTTCTTAAAAAGAGGTCGACTAACCAGAAAAATTCTTCTTTCTTCCTTTTTTTTTTTTAAAGGGCTCTATATTTAAGCTTCTGAAAACTTAAGAGTCTGAACAGAAATAAAGAGTCGATGCTAACATACAAAGCATTCAGCATCTCTCTGTCCCTTTTTAAAAGCCATGCAATTTTGACAAATGATACATTTCTAAAAGCTTTCTTCTCTATTCACTATATTACTGTCCATTCTGAATGAAAGATGCCTACATACTGCCTGTAGTCAGTTTCTAGCAACAGACACCCTGTGAAGCCCTTAGCAGGGAGGGTGGGGAGGGAAGGGATTTGACAAGGAAGGCTGGATTAGACTGGTCACCGTAAGAAAGGAGATAACCAATGAAAATCAAGCAACAGTATTTAAGTGTTGTATTCCTCAACTCTGTCTCTTTTCCTCCCTCCTCTCATGTAAGATTTCTTGCTGGCTCAAGGCAGGAAAAAAAAAAAAAAATCAGTGGGAAGACAATGAGCAATGAATGAGTCATGCATTATTAAAATATGGAATATTTCATTTACCTATTAAAAGCAAAGGATGATTAACATACAGCACCAGAAGAATTTACCATCACTGCCTGGTAAATTTTGAGAGGCTAATCTATATCCTCCTTTGTGCTTATGGACTGAAGTTAACAAAAACCCAATTTTATTTAAGATGAGCAAAAGCTGGTATTTTGATGAAAAAGAAAAGGAGTTTAACTAGGTAGCATATTATTTTCATGCAGAACAAGGAGCGTGCATATAACACTGCTAACACACCCTGGAGTGGTCAGTTTAGTCTCCCTGCAAGGAGGAGTTTTGTTGTGAATCTGTACTTAAATGGATCCAATCGTTAATTATTAGTCTCAACGTTCTTACTTCAAAGAGCTTGAGGCCAGATCATCGTGGGAGACAGCTGGGAATAATTTCTCATGTACACAGGTCCCAGATGTAACTGTGCTTATAGGACCCATGGATACTTGTTTGCTGATATAAAAAGGTGGGAGGGGTGCTGGGTAAGAGACTCAAACCCAGCTCCATTTAAGAGAAGTACCTATACTTTTTTTTGCAAAACTGATATAAGAAGCTCACATTTTCCCATATTGGTTCCCTAAACATCTCCCATCTGTTTCCTCAGGTTACAGTAATTAAGTTGAACCCATTATGATTCTAATTGTTACACTGCATTTAAAGAATCAAAACCCATATTTAAATGAATTCAGTCCGTTTGCTTAGCACAGACTGTTTATCTCAGATTTCATAAGCGATAGAGGGTAGATGCCCAATGTGGATTATTAGGGCACGAAGTTGTCCTTAAACCATGCTGAAGATTAGAAATACTGAATGATTTTCTGAACATCCCCAAATATTTTTTTATTTACTTGAGTCTACAGTACCTTCTTTAAAAATGTCTTAACTCTTGGGGCACCTGGGTGGGTCAGTCAAACATCCGACTCTTGATTTTGGCTCAGGTTATGATCACACAGTTTGTGAGATTGAGCCCCACGACAGTCTCCATGCGCTAACAGCACGGAGCCTGCTTGGGATTCTCTCTCTCTCCCTCTCTCTCTCTGCCTCTCCCTTGCTTGTGTTCTTAAATACATACATACATACATACATATTTTTAAAATGTCTTAATCTTAAAAAAAAAAATTTCTAGGGCATCTGCCCGGCTCAGTTGGAAGAGCATGCGATTCTCGTTCTCCGGGTTGTGAATTTGAGCCCCATGTTAGGTGCAGAGATTACTAAAAAAATATATACTTAAGAAAAAAAAAAGTTAAAAAAATTTTTTCTAAGTGAATAAAAGGCAGAAGTTAATATTTACACCTATAGATGTTTCATTTCCATAAATTTATATCTTTATGTGATTAATAGAAGACAAAAAAAAAATGCCGTTCCAAGAGAAAATACAATGTAAAGAACTTTCCTTGCCTAACCTAAATTACTTTTCAGCTTAGACCTAGTTTGTCATGTGATGACTAAAAATATAAACGCCAGCCAACTCTTTAATCATGTACAATGCAAGGTGAAGTTTATCTGATTCTCAGTAGACCCCAGAAAAACAGATTTCAAGGGCAAATTGAACACTAATTTTTTTTTCTCTACAGTGTTTAACACTTCATGTTTACATTACTAAGTTAAAGCAAACAATCACCCATGTACCCAAAGTAGTTTTTTTTTTTTTTTTTTTTTAATTTTCCTGAGTATTTCTGATCAAGGTTCTTTATTGTAGACCATCCCCAGTCCTTCAGCTGTGGTAACCAGAGTTCAATCAAAGCATAAAGAGACTAATAATGGTAGAGAAAATTCTTGGCTGGGCAAGAGTGGACATTTGTCATTGTTCACTGAGTGAACATTTGACTTTGCACAGTCACACTGTTCTTCCCGAATAATTTTTGTGGCTCATTGGGACACACTGGGTTAACTGCAATTTGTGCAGCTACCTGGGGCAATAAGGAGATAGAAAACAACAGCTCAGGAAGAAGTTCTTAGCTACCCTCAAAGGGCTAGGGGTTTGGTCACTACTTGCCATAATGCAATTTCTGCATTAATTTTGCTGAACGAGCTCTCAAGTCATTAAGAACTGCTAATTCTAAAATTTAGAACTAATATCAATGCTCTGATGTCCCAAATATACACCAGTCACTTATATTTATCTGGTCACATTTAGATACTAGAGCATCTGTTAATTATGGTTGCCTTTTATTAAGTATCCATGTTCCAGGCACCTATCTAAGCTAAGCACTTTACATACAGAAGCCCATTAAATCCACCGAAAGATTCCCATGAGGCACATATTATCCTCACTTTACAGCTGAAAGAACTGAGGCCTCCAGCAGTTGGTAGAAAAGAGTCGGGCTCTTAAGCATTATGTATATCCATCCACCCAAATGAGAAAATGAGAGGAAATTTTAAAGTCTGGGTAGTTGTTTTCCTCGCAGATTCTCTTCAAGGTGGTTCCTCCAGTTATTTTCTCCTTTCGACTTTAAAGAGCGGCAATAGATGGTAAGACAGAGTAAGCAACGAGTAACAACGGATGGTAAGAAAAAGTAAAAGTAGCTAAGATCCCTAGATCTCAAGTTCAGTGTGCAGTGCATACAACAGGCAACGCAACCTGCAAGGCTCCGTCCACACACATCCTCCTTCACTGAACCTGTGATGATCACCAATTAGATGTGATTTTACCCCTCCGTGCGCCTCAGGGGCCTTCACTTGTTCGTTAATTATGAGATGTACCACATTCTACCTCCTATCACAGTTCCTGTGAAGCTACTCACATAGATTGGGTCTTCTACATCTTTGTATAAACCCTGAATTTAGCATAGTAGCGTGCACAAATAAAGGTCCGTTAAATACTTGGTTAAAAAAGCAAAACCAGATGAAGGGAGCCATTCTTATTGGCAGCCGGTACATTAGGGGGAAAAAAAGATAGGATTTGAAATCAGAAACACTATAGTTTAAATCCTGACCTTGGGAGATTTGCTTAGTGCCTTGGTTACCTTATTTACATACATACACTGGGCAGTTTACAAGAGATGACATAAAAGAGGAAAAGACTGCAGATAGTTAGAACTCACTAAGTGACGGTATTACAGGGGTGCCGGGCCAAATATGAGCTGCAGGTTATGCTGTGGAGTATAAGACATAGGTTCTCATCCTCGAGGAGTTGGTAGATTAATCTGCTTTTGGTTTATACCATATAGACATGCTTGGAAACTCCTGACCTTCCCTATGGATTATGGTCTTTACCAAATCTCCCAAATTCTAGTCCTAATCCTTTTTTTTTTTTTTTTTTTTTGAAAAAGAGAGAGAGAGAGAGAGAGAGGGAGAGAGAATATGAGAGAATCTCAAGCAGGCTCTACCCCTAGCATGAAGCCTGACGCAGGGCTCAATCCCATGACCCTGGGATAATGGCTGAAATCAAGAGTTGGACACTTAACCAGCTGAGCCACCCAGGCACCCCCCAATCCTATCTTTTAAAAGGGATCTGATAACATGGATATTAGCTGAGGGAGCAGGAATGGGGGGAAGCAGGGTGGAAAGTGTAAAAGATTATGAGCATTTGGTTAAGAAGTGAGGAGCACTGTTTCATATTTCATACTGTCCTATTTATTCGCAACAATCCCAGGAGTTTGTTGTATAATGAATATTTTATTGATAAGGAAATGCTCACGGTCATAGTCAAGAAGTCAAAACTTTGTTATGTGAATCCCTATGTTCGGTCTCCAAAGTCTGGAAGCTCTTTCTGCTAGCTTATAATGAGAGTGGGAGATAAATCCTAGGTGTTAGGGATACAGCCCCCTCACATTCTGGTTCGGTAAAGTGGCTTAGCTGGGTGGGGATCTAAACTGGCAGGGCACATCTCCCACAAGGTCATTCTTGCTGGAAACATCAGCAGTACTTAGCTTTTCATTTTGACTGCGACTCTTTGGCCTGCCTTAGACCTAACTCTGGCCATCATTGATACTGATACCACTTTTGTACATTCACCCGAATGAGGGAGACTAACCTGGAAAAAGAAACCGGCAACAGGCAGATTCCACAACCCTCTCTGTTTCTACCTCTGTCCATACCGTCTGTAATATGGAGAAGTGGACTACAAAAATGGCGTGTGTGGAGTGGGAGACAGTTGTGTGAGGAATAAGAAACAGAAGTGGGAAACAGGTGACCTTGGAAGGGAACACATTTGCTGTTTTTCAGAGAAATTTCCACCACTCACCCATCACACTGTTGTTTGTCTAGTAGTAATACTGAATTTATGCTAAACTAGTCTCTCATTTCCACCAAGTGTAGTACAACAGGATCAGGGAGGGGATCAGAGCCAGACAAATGTGCTGATCTTAACCCTGTCATTTACTGGCTGTGGCCTATCTTGGTCACATTACTGATTTCTTTCAGTCTTTGTTTCCTTATGTGTAAAACGGACTAAAAATACTTCCGGAATTATGTGAAATAATATATGGGAAGCATTTTGCATTATTCCTGGCACAGACAGCGATCGATAAATAGAAGTTTCCCTCCTTTCTTTGTATCTAGGGACTTTTATCTCCAAGATCGGGATTAGTCTACTGGGACTCTGAGACACACAAAAGGGCCAAGGCCACTGGCCTAAGCAATGTGAACTTCAGGTCAAATTGTAACGAGATGCTTTAAGGACACATCATAGGCATCACCATTCTGCAATCCTTACACCTTATCCTGTCTTGGCAATCTCAACCCCCGGGCTCAAACTCTGAGTAATCCCTGTTCTCTCCGCCTTCCCACCTCAAAACCTGCTTACAGGGAAGAGACTTATCAACTTATTCACACTAAAGTACAAATGACAGATTATACTTCTTTTTCCACAAATACCTGGTTTTTAATATGGGACCCACACTTATGCCAAAGGAATAAATCTGTAATTACTGAACGTCAGAACTCACTAAGAGTGTTCTCTAGCAAACTGGTAGGACCTCACACAGCCACCTCCTCTGTAACATCACTATGATACCACAGACCCATGAACACAACGTTCTAGTTAACTAAGTCAGCATTCCATCAGAAAAGCACCATAAAGAAATGTTCTAGCTGGCATGGCCCAGAAGCTTGGAAAGGTGAGGAGGAACTGGATTAACTATTTGGTAATCCTGGTTCAGGTTTAGCAAGATTCTGCAAGTTCTATACAATGGTAACATTCAGATACTAAAAGCACAGCTTTGGATTTTGGGGTCCAGAATGGTAACATAGGAAGGCCCTGAATGCACCTCATCCATGGACACGCCACATCTACACTTATTTATAGAGTAATTCCTCCTGAAGGACTGTGGACTGACCGAACAGCTTCAGCACAACAAAAGACCGCATGGAGAATAGCAAGAAAGACAGACAGACAGTGACGACGGAAACTGCTACCTCTGAAACTGTGTACTGCAGTGGGAAGGGACAGCACCAGGGACTGTGAGCAGGCTGGGGTTTAAAAACACACAACTAAAATAGCCCCAGGACTCAACTAAATGGCCAGGGAGCAGACAGAACCCTCTGAGTGGAAGGGGCTGGTGAGAGCGTCCACAGTTTACATTCCCCCTCCACCTCGTAGCACAGACAGGAGCGTAGCTGACCTGCCATCTCAGCGATGAGACTGGGCCCGTCTCACACCAGCCCAAGCTGTGCCATCAAGGTCCAGCAGGGTGTACCCCAGGCTACCCCTGGTCAGCGTTCACTACAGCTGTAGCTGTCTTACCAAGGTGACACAAGCAGAGAGCACCCTGGAGCACACCAGGCCTGCACCACTTCAGCTCCAGATGACCTGTTAGAGCAACGCCAGTGGAGAGTGCTCGGGCACCTCCTGGCTCCCGCCTCCATTGGCTTCAACTGCCCTGCCAGGGTGCCCTCTGTACTGGGCACCCCAGGACACCCCAGGCTGCACCTACTTCAGCTTAGCTGTCCTGCCAGGCTGCCCTTCGCACAGTGAGCCCCAGGACAGTCCTGGTCTACGCTCACTTCGGCATTAGGTGTCTTGCCACGGCATCCTCTGTGCAGAGAGCCCCAGGACCTCCTGGCTTACACCTACCTCAGCTTCAGCTGTCCTATCGGGAGCCCTCTGTGCTGACAGCTCTGGGGCTGCCGCAGCCCACTCCCTCTTCAGTTCCAGCCATCCCACCGGGGAAGCCCCAGCATGAAGTATCCCAGGACCTACAACCCATGGCAATCACAGATCTAGCCAGCCAGCCAGTCACCAGGCACACACAGTATACACAGGGGGTGACCACACACAAGACCATTCCTGTGAGTTTAGAAATAGTTGTGCTGCCTAATTCATGGAAACAAAAGAAGTCCAGCAAAATGAGAAGACAGAGGAAGACGCTCGGAATGAAAGAACAAGATAAAATATTAGAAAAAGAACTAAATGAAACAGAGATAAGCAAATATGCCTGATAAAAAGTTTAAGTAATGATCATAAAGATGCCCAAGGATCAGAGAGAAGGGTAGAAGAACTCAGTGAGAACTTCAACAAGAGAAAGAAAATATTAAAAAGAGCCAATCAGAGTTGAAGAATACAACAACTAAAATGAAAAATACACTAGAGGGAATCACCGGTAGGTTAGCAGATGAAGAACAGATCAGCAATGTGGAATACTGGATAATGGAAAGCACGCAAGCTGAATAGTAGAAAGAAAAAAAGAATTAAAAAAAACGAGGATACGTTAAGGGGATCTCTTAGACAACATCAACTGAACAAACATTCACATTACAGAGGTCCCAGAAGGAAAAGAGAGGGAGAAAGGAGGAGAAAACTTACCTGAAGAAATGATAACTGGAAACTTCCCTAACCTGGGGAAGGAAACAGCCAGGTTCAAGAAACAAAGAGAATTCCAAACAAGATGAACACAAGGATGTCCACACCATGACAAATAATAACTTAAATGTTAAAGATTAAAGATAAAGAGAGAATTTTAAAAGCAGTAAGGGAGAAGGAAACAGTTACATATAGGAGAACCCCATAAAGCTATCAGATGGTTTTCCAGGAGAAACTGTGCAGGCCAGAAGGGAGTGGCATGATACATACAAAGAACCGAAAGAAAAAGCCTACAACCAAGAATATTCTACCCAGCAAGGTTATCATTCACAACAGAAGGAGACAGACTGAGTTTCCCAACACAAACAAAAGTTAAAGGAGTTCATCACCACTAAACTGGCCTTGTAAGAAATGTTCAGGGAACTTCTTAAAGTGGAAAAGAAAAGGAAATAATTAGAAAAAACTTATAAATGAGAAGATGTAAAATAGGGATATATATACACATAAAATGTGGCAGAGAGAATATAATAGAAGTTTTTATGTGTTTAGTTGAAACTTAAAGTGACTATCAACTTAATATAAACTAATATATACTGAGGACGTTAACTACGAACCTTACGGTAACCACAAACCCAAAACCTATAATAGCTACACAAAAAATAGAAAGGTAAGAATAACAGTAAAGACAGGCATCAATCAAAAGGAAAGAGAGCAAGAAGAAAGGAGCAAGAAGAGCTACAAAAACAACCAGAAAGCAATGAATAAGAGGGCAATATATATTTAGCTATTAATAATTACTTTAAATGTAAATGGTCTAAATGTTGCAATTAAAAGACATAGGGAGGGGATGCCTGGGTGGCTCAGCCAGTTAAACGTCTGACTTCAGCTCAGGTCATGATCTTGCGGTTCGTGAATTCAAGCCCCGTGTTGGATTCTGTGCTGACAGCTCAGAGCCTAGAACCTGCTTCAGATTCTGTGTCTCCCTCGCTCTCTGCTCCTCCTCACTTACACTCTGTCTCTCTCAAAAATGAACATTTAAAAAATTAAAAAAAAAGGACACAGGGTGGCGAAATGGATAAAAAACAAGACTCATCTATAGGCTGTCTATAAGAGACTCACTTCAGTCCCAAACACACATACAGACTGAAAAGTGAAAGGAAGGAAAAAGATATATCGTGCAAATGAAAGTGAAAAAATAAAGCTGAGGTAGCAAAACTCAGACAAAGGAGACTTTATAAAATAAAGACTGTAACAAGACAAAGAAGGGCATGAAAGAATGATAAAGAGGTCAGTCCAACAAGAGGATATAACAATTGTAAACATCTATGTACCCAACATTGAAGCACCTAAATACATAAAGCAAATAGTAACAGACATAAAGGGAGAAATTGAGAGTAGTACAATAATAGTACAGGACTTTAACATCCCAGTTACCTCAATGGATAGATCATCCAGGCATAAAATCAATAAGGAAACAGCATCTTTGAATAACACATTAGACCAGATAGACTTAACAGATATAGAAAGACCATTCCATCCCCAAACAATAGAATAACATTCTTTTCAAGTGCACATGGAACATTCTCCAAGATAGATCATATGTCAGGCTGAAAAACAAGTCTCAATAAATTTAAGAAGACTGAAGTCATACCATGCATCTTTTCTGACTATAAAGCTGTGAAACTAGAAATCACAAGTAAAAAAACTAGAAAACACTCACAAACATGTAGAAGCTAAACAACATGTTACTCAAAGACCAACAGGTCAATGAAGAAATACAAAATACATGGAAACAAATGAAAATAAAACACAATGGTCCAAAATCTTTGGGACACAGGGAAAGCAGTTCAAAGAGGGAAATTTATACTATTACAGGCCTACCTTAAGAAACAAGAAAAAGCTCCAATAAAAAAAATCTAATCTTATACCTAAAGGAAGTAGAAAAAGAAACAACAAAGTCCACAGTTAGTAGAAGGAAGGCAATAATGAGGATCAGAGCAGAAATAAATAGAGCCCAAAATGCAATAGAAAAGATCAAAAAAATAAAGAGCTAGTTCTTTGAAAAGAAACAAAAATGATGAACCTTTAGGCATCAAGAATAAGAAGGAGAAGACCCAAATAAGTAAAATCAGAAATCAAAGAGGAAAAGTAACAAGGAACATCACAGAAATACAAAGGATTCTAAGAGGATACTATGAAAAATTATATGCCAACCAATTGGACAACATAGAAGAAATGGATAAATTCCTAGAAACATACAAACAAAAGTGATCATGAAGAAATAGAAAATCTGAACATACCAATTACTAGTAATGAAAGAGAATTGGTAGTTAAAAAACTCCCAACAAACAAAAGTCCAGGATCAGATGGATTCACAGGTAAATTCTACCAAACATTTAAAGAAGAATTAATATCTATTCTCCATAAACTATTCCAAAAAATAGAGGAGAAAGTTTCCAAATATGTTCTATGAGGTCAGCATTACTCTGATTTCAAAGCCAGACAAAAGCACCACACACATACACACACAAATTATCGGCCAATATCCCCGACATAAAACATCCCTGAACATGAAAGCAAAAGTCCTCAACAAAGTATTAGCAAACCACATTATTCAATACATTAAAAGGATCAGTCATCACAATCAATTGGGATTTATTCTAGGGATGCAAGGATGGTTATATATTCACAAATCAATCAGCATAATACGCCATGTTAACAAAATGAAGGATAAAAATATGATCATCTCAACAGATGCAGAAAAAGCATTTGACAGAGTGTAATATCTATTCATGATAAAAACCCTGAACAAAATCGGTTTAGAAGGAACATACCTCTAAACACAATGAAGGATATAAAAAACTCACAACTAACATTATACTCAGTGGTGAAAAACTGAGGTCTCCTAAGACCAAGAACAAGACAAGGATATCCACTCTCACCCCTTTTATTCAACACTGTAGTGGACGTCCTAGCCACAGCAGACAAAGAAAAGAAATAAAAGGCATCTAAGTTGATAAGGACGAAGTTAAACTGTCACTATTTGCAGATGACATAATACTATACATAGAAAACCCTAAAGACTCCACCGAAAACCTATCAGAAGTAATAAACGAATTCAGTAAAGTCACATGATACAAAATCAATATACAGAAATCAGTTGTGTTTCCACATACTAACAACAAAATATCAGAAAGAGAAATTAAGAAAACAATTCCACTTAAAGTCGTACCAAAAAAAAAATAATTAGGAATAAACTTAACCAAGGAGGTGAAAGATCTACACTCTGAAAACTATAAAACGCTGATGAAAGAAACTGAGGACGATACAAACAAATGGAACAATATTCCATGCTCATGAACTGGAAGAATTAGGATTGTTAAAATATCCATATTCCCAAAGCAATCTACAGATTCACTTCAATCCCTATCAAAATAACAACAGCATTTTTCATAGGACTAGAACAAATAATCCTAAAATTTGTATGGAACCATAAATGACCCCAAATAGCCAAAGCAATCTTGTGAAGGAACAACACTGGAGGTATCACAGTCCTAGATTTCAAGGTATACTACAAATCTGTAGTAATCAAAAGAGTACAGGACTGGCACAAAAACAGACACACAAATCAATGGAACAGAATGGAGAACCCAGAAATAAACCCATGCTTAAATTGTCCATTAATCTATGACAAAGGAGACAAGAATATACACTGGGGCAAAGACAGTCTCTTCAACAAATGGTGCTGGGAAAACCGGACAGCTACATGTAAAAGAATGAAACTGGACCCCTTTCTCACATCACACACAAAAATAAACTCAAAATGGATTAAAGATCTAAATATGAGATCTGGGGGGCACCTCAGTGGCTCAGTCAGTTAAGTGCCTGACTCTTGCTTTTGGCTCCGGTCATGATCTCATGGTTCATGGGTTTGAGCCCCATGTCCAACGCTACACTGGCAGCATGGAGCCTGCTTGGGATTCTCTCTCTCTCTCTCTCTCTCTCTCTCTGCTCCTCCCAGTTCACATGCGTGCACATGCATGCTCTCTCTCAAAATAAATACATAAACATTTAAATGTGAAGTCTGAAACCACAAAACTCCTAAAAGAAAACATAGGCAATAATCTCTGTGACATCCGCCTTAGCAACATTTTTCTAGAAATGTCTCCACGACAAGGTAAACAAAAGCAAAAACAAACTACTGGGACTATACCAAAATAAAAAGCTTTTGCACAGCAAAGGAAACCATTAACAAAATAAAAAGGCAACCTACTGAATGGGATAAGATATTTGCAGTTGACATTTCTGATGGGTTAGTATCTAAAATATATAAAGAACGGATACAACTCAACAGCCAAAAGCCAAATAATCTGATTAAAAATGGGCAGAGGACCTAAATAGACATTTTTCCAAAGAAGATAACAGATGGCCAACAGACACATGAAAAGATGTTCAATATCACTAAATCATTAGGGAAATGCAAATCAAAACCACAATATTACCTTGCACCTGTCAGAATGACTAGAATCAAAAAGACAAGAAATAACAAATGTTGGTGAGAATGTGGAGGAAAAGGAATCTTCATGCTCTCTTGGTGGGAATGTAAATTGGTGCAGCTACCCTGAAAAATAGTATGGAAGTTCTTCAAAAAATTAAAAATATAAATACCATATGATCCAGAAATTCCACTACTGGGTATTTATCCCCAAAGATGAAAACATCTAATTTGAAAAGATACATGCACCCCTATGTTTACTGTAGCATTATTTACAATACCCAAGCTGTGGAAGCAACCCAAATGTCATACATAGATGAATGGACAAAGAAGATGTCACACACACACACACACACACACACACACACACACACACACACTGAAGTATTACTCAGCCATAAAAAAGAATGAGACCTTGCCATTTGCAACAACATGGATGGACCTACAAGGTATTAGGTAAAATGAGTCAGGTAAAATGATTTCGATGACATGTAGAATCTAAAAAACAAAACAAAACAAAACAAACAAAAGCAGAAACAGACCATAAATACAGAGAACTGACAGACGCTAGAAAGGGAGGGGATGGGCAAAGTGTGTGAAGGGGAGCGGGAGATACAGGCATCCAGTTATGGAATGACTAAGTCACAGGACAGCATGTCAATGGTGTTGTAATACAGTTGTATGGTGACAGACGGTAGCTACACTTGTGTCGAGTACAGCATGACATATAGCGCTGTAGAATCGCTATGCTGTATACCTGAAGCTACTGTCACACTGTAACTATACTTCAGTAAAAAGCAGAACAAAAGCAGCTTTCCTAAAACTTCCAATATCAAGTTATATTGGAAGAAGATTTGTGGATCCAAGCAAAGCTCACCCTAGATAAACAGATTATTCATACCTTTCCCCTGAATTATAATTTATAATCTAATTTCTCTCCATTAGAGACAAGAATGGAATATATTCCGAGGTGCTTGGCAATAATATGTCACCTTACATTTACTAACTGACAACTGCATGGCTCTACAGTAGGAAATGGTTTACATGGATGATGTAGTTGTTAAAACATTCAATAAGGTAGGGGCACCTGGGTGGCTCAGTCAGTTAGAGCGTCTGACTCTTGATTTCTGCTCAGGTCATGATCTCGGAGTCATGAGATAGAGCCCCATGTCGGGCTCCACGCTGGGTGTGGAACCTTTTTAAGATTCTCTCTCTCTTGGGGCCTGGGTGGCTCAGTCGGTTAAGCGGCCGACTTCAGCTCAGGTCATGATCTCACGGTCCGTGGGTTCGAGCCCCGTGTCGGGCTCTGTGCTGACAGCTCAGAGCCTGGAGCCTGTTTCAGATTCTGTGTCTCCCTCTCTCTGACCCTCCCCCATTCATGCTCTGTCTCTCTCTGTCTCAAAAATAAATAAACATTAAAAAAAACAATTAAAAAAAAAAAAAAGATTCTCTCTCTCTTCATCTCTCTCTGCCCCTCCCCTGCACACACATGCTCTCTCTCCCAAAATAAACAAACATTAAAAAAACAATCAACAAGCTATATATTATAATTCTTACTTTGCAGATGATGGAACAAAAGCTTTGAGAGGTTAAGTACCTTGCCCAAGGTCACTCAAAATGTGGCGGCAACAGGATTTGAACCAGGTCTATATGACTTCAAATTCTGTGTCTTTCCTCTAGAATGTCTTGCTTCCCATATCATCTATTGTTAACATGCAATTCTGAAAGGCTATCATTGGAATAAATTTCTACATCATTTAAATTCTAATACCCTTCAGATCACGAGCCATTTTAGTACTGCTTATATTTGAATTTATAGTAGCTACCATATTCATCACTTAATCAAAATTTTCAAATGCATTTTAGGTCAGGCAGTAACGACATCTATACAGAATTCTATAAATTCCTTAAGTTACATTGGGATAAATAACGTTTTATGTTGCAACGGGAAACTCTTACATTCTTCTAAGGCTGTACATTTTTATGCATCAGTCACGTCATAATTCCTAACTCGGTCTTCATTACATAGCTTTTCTAGCGTTAACATAATATCCAGCTAAACAGATAATGAAGCACATCAATGCATTCATCTCCGTGTCTAACAAATTTAAATCACACTATACTAACACCGACACCACCAAACTCTGTACACTCTCTAACAGGTTCCCTGACTGACTCGTATGCAGTAATTTTAAACGTAAGGCATTTGGAAACATAATGCAAACAAAAAAAGGACAGCCTTGCATTCCTTAGAAACAACAGAAATGATCAAATTTTCCAGGCACCAGTTCTGAGGGAGTGTTTTGCACTCTGCACGAAGAGCACCAGGCCCCGAGAGGGGGTGGAGTGCTGCACAGCCTGGTTTCCAAGCCTGGCTCTGACTGATACCAGCCAACTCACTGAACTTTTCTAAGCCTTCGACTAAACGAACTCCATGGCGTTCTCTAGATTTGTAATGGAAAGCCAAGGAAAGATGAAGGTTCGTACTCCTTCAGAACACAGGGATATGAAGACTTGGTTGTGTCGATTGGGAAAGACCAGGTTGGCCATCTCCAGTGAGTCCCCACAAGGCAGCCCTGGCTAATTTGGTACAGGCTTTTGTCTGGTACCTAGTCTTGTAGGCTCAGAAACTCAAGGTGATCATATATATTTCTCAAGAGTGACATTATAATACCAAGTTCATAAAACTGATGGATAAAAGCAGACTGACAACAGTCTATAGTAAGTATGAGATATAATGATCGTAGAGTAGGTGATCAACATTCTCTTTTCTGGTAACATACCTATACTGGAAACGAAACATAATTAGGATGCTGATGAGAAAGAAACCGGAACAAGTGGAGCGGGTTAGGTGAACGGAGTACTGAATGCAGAGTTAAGCCATTTGTTGAATCCTCTACAATTAAGATGGCCCTGCTAATTGACAAGAACATTAAATGTCTAGTTAGTGGGAGCCCCCCTCATTTCAAACCAGTGCTTAGATGGACCTGAGCAACTTCCACCTCTTTGAGTCTTTTTCCAGGTGTCTGTCTGTCTGTTTCTCTGTCAGAGGGAAGAAAAGTGAGTGAGCTAGTGAGCAGAGGGAGAGACAATCTTTTTTTTTTTTTAATTTTTTTTTACGTTTATTTATTTTTGAGACAGAGAGAGACAGAGCATGAACAGGGGAGGGTCAGAGAGAGAGGGAGACACAGAATCTGAAACAGGCTCCAGGCTCTGAGCTGTCAGCACAGAGCCCGACGCGGGGCTTGAACTCACGGACCATGAGATCATGACCTGAGCCGGAGTCAGCCGCCCAACCGACTGAGCCACCCAGGCGCCCCGAGACAGAGAGAATCTTAAGCAGGCTCTATGCTCAGTGCTGAGCCAGATGCAGGACTCAATCTCACAACCCTGGGATCATGACCTGAGGTGAAATCAAGAGTCAGATGCTCAGCCAACTGAGCCAGGTGTCTCTTTTTGAAGGTTTTGCATATTTCTGTTCAGATATAAATGGTGATTTTAAAGTCACTTCCTAAGACACAGTCTTATGTTTTCATTTACAAGTTCTTAAAGGATACTAGATTACAGCCCCAGTATACTGATAACAATTTATATAATAGGTGCTTTGGGAAGATAAAATAAATGGGAAGATGTTTCCTGTCCTGAGTTATGGAACTACAAAGTAATATATACATGTAATATACATAAAATTACACAATAAAGCATTCTAGTCTGACACTCTCCAATATTCAGCCATTGGCAATGATTGGTTAGATGGTAATGATTGTAACAACAGTCTTTCTTGATTCTTCCTAATCAAAAGCTGTATCGGCCCCCATGGGAAATTCTCAAAATGTTCTCCCTCAATAAACCTGAGGGGCTAATAGGAAATGTATCATTGGCATTTTGATTTTTTTAACCCATATTTTTGGCACTTATTACCTGCAAGACTTAAAGAAACACTATTATTGTTCTGTAACAGAGGAGATGAAATTAGAGGAACTCTAACACCTTGTGAACAATTAGGGATTTTTAAATCTACTGCAAAACTCTGGAATCACAGACATTTCACTTTTTCAGAAAGCTTTTAGTTAGAATGTATATTTGGAAAATACAACTAAAATGCCAACTCACAATGATATTAATAGTATTTTCAGATTTTAAACTGCCATGTGAGGTTATTTCAAGCTATTATAGTCCAGCGAACATTTTGCAATCACCAATTTAACAGAGGCAAGCCAGTGTATCACAATAAAAGCTAAGCATGATATTTTTAGCTTCCTCATTCTTCCAGTGACTTCTATGGATTAGGCTGGGATGAAGTCTGTGTGTTTTGGTTCTTTTAACAAGGGCCTGTTACCAACTTACTTAAATTTAAGTTATAAACGCTTATTTCCTATATGTGTAATTGGATGAAAATATTCAAATTGTGATTTATTTTAATACTGTTTTTAAGCCTCGGGGCACCTGGATGGCTCAGTTGGTTGAGCACCCAACTCTTGATATTGGCTCAGGTCATGATCCCAAGGTTGTGGGATCGAGCCCCACATTGGGCTTGGTGACGAGCATGGAACCTGCTTAACTTTCTCTCTCTCTCTCTCTCTCTCTCTCTCTCTCTCTCCTCTGTCCCTCTTTCCAACTTGTGTGGTCTCTCTAAAATAAAAAGAAAAATGTCTTTTTAAGCCTCAACAAAGATAAATGTTGATTCATGGTATAAAGTATACTTGTGAAGTTCAAGCATACCTATTTTGAAAACCTGTTTTTATTATTTGAAAATGGTAATAGTGGCCTGAAGGCAAAAAATTTAACTTTCATAGCAATTACCTTGAGAAGAAGTATAAACATGAGCATAATTTATAACCTCACTGTTAGACACTAACTTGTGTTTTCTTGTAACGACACTGCCATGTGGCATGTTTTACATCAAGACAATGATGTTAAAAAAGTAAAAATAGCCTGTATCTGGGCACTTTCTAAAATCAACTTTTTATATCATGTCCATAGTATTTCATTTTCTGAAATTCCTGTTAGTTCACAAGATCCTAAGGAAATTAAGAGAGAACTTTAACAACCCCTAACTTATAAAAGATATATATATATATATATGTGTGTGTGTGTGTATACACGTATATATACATATGTGTATATATATACATATACATGTGTGTATATATATACACACATACATGTATATATATATGAAGTTTGACATCTTAAGAGTAATTTGAAGCATCTGGACGAGGCCCAGAAATTATCAGTACATTAGTCAGTAAGACACAGAAAGTCAGACTACAATCAACTTCCTGTGAGCAGGAAGAAGAAAAGATTAAAAAGGATAACTTAACATCTATCTTTCAGTGACATTTTAATATACTGGGAAGGATCCACCCTGCCGCTTTCCTCTTCTTCAAAGGATAGGATAATGTGGGATAATTTAAGTGAAGATCTTCAGTTGGTAAGGTCAAATGTTATTTAAGGCTCTCCAGTGAGCTTAGGCTAGAGCTTTACTACCTTTTCCACTAAAATGTCCCCAAGAGCAACCAACAGTAAGCAGGGGTGGAAGCCACCCAGGGGTGGCTAAGCTCCCCCATAATGCACCCACATAAACATGTTTAATATAAAAATGTTTTCAGTCATTACTACTGGGTAAAGGTGATGTTCTAGGAAGATGTTTAGCATATTCCTGTCTTGTTTCAGGAAAGCAGGCCTGGGTGACCGAGGGAGATCCCTTCCAGCAGCAGGACTGGTTCTATAGCCGTGTGACACAGCACAAAGTAATCTGTGAGGTAACTGGCTTAATGATCCTATTCTAGCCTTACTTTACAAGAACTTTCATTACCGTATTCTTCTGCATATTTTGGTTAAAAAAAAATCCAAGTCTGGCTCTTATGCACTTTAGCACTTACACAGAGCTTTGGATTCTACAAAGCGTTCTGTCACACACACTACTGCATGGCATCCCAACAATCCTGTTTTTCGGAAAGAAAATTCTGTGATGTTCAAGTATTTGCAGATAATCGGTAAGCAAAGGAGCCAAGATGGAGACCCAAGACTCCTAACTTCACTCCATTTCTCTCTACTCCGCTCTGCTTCCCTGGGACCAGGCATAGGATCGCTTAACATGTGATGAGACTGACTCTGACCTTAGGAAAGCCCAGGGTTACGAAGACCCAGAACCAACAGCAAGCAGAAATGTGGACAGGTGAACATGGCCACCCCCAGTTCAGTTCTAAACCTGACAAATGGTTTACCGAGAAGGTCAGCTTTGGTGATTAATTTCTGGCAATTTAAAAGCTTTCTTGATTATTTTGATGGCGGTGAGTGCAGTGATGTGTTGCTTTTAATTAGGTGTATGCAGAACCTCTGTCCAATGTCTACCAAGCCTGCAATGAGAGTTACGGAGCAGCTTGCCTTTTTATTTTTATTTTTGTTTTGGCATTGGCTTTTCGTGTTCCTTAAATAAAAACAAATCAACAAAAGCACCCTCCAAACCAATGGATTGAGAGAGTAGTCAGTCTCCTGAGCAACTAATTAAGCTGTCTTTAGAAAGAGGTAATTAAACTTTCCATTAAAATTCACCAAACAGACATACATAATTTATAAGGTGGCAAGCCATTCCAATCTCATGGGTAAATAATTAACTAAGTCTTATATTTATAACAGAGATTCCACAAGCAGGCTAATGCAGGAATTTCATAATTAGATGCATTTTATCTTTAAAAGAATATAGTATAAATAACTAAGAATTTGGAGTTTTTGACATGTGGCCCAAGAGTGTATAAATACTTCATACAGCCCACTAATTCATTAAAAGAAAATACAGAAATGGTCAAAGTATATATGTACAATACGCAGTTCTAAATAGTCTTCATTCAAAAGATATTTTATTGACGGACGCCTGGGTGGCTCAGTCGGTTAAGCATCCGACTTTTGATCTAAGCTCAGGTCTCGATCTCAGGGTCATGAGTTCAACCTCTGTGTTGGGCTCCATGCTGGGCATGAAGCCTACTTAAAAATATATATACAAATAAATAGAAATAAATGAATAAGTAAAGAAGTATTTTATTGAATATCTACTATGTTCTAGGCATTAGTGAAACTGGTGAGTACCAGAGAATAGAGCCCTAGCTATTTTCATAAGGACCTGATATTAAACAAATAAATATATATTTAATGAACCAATTATAACTGGGGTAAGTACTGGATGGGTAATGGCTTTATTCCATCCTGTGTGAATCCCAAAAATTGTATTTTCTAACAAAAGTTGTGTTTACTCATGAAATCTACGTCCATGTCCTCCTTCCAAGCTTCTTCCTCCTTTTATGAGAGGGTGACTTCTACATGTCTTTCCATCCCAGATCTCTTTCTTCTCCCAACCTGGAGGTACCTTCAGCAGCTTCTAACAACCAAACCACAAGGCAGTTTGCTGACCACCTCGTAACAGTCCTCTGATTGTCAATAACAGGCAGGGAGCTGCCGCTTATAAACCTTCCTCCTCAATCTGCCTAAAAGAGTTAAACAGGGATTCCTGGGTGGCTCAGTTGGTTAAGCATCTGACTCTTGGTTTCGCCTCAGGTCATGAACTCATAGTTTGATGAGTTTGAGCCCCACATCGGGCTCCTTGCTGACACTGTGGAGCCTGCTTGGGATTCTCTGTTTCTCCCTCTCTCTCTGCCCCTCCCCTGCTAGCCCCCCTCTTCAAAATAAATAATAAAAGAATAAACATTAAAAAAATAAAGAGCTAGCAAAACAAATTTTAACTGAAATCCAGTGTTATCTACAGTTGAATAGCTAAAAGCTTGGCTCTTGAATAAAGACTATCTGTAAAAGACCTCAGGTCCACCTGCTATCGTTATGGGACCTCAGGGGAAATTTCAGTTTCTTCAGTGTAAAATTGAAATGATGACAGTATCTTAGCATTGTTGGGAGGACAAGATGAGGTGAGATCACGTAGCAGAATGCATGGAATGAGGACACAGCACGCATTCTCAGCACCTAGCATGCAGAGAGCTCCCCGAGACTAGGTGTCGGTGGTTATACCGATATCTACTATCATTGGCCATCAGTCTTATCACCTAACAGTGTTTGGAACCCAGCAGGTGCTAAATGTTGAAAGCATGACCGTAAATAAGGAGATAAATGTTGAAAAAAGGCGCACACAAAGTTCATGGCGTATTTGCAAGCCTCAGTGAATTCTTCAGACTCCTAAATGAATGCCTGTCTGAAGGATTCTAGCCTCCTGTCCTTATGATACTGTCAGAATATATTTGACACAAAAACAAAAAAACAAAAAACAAAAAACAACCGTTTTCTTCTAATGACCATTCCTTAAAATATCTTATATCATGTGTTTTAAAAAAGGAACCGTCGGCCAGGGGTGCAAAGAAGGGCAGTTTAAATGCTGTTTCCTCATGTGACAGCCAAACTGTATGCAAATGTGAACTGAAAACATGTTGGGAAATTTGTGACAACATAGGTATCTTAGCAACCATAGCTGACTAAAGGATGAGACTGCATGAAAACCACAGGTTGTGTGAGGAGAAGAGGTGCCAGCTGAAACAGAAAGGATGCTCGGGATTCATGGACTGCAGTTTTCAACTCTCAAGATGGCTGAAGCGCTGTGGTCTAAATGATATGCAGGAACAAAACAATTAGTATTGAGGAACAAAGTGCAGTGAATATTTCTGGATTAATAAAACCCTTCCGTAATGATGTTAGAAAGAAAAGGGAATTTGGACAGCATCTACCACTAGTAAACCTGGTTTAAAGTTTGATTATTTTCTTCCCAAGAACTCAAACCCACAATTTGCCATAAAACTGTAAGATGAAACTATTTTCAAATGCATGTCTTAATAAGGAAGACATTAAAATAAGAAGTATGATGTTAAAAAAAAAAATAACTTGCCTAAAAATATCTCCTCCTGCGGGATCAGCTGTAGATTTTTTGCCTTTGGATGCCTTTGTTACATTTTTCACTGTTAGAAATATCAAACCATGTCATCAGTTGAATAATGTTTCCTTGTTTCCATTTTTAAAAGAACCAACTCTCTGAGATACTAAGTACAGCATTTAATGCAGTCTTTTATACCAAAGGTACTGGTTTTAATGAACAATAGCGTGTTAAATTAGTTATTGTGGGTCATACATTTAGATTTTTTCTCTCCCCCCCCCCCCCCGTGCCAACTCTGTCTCTTCTGTTGTTTCTGTGGTAGATTACATTTAGAGTTTTACACCTCAGTATTTTTAAAAAACTCTCCAAAAGAGAGTCTGCTTCACACAAAACGATGTAAAAGATATGTGGGTCCCTTTTAGGGATGGTTTTCTTGAGGAAAAGTATTGTTGGAGTTGCAAGCTGAGCTAGCTGCTTTTTCCACAGAACAGCATTTTTCACTTGGAAGAATGATTAACATAAATATTAGTTATTCAGACTTGGCATTTTCTCAAAAATGAAAAAAATGAGCCAGCCACCTCAAGGAAAACAACTGACTGTCAATGATAAAATTCAAACTGTCAAGTGAAAATAAGAATTTTGGAAATTTTATATCTGCCATCCTGAACATATTACCAGCTTCCCACCACTTAAATGACTCTTCTGATAAGTCAATGATGATATTAACAAATGTGATTTTTTGATATCGTATAAAGAAATGTGTCAATGTTTAGAAAACCTGTATAACTCTGTGAACCAGTATTTTCCAAATGGCCAACGCATGATACTATAGAATTAGGCACAGTTGCAAGATCCATTTGGAGTTCAAAACAGATCAAGGGATTTTAGTGTAACAGAATATAAATGCTTATTGTGAAGGTTTCAGATAATACCACTGCACGTTAACCGTTAAGAAACTACTACTTATCTAGGTGGACACACACACGTATACACACACACACACACACACACACACACACACACACACACATCTGTATACACACATACACAAGCACTTTAATATATATATTATATATATATAATATATATATGGAATATTAGTCATAAGAAAAGAATGAAATCCTGCCATTTGCGACAACATGGATGGACCTAGAGGGTATTATGCTAAGTGAAAGAAGTCAGAGAGACAAATACCATGATTTCAGTTATATCTGGAATCTAAAAAAAGAAAATAAATGAGCAAACAAAACAAAAGAGAAACAGATTCATAAATACAGAGAACTGGTGGTTGTCACAGGGGAGGGGGTGGAGAGATGGACAAAACGGGTGAGGGGAATTAAGTGGTATAAACTTCCAGTTATAAAATAAATAAGTCAAAGTAAACATAGGGAATATAGTCAATAATATTGCATTAACTTTGTATAGTGACAGATGGTGACTAGACTTCTCATGGTGATCATTTTGTAATGTATATAAATGTTGAATCACTATGTTGTATACTTGAAATGAATATTATTATATGCTAACTATACTTCAATTAAAAAAAAATTACCATTTATCTAGTTTTGGTGAGGTACCAAAGACAAATATCCACAACTATCTAAAAAGGCTATCCAAATACTCCTTTCTTTTCCAAATGCATATTATTTCTATGAGGTCAGGTTCTCTTCATATGCTTCAACTAAAATAACATATCACCACAGATTGAACACAGAAACATTTATGGGAATCCGGCTGTTTCCTAAACATTAAGACATTAAAAAAAATTTTTTTTAGTGTTCATTTGTATTTGAGAGAGACAGCCAGAGCATGAGTGGGGGAGGGGCAGAGAGAGAGGGAGACACAGAATCCAAAGCAAGCTCCAGGCTCTGAGCTGTCAGCACACAGCCCAACGTGGGGCTTGACCTCATGAACTGGGAGATCGTGACCTGAGCCAGAGTCAGACACTTAACTGACTGAGCCACCCAGGCACTCCAATATTAAGTAAGACATTAAGGAGAATAAGAGAAATGCAAAAAATGCCACTCTTCTAACTAAAGTTGTTCAACAAAACATGATCTTAATAATGCTATTACATTAATATGTATTGGGCTTACTGTTTTTTAAATGAATTAGCAGCATTGAAAAAATCTGTTTTAATTTCCAGTATAGTAAATATCAATAGCTATGATTCATATAAATAAAAACTCTTTAGCGCTTCAACAATGTTCAAAGTGTAAAGAGCTCCTCAGTCCAAAATGTTTGAGAACCACTAATCGAATCCATTCGCTGTAATCTTTACTGTGCAAAAGGATCTGTGAGCTCCATGCATGCAGCTTCTCTCTTTCTCACTTGCTCCCTCTCATATATTAATGGGTGTCTGGGCCCCACACTGAATCTACTAAATCAAAATTTCTGTAGCCACTCTATTGCATATAAAGTGTCACTGATGAGAACTTTGATCTAATTTGACTATTTAACTTATTATTGTTTTTTAATATAATTTATTGTCAAATTGGCTAACATACAGCGTGTAAAGCGTGCTCTTGGTTTCTGGGGTAAATTCCCGTGGCGAATTTGACTTTTTAATCAAAAACTCTTTATGATTTTGGGGCGCCTGGGTGGCCTGGTCAGTTGAGCATCCGACTTTGCTCAGGTCATGATCTCACAGTTTGTGGGTTTGAGCCCCACAATGGGCTCTCTGCTGTCAGCACAGAGCCTGCTTTAGATCCTCTGTTCCCTTCTCTCTCTCTGTCCCTCCCCAGCTTGTCCTCTCTCTCAAATAAATACTTAAAAACAAAACTACTTATGACTGCGTATTTTAGAACTTCCCCCAAAGTTTTATTTTATTTTATTTTTTCAATATATGAAGTTTATTGTCAAATTGGTTTCCATACAACACCCAGTGCTCATCCCAAAAGGTGCCCTCCTCAATACCCATCCCCCACCCTCCTCTCCCTCCCACCCCCCATCAACCCTCAGTTTGTTCTCAGTTTTTAAGAGTCTCTTATGCTTTGGCTCTCTTCCACTCTAACCTCTTTTTTTCCCCAAAGTTTATTTTATATTAAAGATTTTTTCACTTTCTTTATTACTTTCTCAGAAGTATGATCATTAGCAATAATATCTTTTTATCTTTTATAGTCACGAATGCTAAACCTTATTCATTGTTACTGATTTCCCTGTTTCTGAGAGATAAGACAGAAAATGACAAATTGTCAAACTGTGTTAAGAAGACGAGAGGGTTTTGGTTTTTGTTTGTTTTTCTTTTTTTGCTTCTAAATTATAATAAACTCTCTATAGTAAGTTTTACATATGGTCTCTAGAGTATTGATTTGAAAAACACTTCAACTGCCTTCACAATCTTATTTATTTAGGAGGTGACTGTCAACTCAAAGGTCTTTTGTCAGTTACAAAGAGCTAAGTAAGCTTCAACTTTGACAAGGAAATGCTAATAAGCACTTTGAACACTGAAATGATGGAAACCTCAAGATGTCAACGTGAGTCTTCGTCAACTGTTGAAAATGGAAAAGTGTACAGACTTTTCTTAAATATAATAAATACAAATGCTTTTCATAAATCTTAGTTGCAAGTATATTTCATTAATATACAAATAAGCTATGTTAATCATTTAATATAGTTCGATAATAAAAACTTTAAAGAAATTTATGCAGAGCTCATTCTATTAAGTACACTGTGATTTAAAATTCACATGTTGAATTGTTGACAGCTTTGCACATTTATGTATAATTTACACTATCACCTAAGTATAAAATCCTTTCTTACTTATTTTTGTTGTTTTTTCTATGAAAGGAACAAGCCTATTTGGATTTGTACATTTTTTGTGATGTAAAGAAAGGAGGTAGCATTTGACACAAGCAGCCCTCAGAGAAGTAAGCTACAATACAGGGAAGACTATTTTGTTTCATGTTTTTTATACTTAAAAACTCAATAGTTACAGGTTTCTTATTCTGTAAATTGGAAGCTTTTTAGTCTTTTAACATTGATAAGAGTTTCTTTAAAAACAGAACAAACAAACAAACAAACAAACAAAACAAAACCTAAACCTAAGCACTATAGTTCTAGCATAACATGCCTCAGTGGGTGAAGGGCCCATCTAGACCGAGCTTCAACTATCTCTGGGCAGGTTCCAAGGTGTTTTAATTTCTTCATTTTAAAAAACATTTTTTTAATGTTTTTATTTCTTTTTGAGAGAGAGAGAGTAAGCAGGGGAGGGGCAGAGAGAGAGAGGGAGATACAGAATCTGAAGCAGGCTCTAGGCTCCGAGCGTCAGCACAGAGCCTGACATGAGACTCGAACTCACGAACAGCGTGTGATACCGTGACCTGAGCCGGAGTCGTGGGACGCTTAACCTACTGAGCCACCCAGGCGCCTGTAATTTCTTCCTTTTTGAGTAATCCAATTACTCACAATAAAGTGATCTACCTACTTTAAATACGAACACAGTCTATGGTTCCATCACTATGATGACACCAAAGGACATTTGGTGGATCTGGTTGTCCTTTGTGATTTCATTCTTAAAAATAAAGCATGCACTATTAAAACATGCCCCCCAGAATCCCTTTGATAACTCCCCATACACCTATCATCCCTAAAGATACCCATGTTATTATAATCCCTACCTTCAAAAGAATTGCTGTGAAAATCAGAGCAGATCCTCTGGTGAAACACCCAGCACACTTTCTGACGTAGAAAGGCTCAATAAATGTTAGTTATGTTTATTATTATTTGTAGTCTTACAACCCTTAGACATGGTTTATTGGGGAGCTACAAAAGACCTTCAATTTCCTGAGGCCAAAGGAAATTATGTCACTGGCTCGACAACTTACAATCCTAGTTAGTATGAGTCAAGCCTGTACTGAAATGTGCATGTTTTCAGCCTGTCTTCTTAACATAGTAAGTTCTCAGAAGTACAGAATCTTAAGTCTGAAAAATCTCTTGAGGGTTACAAAGAGAACTTATTAGTTGTGAATCATGACTGCTAGAAAGGACCTGAATGGCATCTAATGAAGCGGAAGCTGAGTTCTTCAACTCAGTCCTGAAGAGGTTAATGATGTGCTTAAAGTGACATCATTAAAGTCATAAGACGAACAGATATCCTGGCCCAAGGGGATGTCTAATAAAAAAATTGTTTTGAGTGTGTCAGAATGTCTGGATAAGTAGAAGATAATATGATAATTAAAGCTCCCTTTGAAATGCTTTTGTTTGAGGAGCAAAGGTACATCTTCCTGGAAAACAAATCTCAAAAAATAAGAAATTAAAGAAAGAAATAGAACAGATTCTAAATAAAGAGAACATTTGAACCAGATGCTGTGGACTTCTCCAAAGCTATGATCAAACACTAGCATACATGGCTACAGAAATTCTTTGATGAGTCTTAACATCAGATCAGATGCTAAAGATCCATTACCATTTAAGTTCTGTCTTGAAAAAATAAATAAATTTAGCTTAAAAGTTTAGGGGCGCCTGGGTGGCTCAGTCGGTTAAGTGTCCGACTTCGGCTCAGGTCATGATCTCGTGGTCCGTGAGTTCGAGCCCTGCGTCGGGCTCTGTGCTGACAGCTTGGAGCCTGAAGTCTGTTTCAGATTCTATGTCTCCCTCTCTCTCTGACCCTCCCCCATTCGTGCTCTGTCTCTGTCTCAAAAATAAATAAACGTTAAAAATTTTTTTTTTTTAAAAGCTTAGAATATTTTTTGTATGAAACCAAAAGTGAAATATTCCAAACACTTGTTTATAATCTAATATCACTATGAATTAAAAATATATATGAAAAACTTACCCCCTCCTCAGGAACAATAAACAGTTTCCAAATAAAAGTATTTGTCACATTTACTAAGTAGGCAGGGGCATTTTGGGGGGCTTTGTCCCCCAAAGATGAGTAATTGGATTGGATTACTCAAAGATGAAGGGAATTCACTATTCACATTTGAAATATACGGTAATTAGAATGTTACGTCCACAAGATATCAAAATAGTTCTTTCTGACTTAAATAATAGTTTTAGCTAATCTCACTTCCCCATCCTCCGGTGCACACTGCAGATATAAGTTATGGACATCCTTTCCCCTCAAATTGCTTCATTAATTTAGAACCAAGGAACTTCAAAGAGCAGACAAGTGTGGCTGTGATTACATACGAAGCTAAGATGCAACTCTCCATATTCAACAAGTGGAGAAATATGCTTTTCACATGAAAGTCTTCTCCATTTTATTTATTTACTTATTTTTTGCACGTAGATTTTTTTAAATTTTATTTTTAATTTTTTTTTAATTTACATCCAAATTAGCATATAGTGAAACAATGATTTCAGGTCTTCTCCATTTTAAAGATAAAGACTATTCCAACTGTGTATGTTTTTTTAAGTTACCCCCCAAATAACTTATAAATTTAAATTTTTTGGTTAGTTATCATTATTCCTGAAGAAATACTGATTTTTAGAGCATTAAATATTCTGGGGAAAAAAATCTCATATTTGAAGGGGAAAAGCCATTTACAAGAATAAACAAAAATCTAAATTAGAAAATCTATTAAAATGACTAGTATAATCTAAATTATGCTAATCTGAATAAGCAAAGGAACCATTTTTATTTAATATTTTTAAAAAATACTTAAGGAAGATTCATTATTATAAAAACATAGCATGCAGGAAAAAAACCACTGGTTACCAATCACTTAACAACAAAATTTCCTGGCCAGAAGAATTTTCCTCTCTGAACCAACATATCATCATTTAAAACATGAGGATAATCTTCAAGTTTCTTTTTAATACTCTCGGTGTATAAGACAGAAAATTAGCTTCATGAGAAGATCCAAAGTTGTCTTGATTGGTATTGGGCACGGTAGCCCAAATGAGCTGTATTCAATAAATATTCATAAAATGAGTGAATGAAAAATACATTAAGAGATTGGTTGAATAATTACTGCATATAAACACAATGTAATGTTACACAGGGGCGCCTGGGTGGCTCAGTCAGTCAAGCGTCCGACTCTTGATTTTGGCTCAGGTCATGATCTCGTGCTTCGTGAGTTTAAGTCCCACATCAGACTCTGCTCTGGCAGCGTGGAGCCTACTTGGGATTCTGTCTCCCTCTTTTTTTGCCCCTCCCCCACTGGCTCTCTACCTCTTTCTCTCTAAAAAAATAAACATTAAAATAAAGGAATGTTATGTAGACATTTAAAACAATTGAGCATTATTCGCATGGAAAGATTTTTCATAACCTAATAGTAAAGCAAATTACAAAGGAGTTTATATAGAAGAAACATGTTTTCTCTCTCTCCTCTCTCCTTTCCTCTCTCTCATACAGACACACACACACACTCTAGAAGAATAAACAGAATATTGTTGGTTATGTTATCCATCAATAATGGGATTTGGTGTGAATTTAATGCTAGTTTTTAAATGTTTTTTTTTTTAATTTTTGTAGGAAATGAACAAGGATTACTTGTACAATAAAAATATAAAAATTTAAAATAATCTGTGCACAGGAAGGCTTGAAGGAAATCTATCAAAATGTTGACATACACTGTGGATGGTGAGGCTATGAATAATCCTCTTTTCTTTTTAGTTCCTATTTTTCAGATTTTTTATAAAGAACGTGTATTTCCTTAAAAGTAGGGGAGTAAACGCTCTTAAATTCATTAATTAGATACATCAACACATGATTCTTTTTTTTGAAATTTAAGGACAGTTTTAGGTCACATGAGTGGACTGGTTCACAAATACCACATATACATATACAGGCATAACATGGTATACTAGTCAGTGTACATAACACATTTCTACAATTCTTCTCTACTCTGCTTCTATTCAGAAGTAGAAGCATAAGCAGAACTCTAGTGCTCTTCCCCCTCCACCACTATACCCAGTCCTCCCAGCCTTAAGAAGCAGCAGACCTCAAGAAGGTGGCCAACAAACCATGCCGAATTCTAAAAGAGGGTCACAAGGTTTTTGAGTTCCTGAGGCTTCGAGAACAGTTCTGGTTCACTGGAGAGCCTACTCTAGTCAAACTGCATTGCAAGAGATTACTAAAATTCCTATGTAAATTCTTAAATCTACTTTTAAGGAATTAGGGTGGAGTCAAGGTTCTGCATCTATTAACATTCCCCCCATTCACTCATATTCCAATAGTTTTGTCTGAGGGTGCCAGGAGAAAACTTAAAATCATTTCTCCAGGATTTTATACAACCCACAGTCCACACACAGGAGTTTGTCAGACAAGAGATTATCACTCTTCACCTGGGAACGAGAAGAGCAGAACTCCAGTCTTCAGGATTCTTGGGTGGGTTGTACCTGCAAGCTTTCAAGGATCATAGGGAGACATGTCTAAATGCTCTAGTGGTCTCAATAAAGCTGGGGAAAAAAAGCTTCAGCGGTATTCCATAGGGAATTCTGAAATCATACCACTGCCACAAAGAACGCCTTTTCCCATCTGAGCAAACTGCAAAGAGGAAGCAGAAATGGTAGTTTTTCTCATTGTGATACTTGGTACCATGTGGTACGCTTCCCACTCAGAGAGTCGGGGACGCTGTACTTCCTATCAACTGTGACTGTGACTAGCATCTGCCATGGGACCTATTCCCGAGAGGAAGGGCCAAGAGATGGCAGTGATTAAAGGAGAGCTGGCTGAGTGCTTCTGTCTCAGGTCCAAGATCCCAACAGAGCAGAGAAGACCTTCCTCCCTAAGAATCCTCTCTCATTGTGTTCCCACATTTTTGAAGTTCTTATCATAGATGAAAAAGTGAAAAGCCCATAATGATAGGAGTGAAACCATCAACAAGTCACAGTGCCTTGCGATCGGTACTAAACATCCGTCATTCTTTTGTTGCCCATATTTCTCTAAAATAATATGACTTGAGAAATTTTACATCTAAAATCAAGATAAGAAGGTAGGTATTTACGGGCACCTGGGTGGCTTAGTCAGTTAAGTGTCCAACTCCTGATTTCGGCTCAGGTCATGATCACGCGGTTCATGGGATCGAGCCCCACAGTGAGCTCCACACTGATAGGGCAGAGCCTGCTTGGGATTCTTTCTCTCTCTCTCTCCAAAAAAAAAAATAAATAAATAAACTTAAAAAAAAGGTAAGTAAGATGATGTACTTATAATAAATAGAAAATGAAGGTAAAAAGTGCCATACATGTGGAAAACTAAAACATTAAAAAGAATGCCACCTTCATATCAATACTTATAAAAATAAGTTCTTGTCCTGATAGAGATCTAATCAGTGGTTGCACTAGGACCAGGGGTGGAGGTGCGATTTTCTACAAAGAGACACTAGGGGAACTTCATGGAGTAATGGCATGTTCTATATTTGATTGCAGTGGTGGTTACATAGGTATGTGTATTTGTCAAAGCTCATCAAACTAGACACATAACTGTGTGCATTTTATTGCATATAAATTATACTGCAATAAAGTTGACTTACAAAAAATTCTTAGAAAATAAGCCTATAAAGAGATATGGGCTTGTTCATTTGCAGTTTCCCCATTGCGAGGAAAAACAGAACTTTCTCCAGGGATAGGGGAACTATATAGTTTTTTTTTCCTGACTATGAACTTGAGCAGCAACCCCAAGTCATTCTAAAGTTATTAAGCAAACTATACCCATGACGAGGATCTCCTTCTGCTGAGTGGGTGAAAGAAAGAAAGGTGTAAATCTCTTAGATGGTGCTACATAATCTGCAATTCATATAAAAACTTCTGCTTTTGGAGAGGAATTTTATACTAAAGGTGGTTTGTTTGTTTTTAATCAAACAATGTTGGTCAATAAGTACAAACTGGACTAATTTAGAAATTATCAAAGATGACCCTCATGCACTGTTGGTGGGAATGCACACTGCTACAGCCACTGTGGAAAATGGTGTGGAGGTGCCTCAAACAGTTAAACATAGAACTACTCTATGACCCAGTAATCACACTACCGGATATTTACCCAAAGAATACAAAAACACTAATTCGAAAAGATATACGCACCCCTATGTTCACTGCGGCGTTATTTGCAATAGCCAAATTATGGAAGCAGCCCAAGTGTCCACTGATAGATGAATGCATAAAGAAGATGTAGTGTACACACACACACACACACACACACACACACACACACACTGGAATATGATTCAGCCATAAAAAAGAATGAAATCTTGCTAATTGCAGTGATGTGGATGAAGCTAGAGGGCATAATGCTGAGTGAAATTAGAGAAAGATAAATACCATATGATTTCACTGATATGTGGAATTTAAAAAAACAAATGAAGAAAAAAAAAACAAAGCAAAAACCTATAGAGAAACTATCTTTTAACTGTATACAACAAACAGATGTTTACGGGGGGGGGGGGTAAAGGGGGGGGAAACGGGTGAAACAGGTGATGGGGATTAAGAGTACACTTATCATGATGAGCACTGAGTGATGTATAGAATTATTGAATCACTATATTGTACACCTGAAACTAACATAACACTGTATGTAACTACACTGGAATTAAAATTTGAAAAATAAAACCAAAAATAAAAGAGCTTCTTAAAACAGGAAAAGAAAGAAATTACCAAAAATAATGTTTAAGTTGTAAAATTTTAGTTCATCAGCAAACCTACAGCATTTAGTGAATTTTCACTGGATGTCTTTAGAACCTGAGGAAACAGAGGATAATAGAGCTGATTCATTCAAGTTACTGAGCAAAACAATGAAATAACATAGCAGCACACTCAAAAGGAATCACATAAACAAGGGCACGATCAGTTGATTATAGAGGTCTAGAACGTCTTACTGAAAGAATCTATTTTTGCAATATAATGCTCAGGTTTGAGCATTTTTGACCAGGTGCAGTAACTCAAAGGAGACCCAAGAAGAGTTAAGGACTAACTTATGAGGCCATTTAAAACAATTAAGGTCTCACAACTCGGGTAAGGAAAGGCTCAGGGCATGATCTGTGAGTCTCTGAGAGGTCTAAATATTAGGGAAAGAGAAAGTACGCCAAGGATAAAGGGAAATAGGATGGAGCAAAAGGCCCAAGAAAAAATTACAGATTTTTCTGTAATCCTAAAAATTACATTTAGGATGAGATCTAATGTAAGGATTTATTGAAATGAGGGGCACCTGGGTGGCTCAGTCGGTTGAGTGTCGGACTTCAGCTCAGGTGATGAATTCACAGTTTGTGAGTTTGAACCCCCGTCAGGATCTGTGCTGACAGCTCGGAGACTGGAGCCTGCTTTGGATCCTGTGCCTCCCTCGCTTTCTGTACCTTTCCCGCTTATGCTCTCTCTGTCTCTCTGTCTCTCTCAAAAACAAATAAACATTAAAAATTTTTAAAAAAAAGCATTTATTGAAACTGGAAAGTTTTATTTTAGAATTGCCCAGAGAATTGGTTTGTGGGCAACATGGGAAAGCCAGATGATTGCTTGATAGTCTCACTCACTTTGTACCCAAATGCTATCACTCCTAAAGCCACCAGAGCTGATTTCTGTTTCAGAGTTAAATGGAGAGGCCACCAATGATTCTTTCCTCACGAAAATGCTGGAGACTCTGAAATAGCAATTGTGAAACAATCTCTAACAGCTTCCTTTTCCAACCCTCAAGCCAGTAATTTAAGACTTATTTTATTTGTTAAATTGGCTCATATACAGAGATCTTCCAAAACTGCAGCTGGCTTGGTAAATTACAATTTGGTCTTCCGTTGGCCTGGTTTTTGGAGCTGAAGATTTGATGTTTACTTCCGTTTTCATCTTTCCATCTGGTTTTCCCTAATGGCTTTTAATTACTAATCCTTTCTGTGGGTGATAAGATGGAGGAACAGAGGAGATTCATGCAACAAATGTCCGGGGCCCCCTTTGAGTTTTCTTTAATCATTATAAGTATGAGATTCTCTGGTGGGGTCCACACTGTCCCAACACATGACTGATATAACCATGAGTTTGGGGAGATGCCACTTCTCTAACCATCTTGGCTTCTTGGCACATATCCCCGAAGACGTGCATCTAGCCACATTTCACAAACTATTTCATATCACAATTTTTCTGTTCCTCAGATGCTCTAGCTATGGAATAAGGAATGGCCATCCCTACCTCACAGAGACATCCTAAGGATTCTGAGTTCTTAAAGGAAAAATAATATAAAGTATCAAATCAACTTGAGTGACTATATTTTTCTTTCTCGGATTTGGCTGAATTCATAAAATACACTCATTTGTTCATGTAGTCAGTCAACAACCATTAATATAAAATCCAAAGTGCTGAACGAGAAGTGTAACAACACGGGGGGTTTAAAGCCTTGAAACTGGAGTGGAATGCCAGAATGTCCTATTAATTTCTGATCTATGATTCTGAAAAAGTAGTGTTCTTGTCTACAAAAGTGTTTTCTGTGATCTGCTGGGCTATTAGAGAAGCAAACTCACATCAGAGCAAGTCCAACTTAATACTTACTGAACTGCAGTACTCTTCAGATGATATAGGCAGGTAGCCTCTTGCTATCAAGATGCCTAATTGCTAATTAATTAGGGTGGAAACAATGAAAACATTAACATATAAGGCAGGGTTTCTTTGAGGCAGGGCTTCTATCTTGTACATCTTTTATCCCTTCCAGAGTCTAGCCTGTTTCCTTACAAACAGGAGGCATGCAATAGATGTTGAATTAAATGCAATTAATTTTCATAGGAGATGAGTCAGTGTTCATGGATACTGAAGAAGACATGGGGATGATATTTTTGCAATGCTCTTTACTTATTTATGTTCCAAGATTACTCTTGAGTAAAACCACAAATCTATTTAGATAGATAGCTCATAGAAGACTATCTAGAAAGTGAAACGTGAAGATGTTAAGGCCAAGGAAGGAGAGGGTTTGCCTAGCTGGAGTTAGGAGAATAATCAGAAGTTCGGGGAAATTTGAGAGATGCTTGCTAATGGACTCAACATGGGATGCACCTTCAATAAAAGTTCACTGACAGGCAGAGAAGCAGAAGACTTTAATTGTCTTACATTCAGGGAAAGTAGAGTTAAAATACTGGTCAATACTAAAATGCAAATACCATAAAAAATAACATATTCTAGCCTTAAAAATCCTTAGCATATTATTGGGCAAAGACATGCTTCCTGTTTAGACACAATTAGAGGCATCCTAGTATTACTAAAAGAGAAACTCCACTGTTGGATGAAGCAATTTGGAGCTGTTTGATGTTATGTTGTGAACAAGGAGGGCACTTCAAGCAATGAAAAGATGGATCCTGAAGAGAAACCTGAACATGCTGTTTCCAGCAAAGGCTGGGGGAACAGTACTCAGACCCACAAATGGGCATCTGGTTGGTGATGGCTCTGATCCCAAAGTCAATAATGCATTACATACGAGGAAGGCCACTTTATAAAATTTCATGAATATTCATAACCACCAGTATAACGGAATCCATAATCCTCATTTTAGAGACCGAGGCAAATTGAGACCCAGGGAGACTTAGGGCTTGCTCAAAACCACACAGACAAATATATACTTATATACTGACTATGTAGGATTTTTAACTCTACTTGATTCTTAAGAAGGATACTTAGAGAAGAGAAACCCACTATTAGACGTTCTGTAGGGCAACTATAGTCTTTCTCACAAATGACTAAATTGGCTTCTTTATACAAATAGGTGACCCTGGGCAAATCTGGCAGTTCTCCGAGTGCCTGTTCTCCCCTGGAACAACTCATCCTAACCTTCAGCCACAATGGAAGTGTGAACATGTAAATATGACCAGGGGAGAGAGGAATGGATATGGATAAAGGCAGGGTTAGGAAGCAGATGAACAACAGGAGCACAGGTTGGGGAAGAATAAGGACGAAGAAGCAAAAGACAGGCTTTATTTTTTTTAATGTTTACTTATTTTTGAGAGAGAGAGAGACGGAGAGAGAGAGAGAACGAGCAGGAGAGTGGAAGAGAGAGAAAAAGGGAAATACAGAATTGGAAGCAGGATCCAGGCTCTGAGCTGTCGGCCCAGAGCCTGACGCGGGGCTCAAACCCACGAACTGTGAGATCATGACCTGAGCCGAAGTCGGTCTCTCAACCAACTGTGCCACCCAGGTGCCCCGGAAAAGATAGGCTTTAAAAAGTGGTAAGGTATAAAGTCAAAGAACAGTTTTCTGTAGATTGCTTCATGGTACTCCCTCCTCTGATATGGTTACTTTCGCAATGATTAAGTATGGCTTTCCCCGCTGATTTCTACACTGAGATTATAGGGATACAAATAATGTGCTAGCTACATATTTTTTAAGCAAAGTAAAAACATTTAGGAGAGCTGTTTCGTGGGAGAATAAGACAATTAGCAGACCAGACTGCCTGGGCCCCTTTTGCCATTCCCAGGGACAAAGACTCCTATCATTTTATGGAGATGCCAAAAGAAGTCCAGTAGTTATAGCAGTTTTTTGGCAGGGCCCTGATTACATTTAAACTTCAAACTTCACAAGGTTTTTCAGTACATATGCAGTCTGGTGATTCCCAAAGAAGTCTTTAAAAAGTGGAATTTAAATGTAAAAGAAATTCCTGAAGAATAAAATAATATGACAGTATGCCAAGCATTGCAATCATTCCAAACTTCCAGGGGAAGAAAAAAACACATATATACACACACAGACACATATAGGTTATTTGGCTTGGTGAAGTTCCATAAAACCAACAAATGGATTTTGCAGCCCCTTGCCATCACAGGTCACTCTTACATGTGAGGCAGGTTTGGGGCTTAGAAGACTAGATTCTAAAGAAATGAGGTCCTGGCTAGATTCTGAGTTCTGACTCCTAGCACAGTTTCTGAAATGCAAATTAATATATTTTATTTGGCAGTTTATATTATTAACAGCTATGAGACATGTTCTAAAGCAGGGCTTTGGAGAATTTGAAATTACATTATTAATAAGTATAAAATTATCATAAAAATTGTTGCATTCAACCATTGGTCCAATATCTGTTGAAGCAAACATATGACATTTACTACTTGGAGAAAGAAACTATTCAAATACAGTTCCAAGATAAATTTTGAAAAAGTAACTAATAAAAGCTGGGTTCATGGCCAGTGTGGATACTACAGTTAAGCCATTTTAGAAGAGAAGGAACTCTGGCTTTTCAACAGGCTACCACTTCATGACTAAACTTCTCTTAATACTTTTTGAAAAGAAATTCAAGTTTCTGATTGGTATTTCAAGCTGGAGAAGGAATTGGAGAGTTAATGAAAAAATGACACAGATGTCACTTGGAAAAAAAATCTCCGCCCTCAGAATATGCCACGAGCTTTCCTAGGGACAGCTAGGGACCTTCAGGATTCACTTCCTGTAGCAAAAAACTTTAAGGCCATCAAACCATCCTGATAACCTTCCACAAAGCTCAGATGCTCAACTTACACTTAAGGACTGAAAAATAAAACATGCATGGCATTCTCCTCCTTTAATTTTAGAAGGAGGAAAGACCTTAAGAGATATCTGATTCAGAATTTCCCCAAGTGGATTTCGTGAAATATTATTTTCCTGAATAATTTTCTGAAGAGTGGCGAGGCGCTTCAGGGAAGTCTGGGAACACTCTTGGAGAGTCATAACACATATTATTAGGTCATTAGCGAAACTGAGAAGACTACAGAAAAGAAATAGGTAAGTTAAAAAAATTTTTTTTTCAGCAAGCCTATTTGAGCACAGAGCCCTTTTTGCAGTAAGCAAAATTGTAACAATTGTAAAATTACTGTTTTAGAGAAAAACCCTTATCTGTGAAGAATCTGAAGTCCAGACAGGCTAGGGGATTGTCCCAAAGTCACACAATTAGTTGGTAGATAAGCTAAAAATAGATCTCACCTTTCAAGACCAGACTTCGGTGCTATTTCTGTCCTATGTTCTCTGCCTCTTACAACACCTCCACTCCTTGAAGGATCACAGACTATAACAAGAACCACATCTTGGAGATCATCTGGCCCAAAGCCCTCTTATTAAAGGCGGGGAAACACAGTCTCAGAGAAGTGAAGCAGTCTGTCCAAAGTGACACATGAAATCAATTCCTGTAGCAGAACTGGAACCTAGCTCTGAACTCCAATACCAGCAACCTTTCCACACCAGCATCCTAACTCCTGCGAAATCACCACTTTTGCCTCTGAGGAAAAGGTAAGCCCCTCCCGGACAAGAGGGACTTTAGCTATTCAGGATCCAGTAAAATACTTATTAAATCATACTTGTGTCAAGCGATATTTGAAATCAATGAAACACGATTGTCTTTACTTACAAATGTCATCAACTGTGACAGGGAATCAATGTTTCAAGCTCCTGAACAGGTCATCATCCCTGTCCTGTTGGATGACACCTATAAATAAAATAAATCTATTTTTGAGTGAGTAGATTTTAAGCCAACTAGATTTAAGATGCATGCAGTTTAAAGCAAAGAGAAATTTTTTTTTTTTTTTTCCATGATCCTTAACTATGTACCGCTGGAGAGAAATACTTTCCGGTGCTAGCTACCTCACTCTATGTGGCCATCAGTGGCCATCAGCAGCAGGCAATCCAGACCATGTACCATCACAGGTGCTGCTGCCAGAATACATGGGGAATCACGGATCCTAGAGCTAAAAGGGTCCTCCAGACATCGTCTACCTCAGTCTCTTTCCTCTGTGAATGCTACTTTCACTTTGTAGGAGGGACAACCAAGACTCTAGGAGGTGAAACGACTAGCCCACTGGGAAACAGCTGTGTCTTTAGTTCGAGTCTCTTGATTTTGAAAAGTATATCCAGAACACATTAGCAAAGGTAATCATTTGGCCGATCAACTCTAAAAACCTCACATGGACACATTTTAAACACATTCACAAATGCTGACTTAGAATATTCTATCACATCTGCATAAAATGCATTGTCAGTATTAGAGATACTTAAATACGAGCATGACTGAAAAATACCATGAATAGAAAATAACCAAAAGTGAGAAAATGGGAACTAGAGAGTGAAAAGAACAATATTAAATATGGCAAGCAATCAGGATTCTACATTCTGGTTACTTCCAAAAAAGATTAGGGTTCCTAACAAACACGAATACATGAAAAACCTTTTTCTACAAATTTTCTACAGTCTGTAATTTAAAATGTTGGGTTCGCTGTAGCCGCAAAATGCTACTTTGAGTTAGATTTGCCAGAAACTAAAATTTAGGCTAGACAATGAACATTTTAAATTTCCATTCTGTGCCTAAATACTTCAAGATAACTGCAAGTATTTTAGGATACCGCCTTGAGGTAATATAGCTGTCACAGTAACGTCACCACCAAACTCATGAGTGCTTACTGTGTGCCTGTCGCTGTTTGACTATTTTGCACATACTATCTCCTTCAATCAATCCTCACAACAGTTTGATTATAATTTTACAAATGAGAACATCAAAGCACAGAGAAATTCAGTGACACGAAGTAAGTTCACACAACTGGTAAAATGGTAGAATTTGTGCACAAATCTATTTGGTGACACAATCCAAGCTCAAATCACTATATAATACTGCATTTCTTTAATATGGCCGCGGGAGAGCCTCAAGAATATTAGAGTGAATAACACAATTCCAATTAGAATACATAAAATTCTCCCAACTAAATCCCATACAATGTAAAACATCAAGAAATTCTCTCACTCTTTTTCTGAGGGATAAAGAGGCAGCTAGGGATCATTTTCCAAAGCAAATAGTAATGCCAAGGAATTGAAACTTCTGATGTTAACTTTAAACATATTACAACTAAAATGTGACAAAGGAAAAACTTAAATTGTCTCTTGTAATTAAAATAAATCTTTCTGATTCAATTAATTCTTAAGGGTCCCGAAGGAGATAAACACTCCTGTTACTCAAGACTGACTGATTCCCAAAATAGTAAAAGTTATCGATAGACTGAATTTAATCCTATGTACTTTAAAGCATGGCTATATATCATTTTGCTAAAGAACGGAACTATTTATAACGGGAATAAAAAAGTAGTTTTGATAGATTATGCGACCCCCTCAATTTCTCATGTAATACAGCTCTCTTTTCTTGACCGTAGTCATGCTTCTGACCCAAAGCCCTGAGCTTTTTTTTTTTTTTTTTTTAATCAGGGGACATTTTTTTTTCAACATAGTTTTAAAACCATGAAACTGATAAAATAGGAAATAATACGGAGCACAAATATATACCTGACATAACTGAACAAGAATTAGATATATGCAAAGTTCAGCACCACAGAAACCAGTGACATTAGGGAAACGCACATCTTTTTCAAAGCTCTGTGGAGAAGTCAATCTCTTCTGGCAATAATGGCTTTTTTATACGGACCCCAAACAGAAGAAGATAAAGTGTGGTTTCATGGTAGCTTACCCTTTTCTCTGACACCCCATCCTGGCCTGTAGAATCTCTCTCATCATGTGTCTCTTTCAGGACTGGCATATGTTTTTGGTATGCTGGCTCTCTGTTTAAGGTTGTGTATCCTATGTGCTCATAAATTGGGTTTATCGTCATCTTGGCAATGTATTCTGCTGCCTTGGTTTCAATATAGAGAGTAATCAATCCATCAGTCACCAGATCGTGGATGGACTCAAAGCGCTTCTCCCCAACGAAGTGCTTTCCATCGTAGTAGAGCCTGAAGTTTCTGGTTTGACTTCCAAATCTGCCTCAATGAAATGGGAAAGATGTTTTTAAGAAAAGTAAGCAAGTGAATTCTTTCTGAAAAAAAAAAAAAAAAGAGAAAGAGCAAAAAAAAACTATTGCTTTGTGTGTGTCTTCTTTGTTAAATAAACTGTGGCTAATCTCTATGAATCGTCTGGAATACAGAAAATAAAACTTGTGAACACAAAGAATAAACTTGCAACAACTAGGGATAACTAGCTAAAAGCATGCCTACTCTAGAGGGGAAACAATGTTCTTGTTTATCTTTTTAAACCACTTCATTAACCTGTAGGAAAAGTGAAGGAAAATAAAGCTTATATCCTATTAGAGCACATTCTATATTCAATTAGTCAACTCCATAATAGATGAAATTTCTTTAACATGTTCTCTTCAAGTCGATCAATAAAAATATTCAACATGCTTTAGACCCAGCATTCATGTCTTTTAATGAGAAAGCCCCATTTAATGGGCTCACGTAAGTACAATGCCAGCAATCATTTAAAGCACAGCTGAGTCCAGAACCTGAACCACACAGTAAGGCAGGATGGCAACAGAAACATACTTCTGCGATTTCTAGCCATGAGTCAATGACTTGCTCTTTCCTTTTATATAGTCATTTTTCTGTGTCTGCATGTTGAGTCGAGGCAAGAAACGTCAGCAATATATATAGGGCACAGAAGTCATAAACGAATGGACTCTAGATCTGTTCTCACTTTTGGGTCATGTTTTGGTGACATACTTTAAAAACCGGAGAATAATGGTTTACTCTTCTGATAATTTCAGTATTTTGCCTCCTGATTTTATGAAAGGGGATGCCAAAAGGCACCAAGAGCCAGTATCATGGTCTCCCAAAGGCAATCCCAAGTGAGCCTAATTAAAAACAAAACAAGTCAGAGAGGATGTATTTAATTTCACTGTTAAAAATACACAGAACAACAACAAAAAAGACCCCCAAATACACAGAACAGAGGTGAACTTAAATACCAAAATAATACCGTGTTTAATACCAAAGTAAAATGTTTAATTAGGACTCCAAACTTTCACAACAATATTATTCTGGTATTGATTATATTCCAGAAAGACAGGACTTACCAACTTAAGATTCTACTTTTAATTTATCCTTAAAAAAGGAAACAAAATAATTTTTTATAATGGCCTGAGGTATCTGTTTCTGTAGTTCAAATTGAACTTTAGTAATTATTGAATCTAGAACCTGGCATTCTATCCATGATGGTCCTTCTACTATAATAAAATTTATCCACCTTTCGTCCTTTAAAAGCAATTATATTTTGATTTATACTCAAGTGAATGATCCATATAATTCCAATTTCCCACTGGTCATTTTCCTGTAATGTTATAGACATATTTCTCCTAAGTAAATTTTCATTATAATGTAAGTCTAAAAAAGTAGAAGGTAAAATTTCTACACCAAAGTTAAATATAAAAGTTTCTTTCAGTTTAATATACTGTTTTTATTCTTTCCTTTCTGTTAAGACATATTATCTGTTTTTTGAGTAATAAACATGGAAGGCCACTTTATAATTTTTGTAAGAGTCTTAAAACAATAATCACTCAGCACTGTTAAACATTAAGTCCTTTTATAGCTCAGGTGTGTTCAGAGACATTTCAATGAGGGATTAGACCATTTTACTCCTTCAGGGGTTTATGATTTCACAGTGCGTGTGGCACTTAAACTAAAGACTATCCAAGCAATGGTGGTAGGCACTTGTCACTCACATTTATTCTAAAATCTGAACAGTATGGGAGTGTAGGGCAGAAGGGATGATGGCGTTCTTGGCCTCACCTGGGTGAGTGTGGGGAGACTGAAAGAGCTGGTCTAGGACGCTTCACAATGGGCCTATTGCTACCCCAGCTAAGGAGAGGATTTCCTGGCTACCTCTAGGCATCGGGCAAAAAAGACTAAGTAAGTTTGTACTTTTCCGTTTATCACAGCAACCTGAAGAGACCCAGCGCGCAACTCCCAATTCCTCCTCAACCTGCACGTCAGCTCTGGACTTCCGGTCCAGTCGAACTTGCAGTCTTTTTTTTTTTTTTTAAAAACCTTTTTTTTAAATGTTTGTTTATTTTTGAGACAGAGAGAGACAGAGCATGAATGGGGGAGGGGCAGAGAGAGAGGGAGACACAGAATCGGAAGCAGGCTCCAGGCTCTGAGCCATCAGCCCAGAGCCTGACGCGGGGCTCGAACTCACGAACCGTGAGATCGTGACCTGAGCTGAAGTCGGACGCTCAACCGACTGAGCCACCCAGGCGCCCCTCAAACTTCCAGTCTTAAAGAACCTGATCCAATAACTAAAGTAACTCATAATATGGGCTGATTAAAATGTAACCTCAGAGGACAAGAAAATGAATTTCCATTTTGGAATTATGATTGACTTTTTAGGAAAGCTGCATTATTTTTACTAAAGGAGCCACACCCTCTCCTTGCCTAGCCTGTACAGCCCTCTCTTTCCCTTGGGAAGTTACATAAAGAATAGCATCACAGTTTACATCAACGGAGTCTCCTTCCCTTCTGTGATTTGAAAGGCATGATAGAAAATCTTTGAGCAAGTTGGGGAATGGATGTGTCTATTCTACAAAAGAGCCAGAAAAGCAGAGATGCTGAATCTAAAGGCAAAGAAAGGATCCTTTCTTGGAAAAGTTTACCACTTACAAACTATCATTCAACCACACACCCAGGAATTCTGTTAAATATTAGGTGGTTCATAATAAAGTTCCTGTTCCCTTGATTACCTCTACAGGATATAGACAAACACAAAGATAAGATATATATATATATATATAACATAACATATATATAACATTATAACATTATATATATATAACATAACATACATATAACATATATATATAACATAACATATATATAACATTATATACATATATATGTATACATATATATGTATATGTATATATATAGAGAGAGAGTTGCATGCTCTATCAAGCACCCTGGAATTTAAAGAATTCATCTTTATTTATTTATTTATTTATTTATTTGAAAAAAATTTTTTAATGTTTGTTTATTTTTGAGAGAGAGAGAGTGAGAGCCAGGAAGGGGCACAGAGAGAGAGAGAAGGAGATACAGAATCCGAAACAGGCTCCAGGCACCAAGCTGTCAGCACACAGCCCCATGTGGGGTTCAAACTCACGAACCATGAGATCATGACCGGAGCTGAAGTCAGACGCTTAACTGACTGAGTCACTCAGGGGTCCCTAAGAATTCATCTTTAGTTTGTTTTTTAAATCTTTTTTGTTTTTTAAGTTTTTTTTTAAGTTTATTTATTTTGAGAGACAGAGTATGTGCAAGCACATGCGAGTGGGGGAAAGGCGGAGGGAGAGCAAGGGAGAGAGAGAATCCCAAACAGGCTCCACACCAGCAGTGTGGAGCCAGACACAGGGCTCAAACTCATGAACTGTGAGATCATGACCCAAACCAAACCAAGAGTTGGATTCTCAACTGCACCACCCAGGACCCCCTAGTTTGATTTCGAAAACATCATTATAAAAAGGTACATAACCTTATATAGAAACATTACATTTTTGTGCAGTGATTCATGAAACCAAGCGAACCCAACAACTCCCCTCACACTATGAAAACCAAGGAACTCACTGCTTACTAAGGTCTCAGAGCTACTGCTTATGTCCGGTGCAAAAGCACCTTTGCAGTCTCGAAACAGGGTTTGACCAGGAAAGGCAAGTGTGGGTCCTGAGTGTTTAACAGAAAACCTCAGACTTTGGTATAAGAATAGGTTTAAATCCTGGATCTGCCACTTTTTAGCTGGCTGATTTGAGAAAATCATTCTTCAGATTCTGCATCTAGAGAACAGGAATAACATTATCTTTCTCCACATGGCTGGGAGGATTACGTAAGCGTATTTAAGTCAAAGCTAAGTACATACTAGGTTCAATGAACGGTAGTTCTCTTTCTCCTTCTCTGTTAGTTAGGCCTCTGCAGAGAATGACAGAACATGTCATGAAACAGTAAAGTAGAACAGAAAAGAGAATCAATAAACATGCACTGAAGGGGGCTCCACAAACAACCGGTAACACAAATAACTTGTACCGGAATATCTCTGCCCTGGCTGATTTCGCAGTCGACACAAGGCAAGGAGGAGCTCTTTGTGAATTGTCTTCAGATGTCCCTGAAAAGTTTATACTGCCTGGGTGGACAGACAGGAACTATAGCAGAATGCAGAGTGGGGGCTGGTGGAGGAGGGAAAAGCAATGAGTCTTTCCACTGTGACTTGTGAGTCAGGTCTCTGAATTCAAAGGCAAAAGGTCAGTCAATGTAACCATACTGACGGCAGGACGTGTTCCATGGATCTGGGGACAACTGCTGAACTCTACACTAGAGAGCACTGATATGTCAAAACTGTCGAAGCTAAACCATTTTCCTCCATTTTTACAGGAAAATCTTCTTTTCATCTTTTCTTGTGTTTATTACCTGCATCTGCCCTCGCTTTTTAATAGCTGTTCATTCTTTGGTGAACATGTCTGAAGCTGTACAGGACCAACTCTCTCTTAGTTAGAGTTCAACAAAATTCATTTTCTCCAAAGTGGTACTGTAGCTCACGAATAGAAAAGAGAGACTGGGATCATCTGCTTTGAACTGCTACTATTGTACATAATTACCACTTTCGAGAAGTGTCTTTTTCTCCTGTGATTTCAGGTTTTGGTTTTCATGTTTAAAAAAGCTGTTTAATGCTGTGCCCAATTGCATTCAGATGAATTTCAAAATATATAATTCTAACATCTAGCTTTCAAAAATGAACAAAACCTTTAATACCATCCTTTCTATTTTTTAAAAGTAAATCGTACTCAAAACATTCAGTCTAGAGGTACAAAGTGATGAAAATATGTGCAAAGAATAGCCTTTGGGATTTTACTTTACTTTTTCTAAAACCAAGATTACTTCTGATTTGAGGTCGAAGTATTGGGAAATAGCTCTTCAAAGGAAAGTTCCAAGTTAACAGATGTTTTCTGTTAAACAAACAAAGAAACATATACAACACACTTGTCTAAGTTAACAATAAGATGTTAGAACTATTTCCAGAAACCAACATACAAGAACAATTTTATTTGTCATAAATATATATTTGTGTATTGTTTACCCAAATCAAAGATGGTAATCTAATGATGAAATACGAGCATCTCATAAATTTATCTAATCGTAAACACACCCCTGAAAAGCTAAAACAGAAACAAGAATATGACGAGGCATTCAGTTAAATACTAAAAAATGAAAGGCTGAGGAAGAGAAAACATAGCTATATACAATTTAAAAATATTTTTTTTTCCATCTGAAACCTTTGTTAGGGTACTACTTTTGTCTATCTGGTCATTGAATTCTGGATGGTGAAATGGGGCAAAAGTATTAAAATACGCGAACTCATGATGACATTCCCTTGGCACAGTAAATTGCCTTCAGTGAAAGAAGCAAGTCAATGTGCCTAACTAAACCTGGCACGCTCTGGAAGGTGGGATGAATACAGATGAATTAGTTGAAGGTCTGTTTAAGAAGCAGTGAGACATTCCCCCCCACCCTCTCCAATCCTGTCTCCAGTCCCACCCCTTCCCGGCTCTGGTGGAAGACTGAAGTCTGGTTTTCTGGATAGGGTAAAACAAGGAGATAGTGAACAGAGGGACACCAGACAGAGTTGAAGGCAGAGGTGCTATCCTGAAAATTAAGCGAAAAGTTGTTAATACTGAAGATTGAAACCTCCATCTTTCTTTGTCACCTGATTCTCAAAAGGGTTGTACCTTTTCATGGTAGGAGACTGGAGAATTCTGCTCTTAGAAATCTGATCCACCCAAATGAAGACTTAAGAATAGAAACATCACCGTCTACTTGGCTGGTTTCTTTCAAGCTTTCAGAACTACCAGTCAGCTTTTTAGTGCCAAATAAATATGAACAGTTAGCCAAGGACCACCTGACATCTGAGGAAAGACTCTCTGATGAAGGACAAAGATGGATAAACAAAGAGAATCAAAGAGAGCTGAAGGATAAACACTAGGATGCTGTAAGAAAGGGATGAATATAGAGTATGCAGAAAAAATATAGCATATTTAAAGGAAGAAATGGAAGATAAAGTTGAAAAAATTTTCAAGATCAGTAAGATAGAAAATAGGAGAGAAAAAGTAAGATAGAGAATCAATTCAGGAAGTCTAATATCTAAAAGAGTTCTAAAAACAGAGAACAGAGAAACTGGAAGGGGAAGAAATCAAAAAAGACAATTCAAGAAAATTCATCAAAGTTGAAGGATACAAACTTATACAATGGACAAAAATAAGCCCACGTCAAGAAGGTAAACATGAAAAGGTGTTCAGTGAGTAATCCAGTAAATGCAAATTAAATCTTTAGGTTGGTAAAATCTAACAAGTCTGACAATACCAAGCACTGGCAAGGATACAGAGCACCTAACATAACCAGTACCCGGCATACCATTTAACAAAAGGGTTTTGTATTTTCTAGTAAAGTTGGATGTATGCATTCCCTAGGATTAGCAATCCTATTGCTAGGTAATATTCTAGACAATACAATTGATTATATGCACTAGGAGACACACACACACACTGTCTCTCTCTCTCTAATAGTAATGCTCATTAATGCCTAAACCTAAAAACCACACATTTCCACTAAAATAGAAAAACTGTAGTACACATATATGATAGTTAACTTTATGTCACTTTGGAGGGTGTTTTCAGAGAAGATTAGCATTTAAGTCAGTGCACTGTGGGTAAAGCAGATTGCTCTCCCATAATTGGGTGGGCCTCATCCAATCAGTTCAAGGCCCGAATAGAACAAAAAGACTGGCCTCACTGAGCAAGAGGGGGTTTTCCAGCAGACTGCCTTTGGATGTACCTGCAACATTGGCCCTCCTAAGTCTCAAGCCTACCAGCCCACACTGCAGATTTAGACTTGCCAGCTCCCATAATCACATGAGCCAATTGCTTATAATAAATGCCCCCCCACACACACACACATACACACACACACACACCCTATTCGTTTTGCTTCTTTGGAGAACCTTGATTAATATAATGAAATACTAGGGGTGCCTGAGTGGCTCAGTCGGTTAAGTGTCTGACTTCAGCTCAGGTCATGATCTCACGGTTCATGAGTTTGAGCCCCACATCAGGCTCTGTGTTGACAGCTCAGAGCTGGAGCCTGCTTTGGATTCCGTGTCTCCCTCTCTCTCTGCCCCTCCCCCACTATCTCTCTATCTCTCTCTCTCAAAAATAAACATTAAAAAATTAAAAAAATATAATGAAATACTATATAGCAAGGAAAGCAAACATATACATGCAAAAACATGGATGGATTTTTACAAGAATAATGTGGGCAAAAAGAACAAGTCACAAAAGAATACATACAATGTGGTCTGATTATATAAAGTCAAAAGGCAGGCAAAATCTCAATATATTATACAGGAATATATATACAGGTGGTAAGACTATAAAGAAAAGCATGAAAAAGATAACTATAAACCGAGCACAGTAGTTAACTATTGTGTGGAAGTGGGGGATAATGACAAGCAAGAGAAATATGGGGAATTTCTGAACTACCATTAATGTATATTGATGTGGTAGGGATTACATAGATTTACATATATTTACATGTAATCAATTTTTAAATTGGGTATATCAGTTTTACATACTTTCCTGTATGTGTTATTTCACAATATGTATATTTTTAATTATAGCATTCAAGGGGCACCTGGGTGGCTCAGTCGGTTAAGTGTCTGACTTCGGCTCAGGTCACGATCTCATGGTTCATGAGTTTGAGCCCCACATCGGGCTCTGTGCTGACAGCTCAGAGTGGAGTCTGCTTCCCATTTTCTGCATCTCCCTCTCTCTCTGCCTCTCCCCCACTCAGACTCTTTCTCTCTCTCTCTCTCTCTCTCTCTCTCTCTCTCTCAAAAATAAGTAAACATAAAAAAGAAAATTAAAAATAAAAATAAAATTGTAGCATTCAAATGACAAAGACCTAAATCTGGAAGAAAAAGCAATCAGAAACAGATTCCCTCTAGGTGGTTTACGCTATAGACATTAAGGATATAAATTTTATAAGAGAATTCAATGGTGAGTTTTTAAAGAGAATAAAGTGAGAGTATAGAGCTAAGAAAAACAAATTAAATACCAATACAATTACTACAGATCTAATAAATAACTAGAAATGACAGGAAACAGTATCGATAGGACTGAAAAGCAAATCAATGGCATAGAGATAAGTCTTAAATAGTCAACTGGATGGCTAAGGAAAAGTACAAGAGTAAATCAATTAAGGCATATAGGATAAACACTGAAGACTAAGACAATCCACCAAAAAAACTGTGCCTCAAGTTCAGATGCCAACAAATGGAACAGAAATACTATTCAGAAATAGAATTTGGGGACATATTCCAGGCAAGGAAGAAGGAACTGAATCTCAAGACTGAAAGAACACACTGTTTCATGGATGAGCTTATAAAAAAACTATCAACATTAAAACAAATCCTGGTTGGGTGCTTGGGTGGCTCAGTTGGTTGAACGCCCAACTTTGGCTCAGGCCTGATCTCACAGTTTGTGAGTTCGAGCCCACACTGGGTTCTCCACTGTCAGCATGGAGCCTGCTTTGGATCCTCTGTCCCCTTCTCTCTTTGCCCCACGTGTGCACGCACGTGCTCTCTCTCTCTTAAAAATAAATAAACATTTAAAAAAGAGAACAAATCCTGGTTTAAATTACTAAATTTGAAGAGTAAACAAAGAATTTTTTAGACAACCAGGCAGGAACCAGTGTCACTTTCATATAAGGGGTTGGAAGCAAGATTGTTTTCAGACTTCTTTACATTAACAATAAATGTCAAGAAACAATGGATTACCATTAAGTACTAAGGATAGGAAAAAATACACTGAGGATATTCTGTCCAAACAAGCTGTTGTTTAAATTAAAGATAACAGGGGTTCCTGGGTGGCTCAGTCAGTTAAGCATCCGGCTCTTGATTTTCGCTCAGGTCATGAACTCACAGTTCGTGAGTTCGGGCTCCCTGTTGGGCTCTGCACTGACAGCATGGAGCCTGCTTGGGATTTGTCTCTCCCTCTCTCTCTCTCTGCCTCTTCCCTGCTTGTGCGCGCTCTCTCTCAAAATAAATAAATAAAATTTAAAAAATAAGATAAAGGCAACAAAGGGACATTCTTGTTATAAAGTTATACCTTCTCTAAGTCTTTAGAAGTCATTGAAGAGAATGTTAGTCTTTTGAAATGCCTTTTTTTTCCTTTATAGTACTGCACTTAGCAGCAGCGATTTAACATTTTAGCATACTGATGGCTTTAAGAAATGTTTAGAATTTTGCTTAAGTTAATAAATGACCATTCTTGTACAACAGAACTATAGTTACTAGAATTTCACTTCCATGAAATGCAGTGACTCTTTCTTGATCATGCACTGGTGAATGAGCTCGCTGTGTCTTTAGGATACAATGAACAGAACTGTTGTAATGAAACCCAATTCAAGTGAAAGCCTTGTGAGTGGAACCAGTCTTGATGACCTATTCCATTTTACACTGCATGGTCTTCATAGGGATCCAGAGGATCAAGCCTTGTAAGTGCCTTAAATTCAGGGAGAAGCTTATTCACTGCTAACACCTCTGTTGAGTAAAGAATTTGGTGAGACTACCTTGCATCTTTAGATTTATAAAACGTCTCCTAGTCATGTCTTCCTCCCATACCTACTCAGTCTTGCCAACCCCCAACTTGCAGCCTTCTTCATTGCTATCATAATCTCTTAAACCACAATCATCATACAGAAACAGAATGTCAAGGATAAGTTAATGGATGTCACCGCCAAATACATGAACAAATAAAAACTCACTGCTATACGGTACTTGTAACACAGTCACTGATACGGTTTTATCTGACTAGTGATTCAGTAAGGTTAGGAAAGATCATTTATTTTTGAGCAAGTATGTCAATGTCATTCCAAAAGAGAGGTTTTGTGCCATCTCAAAAACACACCTCATATTTCAGTGTACTATTCAATCTGACAGCTAACTAAGTTATAATAAAAAGATTTTTAAAATGAGAACATGTTAGGATAATAAAATGCTTATGGCCCAATCAAACATACGTGGAAGGAGAGAGGATGACTTGATTTTCTGGAACCATAATACCTGGCAGAGCTATTAATTATGTGCTTTGTTAAACTTTACCTACAGCTGCTGGCTTATCTACCAATCATGAAATAAAACTGTACGTTGAATGAGTTAAAGTGTAAGGATTCTGTCTTCTCTTATTTTACAAAACTCTTGGGTCTAAAAGGGAAGACTCAAAAGACAGAAGAGATCTTTGTGATTGTCGAATTCTTTGTTGTAAATCAGGCCCCCAGACTCCATACCATCAGATTCAGAATCTGCATTGTTAACAAGATCCCGAGGTAATCCCTATATGGCTTAAAGTCTGGGAAACACCCGTCTAATCCAATCCCCTCACATTATCGATGTAGCAAGGAAGATGTTCAAGTTCCTCCACAGTGAAATAGAGAGGCTAATAAAAACCCCAAAGTCCCAAACAAAACAAAATTATAATCAAAAAAATCCAACCCACTGTTTAAAGTCAAATGGTTCTTTATCTGCATTAGTACTGGCTGCTTTATAGCTTTTTTCTGGAAAGCCTCCTGGCTCAACATGAGTCCGCACGTACTGTGCTCCCCACTATTGCTAAGCACTGTCAGACCAAAAAGGTCTTCAACCAAATTCATCCTCTCATCTCTTCTCCCTTCAGAAAACTGTTCCTTCTCCAACACCCCTTAAGAGAACCGCCACCCACACAGTCAACTCCTGCCTAAACTTTCATAATTATCTGAGATTCTTCAATCTCCCTCTACATTTAAACTTTTATTGATTGACTGATCTGAGTCCACGCAAACTCTGCCCATTCTGCCTACAGCCACGAGAGTTTGTTCCAAGAGAGATCCTATCATACTATTTTCCCTTTTGAAAATTGTTAATTGTTCACTATTGCCATAAGAAAAAGTCCAAACACTTTAGCAAATCCTGAACCCTTGAGAATCAGTTATTAGTTTTATTTCGAAAGCACTAGAGACTGACATAGTGTGTTGCACATATTAGAGCCTAACTAATCAGCTGCTGAATAGAATTATTAGAATAGAATTAATAAGGGCTTGATTAATGCTTTTCATAATTTACCCCTAAGATGGCCAACTGAATGTAACAATAAAAAAGATTCTAAAAAATACATGTGAGTAAACACAGAATTGCCAAAATGTGAGAAGGTTATTAATTTTGTCGGACATAACTAAGAAAGATGTGGTAATTATCAGGCATAGTGTTTGTCACTTACAGAACTGTAATGTTTTCCATATTGACAACTGGGAGCAAATAAATGAAAAACAACTTTTCTAATACAGTGAACCAATTAAAATAATTTCTACTACACTATTTTCATTTTACTATCAAAGACACAATATTAAGTATTCTATCCAGCCAATAAGTAAATAAATGCATGTGCACTTACAGAACATATTATACACACATTTTAATCTTTTTAAAACAGGATGGGTCCAGAAATGATGAGTGTATTCATATAATTAACAACAGATTTGGCTTATTCAAGAGCTGGTACTTAGTGCCACTAAAAGCTTATAAAACCTTGTTTCCATGAGTCCACTACTTCAGGATATAAAAAAAAAAAAATCACATTACAACAGAAGTTTATAAGAGCATGGAGTTATGTATGTGAATGCTTGCAGAATTCTATACATATACATAAGTGTGTGTGTGTTTACACACTCATTTATGTGTTTTACAGATTCCTACTACTTAATCCTCTTAAACAACAAAATGTTTTCTTTAACCATTTTTTGTATAAACAATTCTAGGTATCACACAGGGACTATAGTTTAATATTTTTTAAATGTTTATTTTTGAGAGAGAGAGAGCATGCACATGCATGTGCACAAGTGGGGGAGGGGCAGAGAGAGGGGGACAGAGGATCTAAAGCGGGCTCTGTGCTGACAGCCCAATGTAGGGCTCAAACTCATGAATCACAAGATCATGACCTGAGCCAAAGTGAGACGCTCAACCGACTAAGCCACTCAAGCTCCCCTAACTTAATATTTTTTTAAGTTTCTTTCTTTCTTTACTTTGAGAGAGAGAGAGCATGAGAGGGGGAGCGACAGAAAGAGAGGAAGAAAGAGAATCCCAAGCAGGTTCCACACTGTCACTGCAGAGTCCAACACAGGGCTCAATCTCATGAACAGCGAAATCATGACCTGAGCCGAAATCAAGAGCCAGATGCTTAACCAACTGACCCACCCAGGCTCAGGCACTCCTATAATTTTTTATTTTTTATTATTTTATTTTTTTAAATTTTTAAAAATTTTTTAAAATGTGTATTTATTTTTGAGAGAGACAGAGACAGAATGCGAGTGGGTTAGGGGCAGAAAGAGAGGCAGACACAGAAGCAGAAGCAGGCTCAGGCTCTGAGCTGTCAGCACAGAGCCCGATGCGGGGCTTGAACTCACAAACTGCGAGATCATGATCTGAGCTGAAGAAGGATGCTTAACCGACTGAGTCACCTAGGTGCCCCTACATTGCCCATTACTGAACTTTCAGTTCTTGAATCAAGTTTTATATATATTTTAAAAACTATTTTATTTATTTATTCATTTTTAAATCGCCTTGCATGTTATCGCATGTGTTCACCTTTTAATTTGTTACTTTTTTATCTGCTGTAAGCTTGAAAAACAAAAAGGGAATTTTACCAATATCTGATAGAAAGCTGTATTAAGTAGACTCTAATGGGGATTACTGACCATTCCTTGGCCATCAACACATGGGCTCCGTAGCAGCTCTTTAGCCACTCAAAGGCCTTTCCCCTCATTCCCAGCCTCCTGGCTGTATTTTAGAGACCTTAGGCTGCCAACGATCTGACTTCCAGACAAGTAGGATGTTGTTGTAGACGAGCAGAAACAGGCCTAAATTTGATTAAATATATACCTTTAAGTTTATCACCTAGTGGTTATTAACAATCAGCAAATTACTACATAAAGTGTAGCATAAAAATCCCTCACTTTAAAAAATCAATTTCTTAATGTATAATTCATACACAACAAACTACCTCCATCTGAAGTGCACAATTCAATGAGTTTTGACAGATACTATCACAGTCAAGATTCAGAACATTTCCCAACATCCCCAAAGTACCCTCATGTCCTCTTGTGGCCTATTTCTTTGTCCCTTATTCTATTCAACCACGTATCTGCTTTCTGTCACTATAATTTTCTATTTCATGGAAATGGAATTATGCAGCATATATTCTTTTGTGTTTGGATGTCTCAGTTTTTATAAAGCATCACTTTTAAACTGATGGATACTGTTCTTGTCAGATTTTGAATGCAACTAGACTAGGATTTCAGGCTGTGGCAAAGCAATAAATGAAATTTGTAATTGCTTTTTTTGTTTCTGGGGTTGTTCTGAAATAGCCTCTCATGTCTAATTAAGATGTAAGCATCAGATATAATCAACCTGTTAGTTGGAAACAAAGAATTATCAACATAGCCCTGGTTGCCACTCATTGACTTTTAATGCTAATAAGCAAAAGGTTTAAAATGTAATACACAATGTATCTGTGTGTGTTCATTTTTATAGTACTATTTGCTATTTTTGAGTGTTCTGTGCTAGGTACTATGCATGCCGTATCCCAAATAATCCTTCAACTAGTATGAGTTATTATTATTACATCCTCATTTTATTGATAAGGAAACAGACTTAAGGGAAGTAAGTAATTTGCCCAAAGTTATGCAGAAAATACTGGAACCAGACTATTAATCTAGGACTGTCTGACTGCAAAGCCACATTCTGAACCACTGACCATATCTACTGATTAAAAAAAAATTTTTTTATGTTTATTTACCTTTGAGAGAGAGAGAGAGAGAGAGAGAGAGAGAAAGCATGAGCAGGGTGAAGGGCAGAGAGAGAGGGAGACACAGAATCCAAAGCAGGCTCTAGGCTCCGAGCTATCAGCACAGAGCCCAACCTGGGGCTCGAACCCATGAACTATGAGATCATGACCTGAGCTGAAGTTGGGTGTTCAACCAACTGAGCCACCCAGGTGCCCCCCATATCTACCGACTTAAAACCACAGGGCTGGGGTGCCTGGGTGGCTCAGTTGGTTGAGTGTCCAATTCTTGATTTTCAGCTCAGGTCATGATCCCAGGGTTGTGGGATCAAGCCCCACGTTGGGCTCGGCACTGAGCATGGAGCCTCTCTCTCTTGGGGTGCCTGGGTGGCTCAGTTGGTTAAGAATCCAACTCTTGATTTCAGCTCAGGTTATGATCTCACGGTTCATGGGTTCGAGTCCCGCCATTAGCCTGTTTGGGATTCTCTCTCTATCTGCCCCTCCCCCATTCGTGTGCACTCTCTCAAATAACTTAAAAAAAAAAAAAAAGATTCTCTGTCTCTCTCCCCCTCTGCCCCTCTCCTCCACTTGCATGAACGCTTGCTCTTTCTCTCTAAAAATAAAAAAATAATAATAAAATAAAAAATAAAACCACAGGGCCAGAAATAAAGCCCAATGATTGGGTTATGTATCTTTTAGAGCAAAACAGCAAAAGAAACATGAATCTGTCCACTTAAGATATCCTTAGTTAAGAGCAATAAATAGAATGAAAAATATCTTTCTTTAGTTCCTACTTATATAAGGAAGCATATCACAGGGAGGCATTCTAGGTCTGACAGTTCTCTAATGCAATTTTATTAAATAAACCCAGTATGCACCAAGCAGTGCATGAGGTTCAAGGAAACCAAACAAATAAGACTTAGTTCCTGCCCTGAAGCAATTTACAATTCATTTGTAAAGACACACATGTAAATAGATTATTACTGTAGGTGGGAACTTGTTCTTAGGTATACTCTGGGAACATGTGAAGATCTTTTCTGAAAATAAGTTAATAACCATGTGATCAACAGTACCTGGCATAAATATATTCAGTAGAGACTCAAATATAATCTTGAACATTAGGTACCATCCCTAAAAATAAAAACACCTCAGTCATGAATAGATTTCTAAGTGAGCCTCAAAATCTGACAGCAAACATCAATGGAACCCTTAAGAAAAATTTTGAAAGACTTAGCAGGATGAGCCAATTTGTAGCTTGGAGAATGGCCACAATTGAGAACAGAAGCAGGGCCAAAAGCTAACACAATTGTCTGAAATGAGCAGATGAGGAACAGGAGGGAGAAACATTCACGCAGAACAATGACAAGAGCCAGAGGGCAGCTATTTTAGCCTAAGGACATCATAAGATACTCATAGGAGATCTGTTCTACTAGACTCCAGGAACACAGGACACTTCAAGGGGCAGGGGTGGGAAGACAAACCAAAAAAAACATGCAGTATATTTAATAAGATAAGGATAATGTATATAAAAGATATGTAAGAGCAAGATGGAGGGAGAGGAAGTCCCAGACCGCACTCCACAGAACCACTGAATTAACAACCTATGGACTAAGATTCTCTTATGACAACTCCAGAACCCATTTAAGAAATTGCAGTACCCCAGGCAAGTGCAAAACCATGAAAGCCTCACTGAAACAGGTAAGAAGGGCTACTTCATCTTATCTATGAGTGCCCCTTCCCCAAGACAGCACCGTTGAGCTTGGCTTATGGCTTCTCCCCTAAGGGTGGGTGTGGAGGAAAAAGAGTGGAACATGTTTCCAATATCCTGGCTTTTGGAGGGCTGCCTGAGGGACTGGTTACTATCTCACCTGATTCAGAGCACTAAGATAACTGGCACAGGTTAGATGCCCGCGGAGGCGGGGAGGTTCTGAAAACAAGGGAGAGTGTCCAATTTGTTACTTCTCCCTCAGGAGAAGGGAGAAGAGTGGGGCATGTATCCAGTGCTCTGGCTTTTCTGAGAGTTGCCCAAGGGAATGGTACCTGTCTTGCCTGATTTGGGAAACTTCCAGGGAGCTGGTATACTTTAGACGCTTGGAGGCTGGTGAGAATAAGGAGAGACAAGCAGCTTGTTCCTAGAGCACCCAAGAACCTGCAGTACCAAAGACAGATACCAGATGGTACAAAAGATTACAAGGTCCTGAAAAAGAAACTGGCAAGCCTCTTTTTAAATTTTTTTTAATGCTTACTTACTTTTGAGAGAGAGAGAGAGAGAGAGAGAGAGAGAGAGAGACAGAGCGTGAGGTGGAGGGGGCAGAGAGAGAGGGAGACACAGAATCCAAAGCAGGCTCCACGCTCTGAGCTGTCAGCACAGAGCCCGACGCGGGGCTCAGACTCACAAACTGAGAAGCTGAAGTCGGATGCTTAACCAGCTGAGCCACACAGGCGCCCCACCTCTTTAATTGAGAAATGCACATAGCCTTGAGAAGTTATACCCTCCAAAAAGTGTCAGGCCCTCCAAATCTCTACCTGGGCTGATTGGAGAAGGTCTTCCTCTGTATGAGGCCAGTCTGTAAAGACTAGGAGAAGTGGTTATATTTACAAATGCTCATAAAATTCAGAAAACAAACAAACAAATACAAACTACATGAAGAACCAGGAGAACATGTCCCAATCAACAGAACGAAAGAAATTCCTAGAAACCAACCCCAAGGAAACAGAGATCTATTAAGTATATAACAACGAATTAAAAGTAATTTTCTTAAAGAAGCTGAATGATCTAAAGAGAGCACAGACACAAAACTAAACGAAATACGGGGCACCTGGGTGGCTCCGTCGGTTCAGCGTCCAACTTTGGCTCAGGTCATGATCTCACAGTTCGTGGGTTCGAGCCCCACCTCGGCTCTGTGCTGGCAGCTCAGAGTCTGGAGCCTGCTTTGGACTCTGTGTCTCCCTCTCTCTCTGCCCCTCCCCTGCTCACACTCTCTCTCCCAAAAATAAGTAAACATTTAAAAAAAAATTTTTTTTTAATAAAACCAAATGAAACAAAATCAGGAAAATGATACGTGAAAAAAAAAGAGTATCAACAGAGAGCTAGAAACCCTTACAAAGAACCACACAGAAATTTTGGAGCTAAAGAATAATTAGAAAAGTTTGGTCAACGAATCTTCAACAAAGGATCTAAGAATACCCAATGGGAAAGCGCAGTCTCTTTAACAAATGATGCTGGGAAAACTGGAGAAACACATGCAGACCAATGAAATTGGGCCTCTATCTTACACGACTCACAAAAATTAGCTCAAAATGGATCAGAGACTTAAACATAAGAACTGACACCAAAACCTCCTAGAAAGAAACACAAGGAAGAAGCTCAATGATACTGGCCTTGGCAATGATTCTTTTGGACATGACACCAAATGTACAAACAACAAGAGCAAAATTAACAAGTGGGATTATATTAAATCCAAAAGCTTCTGTACAGTAAAAGAAACAATTAACAAAATAAAAAGACACCTACAGAATAGGAGGAAATTTTTGCAAACCATACGTCAAATAAGGGGTCAATATCCAAAATATATAAAGAACTCATAAAACTTTAAAAAACCCAAAGAATCCAATTAAAAAATGGCCAGGAGAGCCAAAAAGACATTTTTCCAAAGAGGACATCAAAATGGCCAACAGGCAGATGAACAGATGTTCAATATCACTACCATCAGGGAAATGCAAAACACCACGAGGAGATGTCACTTCACACCTTTTGGAATGGTAGCCATCAAGAAGACAAGAGACAACAGGTGCTGGCGAGAATGTGGTAAAAAGGGAATTCTCATGCACTACTGATGAGCATGTAAATTGGTCCAACCACTACAGAAAACAATACGGAGGTTCCTTAAAAAAAATTAGAAATCTGCCATACAATCTAGCAATTGATTCTCGATATATACCCAAAAGAAATGAAAACAGGATCTTAACGAGATGTATGCACTTTCATGTGGATCACAGCATTTTTCACAATAGCAAATATATGGAAACAACTCAAATGTCCATCAAATGGATAAATGGATAAAAAAAAAAAAAGATGTGGTATATATACACAATGGAATATTATTCAGCCACGAGAAAGGAGGATTTCTTGCCATTTGTGACAACATGAATAAACCTTGAGCACACTGCAGTAAACAAGATACATCAGGGAAAGACAAATGCTATAGGAGATGACTTATATGTAGAAAAATTCAAACCTGTAAAAAGAGTTGAGCATCCTACTCTTGATTTTGGTTCAGGTCACGATCTCGTGGTTTGTGGGACGGAGCCCCACATAGGGCTCTACACTGACAGCGTGGAGACTGCATGGGATTCTCTCTCAATCTCTCTCTTTGCCCCTCCCACCCTCAAAAGAAATAAAATAAACATTAAAAAAAAAAAACAATTGAAAAACAATCAATGAAACAAACAGCTGGTTTTTTTGAAAATGCCACCAAAATTGACAAGCACTTAGCCACACTAAAGACAGACATCGAGACAAATGGAACAGAATGAAGAACCCAGAAAGAAATTGGCATGTATGTCAAATGATCTTTGACAAGGGTGCCAAGGCTATACAATGGAGCAAGAATAGTCTTTTCAACAAACAGTGCTGGGAAAACTGGATATCCACATGCAAAAGAATGAAGATGGGCCCTCATCTTATACCATCTACACAAATTAACTCAAAATGGATTAAAGACCTAAACGTAATACCTGAAAATAGAAAACTCCTGTAAGAAAACACAAAGAAAAAGCTTCAGGACAGTGGAACATGCAATGGTTTCTTGGCTAGAACACTAAAAGCACAAGTAACTAAAACAAAAATAGACAAAGGGGATTACATCAAACTTAAAAACTTCTACACGGCAAAGGAAGCAATCAACAGAGTGAAAGGTAACCTAGGGAAGGAGAGAAAATACACACAAGCTGCATATCACATAAAGGGTTAACATCCAGAATATAAAAAGAACCCATACAGTGCGATTTAAGAGATAATAGCATGATTAAACAGTGGGCAAAGGACTTGAATAAACAGTTCTCCAAAGAAGACATAGACAACAAGCATATGAAAAGATTCTCAACTTCACTAAACATCAGAGAAACACAAATCAGAACCACAATGATGGTTCTGATTAACCACCTTATACCTGTTAGGATGGCCGCTATCAATAAAACAAAATGGCAAGGGTTGGTGAGGATGTGGACAAAGTGGAACCCTTGTGTCACTGTTGGCAGGATTGTAATGGGGCAGCCGCTATGGAAAAACAGTATGGAGGTTGCCCAGGAAATTAAAAAGAGAACTACCACATGACCCAGCAACCTTATTTTCGAGTATATGTCCAAAAGAACTGACAACAGACTTCCAAGAGATATTTGCATATCCGTGAACACTACAGCATTATTCACAGTAAGCAAGATGCGAAAGCAAACTCAATATCCATCAAAGATGAATGGATACAAAAGAAATCTGAGCCAAATACCAAAAAAAAAAAAAAAAAAAAAGCAAATACTACATAATTCTACTTACATCAAGTATCTAAAGTAATCAAACCGATAAAAACAGAAAGAAGATTGGCGGTTGCCAGCGTCTGGGGGAAGGAAGAAAGGGAGAGTCATCGTTAGGTGGGTACAGAGTTTTAGTTATGCAAGATGAAAGAGTTCTAGAGAACCGATGTACAACAATGTGCACAAAGTAAGCAATAATGTACTCTACATTTGAAAATTAAAAGAGTTTAAAAACACATGTATGTGTCTATACATGTAGTTCAGGAAAATGAGGGTGTAAATTATGATTGCTAAAAAGATAATCCACTGAGACAAATAACTCTCTTTCTTAAGTAAATCCCAAAATATTTCTTCATACAAGACAACAGAAGTTATTATTCTTAAAAAATTTTTTTTAACGTTTATTTATTATTGAGAGACAGAAAGAAACAGAGCACGAGCATGGGATGGGGAGAGAGCCGGGGGGGGGGGGGGGGGGTGCGGCGAGACACAGAATCCGAAGCAGGCTCCAGGCTCTGAGCTGTCAGCACAGAGCCCGACGCGGGGCTCAAACTCACGAACTGTGAGATCATGACCTGAGCCGAAGTCGGTCGCTTAACCAACTGAGCACCCAGGCGCCCCTAGAAGTTATTATTCTTAACCGATATAATGTACATGTGGCTATTTGAAAAATACAAAGTTTCTGAAATCTGAAAGATTCTACTATAATTATTGAGTATACATGCAGAGTTTCCATTTTCCCCTCAAAGCAATTCATGGAAATTGTTTATTTTTATTGACTGTGGAAGGCTGAATATGTATTTTATCTTCAGTCAGTAGAAGACAGAAATGAATGTGACCAAAATCTAGACACTGGAACATTTCCAATACAAGGAGAAAACAAAAGGCTTCACCAATTAATTAAATCAACTCTAAAGCTACATCCACAAATGCTTTATGAAGGACATTTATGAAGTCCTCGACTATTTTTGGCTGCAATATTTTTTTACTCATAGAAGTTGGAAAATTTAAAAATTAAGAAGTCATTAAAGCCAAATCTAAAATTAAAAAAAAAAAACCACCATGCTCTTTTATGTAGGATATATGAGATAGATAGACAGATTTCACCCCAATGGAGTATAAAGAACCTAGTTTATATTCCTGAGATAGAACTGGATCTGCTACATAACTCCTTAACTTCACTATCTATTGAATATAACAAAGATTAAGTTTGTAAGAGAAAAAACCACAAACCTCGTTTCTTCACATCTTCATCCATATTCTCTTCCTTCTTCCCAATCATAAGTACAAATTTGATTTCTTTCTGTTTTCAAGACATAATGTCACCTACTTGTCATCTCTTCCTAACCTTTGTTGGAAGGTGACATTTGGCTGGGGCAAGGAGGGCAGTTTAATTAGATTGGTGCAGGAATTTAATATGTACCTGCTTCTAACATCACTGTACTTAATTCTGCTCATCAGTAAATCGTCAAAACTCATTATTTGTTGATCAAATGTCAGGCTCAACTAGTCAAATTTTAGTGTATGTGCTGCTGAAGCAAGCACTCAACTAGTTAAATTTTAAAGTATATCACCACCATATATATGTATACATGTATACACACACACACATACATACATGTATCACGTAATGGTATAAATCATACTTAATCTGCACCATGTCAATATTCAAATCACATATATACTTTAGTAAAATAGCTTATAAATAAATATGAAAGAATAGGGGAGTGAAGAAGGAAGCAGAGAAGATATTTTCCTTTCCCATTTTCTATCAATATATTCTGGCAAATTCTAAAATTGGTGTGTTATGAAATTCTGAAATCTGTGTTCTGGCAAAATCTGACTACAGAAAGTTGGGAGAATTATTTGGAACTTTGTACTTATTCAAAGACTCTTTCTTATTCCAAATGGATGTTCCAGCTTCTGAAATCCACTGAAATTTAGAGAATAGACAGTTTTTCCTGAAAAAAATATTTTAATCACTTTGTACACTTACTGCATTTTTATTACTTTATACATTATAATCTGAGAGAACACGCATTCATTCTTTTGTATATTGGCAGAGGAGAAGCCTAGCCTTGGACAACTGGCAGGATAAGTGAAGAAAGATTGATATTTGTCTAAGAATCATGGCAAAATTATCTTTAGAGAAAGAAATCTGGGTATATGTGGGGCGGTAAGTGTGTGTGTGTGTGTGTGTGTGTGTGTGTGTGTGTGTGTGTGTATGATATACATATACCTATGTGAATTTTTTCCCCAGACATTTCTAAAACATGTTAGTGCTATTGGCACAAGAATTAAAAAAAAATTAAAGCACTCCAAAGCTCAGCTTCATCTCCCATAGTAGTTCATAAAGCAATGAAAAGTTTCATCGACCTATCTAGTGGCTATCTAGAAGTGTTATGTACTTCTATTTTGGAAAGAAAAAAACCCGTAACTTGATAAAAATACAAAAATAATCACAGTAGAACTGAAAGCTTACTAGATGAGATAGCTCTGGCAAGCTAGAGACCAGGCTTCTCTGAACTGATCACAAAGTATTCTCTTCTAGGACTATCAACAAAAGGAGATGTGTGTGGTGAAAAGGGTAGGGGAGGAGGAAGGAAAGAAAACCCAGCTTTTCATATTTCCCAAAATGAACAATGTGCCTTTAAGACAAAATCTGACAAAAACTCATCTTTTGCTTCTGCATCAAAGGCTACTGACGATCTTCCATTATCTTCCTCCATAACAGACCCTCACTCTTCAGGTGTGAACCTGGCTCCCTACACTGCAGACCACATCTCTCAGCTTCCCTCGCCTTGCTTTCAGGAGCAACCAATGAGAAGCGAAAGTGGTATGAATTTTCACCCCTTCTGCCTTCTCAGCGGGAATGTGGATATGAAGTCTGGTGTCACGTGAGATAAACTTGGAAGCCACACACGGGAAAGCAACAGGATGGAACTAGTCTGTATCCCTTACCTTGTTAAAAAGGGCCACACCAGCCTTGAAATACCTCCAGATTTCTGGAATGTGGGAGAAAAATAACCATCTATTCTGTATAATACACTTCTTATTCAGTAACTTACAGTCAAACCTAAGCCCAATTCTCAGTCCTCGCTGCACAGAGAGTCTACTTTTGTTTCTGGTATTTGGGGGATTCTCTTATAGGAGGTTATGTTTTCCTGAGTATAATATAAAATTTTTAAAAAGTAATACTATGAAAAACTTTCTTCCAGCAGCTGCCACTACTGAACCTTGTCTAAGAATTCTACAACAGTAACAAAGTAAGAGCCAAAGTAACATATAAACAGGAAGTCCCTAAAATATTTTTCACTATCTGAATATTACCACCCCAAAATATGCTTTTGTTTTGTCTGTTATAATAATATGGTAAAAATCATAATTTATTTTGCTGGAATCAAATTCTCAAGAAATTTCCAGGGAGTCAGAACTTTAAACTTCTTGGCTTGTCAGTGGGACAGGGTCCTTTGCCTCTTAGGCTCCCACATTTGTTGCTATTTTTCTCATTTCTTTCCAAATGTGCATTTAAGCCAGTAGGATCTTTTTGCATGAAAAAGTGTTACAGGAGGCCTAGCAGCGGAAAAATTTTGGCAGTTGAAAAGGTAGGGCCACAGGAGAGAACACACACGGTATACTACAAATTAGAGTCATGGTTTGGATGAGTTTTCAAATTACTGTTAATTGGTTTTAAAATCACTGATAAAAACTTAACGTGTTAAAATCACTGATAAAAATAATAGAAACTACATTTGAACAACAAAAGCAAAGTGAAAGTAAAAACATTAACATCCTGTAAGTATCTTCTCCTTGTGGCCCTGACCCAGTATGTGTCAACTCTAGAATGCACAAGGAGGCCAAAAATTGGCCGAATGTAGTGACGATAATACAGAGAGCAAGCAGTCTACATCAGGGGCCAGCAATATAGCTCACTGGCTAAATCCAGGCTCTTACGTGTTTTTGCGTGGCTAATAAGCTAAAAATGGATTTTATATTTTTATATTTTTAAATGGTTACATTTTTAAATGGCTAAATAAGTATCTACATAACAAAATACTCTCAATTGGCCTGTAAAGACTTTAATATTTACTATTGGATCCTTTACAGAAAAAAACCAGTACCTGATTTACATGACTAACCATGTCTTTCTGACTAAGGTTTAAGGATAGTTAAAATAAATTCAGGGGCACCTGGGTGGCTCGGTCAGTTATATGTCTGGCTTTAACTCAGGTCATGATCTCGAGAGATTCATGAGTTGGAGCCCCGTGTTGAGCTCTGTGCTGAGAGCTCAGAGCCTGGAGCCTGCTTCAGATTCTGTGTTTTCCTCTCTCTCTGCCCCTCGCCTGCTCATGCTCTGTCTCTCTCTTTCTCAAAAATAAAATAAACATTAAAAAAAAAGGATATTAAAATAAATTCAATTTTGAGAAGCTTGTGAACCTCCATAGTACCATAGTCCGTATGATGTTCAGAATAATCCCCAACAACCACGAAAGAAAGTACTACTCAGAATTTGAACCACAATTAGCAAATAAATTTACTTAGAATTATCTATGGTATTCTGAGATGTCAATAAGTGCTATTTGCGGTCAAAAATTAGGAAAACACAAAAAGTTGAATAAACTATTGTTTTGTATGCATATGTTCATTTTGCTTTACTCTAAGACTTCTCAGAACCTTAAAATCTTCTAGGCAGGGATATAGTATACACCAATTTTTGAATTTATTTTACCTTCCTTCTCTGACTTATTCGTATCTTAAAGAAAGTATTAGCTAGAATACAGTTTGGGAAACATGTACCTCATTGATATCAAAATAAGTTAGTGGGCAATTAAAAAGTTAAATGTATAAAATACACCATAAAATGCACAAGAGAACCAGTTTAACTATCAAATATCTTATAGAGTTAGTACTTTCCACTAAAAAAAAGTGGAGTAAGTCATTAAGAAAAAGATTCACTGAAACTATGACCATGTACAATTAAAATAATTTCATGTCAGAACCAAGAAAGGGGAGCCTGGGTGGCTCGGTCGGTTAGGCATCTCACTCTTGATTTCAGTTCAGGTCATAATCTGACGGTTCGTGCAACTGAGCCCCGTGTCAGGCTATACGCTGATAGCGTGGAGCTTGCTTGGGATTCTCTCTCTCCCTGTCTCTTTGACCCTTTCTCTCTCTCTCTCTCTCAAAATAAATAAACTTTAAAAAATGTTCAAAGCAAGAAAAATAGAGAAAGCACACACAATAAATATGATAAATGTTTGCATGCATAATATATTAAAGAATTAATAGGGCAATGAACAGGTCACAAAGAGAAAATATAACAAGTAACTTGCTTGTGTTGCCTGAACTAGTGATCCCCTTTGGCTGTTTTTCCTACTGAATCCAAAAAGAAATTCAAACTTGGGCCATATGACAGCCCAGCTTAAAACTTGGTCCAGTTCCCTACGACTCGCGGGATAAAGAGCAAACTCCTTCATATGGCGGAGAGGAAGCAGATCAGGCAGCCTCATGCCTTCACTCTCGAAGCTCCCTCTCTGCCCTCCTTGCCACAGAGCCACAGGAGACTCCTTCTGCCCCGTCTTTCTCTCCCCACCCTCCTGCTCTTTTACCTTAGTTCATTTGAACATAGCCTTCAGCTCTCATATCAGGCTTGCCTTCTCAGAAGGGCCTTCCATGACTGCAATTCCACAGACTTGGATCAGATTCTTCATACAGTCACAGCACCCTGCACTTGCCCTCTACAGCACTCACCTCCGGTTTTAAATATACATTTGTGAGCCAACTGCGTTAAACTGAATCCTCTCACTACCTGATAAGCTCCCCAAGGCCAGGGATCTTATTTGTTGTGTTGATCCTTGTATCCCCACCACCCAGAAGAGTATCAGAACAACTTTTCGAAAACAAAGCAACAACAAAAAATACTTCTGAAAAAGGATAAAAATACTATTTATTTGGGGGGCAGCGAGACTATAAAGGTAGTATTTTTCTTTTCCTACTTTTATGCATTTTACGTATTTTCTATAGTGCACATTAATAAAAAAAAGTTTATGGTGGACCCAAATTTAAATAAGTAAATATAATAAGTGAAAATAAAAAACCAGGGGGTGAAACTTTACCTTATGAAAAATTAATTCAAATAGCAAACTTATCGTATATTTATTGACATGGAAAATGTTCCTGATGTACCGCTAACTGAAGAAATATACCATAAAATAGTGTACTTGACATGAAACCATTCAGTCATTATATAAATCATATAACCATTATATGATTATTTTATGATTTATGAAACCCTGGAAAGTACCAGAATTTCATACACCACAACTTTTAACAGTGATTATCTTTGGGTAGTGAAATTAAAAGGTTATTTTTTGCTTTTCTACATTTTTAATGTTTTCTGTATTGTATACGTGTTAGGAAAAAAATGTCTAAACAGCTAGTTCTCTTGTGCATTTACAATATAGTTCAATTTGCAGCCCATTTTTAGGAACACATCTACCTTTTTCTTTAAGTTTATTTATTTGAGAGGGAGAGTATGTGTGCAAGTGAGTCCATGCATGAGTTGAGGGGTGGGGGACAGAGAGAGAAGGAAGAGAGAGAATCCCAAGAATCTCATGAACCCTGAGACCATGACCTGAACCAAAACCAAGAGCCACCCAGGCACCCCATCTACTTTTTTCAAGTAAGGAATGCTTTCAACTAACCACTCCTTACTGGGTCATATCAATTATTTTCTATAGTTTGTTTTATTAAAGCATATTTGACCTGAAGTTACTTCATATAAACTGAAATATTTTTTTAAAAGCTCATGGCCCTGATAACATGGTATTACATGTTTAAGTAAATTATCCTATCCTCTTTATCAGTATCAATTTTCTGATCTTGTAAGACTTCTAAATTCTATTGTTGTCATGTGATTTATCACCTACTCTTATATCCAGAAAATTTCCAAAAAGTGATCATAATCTTAACTAAGAGAAGCAGGAAAACATTTTTGAAAAATTATTCTGCAGAACATTATTTTCCACTTATTCCAAATAGCACAAGGTTTGCGGGAAATGAAATGAAACCATGGTAACCAACTAAACCTATCATGAGCTATCAGATCAAAAGAACACATAGTACATTACACGTCAACGCCTACCAGCAGCATAATCTTTCCCCGGTTCCTTTTGATCTTTCTTCCTATACATGAAAAAAAGCTTTCAACCAATTTTCATATTTAAAAAATGTGAAAGCCCCTTTACCAGTATCTACTGTAATTCTCTGACTTTAATCAGAAACTCTGGCTGAGTTCACTTTTAAGAGTCAACCTAATGCTCTGAGATTCAATTAAGAGTTACTGGTTTTTTCAATCACCAGCAAATTACATTTTTTACTTCAACGAATTTTATCATTTTCTAACACAGTAGTAATAGTTTCTTCATACTAAATCTTCATCTTTGTAAAGATAAAAACACATTCTCACAGGAATTTCTTCCTCAACAGAATCTTAGCAGCATTCCAAACCCAAAGCCAAAATAAATCACAATCGCACATGATAAAGAAGAGCCCCATTTTGTCATCTGGTCCATTTTATCACCAATCATCAACCCTCATCATAGGAACTGAAGCTAAATTCACGAACTCTAGCCCAACATGTTCTTAAATTACCAACCATCAGCTAAAACTAAATACACAAGGTAGTGATGGCTTTTGTGAGACATTAACTGTTTATTCCACAACTTTTTAACTAGACAGACAAGAGGGCAGGCCTCTGCAAAGACTCGATATGATCTTTACGGCTATGGTTAGCCACTCTCTAATAATGATCACTTAAAATAAAATACAGTATTTTTTTTACATAAAAATATATGCATATGTAAAATATCATAAAATATAATGTATACCTATCAGAAAAACATGTATATTTTATGCATGACGAATTTCTGGAAGGATAGACAACTAATTGTGAATGACATAATCTCTAAGGAGTGGAACCAGAAGAATGTGCTGGGAAAGTAATGTAATTTACCACGGTATAAATTTCTCTTACTTAAAAAAATTTTTTTAACCACATCCATGTATTGGTTCATAATCATAATAGATGTAACAAATTACATAAATGCAAATAGGTATTATTTTAATAGATAACTTGCCATTTTTCTTTACCCAAGCTCATTACAAAATTATTTTTATAAGCACAAATGATGACCAAATGATTTTATATTAAAATTTTAGCCTAAGTAATTAAACTTTATATATACTTAATTTGGTTTTTCTTTTTTCTTTTTTTGAGGGGGGTGTCGTGGTGAAAAGTTAACCCTTGAGGATTAGAATAAGTCTTATCCTAAAAGGCTTTAAACAAGGTTGATAGGCTTTATAAAAAAAGGAAATGTGTTCACTTAAAAGTCTTTATTAAAGAGGCACCTGGATGGCTCAGTCAGTTAAGCATCCAACTTTGGCTCAGGTCATGATCTCGAGATTTGTGAGTTCAAGCCCCACACTGGGTTGGTTCTGTGCTGGTGGCTCAGAGCCTGGAGCCTGCTTCAGATTCTGTGTCTCCCTCTCTCTCTGGCCCCTCCCCTGCTCTCTCTCTCTCTCAAAATAATAAACATTAAAAAAAAGAAATGTCCTTAAAAAAATCTTTATTAAAAATTCATTAATTCAAAAGCTAAGAGTTTAGTTTTATGCCACACCCTTTGTCAACTTAGAGAAAGTGCTGCATGGTTTATTGTTATTTTGGATGCTGTTTTTAACAAGTTATATCCTCTATTTCTTAGCTTTTTGTTCTTTAGCAAGAGAAGCCTTGGTTTCTTTATCTGTAAAATTCAGAAAATATAGTATCTACCACATGGGCTTATTTCATAGATAAAACGGAGTTTTTCAACCTGTATGCCATGAATAGAGGTTACAGGTTATAAGATATCAAAAATGTCCAGCCCTGGGGCGCCTGGATGGCTCAGTTGGTTAAGTGTCTAACTTCAACTTCAGCTCAGGTCAAGATCTCGTGGTTTGTGAGTTCAAACCCCAAGTCGGGCTCTCTGAGGACAGCTGGGAGCCTGGAGCCTGCTTCAGATTCTGTCTCCCTCTCTCTCTGCCCCCTCCCCACTTGCACTCTGTCCCTCTCTGTCTCAAAAACAAATAAACATAAAAAAAAAAAAAAAAAAAAGTCCAGCCTTTTCAGAGGCCAGAAAGGTATGATGCGGCTGAGGCCCTTGGGTTGGTCACATCTGGCCACAGTAAGGTAAATATGGTACATTTACTTTAGTGTACCATGGAACACCATAATTTTCATCGGGTGCCACAGTATGAAAAAGTATTAGGAGTGCCTGGGTGGCTCAGTCGGTTAAGTGTCTCGGCTGAGGTCATGATCTCCTGGTTCGTGGACTCAAGCCCAGCATCGGGCTCTGTGCTGACAGCTCGGAGCCTGGAGCCTGCTTCAGATTCTGTGTCTCCCTCTCTCTCTGCCCCTCCCCCACTCACATTTTCTCTCTCTCTCTCTCTCTCTCTCTCTCTCTCTCAAAAATAAATAAACTTAAAAAATATGAAAGAGTAATAGAAAATATTAAAAGATAATGCACATAAAGCATTTACCATAGTGCCTGCCTGACACAGGAAATACTTAGTAAATGTTAACTCTTAATATATTTGTAACACTGTTAATCCATTAAAAAGATATTTATATATGCCAAATCATTCACAGGAAAGGAGGCGCATTATCAACACATTCTGGGACTGTATCTGGTTACCAAGGAACAGATCTTAAATTAAGAGAACCTGGTAGGTTTTCTAGCGCACCTTAAAGCAGATACATAAATCAGATTCCAGTTTCCTTTTACAAAGCAAGTAATCAGAGTCAGAGTTCTCTCTCTCATATCAAAGTTCCTGTCAATAAGCCCCAAACTGTACTTGAAATTCAACTCCACCCTAAATGAAATGCTCAGTGGAATTTGCCTTATGTTGTGCCTGAAGAATACAAAACCCAAAAATATCTTGAAATCAGCTTTTTTGATTTCTCTACCTTCGGTTTTAAATCCACTGCAATGTATGCGTATTTCTGAGATGGGAACTAAAGCTTGAATAGGCCGTGTACTAGTGAATAAAAACCATACCGAGCAGAAAAATATGAGAAATGAAGTACCATTCAAGAGTAAGGTACAAATCAAAACCACAACGTGGTACCCCTTTACACCCATTAGGATGTCATACCTCCTGTTTAAATCAAAGACATAATAACCAGCGTTGGCAAGGAGTGGAACACTGGAACCCTCATACACCACTGGTGGGATTGTAAAACAGTAAAACTACTTTGGGAAAAAATTTGGCAGGTTCTTAAAATGTTAAACACAGGGCCACAATATGATCTAACAATTTCACAATTTCACTCCTAGGTATGTACCCAAGAGAAATGAAAATATATGTATCTACACAAAAACCTATACCCAGCATTATTCATACTGTCATTATTTACAACAATGTTATTCTTTTTTTTTTTTTTAAATGTTTTACTTATTTTTGAGAGAGACAGACAGACGGACAGAATCCAAAGCAGGCTCCAGGCTCCGAGCTGTCAGCACAGAGCCCCACGCGGGGCTCAAACTCACGAACCGTGAGATCATGACCGGAGCCGAAGTCAGACACTTAACTGGCTGAGCCACCCAGGTGCCCCAACAATGTTATTCTTAATAGCCCAAGAGTGGAAACAACTCCAATGTCCATCAACTGTTAAGCAGAGAAACAAAATGTGGTATATATCCATGCATTGGAATATTCTTCCAATATTAGGTTAATAAAAAGGAATAAAGTGGTGACACATGTGACAACACAGATAACCTTGAAAACATGCTAAGGGAAGAAGTCATTCACACAAAAAAAGTATTATTTATGAAATACCCGGGAGGTATATATCTATAGAGACAAAAGTAGGCCAATGGTTCCCTGAGGCTAGAAAGGTTCAGAATAAGGGAGAAGTGACTACAAATGGGTATGGAGTTTCTTTTTAGGGTGATTAAAGGTTCTAAAACTGACTACATTGCATAACTTTGCGAATGCATCAAAACACACTGAATTGTACACCCTAAATGGGTGAACTGGTGTGTTAATATAATTTTTAAATGGTTTTAAAAAAAGAGTAAGATGTAAGAACATGCAAAGGCCAAGTCTGTAAATAAAATTGGGGGGGGGGGGGGGGAGTTGCAATCTGTAATACATAGAAACTCCTTGGTTGCTATAGGTAGAAGTTTCAGAACACTCTTTGGACAGGAGGTAAATCTTTCTCGGTCCAGGAAAACAACAACAACAACAATGACAACAACAACCAGAAAACAGGAAGAAAACAAATCAGTGAGTCAATTAGCCCTGAACTTTTTTCCTCTATCAGCTTAATACTTTAGCAAGAAGTCATTTAGGTTCATTTATCCAAAAGGGGTATGAAAAAGAGAAAAAAATGGGGTGGGTGTCAATCTGAACTCACCAAACAGAAGAAACCTGGTAGATTTTTTCCCCCTTCTTTTTACCTCCTCTACTCTCAGCTTTTAATTGTAATTTGTTAACTGAAAATGAGAAATATATCAAAGGCTCTTAATACTGAAACTATGTATCTAAAGTTTTCTCTCCCTGTAGACAGATCACTTGAAAAGCCATTTAATCAGAGTGCTCGGTGAGCGTGGAGTCCAAAACAAGAGAAACTGAGTAAATCAAATATTTACTGGAATATTTCTCAAAGTGTGCTCCACAGAGAGATTTCATGAAGAGGGTCTCATAACCAAATGAATTTGGGAAATGCAATCTAGTTCTTAAGCCATACTCACAGGCTCTGAGAAGCACTGTAAGAAACAAATCCAGTTGACTATGTTTAACGGCAAGACACTCACATGGTTCCTCAAAGCGATCGCCATAGTAGAGAGAGTGCTGTCAATGTTGGCCAAGATTCCCCTGTTCCACAGACCCTGAACTCTAGAACACCATCTTCTAGAATTTCCCTATTACCCCCAAAGCTGACCAATTCCTCTCCTGACCAATTATTTAAATAAGCTGATACATTCCATTGAGAATGAAACCTTCAGAGATTTGGGACTCATTACCTTCCATTTTGACCCAAGGCTGCAGCTAGTATCTCCGATTTTTCCCAAAATGAAAGTAACACTACTGAATTTTGTGTGTGTGACTGTAAAAGGGATATGCATGCATTGTAAAAACAAAATCAGGCAACTCAGAAAGGTTGTTTTATTTTTTTATATTTATTTACTTAATTTGAGAGAGAGAGAGAGGGAGAGAGAAAGAGAGAGAATCTTAAGCAGGCTCCATGCTCAACACAGAGGCTTGACCAAAGACTCTGGGATGGATCATGACCTGAACCGAAATCAAGAGTCGGATGCTTAACTGACTGAGCCGCCCAGGCACCCCAGAAAGGTTCACACATCTCTCTGCTTACATTTATACCTAACAGATACGCAATTTTACTTAAGCAGTGTAATATCATACATATACGAAAAGTGAATTTCATTTTTCAGATTAACATAGATGAATCCATATTTCAATATTTATCAGATAAAATGTTTTTAAAAGAAAATATAATACGTATGTTCAAACATAGTTATAATGGCTTTCTCAGTTTTTAAATTCTCATTTGTTCCCCATTATCAAAAGTTTTTCTAAATAATTCTTATCTTAATGGTCAGCACAGAACTAACAGGGAAGTGCAAGAACGGTGGGTATAAAGCATTCTCTGGAATATCCACATACAGAATTTGGGGATTATCAAGACTCCTGCACATACGTCATCTCGCTCTTCTCCCAATTTAGAGAAGCTAAAATGAGTCAGACTCAAAAGAAATGTCTTTGGAGATGCCAAATCTGTAGTTAACATTTCTCCTCAAAACAAGCCTTTCAAAAATCTATAAGATATCTAGAAACCCTTTTATTTTGGTTTTTTGTTTTTATTTTAAGTAGGCTCCACACCCAACGTGGGGCTTGAACTCACAACCCTGAGATCACAAGATGCACACTCCACTGACTGAGCCCGCCAGGTGCCCCTCTAGAAACCCTTTCAAAGGTCAGTTTTCAGTAGCCAAAGGAAAAATGCTTACTAAATTAATTACCGAAATGATTCTGGGAAAACTTAGGTCCCACCACACTTTCCACTCATTATTCTTATTGCTCTCACAATGATCCTTCCAAATTACAAATATAATCATCACCCTCTTCTATTAAAAGTCTTCAGTAACTCCCATTTCCTTCAGATAAAGTCCAAATTCTTAAGCATGAAATACCAGGCTTCCCTGGCACACTTCTTGCTCAAACTTCCTGCACCCCCAAGCCCTAGCAACCTGCCATACACCAAATGTTCCACACTGTTCTATATATTACTTCCTTGGCTGATCTTCCCCAAATGCTTGTTTTTTCGTCACATCCTATTCTTCTACCTGGCAAACTTCTAGTCTACCTTTAAGAGCCAACTTAAATGTCTTCCTTCTTGACCCATGTAAATAGCACTGGCAGAATACAGAAACTCAAAAAACGCTACTGTTTTTGAATATCCAGTTATCTGAAGGATTATTTTAATTCCCCCATTTAACAATGAAGACCAAGCCCCTAACAAAAGGCCTTGGTACATCTGTGACACACCAGGGATAAATATTTTAAGGTATATATTAGTCAAAGTATGATGGATTTCACTGTGCTAAAATTATATATTAACATAATTAGGTTTTCCAATCACCTTTAAAATACTGACTTTAAAATCAGCTTGGAAAATATATATTTTTTTTAATTTTGAAAATAGTATAGCCAACAGAACATCATTAAAACAGAATTTACAAAACTCTGGTGCCTGGCCTCATATAAAACTTTCTTTGGAGCTAATACCATATTTTCTTACTATTTACCAAAGCTAAAATTGGATATACTACTTTAATAAGAGACTGATCAGGATGGAAAGATTTGAAGAATTATATCATAGAATGACCTTCACTTTCTAACAAGGAAACTACTTTAATGACTACCTATTATGTCCTATTATGTAACTGGTATCCATTTTCTCTCCCCACTCCACCTTCTTCCTTCTTTTAATACAAGAAAAGAGGGGCACCTGGGTGGCTCAGTCCATTGGGCAACCAACTTTGGCTCAAGTTGTGATCTCACAGTTTGTGAGTTCAAGCCCCGCGTTGGGTTCTCTGCTGACAGCTCAGAGCCTGGAGCCTGCTTCAGATCCTGTGCCTCCCTTTCTCTCTCTGCCCTTCCCCCACTCATGCTCAGTCGCTCTCTCAAAAATGAATAAACATTAAAAAAAATTTTTTTTAATAAAATAAAATAAAACAAGAAAAGAAAACCAGATTTTGTTTGGTCATCCAGACTTCCTCTCCAGCCTTATCTTGAAGAAGAGACTGACCCTATCTCCCAGCTCTAGAACCATGTGGTTAGACAAGCAATTGGTACAGCATTTCCCTGCATATTATTATTGGCTCAGGGATGGAAAAGGGAGACCTGGAGAGGCCTGGTCAACCTTAAAGGAAGGCATACTACCTGAGAAAAATGAAGTTCCCCTGTCCTCCCCTGCCAGGCATAAATAAGGAGGCATACAACTCTAAATGCCCTGACAACCACCTTTTGACCACAAGGAAAGCCAGCCTGAGATTGGAGCTGATGTTGTGAGTGGCCATGAATAAAAACAAAAAGATAATAAGTCCTTGATAACATCACTGGGATACTGATCATCCATGTTATTGCATTTCTAAATTTCTCATTATATGAGGTATTTCCTTAAGTAATTTATTGTTTGAGCCAGTAGAGTTTACCTATTTTGAATTTTTTTTTACATTTACTTATTTTTTTTTAAAGTTTTTATTTTATTTATTTTTTTTTTTTTTTTGAGACAGAGAGAGACAGAGCATGAGCAGGGGAGCGGCAGAGAAAGAGGGAGACACAGAATCCAAAGCAGGCTCCAGGCTCTGAGCCATCAGCACAGAGCCCGATAAGGGGCTCAAACTCACAGACTGCAAGATCATGACCTGAGCCGAAGTCGGACACTCAACTGACTGAGCCACCCAGGCGCCCCACATTTACTTATTTTTGAGAGACAGAGACACAGCACAAGTGGGGGATGGACAGAGAGAGAATGAGACACAGAATCCAAAGTAAACTCTACACTCTGAGCTGTCAGTACAGACCCCAGTGCGGGATTATAATTCCCACTTCACAAATAGGAAACTAAAGCTCAGAGAGGTTAAATATATATAATAAGGTCAGGCAACTGGAACTCATGTTTGTCAAGCTCTAAGCTACTACAGCTATTTCCAAAATTCCAACAGTGAGAACAGGGAATTGCAATCATATTTTGTGACAGATGTTTTAAAATCTCAACTCCTTATTCCCTCTAACTGTCTTCTCTTTCAACCTATACTTTAACTGAAAAGTTTCCTGATTAGATCATTAGTGTTTTATTTATTTTTTTAAGTTTGTTTATTTATTTTGAGAGAGAAAGCACAAGTGGGAGAAGGGCAGAGAGAAAGGCGGGGGGGAGAGAGAAAGAGAGAGGGAATCCCAAGCAGGCTCCTCACTGTCAGTGCAGAGCCCAATCCAGGGCTCAAACTCACAAACCAAGAGATCGTGACCTGAGCGGAAGTCAGCCACTTAACCAACTGAGGCCATCCCACCACCCCTATAATTAGCATTTTAAATGTTTCTTCTTCCAGCATTATTTTCTAGTTTTAGTAAAATACAAACGTAAGATTATATATTTCTTGTCAGTAAAAATGAACAAATTTAGTACATCAGGCCACTGAGAAAAAGGGATATTTCATATCAAAGGGAACCAATGTTATCAGAGAGCACAATAAATCAATGTAATGCATAACTTTAATCCCAACACCATATTAAATGCACAACATTGATATAAAGACATGTTTTCATATTTCTAAGAAAATTCTTGGATGGAATCCAAGCGAGTGTGCCCCACATTAAATGAATAGCTTAGGAAGAATAATAGTAAGGTCCTAGAGTTGAGCAACGACTCACCTCTTGTACACTTAATGCAGACAAGATAAACAGCTACTGGGGATCACAATATTATTTATAAATTTGTTGAGATAGTAAAGACCTTTTTGCATTCACATCAATGCCATAAAAAATATGTAATTTTCAGGGGCGCCTGGGTGGCTCGGTCAGTTAAGCGTCCGACTTCGGGTCAGGTCATGATCTCACGGTCCATGAGTTCGAGCCCCGCGTCGGGCTCTGTGCTGACCGCTCGGAGCCTGGATCCTGTTTTGGATTCTGTGTCTCCCTCTCTCTCTGCCCCTCCCCTGTTCATGCTTTCTCTCTGTCTCAAAAATAAATAAACGTTAAAATTTAAAAAAAAATGTAATTTTCAGATAAACCTGTTGAAAAAACTAGTTTTGAATGTGTTGGGATTAGACCTACATACAGAAATTGTTTGCACCCTTATCAGCAGGTACAGCAGTGGCAATGAGAAAACAGATACCAAATATTTAAAAGATCATTTCATATGATCACTTATATTAGTCTGCACTAGTCTTTCACCTTCTTATTTCACTATTTCCAAGAATTCATGGTGCAGTACTCATGTAATTCTACATTATTTGCAGCCAACAACTGTTTTGATAAGTCATTACTCAAGAATATCCTGGAAAATATGGGAAATTTCACCTGAGAATTAGAACCTTAAAAAAAGAAGAATGAAAGAAAGAAAATTCTGCATCTAAGTAACACAGTATATGAAACAAGGAACTCAATGGATGGATTTAATAGCTGATAAAAACAGCAGAATACAGGACTAGTAAACTGAAAGGTCAATAGAAAATGTCCAAACTAAAGTTCAGAGAAATAAAAGTCAGAAATTTCGTTCAGAAAGCAAAATAATTTTAGAAAAGTCAGAAAATAATTTATCCTGAATAAACATACAGTCAGAGAAATACTAAAAGAGTTTTTCAAGCAAAAGGAAGGTAATTCTAAGAAAACACAAAATTACAGGAAAGAATGAAAAACAATGAGGGGGTAAATATGAGTAAATATGGAAAAATACTGACTAAATGTTTTCTGTTGAAACAATAATAAGGTACAGTAGGGTTTAAGATACATGTAGAAATAAAATATCTAAAAGTAACAAGACAAAAGGTAGGAGGGAGGGAAATGGAATTTAGAGGGACTTAATTTTCTGGCAGTATCGGGAAAGTGATAGAAGCCATCATTTATATTAAATATAAACGAGTCAAGGGCACATGTTTAACCATTAATCTTAATCATTAATCTTTTAACCATTAAAATAACAGTAAAATAATGTATAGCTCAAGTTAACAGGGAGAAAAAAATGGAATAAAAAATGGACTTATCTAATAAATCAACAAAGAAAAAGAAACATGAAACAAGTTAAATAGAAAATAAATAGAAAATAAATATTTAAACCAAAATATATCAGTAATTACGTTAAATGTAAATGGGTAATATACTTTATCTAAAATTGAAACTTAAAAACACCATAAATAGAAATAAGGGACAAGTCACAAACTTGAAGGAGACCAATTCAATTCATATAGAACCCAATGATTAGTATCCAGAACAAATGGACTTTCATGAGTCAACAGGAAAATGCCATGCAACCCAAAAGAAGAAAGGGCAAGGGGTTTGAGTGCACATTTCACAGAAAAGAAAATGTGAATAGTAAATAAACATGAAAAGATTCTCAATCTCATTTGGAATCGGAGACATTCAAATTAACCAGCAGATACCATCAGACTCACATAACGTCTGACGGTATTAAGTGAAAACAAAAAGGAAAACAACAGGAATTCTCATACAGTGTTGTGGAATAAACATCAGCACAACTACTTTGGAAAAAACTGTCATTATTTAATAAAGCAAAAGTAGCAATTTTACATCTAAGTAAATATTCTAGAGAAAATCTTCATGTATACCAGGAGACATTTACAAGATTATTACACATGGCAGGACTGTTTTTAACAGCACCAAACTAGAAACCACCCACCTGTCCATTGATAACAGGATGGATAAACAAATTATACTGTATTTATTTAGTGGCTATATAGCAGTGAAAATAAATGAATTATAGCCATATTCTACAGTAAGAAGAAATACCGGGAATACAATGTGGAGTGAAAAAAAACTGAAGAATACATACTACGTTTTCTATTTACTTGAAGTTCAAAAATGAACAAATGTAAACAACGTGTTATGTAAGGATACAAACATAAATTATAAGCCTTTAGAGAAAAGCAGGGGGCGGGAGGCGCCTGGGTGGCTCAGTCAATTAAATGTCCGACTTCAGCTCAGGTCCTGATCTCATGGTTCATGAGTTGGAGCCCTGTGTCAGTCAGCTCGGAGCTGGGAGCTGCTTTTAATTCTGTGTCTCCCCTCCCCCCCTCACTCCCCCCGCCTCTCCCCCGCTCACATTCTTTCTCAAAATAAACATTAAAAATAATTTTTTTTTAAAAGAAAGGTAGGGAATGATAATCAGGGTAAGTTAGCTAGTGTGATGGACAGGAGGCAAAAGGAAGGAATAGGGGAGGCATATACAGTACAAAGGAGACTCCAAAGGCAATGACTTTTCTTAAAATACAGGCTGAGCATGTAACAGTTATAGTAACATGTTATTTAATAACTTTTATATTGCTTGTAAGTATTCATTTGTATATGTTTACATTTAATAAAAAGGACAATATAAAACATGCGCTAGTCCTATCCCTTTTCATTTATCACTCTGTATGTACAACACTGAACCTAATTTTTTTCTTCTAGTAAAAAACATTATATAATGACGTATGTTTTTAAAGAATTAGTTCTGGGGCGCCTGGGTGGCTCAGTCGGTTAAGCGTCCGACTTCAGCTCAGGTCATGATCTCGCGGTCCGTGAGTTCGAGCCCCGTGTCGGGCTCTGTGCTGACAGCTCAGAGCCTGGAGCCTGTTTCGGATTCTGTGTCTCCCTCTCTCTCTGACCCTCCCCCGTTCATGCTGCCTCTTCCTGTCTCAAAAATAAATAAACGTTAAAAAAAAAAATTAATTAAAAAAAAATAAAAAACTGTAATCTAAACGTCGTCAACATCAATACACAGAAAACTCCAAAGTCACTTTGAAATACTTCATGCTTCATGATACATAATCTAGTGCTTGGGCCAGCATTCTACCTTCACGTGGATGCCTGTCTGTATGCCTTCAGTGTATAAAAAACTTTCACTGAGCAACAATCATTTTCATGGAACCAAGGGGTCAACATGAGCAAAGGCCAAAAAGCCAGACAAATCTGGCCTGAAATTCAGGCTGGGACAGGGTATGGGAGAAGATGCTGCTCAAGAGGAAAGTTAGATGTTAACTACGGAAGACCTCCCACGCTGTGTACTGGGAATCTCTTTTCTGATTACGGGAAAACTGGTATTGTGACAGCACACACACAATACATAGTCCCCCTATGTAATACCTCACATTCTACACAAAGATCATCAGTGAAGGATTAGGCTCCACGATAGTGGGGAGATGCCAGCGATGGAGGGAGGTATGTTCTTTGAAAGCTTGTGCCCCACTCGACACCACAACTTTGCTGACTACTGCAGCAGGTTTTAAGACTGGTCATGAATGATACTGTGTAAGACACATTCAAGGAAACAAAGCTGGATGGAGGGAGATTTCCAAGCAGTTATGGCACTAATCTTGAAGTCAAAAAGAAGGGTAAAATTTGAGACACCTGAAAAAATAAAAGACTGTTGGGTTTGGCCGTGTGAGATGAGCAAGAAGGAAAAGTCCTCTTAACCATGAGATAATACAGGCACGGTACCTTGGGCTTTCCAGTCTATGAAAAGCTATGCAATACGAAGGAAAAAAAAAAAGGTGTGCTCCCAAATACAAAAGGTAAACTCGAAATTAAAGTTAATTTTAAAAGCATTAATTTTTAAAAAAACCTAAACAATCTTAACACCAAAAAATATATATCTGATATGGGATATAGCATTTGCTGTGTGATATGAGGGGAGGGCCTCTAAAGGGAGTAGTGCCGGGGCCTACAAACATCTTAAAATAGAGCTAAGAGAAAAAAGAAAAGTGATGTCTTGGTTTCAGTCTTATGGACTGACTAAATCAGAGTGTCATCAGCTAACAAAGGGAATATAGATGTTACAGCATATTTGGGAGTAAAACTGGTGAGTTCAGTTTTGGACACAATGAGGTTGAGGTGCCAATGGGGCAACTCGCGTTCAAGGACGTGTTCCAAACTTAAGGGCCCACGGTTAACACAGTAAAAGCATAATGAACGCTGATGCCTGTAAATTATAAAACTGGTTCCCGAAGAAATAGTGCATTACGTTAAAAACAAAACAAACTGATGTGAATTGGGAGAAGCACCAGTTGAAACGGGGACTATCAGATACATCAATACGACTTATTTTCATATTCTCCTTAACACTTCCCTGCTGTACATCTAGCTCAAAGCAAGGAAGATCATATTTTAGCATATAAATTACTCACAATGTGTACTCACAAATTCCCTACTCCCACTACCACCGCTTTTACTCATTACTATTTCTTTTCCATGTGACAATTTTATGGTCATTTTCAATAACAAAAGGAAGGCTGTAGGGTTCCCCAAGACATATGAGTTAAAAACATTCCCAACAATCTAATCTCCTCTATTCTCTATTCTAGGATTTCCTGGGCTGGAGTGGATGGAAAGTGATTCAAAAATGACAGTTAGGGGTAGCATGAGAGAGGGTGAGAGGGTGGCAAAGAGGTAGAGCTTGAGGGCCTTGGGTGCTACTTTTCTCTACAGCGAACCCTTGACCCTAGGGTGTTTACTGATGTCCTTCAGTGAAAACTGAGTGACAGCCATGCTAGAAGATGAGTGGCAAAATGGCATAATGGAAAGTACCTGAACCTGGCAATCAGGCAAGACTGAGTTCAAATTCAGTTCTGTAACTTACTATGTGATCTCAAAGGGATTTAGGGCAGATGGCAATAAAGGGGAAAGGAAGAAGAGTGTTGTGCAGACACCTGTCTCCCCCTCACCCCCACCCTTCCTTCTTTGTTATTCTGGTCTATAAATCTTTACATGTACACTCGTTTACCCTAGACACACAGATGACCAGACTATTTGGAAATGAGGTGTTGCAGAATCCTAGAATTACAAAATGTTATGAGTGGAAAGAAGAAAAAACTGACTTTAGGAAGTTCTGTATGATTTATGCCGAATCAGTCTTTAGTTCATTTAGTGGTAATAAAATAACTATCTGAATTCCCAGCCCAGATTTTTTTCCCCTGTATGCCACAATGTAAACCTGAAGAACAATATAATTAAATAATTGAAGGGGGATTTACACTTTATAATTTGCCATAAAAAGCCGATTTCCACGCATGCAATGAGCTTTATTCTGCAAGTACACAATTAATCCAGAATTCAGTACAAAAAAGTACTGAATCATATTGTTCTCCTTGTCAGAAAGATTAAGTCTTGTGGATGAAATTAAGAGCAGTCCCTGCTCGCTCAAACAGGCATAAGTGATTGGAGAAAGCATTCAACACGCTCATATTACAGCAATAACATCATCTTTCTGTTCTCTCCTAGTGGCTACCAAAGGAAATTGTCATGTCTTTGACCTTTTTCTTAGGAAGTTTCTACTTTTAAGTCTTTTCGAAAGAATAGATGAATGAATGAACAAAGACAACAGGTAAATATTCCAGGCCTTTGGAGAGGCAGCAATGTAGAGTGAGTAAGAACACAGACTCTGAAGCCAGATTATTTGGGTTCACATATCAGCTACACAAATTATTAAATGTATGACCTTGGCCAAGTTATTCAATCACTATGTCCTCAGTTTCCTCATCTGCAACGTGGCGATACTGACAGTACATATATCCTAGAGTTGCTGAGAAGATTAAATGAGGGTCGAGGCGTGACGTAAGGTAAGCCCAATGGATAAGCATGCTACTGTATTACTGTTCTGTTTTTATTGCAGGGTCAATGGAAATATTTGTTTCTGGGCACTGTACTATAAGCTAAGAACAGCCAAAATACTAGGCAAAGTTTAGTTGACAGGAAAGAGCCAAGAGCTCTCAAGAAAAGCTGCTTCAGCCAAAAGCCATCCGAAGAGAAATGATATTGGCTTTAATTTTATGAGTTACAAAGATCTTTTCTTAGCTCCTTTCCTTATTCAAGAAATAGATGGGAGCTGACACAGCAGGGGAGACGGGGGAGAATGGGTAAGATGAAATAGAAGAAAGCAGCTACAATAAAAATGCTTTAAAAGTTTTTCAATTCTTAATTACTGAGTGCTACCATTCATGAGGAATTTTTTAAGGGTCTCAAAGCTATTAAAATGGTAATTAGGTCCCAAGAAAACAAGAACCAATTCAATTACATGCTGGATGCTTTTAAAATTTAAAGCCCTCTATTAAGAGGGTTTTAAATGAAGCACAGTTATAATTACAGGTCCATGACCAACCTTAAAGCCAAAGTGTAGGTTCCTGGCTGACGCTGGCTCTCGCGAATGAGGTAACTCCCCTCAGCCACACTCAAGAGCTGGTCTGCTTCTTCTCGGGAGATCATGCCGTGAAATCTAAGAAAAAAGTCATTTCAGAAACTGAATGCTTTCCACCTTTCTCAATAAAGCAAGATAAAACAAAACCCTCCACCTAGACAAAGTACTGCCATATAATCGAAGGGGAGCAGTTGGGTTTAACTCTGCTTGTGTTTCTCTGGGCCTGGCTCCTGGCCAGCTTCTCTGCGGTAATGAGAACCGCACCAAGGTAGTTCTCCAATCCATTTAACAATTGTGAAATCAAAATTCACATCCATCTAAGGGAAGATCAAACCACCTCTCTCAAGAGGACAATCTCCTTCTTATGTAGCCAGCTGACCATATGGACGTACTAAAAAATATACAGAAATGTGTCCCATTTCCTTCCTTCACGCTAGTGGCACTGCTCCAGAATTTTGGCTCACAGTCTATGTTGGCAAGCTGCCAGGACCCTGGGTTGCCCTTAATTGGCATGATTGCCCAATAATGTGCATAATCTGCATCACTGGATACTCAAGCCAAAAGCAAACAACAGGAATACTTGCTTTCGCTCCCTGCTAAAACCCTATTTTTGATTAACGTGGAAAAAAAGCACGAAGAAAAAAAACATAAATAACACATTCTTTACCCAAAGGCAGTGGATTCATTTATAGCATTCGGACAGGAAACACTGACAAAGAAAGAAAATGTTAGCGGTGACTGCTGATTAATACTAAAAACTAAAAACCACCTTGTATCTGTATGGTGACTTACAATTTACAGAGAACTTACACGGACATTACATCCTTTCAGTAATTCAAGGATAAGTGAACTGAGAGACTGCTCGAGTGAAACCGCGGTTTTTACTGGTATGAAAGAAACAAACGTCATCTGATTATGGAATGATACATTTAAAAGGCCCTGAAACGGCACCTTAATAATTTAGGAACTATACTAGCGGGTAAGTGCTGAGCTTCCGGAGTCGTTCTCGGGGGAACAGTTCTGTCTTTCTCAATTCAAGTCTTAAAACAGTTCATGATACAAATGTTCAAGTCATAACAATCAGGGCAGCTAGGTCTGAAAGGAGACTCCAGGAATTTCTTATTTCCATATATTCCTCAGTCGTTCAGAACCAGGTCCATCAGACTCTGCTGGAGGCAAGAAGATGGTAACCAATCCCTGGTAGTTGCACATTCCATTAGATTAGCATACTGGCATTTTGTTTTACGTTTAAATGACATTAATTAATCAAATTAGTAAAATTTAGTATTTATTTGTTTTTAAAAACTCAATTAATTTAATCTGATGAGAAAATCTCATTAAAGGACACAAGTTTTGGAAAAGAACTTGACAACAAGGGTATTTAAAGAACTGTAAAACTGTTCATATCAGTTGAACCAAAATTTCAACCCCAGAAAAAGCTTTATGCGCTAAGATGTTTCTGATGGTGTTATTTTTAATAATATAGTTTAAAAGCAAACTAAATGCCAGAAGCAGCAAAGTGACGAAATCATGGTACAACTATAAAAACCAGCAGTGGCTCTCCCCAACTTATGTGTCTGTGTTCTAGTCACAAAAGTCTTGAAAACTTAGAATTTTGAAAACATTTAAAATATTTGCTATATACATCACTGTTTATCTGACACGATCATAAGTCTTGAAAAACAAATGATTTTATTTGAAGAATGATGGGATTCTTCATTTTTAGGTGATTTTTATTTTTCTTTCCAAAGGCCTATATTTCTCTTTTTTATATATATACTCAGAAAAATTAGTAGGACTTTAAAAATTATTACATTTTTCATAAAATAGAAAAATGCTCATTAATATTAAGTGGAAAAATCAGGCTGTAAAATTGTAATACCTAATTGTTGTAAAACCATTAGGAAGACAGAGCCTCAGAAGGTAATATTTCAAATTGTGAACATTAGTTATTTCTGCACAGCATAAATTCACTTTTAGAAAATTTGGACAATAAAGAAAAGTGTTACAAAAAGCCACCCATCCCACAGTACATACATATGTGAATATGTATTGATACACTTAATATATACATACACACACAAATATATCCATTTTCCTCATACACATCTAGTATTACTTATCTATATGAATTGCATCTGTATTTTAACATCATTCCATATATACATTTTTCCATGCTATTTTCTTCTCTACACTTATCTTTATTTTCCATATTTTCACTAATTAGAAGAATTCTATTTCTAATGAAAAAAACAATTTAACTCACTCAAACTTGAATACCTCCTTCATCTTGCTTTTATTTTTACTAAAAGCATCCATTTACCTGCCTCTCTTACATATTCCAATCTATAAAATGTTTTCTCATAATCCATACTCACTCTCTTCCATAATACTTTGGTCTGTTTTCAACCTATTTGGGAAGAAAAAAAAAAGATATTTGTGAAAATGCAAATGTCCACAACCTAACTCAAAATTTTGCATTTTGTATTTGTGGCAAATTAAAGCATATATATATAATTAAAGCATATATATAATTAAAGCATATATATATATATATATATAATTATGTATAATAATTATATAGTATAAAACTTATATATATAAATATAATTAAAGCATATTCATATATATATATATATATAGTTACACACACATATATATAATTACTCAGCCATAAAAAAGGATGGGATCTTGCCATTTGTAATAATATGGAGATATTATGCAAAGTGAAATAAGTCAAAGACAAATACCATATGATTTCACTTATAAACAGAATCTAAAAAACAAAGTGAACAGACTCTTAAACACAGAGATCAAATTCATGGTTGCCAGAGGGGAACAAAAGGGAGGGGATGGGTGAAATAGATAAAGGGGATAAAGAGGTGCAAACTTCCGGTTATAAAATAAGTCATGGAGATAACAGGGAATGTAGTCAATAATATTGTAGTAAGGTTGTATGGTGACAGATGGTGACTACACTTATTGTGTTGAGCACCGAGTAACCTACAGATTTGCTGAATCAATATGTTGTATACCTGAAACTAATGACATTCTATGTCAATTACACTTCAATAATTTAAAAAAATAAAAAATAGGGAGCCTGGGTAGCTCAGTTGTTAAGCAACTGACTTTGGCTCAGGTTGTGATCTCACAGTTCATGAGTTTGAGTCCCACGTCGGGTGAACTCGTACCGTGCTTTGGATGAGCTCCAGCCCCATGTCGGGTGAGCACGAGCCCCAGGTGAGCCCCGCTTCAATCCCTCTCTCTCCATCCTTCTCTCTCTGCCCCTTGTGGGATTCTCTCATTCTATCCCTCTCTCTCTCTCTCTCTCTCTGCCCCTTGGTCACTTGTGCCCTCTCTCTGTGTCTCAAAAGAAAAAATTCAAAAATTAAATTACAAACGTTTTAAAATTTTTACTAAAAAATTAAAAATGAAAATAAATATATTTATGCCAATATACACCAATAGAGGAATAAGTAAGCTGATTTATAGTAAATGCACAGCTTGGAGGAATGTGTAGCTCTACAGGGACTAACATGAAGAAGTCACCAAGACAAACCATTAAATACAAACATAAGTTAGGAAATAATTATACAGTATGACACCATTTAGGAAAAGCACATTTACATGTAATGCTTTAATATGTGTTCATAGATATATAGAGTTGTGGAAAAATATATACCAAGTTCCAGTGGTTTCCTTCCAGGACAGTTGGGGAGGAAATGAACTGATAGGCCCATTAGAAAGGCAAAAGAGAGGTTTTAGTATTATCTGTAATATAATTTTGTTTTTCTTTTTTATATATTAAAATTTTTTCTATTGGAGAGAGAGTGAGCACAAGTGGGGGAGAAGGGCAGAGGCGGAGAGAGAGAGAGAATCTTAACCCAGGCTCCATGCTCCGCATACAGCCCAACATGAGGCTCGATCCCATGACCCTGAGATCAAAACCTGACCCAAAACTAAGAGTCAGATCTTCAACCGACTAAGCCACCCTAGCACCCCTGTAATATAATTTTTAAACGAAGAATGCATTCATGCATTGCTGATATAGCCGATATCACCTTTAAAAAACAGAAATCAAGATTAACTTTTGTGTAATTTAATATTAGAGTCTTGGACACATCAGGATCTATTCCCTCAATGGAGTCCCTCAAATCGTAAGATCTTTGGCTGAAGGTAAAAGCGCTTTATCAAGCCTATGGGAATGAAGTAAAATGAAAGGAAAGTTCTTGAATGCACCCTACTCATGGATGAACATTCTCAACAAGTACAAAGTGGCATGGCTGAGGAACTGGTGGCCATAAATGGTGTACCAATCCAATGGTGTTACAACCCAAGACAAACAGTGATTATGTCCTACATTAAATGCACAATAAGCTTCCACTGATTGCCTAAATAGTCATCTTTGTAACACAAGTGATTAGGTTTTACATTGCTGAATAATTATTTTGCTTTACTCAAAGATTTTTTGAATTAAAGGAAATTAGGTAACTTCCTTAGGATGATTAATATTACTGTTAAAATATACAACAAGCCCCAAATAAAACTGACAAACCCATTGCACCTTGTCTGCATTTCTATAATGGAAATATCAAATAAAACAAGTTTAAACTAATTCTTTTTCGCTCTTATCTAGATAGTGAAGGGGTTCAGAACATGCCATTTTAGGGTAAGGATTATTTTGCACTGAAGGCAATTAAGAAACAGCATGGAAGAAACAATTAGCCTGCCCCCTTTCCAACTCAAGGCAGGGCATAAATTTCCCTTTGTAAAGGGAGGGGATAGCTTTACAACAAGGAAGAGATAACAGGGAGAGAAGAACACAATGACTCGGGGAACAACTCTTATCATCTGAGATGACTTGAGTCTGCATAATAAACCTTACCAAACAACCCTTATTTACTAAACATTTCCCAGTCCCCTTCCCACGACTCACCCTAACCCCTCTAAAGCCCAAAACACTTCTGTCTGGTCTCTTCAGCACACTTTATCATCCTTTGTTCAAGTGGTATAGAAGCCACTGGGTGAAACTGCCTCTTTGGGGTTTTCAATTACCTGCTGTGAGCCCCTCCTCCTGTGTGCATATGAAATAGACCTGTTGTATTGTTTTGCTTTTTTTTTTTTAAGTTTATTTATTTTGAGAGAGCGAGCAGGGGAGGGGCAGAGAGAGACGGGGGGGGGGGGGGAGAGAGAGAGAGAGAGAGAGAGAGAGAGAGAGAGAGAGAGAGAGAGAGAGAGAATCCCAAGCAGGCTCTAGGCTGTCAGCACAGACCCCAAAGCAGAACTCCATCCCACGAACTCTGAGATCCTGACCTGACTGAGCCAAAATCAAGAGCTGGACGTTTAACTAACTGAGCCACCCAGCCTCCCCAGAACTTTTCTACTGTTAATCTCTCTTTCATCAGTTCGATTTGTTGCCCCCAGGCATTGAACCTAAGAGGATAAAGGAGAAGTTTTTCATTCCCTACAACAGCATTTAGATTTTTGCTGATGTCTAAGATGTCAATACTTAGGTGGTGAGCTGGAATTGTCTCTTCAAACTCATAGGATAGCATTACTCTGATACATAATCAAATAAAAAAGGGTTAGTAATATAAGTAATGATTATTAATGATCCCAACTGATATACTTTCAAATACATCAAACTGGGAATCTAAATGTCACATGCAATAATAGAAATGTATTTATATGCTTATACAAACATTTGTATAAGCATAAGCTTCTAAGTTTCTAAAAAAATAATTAAAAAAAATAAAGTTCATAATAGTAGTTGAGGGACTTTTTACAGTCTGACATCAATATGACTAAGTAAGACCTGATTTTAAATTAGTACTTATGTTGAATTATTTGCTTTGCTTTCTCTAATTTTCTGTTTAGTTAACATTTTTTTCATGATACCATATCATGGCTACGTAGGAAAAATGGCAAACAAGGGGAACAAAAAAGATTCCAACTAAAAATAAAAGATGTTCATAAAATGCTTTGTAGCTTGGCTGTCATACCTCAGAGACAGAAAGTTTTAGATTAATCTACCATTATTAAATATGACATAAAGTGCAAAGTACAAGAATTCAATAAATAGTAGATGCCATTTTACAATATTTGAAACATCAATGGAATTTGTTACATTAACATTTACTGTAGTTTTGTAACTAATGAACTATTTTTTCTTTTTTTAATGATTATTTTTTAATATACAGTGTTATATGGGGCGCCTGGGTGGTGCAGTCGGTTAAGCGTCCGACTTCAGCCAGGTCACGATCTCGCGGTCCGTGAGTTCGAGCCCCGCGTCAGGCTCTGGGCTGATGGCTCGGAGCCTGGAGCCTGTTTCCGATTCTGTGTCTCCCTCTCTCTCTGCCCCTCCCCCGTTCATGCTCTGTCTCTCTCTGTCCCAAAAGTAAATAAAAAACGTTGAAAAAAAAATTAAAAAAAAAATATACAGTGTTATATATTTTCTTTACATATATATACATATATATACGTATACATATATATACGTATACATATATATCTATACGTATATATATATATACAGATATATACATATAGATATATATGTATACGTATATATACATATAATTTGAGAGAGAGAGAGAGAGAGAGAGGGAGGGAGAGAAAATCTTAAGCAGGCTCCACACACAGTGCGGAGCCACATGGAGGGCTTGATCCCATGACCCTGAGATCATGACCTGAGTTGAAATCAAGATTTGGATGCTCAACTGACTGAGCCACCCAGCCACCAAGAACTATTTTCTTCATATGTAAAACATTTTAATCAAATTCACCAATCACACTCTTTCAAATTAAAGAAGTCTTATTTCTTATCTTATTTTCCACAAAAATAAGAAGAGCTTGTTTAATATATGTTTCTTGCTCTCCAAAGGAAATCTGGAAACTGTAGAAATAAACACTAAAAGCATTATAAATGTTAATTCCCCCCCCTCCTCCCCTACAACGTTATAGACTGACCTTTCAGATTAGTTTTTTTTCACTAAGGCAACTTTATCCCATGACTATAAATCAGAACAGTTGTTCCCCCACCCACAAATTTTTCTAATTTAAATTCAAATTTGAAGAACATGTAATTCTGAAGGCAATGTCACGAGAACAGTGAAGCAGAAAATTCAGAAAATTTCCAAAATGTTTAATCCTGCTCTTTTCTAACAGTGGTATTGACCTGGTTAGAAGTTACAGAAAATTATTATCTCTTTCTTGTTCCCACTGTAAAAATAGTACTTGGAGGCAGGTACTTTAAACCTAGTCTGGAAGTCTATATGATGCTTGTAAAAGTTAGGGTATACATATATGAAATTGTAAGAAATAACAGAACCCTGGCCAAATATTTACTATTTTTTTCAGGCAGCAGTCTAGAGTATATATATAAAGTCTACACACAAAGTACAAATGTTTACAAGTGTCAAGATTTTGTTTTGCATTGTTTTTCAAAGTGGCTCAGTTGTTTAGAGACATAGAAGAGGGGAAAAGGGAGAAAAATACACATTTGGTATTTGTTTCCTACAATGGTAGATTCCGAATTAGTAAGTCACTCAGTACTCTAACTTTGGATCTATTTTAGTTTCCTGTATTAGTCAGGCAGGAGGAAAGGGAGAAGGAAGTGAGAGGAAGAACAGGAGGAGGAATTTTACAACCGCTCAAGGACAATCAAAGACTAGAAATGGAGGGGCGCCTGGGTGGCTCGGTGAGTTAAGCATCCAACTTTGTCTCAGGTCATGATCTCGCAGTTCATGGGTTTGAGTCCCACATCAGGCTCTGTGCTGATGGCTCAGAGCCTGGAGCCTGCTTCAGATTCTGTTTCTCCTTCTTTCTCTGCCCCTCCCCCACTTATTCTCTCTCTCCCCCCCCCCCCCAAATAAATAAACAAAAATATACACACATACATACATACATACATACATACATACAAGACTGGAACTGGATAACCCGGAAGGATGTGCTACATGTAAACAACGCACAGTTTTCCACTGAAGTACAATTTTTTTTCACTACATTTTCTAAATTACTAGGTTTTTTGGACTGCACTTTATACCACAGAAAATATCAACATGGGTAATAGTTAAGCTTCAACAAGCCATAATAATTTAAACTTACAACAACTTAAAAAAAAAAAAAAAACAGTGCCAGCATAGTGGAAGAGTAAGTACACATCAAATAACTACATGGCTGGAAATGACTTCTAGGGAAGAAGTGAGAAAAAAGAGATCAGAAATGTTATAGAACTTACAAAGACTGTTTAATTTTTTATCCTCCATTAACAGTAAGATAAACTTCTAGGTACCTGCCGCCCTCCTCAATTCTGTAGCATTCTTGATGATATTTAGATCAAAGTGAAAAGCGCTAAGAATGCAGCTTCCTTTTCATTGTACTTTAGACTTAGCCAAGAAAACCACTAACCTTCAGCATGCCAAATAGGTTATTTCTCTATTTACTGTCAGATTTCACAAATTCAATGAAGAAAACGTACTTACAGGGGTTTTTTTAAAGCTCTGTAATTACTACTCAGTGACTTGCTAAACACCAGTTATTCAGCTTCCTGATATTAGTTTCTTCTTTTATTAATAGACTGAACTAAAAAAGGATAACAGATAAATTTAAAAACACAAGGTTCTTTGTTCACTACTTTCCCACCTTAGATTAAAGCAATTTGTAGGTTTTGGGAATAGAGAGGTAGAAACCACCAATCTGTTTATGTAACAGTTAATGTGGTAAAGGAGCTCTTTTTGGAATTGTAGTTGTGATCTCCAATTTTATAAATATACTTCTACATTAGGGCATCACAGATTGTGACATCAAAGCATATCTTACTACCCAATTGCTTACGAACGCTGAATTTTAAACAAGAGCAAAAATGACACAAAAAAGGGGCCCTTTCAAAAGTAAAATAAGGTGAAAACAGGCTTCTGAGTGACAGCCTGATTTTAAAATAAATAGTTGGTTTTACTAATTCAACAGGACTAGTCAGCATTCATAAAACAATACTTTCCAGCCGCATACTTTAAGTGTTAAATAACGAATGGTCACAACACCCAAGAGATCTATGAGTATGATAACCTTTATTTTTAGAACCCGAAGTTCTAAAGCTATATATAGCCTGTCAGCATATAGCAGCAATCAGTTGTGAAGCTACAATTGCAATTCAGGTGCTTTCTTCCCACTTCTGAAACAAACTCTTGTGCTCCCACCCAGCAAAATAAGTCCTCTAAAACAGAGTAAACATAAAACAAATGCTTTATACCCCCAATTCATTCACATAACCAATGTCTTTATTAAGCACCTACTTATGTGTCAAGCACTGTTCAAGGCACCTGGGAAATACTGCTGAACAACACAGACCAAGATCCTACCCTCACGGAGCTTATATTCAAGGAAAAGGGTATCGCAATAAACAATAAAGATAATAAATAAGTAAACTACATAGTATGTTACAAAATGAAAAGTGTTATAAAAACAACGTAGAATAAGTAAGAACTGTAAATGCTGGGGGGTTGACACAGTAGAATTTTAAATACAGTGGCCAGGATGGGCCTTACTGACAAGGGAAGACTTAAAGACTATGAGGAGAAATATTAGAGAGAAGAACATTCCAGAAAAAGGAGTTGGTGCAAGGGCTTGGAGAGAGGAGCACAGCTGGAGTATGTGAAAAACAAGAAGGCTGGTCTGGTTGAAGCAGGATGGGCTAGAGAAGAAGAGACAGGGAAACAGTAGGAGGTAAGCACAAAAAAAAATAAAGTGGATGGGGAGATTATATAGGGCTTCAGAAGCCCTTGTAAGGACTTGGCTTTTACTCTGGGTGAAATGGGGAGCCACTGCACGGTTCTGAGTAGAAAAGTGACGAGATCTGACTGAAGTTCTAAAAGGAAACTTCTGTGATGAGAGCAGACTACGAGGGGAAAGATCAGTTAAGGACTATTTCAGTTACACAACTGAGAGATTACTGTATGTTGGGGCAGAATAATTTACGATGACAAATTGGCTTAAATATATACCAACTAGACACAACAGAAGTTTATTTCTTGCTTGTATAACATCTCTAGTGGATTAGTATTCAGGTGAGGAACACCAACATCCAAGCAGCTTCCATCTTTTAGCTTTGCCACCATCTTTTTGAGATCCCCTGTTTTTATCTGAATCCAAGCAGAAAGGAACATAACACAGAGGAACTTAGATGGGAAGGTTTAACGGATCTGGCATTCAAGTTCACTTCTATTCCACAAGAGAACTGTCATATAGATGAAGATGGAGAGATTTAGTCCAACCAGGTTTCTAAAGAAAGGAAGAATGAATTTAGGTGGTTATCTAGCAGTTCTCACAGTTCATACCCAAATGGCAGCCATGGAAGTAAGTGGTAGGATTCTTGACGTATTGTGCACATATTCTGAAAATAGACCCAGTATGGTTTCCTGATTAATCATGGGTTGGTGAGAGGAGGAAAAAAAAAAAAAAAAGAAAGAAAGAAGAAGAAAAAAACCTCAAGGATGATGCATGGTTTTTGATCTAAGCAACTGGAAGGAACAGCCATTAACCGACACGTGGAAAGCTTTGTTTGGTAAAGCAGGTTTGGGGAGGAGGGTAAAGTTCAGTTCTGTTTTGGATGTGTTATATTTGAGATGACATCAAGGAAGGATATAGAAGAAGCAATTGATTACATGGTCTGGAATTTGGGGAAAGAAGACTGGACTGGGAAATGTAAGTTTTATTAAAACCTGAAACAGCAACCTCACCAGGGAATAAATAGAGGCAGAGAAGAAATGAAGATCAAGGATTGAGCCCTAGAACACCTGAACACTGAAGCCAGGGAGAAGACGAACCAGCAAAGGTGACTGTGAGGGCAGGAGAAAAACCAAAAGGCTGTTGTCCTGGAAATGAAGTGAGGAGAGGGTATCGAGAGTCATCATCTGTACCACGTGCTGCTGACTGGACAAGCAGGACTGGCCATTAGATAGAGCAAATTGGAACTCATTGGTGACCTTGCCTCCTGCAGTTCTACTGGAGCGGTAGTGGGTTAACAGCCTGACTGAAGTGGGTTTAAGAGAAAATAGGAGGAGCAGGATTGGAAGCAGCAAGTATAGGTAACAGTTTCAAGTGTTTTCTACAAAGGGGAACAAAGAAATTGGGCAGGGCAGATGGAAAAAGTAGGGGGTCAAGACAATTCTTTAAGATGGGAGAAATAACAGGATGCTTGTGGGCTGATGTAAAAAGCAAAACACTGCTGATGATAAGAGAGGGGAGATTGCTAGGACTGGGTCCTCAAGGAGATGAGAGGAAATGGAATCGAGTGTAGTGGACAGCTTACCATGATTTAGGACAACAGGCAAGAATGCAGAACACGTGGACCCAAACCCTGACGGCTGGGTAGATGTGGCACTGAAAGTTTGTGGAAATCCTCCTCTGATTACTTCCATCAGGAATAAAGTAGGATATAAAATTATGAGCTGGGAATTAGGGGAGGAAGAAGGTATTGAAGGTTTGAGGGGAAAGCATGGTATGATTACCAGTGAGCAGGAAGTAGCAACTTGAGGTTCATAAATTTCTTGTGAAGCCTATTCAGCACTTCGTTTTCCTCCAGCCATATACGGTTTCTTGGAAGTACATGAGGAGTAGGCAGAAGTAGATTTTAAACAGGGTTGTGGTTTTGCCAAGCAAGTATGACATTAGAGAAGATCGCGAGAGGGAAGCAGACTGGCTCGCCATCATCTACCTAGACTTCTCTCTCATTCAGCTCCGTGACTCTCTACTCACCAGAGTCCTGTGAATTCTACCGCTTCACCTATTCCCATTCCCGCCCCTCTTGGTTATTTTCAGGAACAGTGTCGTATTATGTGCCTTCATCGCTTTCCCCTAGGATTATTGTAACCCCTCCTAAACCAGGCTTTTTGTCTCTAAAATGTCCATCTTCCTTTCCAGTCCATCTTCCACACTGCAGACAGAATGTGCTTTCTATGTCTAAGTCCAATCGCATGAACATACTTTCAACTCTCCACAGCTATCAGGATAAACACCCAAGGTCTATGCTTGGAACACGCAAGTTTTTATTAGCGATGCTTGCTTAGCTCTGCGGTCGCATCTGCCACACTCCCACAAGAACTCTGCACTTGCCCTCAGGAACTGCACACGCGTAACCAGGCAACTGCCACCAGATCTGCCGTAATGCTGGATTCATTGCTCCATCCTCTAGCTAGACAGGAAGCTCCTTGAGGAGAGGGGACTTGCTTTATTTGACCTGAATCTCCAAGACTTAGCAGACAGAAGCCCCTGAGAGAATACTGATTCAATGAATAAATACACACAGGCCACAAAAAGAGCTGGAGCCTCTCTAAGAGCTATAGGCATTAATATACGTATTTTTGCAAACCATGTAACAAGAGCATTATGTTGCAAAATAAAGTACGCAACAATATTCATTCATCCAGCAAACATTTATGAGCCTTTATTACGCAGAAGTCATCATAGCCAGGTGCTGAATATAATCTGCCGGGGTGAGACAGTAAGTAATGATTACCGTCAATTTCATACTTCTATAACCAGATTTGAAGAGAGACTTTTTAAAACATGTGCTGGCAAAATGTGTATCAAATATACATCTAACCGGTACTGTGACTAGAATCAGAATACAACGCGAAATGTGTAACTTTCTCTGTATTTCTCATTACACTAACAGCACTGAACTTGAGTTTGATGCATTCTGTCCTGCCTTAGCCTGCCTTACCCATTACCCTGGAAAACACAACTGGTTGTTTTTTCAACAGTTTCAAGAAGCAGCGTCCTCAGAAATGCTATCCAGCTCCCTGCAACACCAGCTCCAAAATGTGTCACAAAGAGCAGAGATTTGGTTTTGCGCACTTAAAAGTCGTAACTACATTCCCACTCTTTGGCTGCCAGAAAAAATAAAAAGTGTATCCATTTTAAGACTTAGTGTTCAAGGATGCTCAAATGCCAAACTAGTTTGATTTACATCATATTAGTACAAATCAACTAAAGATACGGAAGTTCTTTGATATCTCTACTCAAATATACATATTGTGTACCTGTATAATTTATACCTGTATCTGTCTCTCTCTCTCTCTCCCCACCCCCCCCCCCACACACACATTTACTTGAATTCAACCAGGTGCTTGACATAAAATAACAAAATCAGGGTGTCTGGGTGACTCTGTCAGTTAAGTGTCTGACTTCAGCACCTACTTCAGATCCTCTCTCTCCCTCTCTTTCTGCCCCTCCCCTGCTCGCTCGCTCACTCTCTCTCTCTCTCTCTCTCTCCCTCAAAAATAAACATTTTTTAAAAAATAACAAAATCACTTTACATAACTGAAAATCTCATAAGTATATATGTGATATATTTATTATAAGCTATATTTCATTGCATTATATATTTATACATTTCTACATTGACCCAGAGCTGCATACGCAAACATATACACTTTACAGGTGATAAGCGATTTCTAGGGGAAATTCTGATTATGTAAGACTTTTACTTCACGTGCTAAATTCTGAATTCACTCCACTATAAGATAAAACTGCACTCTAACAATATTATTAAGAATCATTTTCAGGTTTTTAAGTATTTGCTTAGTCTCTAAAGCATGCCTAAAATACTTAGTTGTGGACCTGGACATCTTTCCTTCAAAAAGAACTATTTATATTTAAATTTCAACATTTTTCTCCTAACAAATAGCCTTTAATAAAAAACGTTCTCTATTTCAGGGCACTGGGGTGACTCAGTCGGTCAAGAGCCTGACTCTTGATTTCAGCTCAGGTCATGATATCACTGTTCGTGAGTTCGAGCACTGCATCGGGCTCGGTGCTGACAGCAAGAAGACTGCTAGGGATTCTCTCTCCCTCTCTGCTTCTTCCTACTTATGTCCTCTCTCTCTCTCTCTCTCTCTCTCTCTCTCTCTCTCTCTCTCTCAAAAATAATTATTTTTTAAAATGTTCTATATCTTAACACTCATAACGCCAATTGGAAAGATCTTCTGAAATTAGAAAAAAAAGCATTACAATTTTATTTTCTGTTAAATTATGTTATTTCTTACTACCAGATATACTGTGTTTTACGAGTTCTGTCTTCGATAATTTATGATTTGTTTGACCAGTAGAATTCAGGTTTTAAAAAACAGTGTTACGTGTCTTGATCTGATGAATGCTAATAGCAATTCAGCTGAGAAAGTGCAGAATATGGAGCTCATCACCGGGTAAGGGCTTAGACCACAAGAGAAGGTCACAAAACATGGCTGGCAACTAAATGGGAACTCCCTCTGGGTGTGCCTAATTCCCCAGTCTCTGAATTGATAATCTGCAATACAATGCTACAGTTAGAAGAAAAGGGAAGGGAAATGTTCACGTACACATGAACAGGGTCAGTTCTCCCTCTCTTATGACTGCAGACATTTCCTTAAAGACAATGTCATTGGACCATTTTTATAGTTATAATTAGTGCCCATCGAATTTAATAACCTTTATTTAAAAGAACCATCAGTTTATCTACCGCATTAACTTCTCTCTTTTTCTCTCCACATTTCAGTGGTAATTAAATCCTGTTTCCTTTTCCCCCTTAAAAACACAGTGGCCTCTTAGTGCTTAATGTCCCAAATCCAATTCCCCAGTTAAATATTTGAGGTTGAACATCAACTGGTTACTCAGTACATTTTTATCTTTAGTGCTCATCACTCCCAAGGACCTTTAATTCTCCCACACTATTTATCATTTAATCAAGACTAAGACTGAAACTTTCTTTATCCGAGAGGTATTTTACATTAGCTCCATCTCACTGATTAACGCTTTACTTTCATTTCAAATAGATATCTAAGTTATTTGATTGTTTTACAGGAATTTAATGAGATTGAATATTGCTCAAAGTAGGTTATTAGCGTTAGTGACATACTCTTGATATCTATATTTATAAATTTAACATTACAGCAATATTGAGTGGGAATGTCATGTCTTTCAAATGAGACCATTTCTCACTATTATTAATTGTCCATTAGTTATCACCTGGTGAAAACAGAAAGATGTTGTTATTACAGAAGTTGGTCACATACAGAAATATCACTACTGACTTGCTAATTAAATATGCATATTTTATGCATGCATAACTACCCTTTATTAAGCAAAGTTGAGTAGCTAATAGGTTATCAGTTTTGAACAATGTGTGACGGTGGTTACAGTCTGATAGAAGGGCCAGTCCACAGTAAATCCTTTTGCCCACAAAGCAGCATTCCTTGCCCACCAATTTTTTAAAAAATTTTTAAAGTGTATTTGTTTTCGAAAGAGACAGAGCATGAGTGGGAGAGGGTCAGAGAGAGAGGGAGACAAAGGATCAGAAGCAGGCTCTAGGCTCCGAGCTGTCAGCACAGAGCCCAAAGTGGGGCTCAAACTCACAAAGTGTGAGATCATGACCTGAGCCGAAGTAGGACACCGGACTGACTGAGCGACCCAGATGCTCCCCTTGCTCACCAATTTGCCCTTAGAACATGATTACTAACTTCCTGTGAAAGAAACCTAAGCAGACTGAAAACAATTTAAATAAGAAAATTTAGGGGCACCTGACTGGCTCAGTTGGTTAAGCGTCTGACGCTTGATTTCAGCTCGAGTCATGATCTCACAGTTCGTGAGTTCAGGCCCGACATCAGGCTCTGTGTGGGCTAACAGTGTGGAGCCTGCTCGGGATTCTCTTTCTCCCTCTCTCTCTGCCCCTCCCCTGCTCACACACACTCTCTCTCAAAATAAATAAATAAAACATTTAAAAAAAAAAAAAAGAAATTCATCTTTAAAAGAAAACGGGAAAATTTAAGTAAGAAAATCTCAATTGTATCCCTTGTTTTCCGGTACTTATATGCCTTCCTTTAACCAACAGTATAGAATATGACTCTCTTGTTTTTCAGGGCATGGCAGGATTTTGTCAACTACGTCACAAAACTAAATCGAGGGAAATTATTTTCAGAGACTCTAAGAGCCATCCAATCTCCTAGCATTCTATGTCGTCTCTTTGTATCAAGGTGGATCATCAGAAGGCTACAGTTTAGCCCTTTAACAATTAGCTTCAGTAATTTGTTGCTCCTTAATGTTATGCCAGCTGCTATAAGAAACGATCATACAACTACTTTTGCTGTAAGACTGTAGCTGCTCAATGTAAGTAACATCAATAAATGTATTTCATTTAGTAAGCTACATAATTTTTTTAAAGAATTTAGTTCAGGTAAAAACTGGATCTTAGTAGCCTTTCTGATCCTTAAGAATTGCGTACTTTATTACTGTGATTCCCTTTTCACACAATTTTATTGATCCTTAATCAGCACTGCAATCAACCGGCATATATGTGTTTTTTATTTTCCTCAACTTTTCTTTCTGAATTCCTTTTCTTATGTCTTCATTTAGGTGGCCTCAAATTCTGAGAAAGGCAAAGTACAGATATTTCTCAATAAAGATAACTGCGTTAATAACACTTCCAGACTTTTCACAGAACTACTGCCAATATCTTACTTTCTCTTAAAAGTTTAAAAAGTTGTGTCTTGCCAGAGTATAACAAAATGAAACATTTTACTAAATAGCATTTATAAAAAATGTCCACTACTGGGGTGCCTGGGTGGCTCAGTCAGTTAAGCGGCCGACTTCGGCTCAGGTCATGATTTCGCGGTCCGTGGGATTGAGCCCCGCGTCGGGGTCTGTGCTGACAGCTCAGAGCCTGGAGCCTGTTTCGGATTCTGTGTCTCCCTCTCTCTCTGACCCTCCCCCATTCATGCTCTCTCTCTGTCTCAAAAATAAACGTTAAAAAATTTAAAAAAAAATGTTCACTACATATAAAATTATTTCATCATGCTTGATCATGGCACAGTAGCAATAAAATGCAATCATCAAGCACTACCCCCTACACACAGACGTGCAGACTGGATGCCTACAAATACTTAAATTGCAGCAGGACACTTAAAAGATAATCCCATGAAATCCCTGACTAATTTGATAAATTAATTTTACGACTATATGCTTTCAGGGCTGTTCAATGTTTAGCCAGTTTTCACAATAACAGAATCCATTTCACATGTTTTTAAACAATGGAGAAGCCATTCTTTTTAATAGTATATCATCTGAGAAAGTTGTTAGGATTCCCTCTTGCCTAATATATAGTTCATATTCAAATTTCTCTAATTATTCCCAAAACGTGCAGCCTTAAATAGAGAGAGAGTTCTCTGTCTCTACGACCCTCTCAAGGTAGACATACTGCATACGTGGTCATATCTCTTTAGTCTCCTTCATTTTAGAATGTTCCCACCACTGTTATTTCTTTTATGAAAAGGACATTTGCAGGACCGATGTCTTATAGAATGCACACACTTTGGATCTGTCTGATTCATACTTCACAAACAGATTTAAGTGAAGCATTTTTGGCGTAAGTACTATCTAGATGGTATTGTGTTTGCCTCATTACATCACATCCAGAGACACGTCAGTTTGTCCCAATACAGGTAATGCTAAAGTTGATCGTGTAGATAAGGGTGAGCGTGCCAGATCCCTCCACTATAAAAATATATCTTTCTCCTTGCAATGCATAAATAATTAGTAGGGTGATGCCTTAAAACCATGTAAACATTCTCTTCACCTACAGTCTTTTTACTCAATGGTTTTAATGTCCAGTGATGATCCTTGCTTGACTCAATTATCAGCACAATCATTATCACTCCTTCTACATGTTTAGCTATGTTTCTGCTGTAAAGGACTTTATACTCCGTCCCTCTGTTGTTGTTTTTTCTTTGTATTGGGGTAGTTTTTTTGGTAAGCATCATTATGCACCAACAGATTATCTTTTCTGTGTTATCTGCGATAACCCTTCAAGTGGGCTCCTAGGGTCTTTTGACATGTCCCCATCCGTTTGAGTTCTTCTTGCTTTCCGATATAAAAGGTTCTAAGAAGTCATTGCCCCATGTTCTGGAATCAGGAATTCTTGTAAGGAACACTGGCTCCTTTCAGTAGGAGATAGTACTTGGAAACCAAATTTGGGCACCGAGTATGTTTACTCTTACGAGGGCATCACTGCTTCTAAGCCCTTTCCACGGACTGCGATAGAAAATATACTTTTAAAAATCTGTGAATTCACATTTATGCCTCCAACTCGAATTCAAAGCTCCATATTTATATCTCCCACGAACACTGGCTCCCCAAAATCTAATATAGTTACTCATTTGTTCTATCCTGTATCACACACAAAATAATTTCAGAATTACCACACAAAGTGCTACTGACAACAACAAATTGCTAAGTATAAAGATCTCTTTGCAGGTTATGATTCTTAGTACATTTCCCTCTAAGTTTGTATGGTCAGAATAATGTTTATAAGCTATGTAAATTAATTTTGGGGTGAGGATGCTATGAATTTGTTAGGTTCATTTGTTTCTATTTGTATTCAATTTTAGGGTTTGCTTTTTAAATCATTTTTTACTTAATTCTGTTGTTTGGATATGTGAAATATTTGCATAGTTCAAAAGTTGCAACTATATAAAAACATCATCAGAGAGGTCTGACTTCCATCCTTATCCTCCCCACTCTGCCCCCCCGCAGCCCCACCCCTGCCCCACTCCTTACAGATAACTATTTCACCGGTCTCTGGGTTAATCCTTCCCGTGTTTCTCTTTTGCACAAAACGCTTAACTTTCTTCCTATTTTTCCCTTTTTTACTACTAAAAAGGGACCATAATTACCATACAGGCACACCTCATTTTATTGTGCACTTGACAGACACTGGGGATTTCACAAGTTGAAGGTTTGTGGGAACCCTGCATCCAACAAGGCTGTTCATGCCATTTTTCCAACAGCATTTTCTCACTTTGTGTCTCTGTGTCACAATTTGGTAACTCTCACAATATTTCCAACTTTTTCACTATTATTATGTTTGTCATGGTGATCTGTAATCAAGGATCTCTGATGTTAGCATCATCATTGTTTTGGGACACCACAAACCTCACCCACGTAAGACAGCAAACTTCATCCCTACATGTTGTGTGTGTTCTGACTTCTCCACCAACTGGGCATTCCCCATCTCTTTCCTACTCCTTGGGTCTATTCCCTGAGACACAACAGGATAGAAAGTAGGCCAATGAATAACCCTACGGTGGCCTCTAAATGTCCAAGGGAAAGAGTCACACATCTCTCACTTTAAATCAAAAGCTAGAAACAATTAGGCTTAGTGAGAAAGGCACGTCAAAAGCTGAGAGAGGCCAAAAGCTAGGCCTCTTATCCCAGTTAGCCAAGCTGTGAATGTAAAAGAAAAGTTCTTGAAGGAAATTAAAAGAGCTACTCCAGTGAACACATGAATGATAAGAAAGCAATAATGGAGAAAGTTCTGGTCTGGATAGAAGATCAAACGAGCTACCACATTCTCTTAAGTCAAAGCCTAATTCAGAGCAAAGCCCTAACTTTCTTCAATTCTGTAAAGGCTGAGAGAGGTGCGGAAGCTGCGGGAAAAAAGTTGGAAGCTGGCAGAAGTGGGTTCATGAGCTTTAAGGAAAGAAGCCGTCTCTGTAAGATAAAAGTACAAGGTGAAGCAGTGAGTGCTGACGTGGAAGCTGTAGCAAGTTATCCAGAAGATAGAGCTAATGAATGAAGGTGGCTACACTAAACAACAGATTTTCAGTAAAGATGAAACAGCCTCATATTAGAAGAAGACGTCATCTAGAACTGTGAGAGAGGAGAAGTCATTGCCTGGTTTCAAAGATTCAAAAATCAAGCTGACTCTTGTTAGGGGCTAATGCAGCTGGGGACTTTACGTTGAAGCCCATGCTCACTGACCATTCTGAAAATCCTAGGGCCCTTAAGAATTCTGCTCATTCTACTCTGCCTACGCTCTATAAATGGAACAATAAAGTCTGGATGACAGCACGTCTGATTTACTGATTAATTTAAGCCCACTGTTGAGACCTACTGCCCAGAAAAAAAGATTCCTTTCAAAATATTACTGCTCAGTGATCATGTACTTGGTCACCCAAGAGCTCTGATGGAGATGTACAATAAGAATGATGATGTTTTCAGGCCTGCTAACACAATATCCATTCTGTAACCCATGGGTCAAGGAGTAATTTTGATTTTCAAGCCTTATTACTTAAGAAATACATTTCATAAGGCTATAGCTACCATAGATAGTGATTCCTCTATAGATCTGGGCAAAGGAAACTGAAAACCGTCAGGAAAGGATTCACCATTCCACATGTCACAAAGAACACTCACGATTCATGGGAGGAGGTCAAAATACCAACATTAACAGGAATTTGGAAGAAGTTGATTCCAACTTTCATGGGTGACTTTGAGGGGTTCAAGACTTCAGTGGAGAAAGCAACCACAGATGTGGTGGACACAGCTGAAGAACCAGAATTAGAAGTAGAGCCTAAAGATATGACCGAATTGCTGAAATCTCATGATAAGACAGGGGAGTTGCTTCTTGTACATGAGGAAAGAAAGCGGTTTCCTGCGATGGAATCTACTCCCGATAAAAATGGCATGAACACTGTTGAAACGACAAGGATTTAGAATATGACCTAAACTTAGTTGACAAAGTGGCAGCAGGGTTTGAGAGGATTGACTCTTGATTTTCAAAGAAGTTCTGCTTCTTTCAAATGCTCCTCAACAGCATTACATGCTACAAACCGTACGTGAAAGGAAGAGTTCATCAATGTGGCAAATTTCATTGTTGTCTTATTTTAAGAAACTGTCACAGCCACCCCAGCCTTCACCAGCCACAACTGATCAACTGCAGCCATCAGTATTGAGGCATGAACCTCCACCAGCAAAAAGATTACAACTCACTGAAAGCTTACATGACAGCATTTTTAGCAATGAAGTATTTTTAAATTCATGTGTGTAAATTGTTTTTAGACATGATGCTATTGCATGCTTAAAAGACTATAGTATAGTGTAAACATAACTTTTATATGTACAAAAAAACAAAAAAATTCATTTGACTCTCTTTATTGCAATATTGGCTTTATTGCAGTGGGTCTAGCCAAATCTACAATATCTCCAAGGTATGTCTGCGTATACACTTTCTATCTGGAAATCATTCTGTATCGGCTCACAGAAACTTCCTTATTCCTTTTAATATCACAGTTTATTCACAGTCTCCTATGGACTGATATTTAGGTTTTTTTCCTAATATTCTGCTATTACAAATAATCCTCTAATAAAAAACTTTGGGTGTATATAATTCCATATTTGTACAGGTAATTCATCAGGGTAAATCACTAGAAATTGGGACTGGTAGGTAAATGCAGGTATCGATTTGTCAGATACCACAAAATTCTCATAAAATGTAACACTTCACATTCCCATCAGCAATATATGAGAGTGTTTGTTTCTTCACAGACTTACCAACTAAGCATAGTCTAATCTTTTGAACTTTTGCCAATCTAAAAAGGTGGAAATGGTCTCTCTGTGTATTTTAATTTGCATTTCTCTTATTGTTTGTGAAGTTGAACATCTTTTCAGTACTGAAAATACGGTGATAAGTACCGTTCATGTCCTCTGCTCATTTTCAAAACCACAATATAAATCTTTCTTTTAATGGAAAAGTTACTTCAATAATGCCTTCAAACTTTACTGAAGAATGTGTGACTTAACCGAGAAGAATACTAACATCACTTGAAACTACACTGTCACATTCTATACTCCAAATAGTCCATTAAAAAGTGACAGTGCAACTGAGGAGAACGTTAAGAAAGATGCATTCAAGTACAACTTTATGAAGCTAACTAACATAACTGGCCAATCCCACAAATAACCATGCCACGGGAGGAAGGTGAAAGTTTGGTAAACAGATGACCGAGAGACATTTTGGTTTTTTGTTGGTTTGTGGTGGTTGTGTTTTTTTCAGATTTTAATTTAAATTCTAGTTAGTTAATATAGAGTGGAATATTGGTTTCAGGAGTAAAAGACAGTGATTCATCACTTGAGAGACACGTTCTTATAACAGTCGCATCACACCCACCTCATTAGTACAGGTAATTCTTCGAGGATGAGGGGCTTCCTGCTGCAGCTGATATACTGTAAAGACAGAAAGTAAATCATTCCACATCAGCTCACAGATATCTTCCTCGTTCTTTTTGGTGTTATAGGTTGTTCAGTTAACCTATGTCTCTCCTATGGCAGACACTTAGGTTTTTTCTAATATTCTGCTATGACAAACAATTCTAAATTGCCCTTATGTAGAAAGCATAAATATATTAGGAATCACAAACTGGCTGCTTTTTACAGAAAACTGTGGTACAGTTCTATTTGTTATTAAATTAAAATCTGTTAAGAGCAACACGAAGAAAATAAAACAAACTAAACTTAGTGAAAGCCCAAAGGCAAGCATAAATAGAAAAATCATAATCCACACAAATGTCTTTTTACCTTGTAACAAATTAGTACTGGGTATTTGGCTGTGTTCTCCAAAATCTGGCCCTTTATTTTCCTGAATTCTTGGTGGTTGTATTACATAAGGCATGTCTCTAATAGAAGCAAATAATGGTTATATATGTGTATATTTTTTAATTTTTTAATGTTTGTTTATTTTTGAGACAGAGAGAGACAGAGCATGAGCAGAGGAGGGGCAGAGAAAGGAGACACAGAATCCGAAGCAGGCTCCAGGCTCTGAGCTGTCAGCACAGAGCCCGACGAGGGGCTCAAACTCACAGACCAAGAGATCATGACCTGAGCCGAAGCTGGACGCTTAACTGACTGAGCCACCCAGGCGCCCCAATGATTATCGATTTTTGAAGCACATTATTACATGTCAAACTTGAAACTAAAATTAGGATTATGGTAGAAGTAACAGATGTGTTTTTCTCCCCTATTTATATTGCAAACATCTATCTTCAAAGATAATCTCCCCTAAAAACAAAATTTCTGAGCCAAAGTTACCACTTCTTCAAATAGAGTAAATGCAGCAAAAGAAGGAATTCAGATACTGAAATAATTTGCCAAGGAAAGGATAATTTTCAGAGTATCTGAAAATGAATCAGTGAAAATTACACCAATACCACGACATTCTAGCCTCACTTCCGGTTGATTTGTAATGAAGAAAGAATGAGAATAGAACACGGTGGTCATCAGAGAAAGTATGTTTATGTATATCTAAGTTTATCTCTGGGAGGGAATTTTTCTTCTCTTTCTACATATATAATCGCATATTATTGAATTTAAGCGTGCTTGGGTGGCTCAGTTGGTTAAGCCTCTGACTTTGGCTCAGGTCATGTCCGACTTGGGCTCCGGTCATGATCTCACAGCTTTTGAGTTCGAGCCTCGTGTCAGGTTCTGTGCTGACCGCTCAGAGCCTGGAGTCTGCTTCGGATTCTTTGCCTCCCTCTCTCTCTGCCCCTCCCCCACTTACACTCTTTGTTTCTCTCTCAAAAATAAATAAACATTAAAAATTTTTTTGTAATAAATAATAAAAATCCTCAACTTAGACTTCTTGCTAGTTCTATTTTCCTATTGGTTCATATTTGTAAAGTTTTAGAATTATCCTGCGGGGAGCTCAGGCATTGAGGTTACTAAAAAAAAAACCAAAAAACAAAAAACTGAAACTCAGTAGCAGAATTGTCTCCAAAAATAAAAATAAAAAAAGAAATATGCCATTTTTTTAAAATGATGACTACTAGGAGACATTTGGAGATACAGAAATACAAACTGCCTATACTACATTTAGTGATCAATATTCTTCAGAGGAAAAAAAATCATCACCATGATTCCATAACAGTGTGAGGCTTCATAGATGCTCTTACATAAAAAATGTGCAAGGTACAAGTCAGAACAAAGAGAACAAAGGTAAACTGAAAACCAGAAAATGCAGACAAGAATTTTAAATAGGTTTTTAGCCAATGATATTGCGAGACAAATTTTTAAGAAGAACATTAGTCATTTTTATACATTCTTTCAACTATACTTCCCATAAACAAAAAAGGCACAGGCAGGGGTGGGGAAAAAGTCTCTATGGCAATATTTCTAGAGATTATTCATATTTTGCTTACTATAAGTAGCCCAAAGTAGCAACCTGCTGAAATAAAACTATCTGTTGTTCTGGGAACACAAAACCAAGAATCTGAATAGCTGATCCTGCAGGCGGCAAATTTCGGCAACTTACAAATATCAAAACTTAGGATAACTCAACACTTACAAAGGTGTTGATAATGTATGTCTAAAGTACAGGTTTCTCAGGTTGCTTATGCAACTCCATACATAAACAAAAACTTACAGTAATGGTGTCAGCGGTAGTGTATTCATGGATTTCTTTTTAAGGCTACTTTGATTGTATTAATCCCATTTCCACTTTTAAAAAATCTGAAATATCTTTTACTTGAAGAAACAATATTCTCAAAGACAAGGAAGGGGTAATAAAGGGCAAAGAGCCTAGACTCTTTTGAAAAGATTTTTATTCTAATGCAAAGTTTAAAGAGCAAAATAGAATTCAAAGGTCTCTCATATGCAGGAAAGCAATTCCTAAAACAAAACAAAACAAAACAAAACAAAACAAAACAAAAAAAACAAAACAAAACAAAACCACTTTTGCCTGTTTTCATCCATTCATTCTATGAAGACAGCCTCCTGACTTATCATTTATATAGCCCATAGTTCTTTTCCATATAAAGAATTAGGATCTGAGAATAATTAGATTGCTTGAATTCTCAGTTAGCTTCTCTTTTCATTAGTTTTTATCAGCCAATGTCAACAAGTGGCCTCAAGTTCAATATGGAATTTAATGCAAGCTCAGAGAGATGAGATGCATTCCAGACATGCAAACCATAGACAGACCTTATGGAAACACTCCTGTTTTCCCACAATTACTACCTCTACGCTGTTCCCAAACCCTGCTATAAATTAATTTTTCAATAATGTGTACAAAATGAATCTTCATACCTAATGATTTTAATATTTCTATATCACTTATAAAGCACTATAACCCACCCAATTTAAAATTATTTGCATACTTACAGTAAGATTTCCAAACAGGAGGTCTATATTCATCTGTATCTGGAAGAATAAACACCAAGTTAACATTACTGAATATTTATATCTTAATCACATATGGTTAATATACATTAAATTAAGTTATATTAATATATACTTAATATATGTTTGTTGATGTCTTTGTGTTCTAGGCATCGTGTTAAGACTCTAAAGGACATTCAGAGGCTTTTTAGTCTTGATCTTTATTTTCTTGGGAGTACAGTTTCACAAAGATGTTCAAAGAAAGTGACTGTATTTATTCTACTGTTTAGCACATAAAAACACCAAGGTTAATTTTTACAGCATGCACTCATTTCTCACAGTCACTGATAGTCAATAAAGTCTTTGTATCTTTGGGCTTAATTCTACAATTAAGGGATTCTCAGATCCCTGAAATTATTGGAATTTTTTCTTTTTCAGTCAAATTCACCAGATAACAGTTTTAATCCTCATAAGTGTATCTCCCCATCGTATCTGGAGGATTCCAGTGTAACTGGTTTTACTAACTTCAGGAGAGAAGAGCAGCAAGGTACTTAATGTCTTCATATATCATGAACAATCAAAACCAGGAAAGGAGAAACACTTCAGTGGAGGAGAGTATCCAGGGAGCCACAAAGACCATGAGGTGAACATCTGCTTCTCAAGTCCATTTCCCCTCACTCTGCTTGAATGAGGGTTTAGGCGACAGTGTAAAAGAGGATGTGGAAAGAGATGGAAATAAAAACACGTGCGGGAGATGGGGAGAGTTAGAAAAAGGAGAGGTACCAGTGTGGTCTGGCATCTCATCAGTAAAGCACAGCTCAGTAATAATTTTGCTGGTCAAAAGCTCTGCCTGCAATACCATGTAGCTAAATCGGCTGACACAGCGTCTCGGCGTGGGAATACGTGGCTAGCTACCTCACCTGGTTCTGCTACCACCCGACATGAACCCATTAAGGAATCTGGTCCAAAAAATCCTGGTCTCCACGGAGGTAAGTAAATTTACGAAAAGTTTATGTAGAAGGCTGAATCTAGCATATGTAGGTCAAGTAAAAATGATCATAGACTCAAAACATTCCCCTCAACCTTTAAAATGGCAACACTTCACTTATGTTATCGTAAACCACACAAATATTTGGAGTCAGAGGGCTACAGCAAGACTATTAACGATAGGCATAAGAACACACAAAGGAAATTCTAAGTCATGTAGAAATTGCTTGGCACCCAGGAGTGTTCAAATATATCTTTTAATGAACAAATAAAAGATGACATGAATAAATGAGTAACGAAGTAAAGCAGCAAATACAGTTGCTTCTCGTTATTTCAAGTTCTATTCTACAGAGTCACCTTGAACACTCAATTAGTGAATACTGAACCACTGTTCCTTGGGGAAAACACAAAGTTAGGTTCCTATATGCCTCTGGTCACAACATTCTCATCAACCTATGAATACATAACCTTGTTTATTTGTTTCTGTTTAAAGACACCTTATTTAATAAATATTGTGATTCATTAGCACTGAACTCACAGCCAACAGCTGTATACTGTAACTCATGCCTCAGTGAAACTTATCCAACACATGTATCTTCTCCGTAAGAGGCATCACAGCCTTCTTGAGCTTCGGAACCTCAGAAAGCACTTCATCGCTATGTGTGGGGGCTTTAAACAGAGAGGACAAGGGGAGCTCCACGTTTTGTCCTTCTCCTGGTCCTGGCTGTACATGCTTCTTCCCTTGGCTGATTACAATTTGTACCTTTCCCTGTAATAAATCCTGACTGTGAGTGAGTTCTAGGAGTCCTTCTAGTGAATTATCAAACCTGAGGGGGTGTCAGGATTAAGGAAGCCTTTGGGACTGTGCCCTCTAACTTTGTAGTTAGCCCTAATTCCTCACAAACGCTGTACAAAGCCTGTACCCAAGCAGTGATAGATAGCCTTCTGCAGGTTGCTTTGACTTTGGAGAAGGTGAGAAAGAGGCTAATTCTCAAAATCCTGCCTCTGGAGAATTGTGTATCCAGTCCTAGATAAGACTTTCTTAGGGAAACATCAACTTTTACCTAAAGCTGTGTGGCTTTAGGAAATTCACTACCTCTCTGTATCTTATTCTTTATCTATAAAATGGAATAATATCATCATCTGAAATGGGAATAGTGACAATACAGGTTTCTTGTGAGGATCAAATTAGGTGTCATACATAAAGCACCCTACGCTTAGGAGAGCTTTAGTAAATGAGTACCCTCTTCTGCCCTCACCAAAAGTGAATTTAAAAACATAATGATGTTACCATATTAGCCTCAGGCCACTGCCAATGATTTCAGCTGTGCGTTCTCTTCTTATTATTTTGTTCTTCCCTGTATACCTACTATATTACAGAAGGCATTATTATTCAAGATGCTACAGATCACAATTATGTGGCCAAATAAAATGAGCATTTAGCAAATAACCAAGAAATAGTGGGAGAAAAGTTTGAGTTTCCTTTAATATTAAAACAATTCTAATGATTTAGTGACTTTTAACAGTGAAGTTTGGGGTTGTTTGAATTTTTTTAAGGTCTATTCATTTTTGAGAGAGCGAGACAAAGCGCCAGCGGGGGAGGGGCAGAGAGAAAGGGAGTCACAGAATCTGAAGCAGGCTGCAGGTTCTGAGCTGTCAGCACAGAGCCCAATGCGGGACTTGAACTCGTGAACGGGTTGAGATCATGACCTGAGCCAAAGTCAGACGCTTAACCAACTGAACCACCCAGGCACCCCTTGAGTGAAGTTTGGGTTTTAAAAGTCTTTTCCTAGCCATGTATTTTTCTGCTGATGGGAGTGTCAACTGGCACAACCTCTCTGGAGAGCAATTAGCAATACTTATCCTAAGCCTTTCAAAGTGTTTAACAGGCACCTGTTACGACAGAGCTCAAATAAGATGCTCTTTGAAGGAAAACCCTTAAAAATTATGACAATCTTTCTAATGCTCAGGGAGCCTTAGGTCACCTTGGTCTTTTTGTTGACCAAGTTAGGCAACGGGCAGGCACCACTGTCCTCAGAATCAGGGGAAAGCAGCCCATGGAGGGGGCATGGCTAGATGACTTAGAGAAACAAGCCCCAACCTCTTAGTGGGCAGAGTTAGTTGCTAGAGTTGGGGAGACGGATTTTTCTAGGACGCTAAGTCCTTCTAGAAGGGAAGAAACATCACTCCAATCTTTGATTCCTCAGATTCAAAGTTAAGGAATTCTGCTCCAGAAGAAACTCATAATCCAAACCAAGTTCCACTGGCAGGAAAAGGCAGAGACACTCCTGAAGTAAAACGACCTTGAAAATGGATTAACTGAACCGGTGATCTGGGGCCACACAAAAGTGCTTATGGGTTTATTGGGGAGGACAGATTCTGACCCAGCAAGAGACTGATGAACGAAGCATCCTCATCCTCCCTGGTACACTGAAATCATTGAGTATAAGAGCATGAACTAGCAAACTGCAATCCGGACCTCCACGTGGGGTCACTACTGTGATCGTAGCAGGATTCTCGCACAGAGTGGTGACACAGAGGCTCTTCTTCCCAGGAAGCAACTTTATTCCTGCCGGCATCGCTCAGTCGGGTTCGTACCCAAAGAACTCAGCCCCGAACGCCACGGGTGTAGTTTTTTAAATATATTGTTTACTTCTTTGTCTCCCATATATGGTAACACACAAACATGTAGTCTGATTAAGTGGTCTCATGTTACAAGGTCGTGAAGGATGTTGTCAAGTACACAAATAGCAAGGTTGCCTTGAGGGTTTTTTTTCCTTTCCTTAGGGAGGGGACCCTACCACATGACCTGGGCCAAGTCTGACCAGAAACAGGATCCCAGCGGCATTAGATAAGCAATTATCACAAACAATATGGGGCTAGTCTTCAACACTGACAGAAACTGATAAAAATAAGGAAGACAGAGAGTGTACTGTTACACTGCACCTCTCCTTCTGCATTTGGAAGAGGATGGGACCACTGTGGGACTAAGACTTCAGGGGCTCAAACCTACAGGAAGAGGCTGCCTAAAGAGAAAGACCCTGGACTTCCTGATAACTGGGGCACTGATTACCAACACCAACAACAAACAGGGGGGCATACTTGGCCCCTGAAGTTACATAACAGGTCATGTCAGTTCCTTCTGCATACCTTCTGACCCAGCAGTTCTGTTCTCGTTCTAGGAATTTACTGTAAAACAATTAAGGATGTCTGGAAAATAGCAATATAGAAGAATATCACTGCAATATTCCTTTAAGACTGAAAAACTGGACTCAACCTAAATGCCCAGCAACTAGAAACCAGTATGTTCAATTACTGTATATTCCAGCTTGAAGACACCTTGACTGCATCAAAAGGACTTTATCTTGTAATTTGTTAAAAGTCTGTTTTCTTGGGGCCCTAGGTGGTTCAGTTGGTTAAGTGACTGACTTCAGCTCAGGTCATGATCTCACAGTTCCTGAGTTCAAGTCCGCAATGGTCCCTCCACCATCAGCACAGAGCCTGCTTTGGATCCTCTCCCCCTCTCTCCCTGTCCCTGCCCCTCCCCCCGCCCCTTACCTCTCTCTCAAAAATAAAACAGACATAAAAAAGAAAGTCTGGGGTTGCTTGGGTGGCTTAGTTGGCTAAGTGTCCGACTTTGACTCAGGTCATGATGTCGTAGCTCATGAGCTTGAGCTCTGCATTGGGCTCTCTGCTGTCAGGGCAGAGCCCGCTTAGGTTCCCATCTCCCCAACTCTCTCTCTCTGCCCCTCCCCGGCTCTTGCTTTCTCTCTGTCTCAAAAATAAATAAAAACATCCACAAAAAAAAAAGTCTGTTCTTCTTTAAATATTTTACATCTCTTAAACCAGTGGTTCTCAAACTTTTGGTTTCAAAAATCCAGATTCTAAAGAGCTTTTAATATCTACTGATACGAACCACATTATAAAACTGACAAATTTTAATTTGTTTTCATTTGTTTTAATAAAATTTTTAGTTGCTAATTTGTTAAATAATAAGGGCATTATATTTTAACACTTTTATGAAAAAGAGCTATTTTTTCAAAACCAAGTATTTGTTTTACATTTTGCAAATTTTTTTCGTGTCTGGTCTAATTGAAGACAGATTCTCATACCTGCCTCTATATTTAACCTATTGTAGTATCACTTGCCATGTACCTTCTGGAAGATTCAAGCAGACACTTGTGAGAGAAGAGGAGTGAAAAAGGCAAATAATGTTGTCTTATTATTCTAATTTAACTTTGTGGAAACTGAAAAAAACTTGAGGAACCCCAGAGGTCCCCAAACCATACTTTGGGAAGAACTGTTTTAAATCGTGATCTTTTTGGCATATCTAGGATATGGGGTATGGTGGGCTAAGATACATTTCAACTAAGAAAAGAAATACAAAAGGTAGCGAAGAAAAGAGAGGAAATCGTGTGGTCTTTTAGCACTTTAAAGTCCTTTCAGCCTGTTGAAAGGAAGTTACAGGCCAATAAGTCCCAAATGTCTGTGATCTGCCTTCAGCTGGCAGTCTCTAGGGCTCCCCTCCCCCCTTTTTGATTCCGTCAGGGAAACCACCCACGCCAAGCTTATAAACGTGACAAACTTCCATCACTAGAGCATGACTGAGAATGACAGCCAGACAACATATGATTCAGGGACAGCTCACCTTAAAACCATCTTAAAAACTCAGGGACAGCTGCTTAAAATAACCTTAGTATGGTATGGACGAGTCTTTAAATTAAGTACATACCTACAAAATCCATTAGAAGATTTTCTCCATCACATTTAAGTGTCAGTAATACTTTTCTATCTACACAAAAGAAAATTTTATAAGAAAAAAAAGTTATGCTGCCACAGACAATGTTAAAATAATCAGAAAGTTTCGTTCACTCAGTAAATATGTATTAAACACCTTTGGGTAAGAATGTCAGTTACAAGGTGGGTCCAGATGTAATTTATTTAGGAAAATAAGGTGGACATTATTACACAAACAAGATAATAGAAGTAAAACCATGATTTTGTCAAAATTCCTGGCAAGAACAGGTCCCCAATAAGTATCTGCTGAACTGACAAAAGAAAAGAAGGAAAGGAGGAGTCACTTTTAACCAGAGCGCCAAGAAAGAAAAACAGAGATGGTATCCTCTGATGAGAGTTTTCAAAGACCGATGATTTTTAAAGTCAAGGAGCTAAGGAAAGGAGACTGGAGGTAAGAGGAAGAACACCATTCTGAACAGAGGGAATACAGTGATAAGGACACAGAAACAAGAGAGTTCAGAAGTGTTTGAGAAACCACGAATAATGCAGACTGGTTGAAATAAAAGACATGTTGAGGAAAGCTTGAGATGCAGGCACTGGAGGGATCCTGGGCTGAGTTGTCCAGGAAGCATCCACAAGTAATGAAATGTGTTTTCTTCTGCTTGGTACTTACTTCCCACTAAATACTCAGATGTCTGCCGAGAGAGGGGTGCTACCGTCAGGCCCAGACCAATTCTCAATTCTCATGAGGTAGAAGAAATAGCCAGTAAAAAAAAAAAAAGAGAAAGAAAAGAAAAGAAAGAAAGAAATAATACTTGCCAGTAGTACTGACGGAGCAAAGACGCAGAGGTGGGGAATAATGGGCTCAGAAGTCACAGGTGCGTCTAAGCAAGTGGAAAAGTAGAAAGGTTCTGTTCGAGACATTCTCCTATGTGACTGTAAGCAAAATCTAAACAAATAAATGCAGAAAGCCAAAAGAAAAAAAGAGAGATCAGTAAACTGTATGGAAAATGAAGACCAAGTTGATTAGTATGTACCGTCTGATCGCACTTTTAGAAATGAAAGAAAAGATGTGTGTGTGTACATACATATGGGGGCAGAGAGCCAACGAGACAGAATATGAAAGATCTAGAATAACATACCATCATTTAAGTCACATTCATGAGCTCTACATCAGCCTTTCTCATTCAGGTTCCTCATCTGACCCACCTAGCACAGGAAACGTTCTGAGTGACTATTTTCTCAGTTCCCCCACGTATGGTAGATAACCAGTGTCTCCCTAGAAGCACAGGAGAGAAGTTAACTTATTACATACAATGGATGCCCTAGGCTGTGGGGGCATTATTTTTTCCCAGAACCAGGAAGAATGAAGTTTCTCTAGATGGTGTTTTTTACTTGTCTTATAAGACTATGTGGTTTTTTAAAAAAAAAAAGTATTCAAGGAATATATTACATTTGTGCTAAGGAGGGGAAAAAAAACTGTTAAAAACTAAAAGTGTAAGTTAACTATCTGTAAGAAGAGAAAACCGTAGAAACTGATTCAGATAAAGAAAAGTCCCATTCAGGGCGCCTGGGTGGCTCAGTCGGTTGGGCGGCTGACTTCGGCTCAGGTCATGATCTTGCGGTCCGTGAGCTTGAGCCCCGCATCGGGCTCTGTGCTGACAGCTTGGAGCCTGGAGCCTGCTTCAGATTCTGTGTCTCCCTCTCTCTCTGCCTCTCCCCCATTCATGCTTGGTCTCTCTCTGTCTTGCAAAAAATGAATAAATGTTAAAAAAAAAAAAATTAAAAAAAAAAAGTCCCATTTAACAAACTCCACAAGACTAATTTTTTGAGTGGGCTCTTGAAATGAACACACTACCCTAGAAATCATACTCTCAGTCTCAGAGGCCTGGGAATCAAATATAAGCTTTGCGGCAAATGTACACATTTTGAGGCATCATCTTCCTCTACGGTCTTTGAATTCCCCTCAGAATCTCGTTGCAGGTCCTCATTTCCCTCTTCTCTCTGTTCTAATCGAATCTGCTGAATGGGAAGCTTTCATTAAGAAAAAGAGAAGTTGCATAATTAAATTTTCTTTTCTTTTTGGTTAACTGCTAGAATTGTGTCAAGGAAATCTTACTTTTACATATTTTGTCATGTCTATAAAAAATTATTCCAATTTTTTCTTGCTTTTCAAAACTTGAAGATACAGATTTTAAGCAAGTCCTAATGTTAAACTTATCTTTGCTATAATTTTCTTCTGTGCTTTTCTCTCTAAGTATTAATATTTTCAGGACATTCAATTTTCCTTTAATATTAAAAATTTCAAAATGCTCATCTGTCTCTTTAAACAATGATTAAAAAATCTTAAGAAAATATATCTAGAATAATATCTTTGATAGGATATAATTTACAATATTAGGGCTATTTGGGAGGTACTCAAAATGTTCATTTATTGACATGATTAAATATATTTATAAAATATCTTAATATGCTGAATTTTTAGAATAAATATAAAACATTGTATGACTGGAGCACCTGGGTGGCTCAGTCGGTTAAACGTCCGACTTTTGGCTCAGGTCCAACTTTGGGTCATGGTTCGTGGGTTTGAACCCTGCATCGGGCTCTGTGCTGACAGCCCAGAGCCTGAGCCTGCTTCAGATTCTCTGTCTCCTTTTCTCTCTGTCTCTCCCTTGCTCGCACTCTCTCTCTCTCAAAAATAAACATTAAAAAGAAATTTTTAAACCTTGTATGATTGAGTAAATCTTTGTGCTCTCTCCAACTGGATCCTATTTATATCCAGTATGTCTATGCATATTGTTCAAAATGACTGACTTTAGAAAACAAAACAAAATTTTTTCACTGTTTATGTGAATAGTTTGTGTATCATTATATAGTTATGTTAAATGAATTCTTTGGCTTAGAACAATATTTTTATGTTAAGTTTAAATCTGCTTAACTTTTTATTTAAAAGATAAATAGTTCACCATAGAACAGACTCGAATGTTAAATTTAAGCTGTTTGTTTTAGGCTCAAACCAAAAGTTTTTAACAATATGATGGATTTTTCTCAAAAAGGACTATGTTGCATTTTAAATGAGGTTTAGACTAATGAGGCATGAACACTCAAAAACTGTGATTAATGTTTTAAAGAACATTTGTTTCAGATTGTCTTTGGTTTGAAAATTAGCAATTTTGATTTCTGTAAAAAGAATGACATTTATTGACAAGAAAAAGAGTTTTTCTCCCCTTCAAATGAAGACCCACCTTTCAACCAACTGGCAAGAGATTCCCTGTCCTGCTTTAATCAGAAAATGAAAGGCATTAATGACATGTTGCTATTCTGTTTCTGTACCAAATTCTGGCATACTAAAATAATGAGATGCTTGTGATCACAAAAGTCTATTTTACTATAAAGTGATCTTTTTAAAAGAACAAGGGCATAAAATCCACAATAAATACCAAATAATTACTACTGCTAATATTTGAGTCACAAAGAAAACCAAACTTCTTACTCTAAAAGAAATGTATTTCTTAGAATATGAAAATTCAGAGGAAAAAAAGGTTCATAATAACATAAACAATTTCAACAAGGAACAAATAAAAAAGTGCTTCACTAGGTTTCTAGGTATCTCCTACCTTGACTAAACTTCTTTCCTAGAAAATGCTTCAAAACGTGGGAAGGAAGCATTTCAACTAAGATAATTAAAATTCACTCTGGAAAGTGATGGCCAAATCAGGTCAGTTAAATTCACCCTTAGAAAACACAAAGTCATTTAAAACTGTTCCAAGTTGAGAACTGATGTGTCATGATACAATTCTGACAGAAATAAACTATTTTTAAACCCAAAGATAATTGTTTTTAATTCTTCAGAGAATAATGACCCAGAACTGCTAATACATGGAAGAACATTTCTGACTGTAACTACAGTGCTCACATTCTGTTTCATCAAAGATCTCTAAAACCAAATATTTTGCAAATGCAGCGTTCATCTCTTCACCATGCACACACAGCATGGGGCCAACAAAGCCTCCTAAATGAGATGTGAACCAAACTTGGAAACCTCTCCTTTTTAAAACTCAAGTTTGGCTTTTAATGAAGACCTAAGCAATGTTTCCTCTAACCAACTTGGCAGACCTCGCAAGCAGACTACACAAACAAAGTCTTTCTGCTTACTCAAAGTTTTCACTATAGGCTTGGAAACTTTGCTATACACGGGAACTGGGTCATTCAGCTCAATTCAAAGGTAAGGGTTGTCATTTTCCAACCTACTGTTTCTTCTTCTAGACAGCAAGTCATATCTCTCTGAGGTTTTCTCTTTAAAGAATATGATAATTTCTGATACTGTTTATCCAACTTGTTGGCACATTAACAGAAAGTCCTCAGATAGGCCTACTTAACACCAGGTTTCTAACGGAGAACTTCAAGAGGAGACTTAACTGCCACCAAGCCTCCCGGTAACTTCTCAACATTCTCAAATGGCTCTCGTTTGGATTTTGTGAAGTAAAAAAACTCACCTTTAATAACAGGACATTATTTCCTAAAACCCTCTTCCACAAAAAATAGATGACACGAAACTCAATAATAGCAAAAAAAAAAAAAAAAAGTATACCCTTCTACTTGATTTCTCTATAGCTCACACACCTAAAATCAGACGGCAATGAATTAACTTTTTATGAAGTCCTTGTAATTCATCCTTAAAGGAATATACCATATGGCATAGACATTTCACCACACACACAAAAATATACCTGATTAACACTTCTTCCAAATCCAATAACTTAGACTTTTAACCATCCACAGCACTTGAAGTTACAGACAATAAAAATGTAATCACATGAAAACTCCTGGCAGAATTTTCACTTTTTATAAATACAAGTTCTGGAAAACAACCAAGTAAAACTATACTTTTACTGGAGATCTTCCCAGATAGTTATCTAAGAACCATAACCCTGTTGTCTCAAATGCTCTCATTTCCTTCAGTAGAAACAGTACAAAGTTGATCCTTGAACAACACAGGTGTGAACTGTGCAGGTCCGCTTATACATGGATTTTTTTTTTTTTTTTGATAACTACAGTACAGTACTGTAAATGTACTTTCTCTTCTTTATGATTTTCTTAATAACATTTTACTTCCTCTAGCTTACTTCATTCTAAGGATACGTATATAATACATACAACCTACAAAATATTTATTATTAGTAAGGCTTAGTAGTTAAGTTTTGGGGGAATCAAAAGTTACACTTGTATTTTCAACTGTGTGGAGGTGGGTGGGTCAGCACCCCTATCCCTGCAACCACCAAGGGTCCACTGTGTATCTTCCTTGTTCTTTTCTTACAGGAAAAGCTGCAATGTTTTTCTCTTAGTTGTTATTCATCCTTCAGACAATTATTCCCAACCCATGCATTTCCCATAAACCAACATAGTTTTGTAGCAAAAGGAGTCTATCGCCATTTTCTCGGGCTTAGCAGTTGCACTAAAATGTGTTTATTAGAATGTGCATTTTTTTGGACACAGATTCCATATAATAGTTAGGATTCCTTAATGATGAGAGTCAACATATCATTTTGCCAGCAAGCATTAAAACAGCAACCTTTCAAAATCTTGCCTTATATCAGTGTTTTCAAGCTTTATCAAGAAGACAGGTACTCAGAGCAGGGATATAATAACCCTTAAGTGAAACTCTACTGGGAAAAGAGAGATAATGCTCCTATTAGTAATAATTTGACATCACAGATAATGGAGATGGGAAAAGATAGCAACATATTTTATCATGATAATTTCCTACTGCATTTCTTTTAAACTGGACTTCTCTGGGAAAACCAGTCACCTAAAGAAAAAAAAAAAAAAAAAGCGGATTGTGAAGAACACAGAGAAGTTTGCTTTAGATTACAAGACGTGGGGCCAAATGTGGAAGAAGGCAGCTCAGAGCTGTAGGAAAGAAAGCAGAGTCTGATATGGAAGTAATATTGTGTTAACCACAAATGAGCAGAGCTGGATAATTCTAAGCACATGCTAACTGTCCCAAGGTATAATAAAATGCTCAGCGTGTTTTAATTAAATGTGCTTTGACTACACACATGACAGTCCAGGCTGCCAAGATGAAAAAACTCTTTGGAAATGAGAACTTGTGTTCCAAATTGATAGGTACCTATTTCTCTTCCTTTGAGAGCAGGACCTGGGGCATGAAAGCGCTCTCTTGTCCACAGCTGCATCCAACAAGGCCTGAAATGAACATGTAATAGACTTATTTGTCTTAAAAGTTCCTGCAGTGCAGGGACAGGAAGAGCAACTACCTGAAAGTATAATAGATACAAAGGTCTATCTTTTCTCAACTCTAAAATCCAAGTGTTTTGAAAAGTAAAAGTATTTTTATAACTCATCTGGCAGCAAACCCTGGTCTGTCCTAAACCTAAAAGTATTTTCATAATTCTTTATAATTCATTTGATGGCAAAAACCTCACCTGAATGGATACAAGAATATTTACAGTCTTAGGGCACCTGGGTGGCTCAGTTGAGTGTCCAACTCTTGATTTTGGCTCAGGTCATGATCTTATGGTTCGTGGGTTCAAGCCCCACGTCAGGCTCCACACTAATAGTGTGGAGCCTGCTTGGGATTCTCCCTTTCCATCTCTCTCTGCCTCTCCCCCACATGCTCTCTCTTTCTCAAAATAAATAAACTTTAAAAAAAAAAGAATATTTACAGTCTTTATTTATTCTGTTGAGTGTGACTGTTCATTTCACTGCAGAAATATCAATGTATGACTACAGAGTGTTTTCTCAAACATTGCTGGAGTGTCATAAAATACATATATATGAAATGTATTACCATTCTAAAATCTGAAAAATTCTAACACACATCTCTTGATAAGTGATTACAGATCCACTACTGTTACTATTATTTATAGCTGACCATGTTAAGACACATGTGAGAATAGGCCACTGTTCTGCTAGATTCTCTCCAATGGCTTCCTACGTCACGCAGAATAAAAGCCAAACTCTTTACAAATGCCTACAAGATTGCTACTCAAAGAGAACCACAACATTGACCTCACCTAGTAATTTGTTGGAAATGCAGAATTGCAGGACCAATTCCCATCTATGAGTCAGAAACAGCATTTTCACAAGACCCCCAGCTGATGTGCATGCATGTGATTTTTTGGAAGTGCTGACCCACAAGACTCTGGAGGGTTCTTCGTACCTTGCTAGGTTCACCTCTTCTTTCCTCTCACCTACTCCTCCCCAGTCTCTGGTTTCCTTGCCATTTATGAAACATAACAAGAAACACTTCCAGGTAGCTGTTTCCTAGAACTGGAATGTCCTCCCCGCAGGTATCTCTCCTGACTTGCTCCCTCACCTGCTTCAGTTCTTTCCTCTAAATGAGGCCTTCTCTGTCACCCTATCTAAAATGCTCAAAACCCCCTGACAATTCATATTCTTCTATTTCATTAGTTGTCATATTTTTTCTCTTTAGTACCTGTAACTATCTAAAGTACCAACACTTTACCAAATTCTGTTTTTTGTCTCTTCCCAATAGAATATAAGTTTCATGAGGGCAAAGAATCTGTTTTTCACAGTGCCTGGAACAGCAATTTTCAGTGTGGTCTGTGGACCTCGTGGATCACTGAGACTCTTTCAAGGGGATGCACAAGATCAATTTTCGTAATTATACTGAGAGGTTATTTGCTTTTCTCACACTCCGTGCAAAAGCTGTGGTGGGTAAAACTGCTGGGCTTCAGTGCAAAGCAATGCAGTAGCACCAAACTATCAGTTGTCACTGTACCCTTCACTACCACATGCAATCAGGCTTTAAAAAAATTCAAGGGGCGCCTGGGTGGCTCAGTCTGTTAAGCGTCCCAGCTTCGGCTCAGGTTGTGATCTCACAGCCCGTGGCTTGGAGCCCCGGGTGGGGCTCTGTGCTGACAGCTCAGAGCCTAGAGCCTGCTTTGGATTCTGTGTCTGCCTCTCTCTCTGCTCCCCCGCACCCCCACACTCATGCTCTGTCTCTCTCTCAAAAATAAACAAACATTAAAATTTTTTTTCTAATTCAATTTCACTTAATATTCTTGATGAAGGAGTTTAAAAAGCATTAATTTTATTAAATCTTGACCATTGAGTATGTATCTTTTTAATATTCTGTGTGAGAAGAAGAGAGGTGTGCACAAGGCATCCCTAAGGCAGGATATTATCTTGGGGAAAAGCATATGTGAGATCATTCAAGCTGTGAGGTGGACTAGCTGCAATTTTCTTCAACGCCATTTCACTGGAAAGGACTGACAAACTGTGTCTATTCAGACCTGGCTATATCTGGTAGATATCTTCCTGAAAATGAACAAAGTTACTTTCTCACGTCAATGACAATAACTGACCGTATTTATTGCCAGGCATAAAATCCAAGCTTTCAAATGAACATTAGAATTTGGAGCAAACTGTATCCACCATTATGAGCCTGACAGTTTGTTAATATTTAAAGACTTATCTCATAAGATTGATAGTGATATTAAAGAATGTGATTTGTTAATACACTGTATAGTGAAATGTGCTAACATTTGTAAAATCTGTGTAACTCAATGAACTAATGTTTCTGAAATGACAAAATACATTATAGTACAAAACCATGCATGGGTGAAAGATCTAGTCAGACAAGATAGACCAACGGATTTTTTTTAAAGATTTTTTATTTTATTAAGTAATCTCTCCACTCAACGCGGGGCTCAAACTCACAACCCTGAGACCAACAGCTGCATGCTCCAACTGAGCCAGCCAAGCACCCCTAGACCAATGGATTTTAATGTAACACCATGAAATGTTCACTGATATGGTTTCAGAGTCTACATTTCAACTGACCTTGAAGAAACTACCACTTGTCAAGTTTTAGTGTAGTATCAAAGAATAATCACTATTTTAAAAGATTATTGGGGCTCCTGGGTGGCTCAGTCAGTTAAGCGTCTGACTTTGGCTCAGGTCATGATCTCGTGGTTCGTGAGTTTAAGCCCGCATTGGGCTCTGTGCTGACAGCTGGGAGCCTGTAATCTGCTTCGGATTCTGTGTCTCCCTCTCTCTCTCTGCCCCTCCCCTGCTCGTGCTCTGTCTCTCTCTCTCTCAAAAATAAACAAACATTAAAAAAATTTAATAAAATAAAGATTATTAAATACTTCCCTCTTTTCCAACTACATACTTGTATAAGTTTTCTTCATATACTCCAATCAAAACAACACATCACAACAAATGACTACAGATATGAGCTTTATTTCTTTTAAGCTAGACATTCAAAGGGTTTGTAAAACTGTAAAAGAATGCCACTCTTCTCACTACTTTAAACATATAGTTATTTTCATAAAATTTTGTGTTAACATGTAATGGGTTTATTATTATTTTAAAATCAACTGATAATTTTTTTTTTTTTTTAGTTTCTCAATTCTATTTTCAAATACAGCAAACAGCAATACATGTGACCCACATAAACAAATGCTCCTTAGGTTCCGCGGTAATGTTTAAGAGCATTAAATGGGTCCTGCGATGAAAGAGTTTGAGAGCCACTGGCCTAAGACAATACCTAGTAGGTAGCAATAAATTTTGTTGCACTGAACACTTACATTGTGCTTGGCTCTTACTAAATGCTTTCACACTTACTTCGTTTATACCTCAAGAACAACTTTATAAGGTACTGTTACCATCACCATTTTCTAGATAAGAAAACCGGTACTTGAGAGAGACGAAGGCATTAGCTTAAAGTCGCAAGCAGTGGCGCCAGCACTTGAGCTGAGGTCATATGACTCTGGATCGCATGCTCCTGGCCACTACCGCTACTATGATAAAGGCGTGCTAGGTCAGAAACAAGACCAACGGTGTGAAGCCAGATGACTAAACTTAAAAATATGAAGGCACTAAGAAGGAGTCAACATAAAAAGTGAAATGCATTAGGAGGAGAACATCTAAGGAGGTTCATGTGAGCAGAAGAAAGGCCAGGCCAACTTCTTGGAGGCAGAATGCAAATGTTTCAGGAAGTACTTCAAGCACAGACCACACGGCACAACAACTATCACAGGCTGAAGAACGGACAATAAAAACCCTAAGATGTCTACTTGGTTTCCAGACTGGCTTCCAAGGATAATAAATCCCTTCTGGTCAGATTCACTCCTGACACTATTAAAGTCATCTTACTGCTGTTGGTTTCCCTGTAGCTCAAGCTTGAGTATAACCTTCAATGAAATGTTCAGCATGCTCTTTGGTTGCCACATCCAAACAGAGTTTCCACTTATCAATTTGGGTTGCCACCTATAAAAAGACTAAATCTATTAACTCCAAGAAGTGCCTCCTCTCAAGCCTGCAGTAAAGTGATATCCTGAAGTTTTGACATCTTTTAAAAAACTTTTTTAATGTTTTTATTTATTTTTGAGACAGAGCATGAGCAGGGGAGGGGCAGAGAGAGAGGGAGACAGAATCTGAAGCAGGCTCCAAGCTCTGAGCTGTCAGCACAGAGCCCAACGCAGGGTTCGAACCCACAGACTGTGAGATCATGACCTGAGCTGAAGTCGGACACTCAACCAACTGAGCCACCCAGTCGCCTCTAAAGTTTTGTCATCTTGATTGGATTAGTGACAAGAAGGGCATTTAATGTCTGCATTTTATGAAAAAGTCCTGTAAGGCCAAGAACAGTAATTTCTTCCCAGCTTCAAATTTTCCTAAGCTAAAAACTGCTGCTAGAATATGCAGATACACTTTTCCACAGTCTTGAAATTTCTACTTCCTGTAATATTTAAACCATGAATCACTCTTGCTAAGGATGATTAAAAAAGGAGTGAGCTAGGTTTGGGAAAGAAAAACAGAAGATGAAGTGGGTGGCAGATCAGCAGCCATGATGTAGCAATGTAGCATTCAGATCCACAGTGGAAGTCCGGGGGGGAAAAAGCAAAGTCAAGTCCTGGAACTGTTTTCCCCACTCTATTGGGACAGAGGTCAAAAGTCAGTTACAGTGTTCACTGCCGTGCTAATACGTTCAATGTTGAGACTGTGACAAGTTAAGCTTGACAGCCCGAATCAGGAGGTTTGAAAAAGTTCGACTCAACTATACATAGGGAAGACCTGAAATAGAAAAGTATAACCTCTTAATATGTATAATATCTGCAACAATGAAAAACAATGAATTTATATGCATATTCTCAAAATTTGGGGAGATCTTAAAAAGCTCCTAGGATATAAGGAGGTAAGAATAACAACTAATGTTCTTTCTCTGGTCTTCTATCTTCATTTTAGTTTAGTGACTATAAAAAGAAAATGAAGAGGGCTTTCATAGCTTCACCAGTGATCTAGGATTACCCTAACACTGGAAACCTTCAGTTCCTCAAACACCAATTCTTCTACATGGGACCATCAAAGTAAAAGTATAAGATCAGTAAGAGAATGCTAGATAACAGTGACGATGCTCGTTGGTATTTTCCAGAGTTGAGTGGGCTGGTGTCCAATGATCTTGCCTCCTTCCATCACTGCCTATGCTTCAACGTATGATATACAGGACTGCAGCAATTCAACATTTTGCTGGATCATAAGACAGAAAACATGTAAATGAAACACAATTATTAGTATTTAAGACTCCACAGAGTACTGTGGTCTTTTTGCACCACAGCAATGGACCAACTTAGACTGCTCAAAGCCCATTCCCAAAACACAATTTTCTTAGGAAGGGCAGAAACCAGGAACAGAAGCTAACATTATATCCACTAGTGTCTGGGAAACTAATGACTGAAACAAAGTTGCAAGGTATTTTTCCATGAATAGATCAAACACTCAAAAGAACCAGGATGGGTGGGTGCTTCACCCAAGAGTACTCAGGGGGAAGAGGAATGATACATTGTCTGCCAGGCCAGTGTTAAGTTTCAGAAAGGACAAGAGGACCTGCCCTATACTAGCTTTGTCAGAACTGGTTACAAGTATGGACTCTGTCTGTTGGACTAGTGCTTACTAATTGTGTCTCACCCTGGGCAAATGAATACTAGCTGTTATTATTAGAAAAAAAAAAATAACTTGATTCCTGAGGTAACAGACATTAAGGAAATTCGCAGGGAAAGAAATGTAGATGTCACTAGGAAGATTTTCATAGACAGTCTTCAGAACATGTAAGATGCCATAACCTAAGCCATTACCTAACAATATTCCTTTTTGTCGTTCCGCCACGAGCATTTCCTAAGCTACTGAACATCTTCTGTAGCATAAGTGGCAAAGAGTTTAACAGAAAGTGATCATCGGATTTGGAGTCAAAGATGTTTAATTCAATTCCAGCCACCATTTATCTGTTAAGACTTCACCCCCCATGAACATGACAATTATATATATGACAACCTATGACATATATGCCAATATTACATATCATAAATATATAGTTATATATATTACAAACATTTAATTTATATATATATACATATATGTGTATATGTGTGTGTATTTATTTATATATATATCAAGCATGGGCACAGTAAAAAACAGGTTCTGGTTAAAACTGTATACAGAAATGTCTGAGTTAAACCAGTGGCAGGGATCCCTTATACAAAGACACCTAGGACTCCGTGAATTCCTACCAGCTCTGATGGGAAGTGAGGACTACTACCACGTAAACAGAGAACCTGGAAGTCTCTCAAGATACCACACTTTCAATGCCCTTATGTAAAAAATGTCACTTCTTTTTTCCCTCACTTCTACTTCAGGATCAGAAAGAATACTGTGTCAATGCCCCCACACACTTCACACATGAAATGTTACAGTTCAATAGTTTTACCAAAATGAAAAGCAAGATGATCAGTTTATTTTTAAATATCTAAATAGAGTCTTTTTTTAACTCCAGACTTGATACAGCTTTCTAATAAGCAATATTATTTGTTACTCAAAAAGCAGACTGAATGATTTATGTCATGCAGCTGTGAACAAGCATTTTGTTGGAAATACTGTGCATGCTTTACTGCACTAACATTGTTAGAATGCCCTCAAGGATGCTGAATACTACGGATTGGAAAACAAAAGGTCATTGTCACAGGAAAATGAAAAAAGACTTATCTGATTCAAACCAACATCAAGCACAGAGAAATGACAACAATAGAAAAACATTTCATGTGCCTTTATCAGTCTGTAAAGGAGAGTTATTTATCTCTAATAAGACTTACAATTCTTGTAATATATCATAACAAAAATAAATGAATTCATTTAATTGTTCACAAGTGACAATTAGATCACATTCTGTTTTCTCATAAATTTAAAAATATTTGGTGTACCTTTGAAAGTCAATGCAAATATGCTGGTAGTAAATGTTTTCCCAACAGCAATGAAATGCTCAAATTTAAAGGTAAAGTAATTTCATTTATATCATTAATATATACCCATACATGAGACCAGATTATTTCACACATACTATATGTGTATATGAAATTAACAATTTCAGGGGCGCCTGGGTGGCGCAGTCGGTTGAGCGTCCGACTTCAGCCAGGTCAAGATCTCGCGGTCCGTGAGTTCGAGCCCCGCGTCAGGCTCTAGGCTGATGGCTCGGAGCCTGGAGCCTGTTTCTGATTCTGTGTCTCCCTCTCTCTCTGCCCCTCCCCCGTTCATGCTCTGTCTCTCTCTGTCCCAAAAATAAATAAAAAACGTTGAAAAAGAAAAAAAAAAGAAAAAAAAAAGAAATTAACAATTTCAGAAAATTTGAGTCCTCAGTATAAAATATGTGCCTGCAATTTTTTTAAATGTGTATTTATTTTGAGAGAGAGAGAAAGACAGAGTGTGTGTGTGTGCACTCGTGCGAGCGGGGCAGCGACAGAGAAAGAGAATCCCAAGCAGGCTCCATGCTTTCATGCTGTCAACATAGAGCCAGATGTGGACCCTGATCTCACCAACTGTGAGATCATAACCTGAGCCGAAATCAAGAGTCCGACACTTAATTCATGAGCCACCCAGGCACCCCCTCTGCCTGTAATCAAAAACAAAAAAACAAAAACAAGAACAAAAAACCTCTTGATTTTCTATGTAAATAGGCCATAAAAAATGATAAAAATAACAGGTGACATACTGACAGAAGCTACACTGGCCACTGGGCATTAACTGTCCTAACAAAGTTGTCTAACAGACAAGGAAGGTAATTTCTGCATTTTACTGGTACATGTAGTATCTTCTGAAAGCACAGGAAGTTATTTTTTGATAATTTTTTTAATGTTTGTTTATTTTTGAGATAGAGACAGAGCATGAGTGGAGGAGGGACAGTGAGAGAGGGAGACACAGAATCCAAAGCAGCCTCCAGGCTCTGAGCTGACAGCACAGAGCCCAATGCGGGGCTTGAACTCACAGACCACGAGATCATGACCTGAGCTAAAGTCAGATGCTTAACCGGCTGAACCACCCAGGTGCCCCTGAAAACACAAGAAGTTTTAAGAAAACTCCTGGTGTCAAACAAATGCATGTTATTAACCTCACCATTTTATTCCCCCTACTACTCAGCAGTAAAGGGCTGATACAATCAGAAGCAAGCTAGACTAATAATTAAAAGGTATATATTTGTGTTTATTGTATAAATACAAGTCTTGCCTCTAAAAGAAAAGTGTGGGGAAGCAGGGGGAATGGTTTGTTTTTCATATATTTGAGAATTCTTATTTCTGTGAATTTTTTTTCTCCATTTTTTTTTATTTTGAGAATATCCAAGCCTACAAAAAAAAAAAAAATGAAAGAGTAAGTACATTGTTTAGTGCATCTTTCATCTAAATTCACTAATTGCTAACATCTGCCCCATTTGTTACCTCCTCCCTCCTCTAACCCCCCAAAACAATTTCAGAGTAAGTTGCAGGCATCACAAAACTTCACTCATACGTAGTTTAGCATGTATATCCTGAAAACAAAAATTCTCCCATACGCACACAATACCATTCTCACACCCAAGAAATTTAACCCCCTTGTAAGCCAGGAAAAACAGTCATCGCTATTTACTATCTGGGTCCATGAAACTTTTATTTTACTTTTTGTGTATTTAAGTCATTTTTTAATAGCCTACCAGTTCAAGACTAAAAGGAGAGTGAAAAACAACCTATTATAAATTTAATAAATATTTAAACATGGCAAGCCCAAATCTGATTCCATATTTTTCTGCTTCGAAAATAACATGTCTTGACATTATTTTTTGAATACAACTAGTTGCTCACCAACAGTCCTACGTGAACCTACATATTCATTTTGTAAGTACTGACTCCAGGTCTCAACTACATCTGTAATACAATGTAGCTTCTCATTGAGCTGGCTCTTTTTCTTGCACTTACATTGTCAAAATGCAATATTTCACATTTTAAAAATATCTTCTTAATGTTCTAGCTTATAACTATTTCTGGTTCTTCCTCTTACACTTACATCTTCAAAACATAACACTTCTGAAAACTCAGATGGCTCACAGTTTTGTCGGAGAGAGGAGAGTCATCTTCTTTGCTCCATAATTGCAAAACTTTTTAGATTTGTAAAAACTAATTAAAATGACCAATCCAATAAGTTTGTCATTTCCACACCATCTCTTTCCTTCCTGTCACTTCTGTACACATACCCATCTTAACCTGTCCAGTTAAGAACTGTATCAGGTGTATTCAAGTGCACAGGCATCGGGAAAGATGAAAACACTAACACCCTCTGTCCTAATAGCAAAATGGGATGGTCCCGATTCTTGATGCAAAATATGATGCAATGAAATGTTTCCTGTTGAATGACTAACTGGATATTAATACCTGATTTCCCTTTTTCGTTAGACACATACTGTTCGTTGTCAATTCTTGAGTTTGAGAATATTTGCCTAACAATTAGTTGGCACTTTTTTTTTTCCTATAAGCGGCCAGATAAGGAGCCAAATATCTTCAGCTTTGCAAACCAAACCACCCCTGTCTCGACTACGTAACTCTGCCTGTACAGTTGGAAAGTAGCCACAGACAACATTAAACAAATACGCATGGCTTTTCCCAGTAAAATCTTATTTTGGGAAACAGGCAGTAAGCTGGCTTTCTGACCCTGGACCTTGGATATCATCACTTGATAATTTACGTTCTTGGATTTCTTCTGTATGATAAATTTAACCATCATCAATAAACTCTAGGGGACTATGATATGTTCATCTTCTCATTTATCTATGAGTTGTGAAATGTCTTCCTCTGTCAAAATACTTTCCTTTGCCATTATGCGCAGGAAATAAAAAACTCTAAATTTCTAATTGTGTTCAGTGAAGTGTGTTCAGTGAAATTTTAAAACACAACTACAAAGATAGTGACTCCAAGCTTCTCTTATACCTTCTTAAAAGATGATGCAATACTTTGGGCAGCACAGTAAGAAAACTGGACAATGACAAAACAGCAAGCATGTATTCCACAACCACAGTGTTCCTCTGTTTTCTTGTTAATTTTAGCGTTTTTTAGCATAATTGAAAATAAAACTGGTAAGTAATGATGAAATAATTCCTAGGATGAGAAAGTGGCAAAATGTTTCAAGATACAGGAAAAATAAGATCATAAAAATCCCTTAATGTATCTTAGATTTATAAAGAAACCCATATGGTAATGGCAAAATATTGTTCTATTTTTTAAAAGGTAAAATTTCCTTTGTTCTTTAGAAGATCCCTAACAAATAGCTAGAACTTCCCCAAAAAGAAACTCAATAATTAATACTGAATAAAAAGGACCCTGACGGCATGTCAAGATTCAAACACATCATCAAATATACCCAACTACGTGAAAATGTCCTTTTGTTTTTTGATCCAGGATCCAAAGTTCATGCATCACATTTGGTTGCTATGTCTTCTTAGTGTTCTTTAAACAAGAACAATCTTGCTCTCTACCTTTTTAAAAAATCTTTCATGACAGTGACATTTGTAAGAAACCTGTAACTTGTCTTGTAGATGTCCACATTCTGTATTTCTGTGATTACTTCCTCATGATTCAGATCAGGACCTGTTACATACTTTTCCAGTCCCTTGTTTAAAAATTATTAAGAATTGCAAGATGGCAACGGCACAGCATTAAACCCAAAGCAAGGTTCTTCGGAGTGTGGAGCCGTGTGTGACTGCTCACCTCCACACACCCACCAAGCCAGTAAGGATTCGGAATAAGCATTTCTGCAAGCCTACCACACAGATGATGATTTAGACTCCCCACTGTATCACATAGGAGACATAGCCATTTTGTAAATATTAATTCCAGACTTCAAATACATCTCTAATCAGTTCTAGTTTATCAGGACTTCTGGTTCATTTTTTTAACTAGCATTTGTCAAAATGCAATAAAGACTCTAGATTTAAAATACATCTTAATAGGGGCGCCTGGGTGGCTCAGTCGGTTAAGCGTCCGACTTCGGCTCAGGTCATGATCTCACGGTCCGTGAGTTCGAGCCCCGCGTCGGGCCCTGTGCTGACAGCTCAGAGCCTGGAGCCTGTTTCAGATTCTGTGTCTCCCTCTCTCTCTCTGCCCCTCCCCTGTTCATGCTCTGTCTCTCTCTGTCTCAAAAATAAATAAAAAAACATTACAAAAAAATTAAAAAAAAATACATCTTAATAAACTGTAGCTAATGTGAGATGTAGTTAATGATACACAGTAATTTTAAATTGCTCCCAGCATACTATCCTTACCCTTCCATGCTGACTGGAATAAATTCATAACATAAAATAAAATGTTTTCAAAATATCCTGGAAATAAAAATGATAGCCAAACTTTTAGTGACTCAAGAAAAGAAAATGTGCATCATCGTCAATCAGATAAAATCTCACCCATCAAACACATACCAAGTGCCAACTATGGATGAGATCTTGGACTAAGTTATACAGAAAGGAATATGAGTAGAACACAGTCCTATACTGGAGAGTTCCATAGTTTAGGGCTGACAAAAGACATGAAATATTCACAATGCAGTGTGAGGAATGCTACAATAGAGTTACTAATACCAGGAGAGCCAATTTCAAGCCCAGACTCGGCCATTTACTAAATTTTAGGAACACCCAGCACATTTGGCATAGGGTTCAGTGGAGTCACAATAAAAAAGGAAGAGCTCTGGAAACAAAATTATTAAGTGATATAGAAAAATGACAGGTATTATCATTATCAAGCATAATAACTTGTTCTTGATACACAAAGTGATTATTTCATTTGATAACATACTCATGAGTCATGGGTGGTTTCCCAGATGATACGCTAGGTATGGGTTTTTAACGAAAGCAAGATCAACTTAATAATGTCACCCAAGCTAAAATCTCTGTCCTCTCTGTTCTTCTTTCTCTACAGTCAACCCAGATAGGCAGGTTCTGGCCACCCATAACCCGAGGGTACGAGGCAGTATTTGGACCGTACGTAGGATTAACATGGCACATCTTTCTAAAGCAATTTGACACTAAGATTTATAATTCTTAAATTTTTGTATTCCCAGCTGACTCTTGCTCTTCCTTAGGGCAAGGGGAGGTTACAAAAGTCCTAAGAATAGAAATGCTTCCTAACAAAAAACATAACTGGAACCGTTGGCACTTTTATGTTATTAGGGTATTATTCTTGCTGTCAAGTCTAAGTGAACAATAAAAGCTAATGCTCTGGGAAAAAGACAGGCTAGTAACACTAACCGACATCACCTCTGCTATCTTCAGTTCACCAAGAAAGTAGAAGGACCCAACAGCAAGATTTAGAAGGGGGAAAAAAAAAAGTTTTCCCCTAGGAACCCATGTTTTGTTTGTTTGCTTGTTTAATTGAAACAAAAATCCTCACAAAGTCCCACACATCAGTTCAATTTCCTGCTGCAACTACATTTCGTCAGGTTTATAAACACTCCTTCTCTGACACTGTGAGTTCCTGTGATATAAAAATAGCTGATGTCCTGTTTTTGCATGTGAAAACTTACAGTATTATGATTTTAAAACAGTTTTCAAACAAGAGCATGGTTAAAAAGGAAAAGGGTGCAAGATTAAGCTTACAGCACATGTGGAAGTACAAATGATTACTAAAAAAAAAAAAAAATTCAGGGACGCCTGGGTGGCTCAGTCAGTTAAGCATCCAACTTCAGCTCAGGTCATGATCTCACAGTTCGTGAGTTCAAGACCCACATTGGGCTCTGTGCCGACAGCTCAAAGCCTGGAGCCTGCTTCGGATTCTATGTCTCCCTCTCTCTGTCTCTGCCCCTCCTCGGCTCACGCTCTGTCTTTCTCAAAAATAAATAAACATTTTTGGGGCTCCTGGGTGAGCTCGGTTGAGCGTGCGACTTCGGCTCAGGTCATGATCTCACGGTCCATGAGTTCGAGCCCTGCGTGGGGCTCTGTGCTGACAGCCTGGAACCTGCTTCAGATTCTGTGTCCCCTCTCTCTCTCTGACCCTCCCCCATTCATTCTCTGTCTCTCTCTGTCTCAAAAGTAAATAAACGTTAAAAAAAATTTTTTTTAATAAATAAATAAATAAACATTTTTAAAAAAGAGAGAAAGAAATTCAGAAAATAGCTGGTTTTCTTTTTTTTTTTTTAGTGCTTGTTTTTGAGAGAGAGAGAGCAAGAGAGAGAGAGAGAGAGAGAAAGAGAGAGAGAGCGAGCTCGAGCAGGGGAGGGGCAGAGAGAGAGACAGAGACACAGAATCCAAAGCAGGCTCCAGGCTCTGAGCTGTCCACACAGAGCTGGACGCAGGGATCAAACTCACAAACTGTGAGATCATGACCTGAACTGAAGTCAAATGCTTAATGGACTGAGTCACCCAGGAGCCCCTACACCTGGTTTTCTAATGGTGATTAGGATGCTATGTTTTTCATCACCACAACTAATGAATCAGTCATAATTTGTAGTCATCATCTCAAAAGGCATAAGATGTACTTAAAAAAATGACTTTAAAATGGACAAATTGTTGTGAACAAATGAACCTGAATAATTTACTTATATTTGCTATATGCACACCCTCCTTAAGATGGTTCATCTTACAATTTTTCAACTTTACGATGGTGGGAAAGCAACATGCATTCAGTAGAACCATACTTTGAGTTTTGAATTTGGATCTTTCCTGGGCCAGCCATGTACAGGAGGATCCTCTCTCGTGATGCTGGGCAGTGGCAGCCGCAGCTCCCAGTCGGCCAGCGAGCACCAAAGGCAAACAACCGATAAGCTTCCGGCCATTCTGTTTTCCGCTTTCAGTACAGTACTCAGTAACGTACATGAGATACTCAGTGCTTTCTTACAAAATAGGTTGTGTGTTAAAGATTTCCACCCAACTGTAAGCTAATGTAAGTGTTCCGAGCACTTTTAAAGTAGGTGAGGCAAAGCTATGACGTTAAGTAGGGTAGGTGAATTAAATGCATTTTCAACTTACAATGGGTTTATTGGGAACAAAATCCTATTTAAGTGGAGGAATATCTGGATAAGAAATACCTGCAAATGAAACTATCACTCTCGGAGCACCTGGGTGGCTCAGTTGGTTAAGCGTTCAACTTCGGCTCAGGTCATGATCTCATGGTTTGTGAGTTTGAGCCCTGCATCAGGCTCTGTGCTGACAGCTCAGAGCCTGGAGCCTGCTTTGGATTCTGTTTCTCCCTCTCTCCCCACCCCTCCCCCGTTCGCTGCCTGTCTCTCAAAACTAAACATTAAAAAAAATTTTTTTTAATCAATAAAACATTAAAAATGTTTTTAAAAATATCACTCTTGTAATGAGTTTATAATCACGTAAATTTGGCAGGAAAAACCTCAAAGATATTTTCCAACTAAACCACTAAAAACTGCCATAAAAGTCAGTTTAAGAATCATTGTGAAACGTAAAATTTGGCCAAACTCTGTGCTTTGCGTATAGTTGAATCCACATTTGGCAAAAGGAGGAAACCAAATTAGAGCAAGGTGCCATCATCAAATGACATCCTTCAATGTGCTCAAAGATCTATTTAAGCAGCTGGTTGAAGAAGCTAACCTGGTTCTTCAACTTCACGTTGGATAAGAATTTTAATAATCCGGTATTTGTTCATCTTCTTATAATAATATCTACACGGATATGTCATTTTGTGAAGTGCTTGATGACAGAGCACGAATTTTGAGACCTACTAAAAAATTCATGGGCATATATCCAGAAATTGGGCTAAAAAGAAGACAGGCTAAATTATGGAAAGGTAGTGAGCAGCAGGGCCATTGAGCACCCCAGAAACCACTTTATCATTCACAGAACCATCATCTTTAGTCACTGAGTATTCCTTTAACAAATATTTTTGAGACAATAAAGAATGTTAACTTACGAATAAGTGACTTTCAGTTTTCCATACAACAAAGCAGTTTACCTTCTCAGCAGATAACGCAAGTATTGAAACTCTTAACTGAAGCACAAAAACACTACCCAAGGTACTCAGCATCCTTCCTGATGGCCGCCTGAACACATCTCACAAAACAATAACAATTCATCCCATTTGAACAGATGTATATGAATCTGAACACTCTAATTCAATGCAGTTTTCCAAAAGTGACAATTCATCAGCATTTTGTCCATTAACTAAGGAAAGCAACAGTAAATACTTTTTTTCCAACAGGGAAGAACATTATATTAAAAATAGACAATTATGGAGAATATCAAAATTCCCTAATGTTTTTAAATGTTTATTTCGAGAGAGAGAGAATGCACACGCACCCCTACAATCAGGAGAGGAGCAGAGAGAGAGGAAGAAAGAATCTCAAGCAGGTTCCATGCTGTCAGCGCAGAATCTGATACAGGGCTCCATCCCATGAACCGTGAGATCATGAGCTGAGCCAAGATCAAGAGTTGGAAGCTTAACCGACTGAGCCACCCAGGCGCCCCCCAATTCTCCCAACTTTTAAGATAACATTTAGTTCAAAGAAATATCATGCTTATAGTTACATCACTTTATGACACAGAAATGTCCCTCAGCAATCGCTAACTCCATGCATTCATTCTCCTCTACCTCTGGTGGCAAGTGTGAAAACAAATGTAAGGGTATGTTGCTTGCTATAAGTTACTTTTCCCATAGGCAACAGCACATCCCTTCACCTGGTACCAATCTCTTTCAGTAGTTTAAAATAGTTATATACCAAGAAATTCTATGTTCATTTGTCATTAAAAAATTTTAAAACACAATGTTCTTTTACATGTACATATCCCCTCCCATGATATTCACAAGTATTTTACTTGGTTGAACTGCATTCCACTAAAGACTCCAGTATAAAAAAAAGCATTTCAACATCACCAAAAAGAGAAAAAAAAGCTGTCTAAAGAAATGGGCAAAGCTAGTCTCTACTATTAGATGTTAGGATTGTGACAAACTTTGGGGAGACATGCTAGGATAGCCGGGAAGGAATTCTAAGGGGGTCTGTCTATGAGGCTGGTAACGTTCATTTCTTGACCAGAGTACAAGTTACATAGGTGTGTTCATTTTGTAATAAAGCATCAAGCTTCTGACTTCTGTATTTTACTTGTTTACTTATTTGTGCATCTTATTTAAATATGCTCATGTATCATGTATTTTTAATGTATCATACACTTTAAAAATGTATCATGTAACATACACTTTAAAAATGAAGAAAAAAAAATCCCTGAGGAATAAATAAATATGGCTCCTTACAGTTCCATTGTTCTTAGTATAAACATCAGTAGTTCTACTGACCGAGTCTGAGGAGGGTGCCGTAATTACCTCGAATAGTGCTCGTCACAGGCCAAAAAATCTCAGGGAGGCTCCACACGTAAATTTAGCATTCCACAGTTACAGAATAGAAGAAGAAATAAGAAAAATGTATCTAAGCCTAGAATCAAGCTTCCAAACTCCCGCATTCAGAAAAAACAAGTCAATCAGTCAACTAACTTTAAAGGCAAATCCTTGCCTTGACTATTACATACATACCTACAATTTCAAAACATGGGATGAAAAAGAACACGAACACATTTCTGTTTAAGCTATTTAATTTTCCCTTGTTTTCAAATGTGTACTATGAACCTAAAGACAGAAGGAAAGAATTCTAGTCCTTTTTTTTTTCCATTTTCAGAAATATTTTAGAATTTAATTCTAGAAAAACAAAGTAACTGTTGTTTAAAAAAACCAACAGGCCTAAAATGGAGTCACATGTGCTAAGTCCACGTGACCAAACCCAGACTTAACACCTAAACTAACTGCCGTTTCAACCTTCCCCAAGAATGAAAACTTAACCCATCAGTCTGGAATTTTCCTAGTCAGCACTGGTTAGATAAACCATCTGATAGCCCCTATGTCCCCAGCCCCGCCTCCCAAAAAGGTGACCCTGCCGGAAATAATCCTTTTTTTTAACCCATCTGTGACTTCCTGGCCCTACCCCTTTCTGCCTTTAAAAACCTTTCCTCTTCTGCAGCCCTCTGGAGCCTTTGTATTTGCTAAATGGTATGCTGCCTGATTCATGAATCTTTGAATAAAGCCAATTAGATCTTCAGATTTACTCAGTTGAATTTTGTGTTTTTAACACTGGAAACAGGCACATTTGAAAGTGCAATCTTCATTTTATCAATGGAAAATCAAAGCACTTTAAAAATAAAATCTTAGGATCTCAGTATTCAAAGATGCCAGTGGATGAATCAGCACTGTGTGCTATGTGTACATCCGCTCCATCTGCTCCCCTATTCCATTTCTCTGACCGATGTTTCTCAAGAAGTTCCTTAGCTCAGAAACTAAGTTAGCTTAAATTCAATGTTTACATAAATTCAGCGAAAATTATTGACTTTAAAGAGACTGTGTTTTATAAGCCCATGCAAAGCACATCTTGCGCAAAACAGTATGATGTAAATGATGGCAACATGAAACTCGACACTAAACCCTTGATACAGAAAAGGGCAAGCTAACAAAGGAATGGGTTCACTGTGCAGCCTACCCACAGAACATATTTATTATGCAAGCTTAGCAGCCAGCACATACAATAATTGTTTTAAAAAAGAACCCTTTAGTGATTCTTTCTTCACATATAATAGATTCCTTCTTCCCAAACCCTCACAAGAATGGTGAAAGAAATGACTACTTTCACAACCATCTAGAGTATTTGGTTTAAGCCTTAATTTAATTTTTCAAGTCTGACTTCCTTTTCAACAGAAAGTTCCTTTTATTGTTCTTATTCCATAATATGCCTTTGATTCTATTGCTTGACCACTTGTCTGATGAGGCTGAGAAAAATCAGACCAATGGAATGCTACAGACCTAAACCTAACTTGCTCTAAATTCTACTGGATATACTTTCCTGTCTTAGTCTTTTATGAATATAGCTCTTTTCGTTGAAACTATGATCAGGATTTCAGGAAACAATTAAAAAAATATAAAACTTCCTTCGGCAAAAATAAATAAAACTTCCCTTAGCAACCTCAACACAACTTCAGTATAATTCCCTTCCCTGACAACGATGTTAATGTGACCAGTAAACATGTAAAACAGTGCTAATTAAATGCTAAATATACAGGGGTAAAAAGGAGCCTAATGCAAACCGTGTTAGGATGGATTCCTGTTACCCTTCATTACTGTTCCACTTATTAAATTTCATTCTTAATTAGAAATTAGAAATTATATTCCAAGTGTAGCTTCCTGATTTTAAACTGACAACAGAACAATTATTTTAGAACAATTACTAATGGCCAGGTCCTCATAAATGCCAATATTTTAAATGTTTAGAAACCATGCATGTAAACTACCTCTCATAAGTCATATATATTCTTTAAAATAAGTGTTTAAAGGCAAATGGAATGGAGGCAGCTCTTTGTATTACTCAGACGCTAGCATTTTCAAAATAACCTTAAAATCTTCAACAAATACTCTTAATTCCTGTAATAGAAATGAACACTTTTCAAAATGTTCAATTGAAACTCATCAATTTTAAGGAGTCAAGCCTTCTGGAAACCTAAACTTTGAGAATAAATTATTTACATGTTCCTTCTTATTTTGTTGCTGAATTTCCTTCCTTATGCTAAGGAAAAACTGAGGAAGCAGGTTGGGAAGCGCCATCTTGTGGGCTTCTTAGGAAATATTTTCACTCTAATCATCAGTACAGTTCTAGAAGCAAATTATTGTAATTATTCAATACAATATTTTTAACATTCAAAATGTTACTTGAATTTAAATCAAAGTATTCCATAATGGTTAATTTTCCAGGGTCCAAATACCAACAACTATAATAAAGTGGCATTTGTAGATTTGGGATAAGATCTTCTTTCTAAAGCACTTGATGATGATATATTTATAGCCAAACCATCACATTTTATCTTTACAACATCCTCAGGAGTTAAGGCTGGAGAGAGAGATATGTTACACAATAATGAAGCTTGAGAATCTGCATACCAAAGGAATTAAAAAAGCATCTAGGCAGTGGAGAACTTCTGAGTCTTATAATTTTGTAGTGTGGCAAAGTCATACAACAGTGCCTCACAAAATAGAAGCCTTTTGTTGTTTATAAAAACTAAATCGAGAAAGTTATCAAGAATTCTAAAATTTAGTGGAACTAATAAATCCACTGTGTGTGTGTGTGTGCGTGCATGCACGTGTGCGTGTGTATTTGTGTCTTATGTCCTGTAAGTAAGTTTACAAGTTGTGTTAGGAATTAAGGTACATAGTATATGAAGATGAAAAAACACAGAAACAAAAAAATGAAAGAATAGGAAAGAAAATGCCCCCAAAGTCACGTTTATATGATTCTCTTTAGACTTTAGAAATAGTGTGATTCTCTCAGTTTACATATTAAGGAAGACATTAATTAATATTCTAAATTTACAAGTGGCCTGGAGTTGCCTTGCCACCAGCCCAAGGATATGTGTTCTTTGCCCCACACAGTGCTTTTTCTAAAGGCCCAAATTAAACACCAACATTTAAAATCAGGAACTTCCTCAGCATTCCCTATTGTCTGTTACCCATCTGCCCACTAAAGGCATCTGAGCTGTGGGCCCTGGCTTACATTTTTGTCTTTCTAACTTAACTTTTCCTTCAGGGTTCTTTTTCCTGGCACTTTTTGGTGGGGGAGTGCGTAATGACATTCAAGCTCGGGCTATGTCTGCTTGAGGGTTCTTCCCCAATTTTCTACGCGGAAGGGGCTTCGTCTCAGTCCTGCTAATGGCTCCTGAAGCAGCAATGCCTGGAGGTTTACAGAATATTCATCTGTTTTAAACTACGTTCCGTTCCGAGATGCAAAAGTTTGAGAGAGCTTTCTGCTTCACAAAGGGAAACCCAAGCCTACTGCTGGTGTGAAGGACTGTGGAGATTTGTGTTATGGTTTGACATTTTCTTTGTGGGAGGGGAAAGAAGTCCAATTACTTAGGGGAAAGAGGGGAGAACATCACTTCAGTAGAGGCTAGGCTGATTTAAGATTTGATAGCATCTTAATTTCTATAGCCTCCCACATCTGTTTTAATAAAATTAGCCCAGAACACATCATTTTGCTAATGTTGCTAATTATTTTTTCCATCAGCTTTTGATTAAGTGAAAATCATTTCCAAAAATTGTTTCTAAATTTTCAAATGCCTCTGTTTTCCTAAGGGCAATTACTATACTTCAAAAACAAGATAAAAGGAAAAAGTTTTGATTAGGAGAGTGAAATCAGAAGGCACCTTGAGCTGAATGAGGTCTCACCCCAAAGGAGTTACATCCTGAGACCCGTGTGCAGTCACTGCTCCCTCCCTCCAGTACCTGAGAGAGAGAAAGTGAGAGAGAGAGAGAGAGAGAGAGAGAGAGAGAGAGGAGAAGACGAAGGAGGAGAAGGAGGAGGAGGAGGAGGAGTGGGGGTGGGAGGCGGATTGAGGGACACTAAAAGAGAGCAAGAGCTCCTCTGTCTGGAGACACCAAGAACAGCAAGGGAGGGGGCAGCACGACAAAGAGGCTCCCGTCTCTCCAGAAAACTGCAGAGCCATCTGTCTGAAAAATTCAGGATGACAGGCCTCTTAAGTATTCTGCAAGTCTCCCTTCTGTATAGTAATGTCTGTTTCCTTTTTTTAATTACTGTATTAATCCTTCTTGTTCCTTTTTTCTTATTTTAAAATAACTTATCTTTTTAATTTCAACTAAGAGAGTGAACAGACAAGTTGAAAATCCTTTCTCATTCAAGGAAAATAACTGAAAGTGTTCAGTCAACTTCTAAATATTATGATGGATTAAAAAAAAACATGAATTGTGCTTTTGTGCCTCTTATGTGTAACTATATATTTTGCACACATATATAATGAACATCTTTAAAACATTCAAACCTGAGAATATCAACAAATGCCATCCGAAGACTTAAACAGGCACTATCACCCAAAACAACTTATAGTAGTAGATATAGAAAGCAATCTCATCAAAAATTTTTTCACAGTTAAATAAAATACTATTAGCAATCTGTGAAATGTCCCATAAACCAATGATTTCATCTTTTGGGGGGGGGGGGTCAGCACATTCTGAAAAAAAATCACTAACATGAGCTTTTTGGTCCACTGCTTTGTGCCTTCTATTCAGCAACTTTAAAGACACGTAATGAGCCATTTTTTTTTAATTTCTCAAATTATTTATTTTGAGAGAGACAGAAACAGCATGAGTCGGGGAGGGGCGCAGAGAGAGGCAGACAAGAGAATCCCAAGCAGGCTCCGCACTGTCAGTTCAGAGCCCAACACGGGGGCTTGACTCCATGAAACTGTGAGATCGTGACCAGAGCTGAAACCAAGAGTAGGGCACTTAACCAACTGAGCCAACCAGGCGCCCCAATGAGTCATTTTTTTAATGGAAGACTAATATACAAAAGTCCTGTGAACTTGGCTAACCCACCAAGGTCTAAAAGGGAGGCTCAAACAAGCAAAGGCATTCCTTCACACTTCCTTGCTAATAGCCTGAAAAGGTCTAAAAGAACAGAGAACAGATAGCAAACCAGAAGTACCCATCATTCCCCCTACATTTAGTGCTGTCTGTCCAGAAGATGGTTTCTGTCTCCAGTTAAATACTGGACACCCAGCAACATTAAAAGGGCCAAAAAATGAACCTGGATTCACAAGCCCTGTGTTTGCAGAGCCTGTTTAGTGTTCCTTGTCCTTTTGCAAAGTTGGAAGAAAGATGACGAGGCTTTTTTTTTTTTACACACTATAAAGCAGTATAAAGCCAACCAGAATTTCACCAGAAACTTTTCAAGAATTATTTATTTTTTTTTCCATTTTTTTAACTTTTTTTTTTAATTTTATTTATTTATTTATTTATTTATTTATTTATTTATTTTATGGGTAAATATTTGTGATTTTATTTTTTTTTTTTAATATATGAAATTTATTGTCAAATTGGTTTCCATACAACACCCAGTGCTCATCCCAAAAGGTGCCCTCCTCAATACCCATCACCCACCCTCCCCTCCCTCCCACCCCCCATCAACCCTCAGTTTGTTCTCAGTTTTTAAGGGTCTCTTATGCTTTGGCTCTCTCCCACTCTAACCTCTTTTTTCCTTCCTCTCCCCCATGGGTTTCTGTTAAGTTTCTCAGGATCCACATAAGAGTGAAACCATATGGTATCTGTCTTTCTCTGTATGGCTTATTTCACTTAGCATCACACTCTCCAATTCCATCCACGTTGCTACAAAAGGCCATATTTCATTCTTTCTCATTGCCACATAGTATTCCATTGTGTATATAAACCACAATTTCTTTATCCATTCATCAGTTGATGGACATTTAGGCTCTTTCCATAATTTGGCTATTGTTGAGAGTGCTGCTATAAACATTGGGGTACAAGTGTCACCAGAAACTTTTCAAAAAAGTTAAGCCAACAAAAGAGACCAATCTCTAAGTAAATTGTATGTCTGCCCTTGACATGCAACAATACTGCAGGAATATATATATTTCATCCTTTAAAGACTCAAGATAATTAGACAATGAAAACAATATGAGAGATTATGAGATATGTTTACTACTGCTAACTTGATTAACACATTATAAAGTTGTAGGAAAAATTAATGAGTGCTCTATGTTTCTACTCTGGAAATTGCTAAACTACAGAAGCACTGGGACTCCTAGCTTGCTCAGTCAGTGGAGCGTGCAACTCCTGATCTCTGGGTTGTAATCTGGAGCCCCACACTGAGTGTAGAGATTACTTACAAATAAAATCTTTTAAAAAAATAAACTACAGAAGTATCATGGTTTAAGAACTATTTTATTCACTTAATTATTTTTTGAGCACCTACGACAAGCAAAGCACTGTGCTAAGCACTGTGAGTACAAAATAAGAGAATGAATCTTACCTTCAGACACCATCAGCCTAGAAAATTATAAGGATAAATAACTACTGTGAGAGGAACACACTGGCCAATGTCACAGGAGATGTGCACATAAAATGGTAACGAATTCAGAAGACAAGGGATTCCTTTTGAACGGGTGCAGGCGGCGGGGGTATGGACTGAATGAAGTACTGGAAAGAAGGGCAGAGTAAGAGCAGGAAATACAGAGCAGGGGACAGATATGGAAGAACTGGCAGGAGCTGGCAGTTGACTGGGTGCAGAGGCAAGGGGAGGGAGGCTGCTTGAAGAAGGAAAGTTAAGGATCTGGCGCTGGGACCGTGTGCTGTCTGGAGTCCGAAGGAAATCCTGACAGAGATTTAGAAGGGGGACCAGGGCGGGGCTGGTGTCAGAGACTCGGGAATCACCCACGGAGTGTGCAGTATTGAAGCCGACATACTCCCAAGGGAGAAAGGGAGGCCTGGTCTTGAAAAGCAGACATTTTGGGCAGCAAACAGAGGAGACTGAAGAACAGTGAAAGGGAAGAGAAGGAGTAGCGGGAGAACACAATGCCCTGAGAGACAAGAGAAAGAAGATTCCAGAAAGAGGCAGTCAAAAATAGCAAAGAGTGCAGAACGATCAAATATGAGGACTGAGGGGAAGCCACTGATTACTGGCTACTAAGTGATAAGGCACTTCCGGCCCAACAGAAGCCGAATATGAGGTGGTGGCTGTGACAGGAAGCTCCCCTTGACCAAACCTGAGTCAGGCTCTGCCAGGCCCTCTTCTTGACTAGCGTCAGCCTTGTCCCCAGGTCTTACTAGGCCTGCAACAACATTTGAGAATGAATTCTCCTATGTCAGTTTGGAAAGAACCCTCCCACCTTTGACATCTGATCGAATTCCTCACCCTCACCCTTGATATCTGATCACCCTGACCTGCCCTCATCAAGAATCCTGTTAGGTCAGGTTAGCAAGAGTTCCCCCTACCTTGTCTCCTCTTAGTACTTTTCATCCCCTGACATACCCTGCAACCTGCTCCTTGGCTATAAATCCTCTCTCGTTCCCATATTCGGAGTTAAGTTCTCATATTCCCTCTTTCCTACTGTGTTCCTACCATAATAGTCTTGATTAAGTCTTCCTCATTTGTTTGGTTTTTTTGAGAGGGGTAGGAAGGGCAGAGAGAGAGGGACAGAATCTCTGTCAGGCTCCGCCACCCAGCATGGATCCCGACATGGGGATCAATCTCACAACTGTGAGATGACGACCTGAGACGAAATCAAGAGTCAGATCCTTAATCGACTGCACCCAGGCACCCCAAACAGGTGTCAGAATTTTTTTTTCTTCAGTCTTGCCCTTTTCCCTAGGGCTGGATGACATTCCCAAACACCTAAGTACAATCAAACACTGTCTAGGAAGAGATGGTGTAGACAGGGTTAATGAGTAAACAGCCACCCAAGAAGAGGAGGTGGGACATACAGAATGCTCTTTCAATAAACTTCTGCCAAGAAATGGAACACTAGTAACTCAGGCTGGTACCTAACAGGGTTCCAAAGCTGAGGAAAGGCTTTCTCACCCTGACCAGGAAAGCATGGCTCTAATGTAAGGGGAACGAGCCAGGGGAGAGGAGGAAACTAATGAGACAAGACGGAGAAAAACAAATTCCCATGCTGATTATTTTCAGTCCTCTCGCATTTTATATATATACATACATATATATATTTGTAAATCACCTCATTTCTTTCTGGAACAATGAGAGGTATTAATAAATAACAAATGAAATTTTCTTTTATGCATTCAGAAATATGAATGTTTAAATCTGTAGCACATTTAAATCTGTAGCTCATGTAGGACACAGATTTACTATTATGGGAGAAAGACTATATTGTTTTTATTTTCAGACCTCTAAAAGGTTGTTAGCCATTTTCATACTGAATTCCTATTCAATTTGATTATGTTCCCTTCCGTGAGGGTAAAACGTGAACAAACCAAGCTAATTTATGTGCAATTCCTTTGTACCACTGAAATGAAAAGGAACAATAGTTTAATGAAGTGGAATCTGTTATCTAATTATGCCAAATAATTTAGAAACATCTGCTGATGGTTAGTAATACTATAGTTAAACCTCAAAGAATCTGCTCCCAGGGAGATTTCCATTTTATTCAAGCCCTTGTAAGCTTCCAGTTGGGAAATCCATATTAGACTATGGAACCAAGAGATGACATAATAGCACCTTTACTGTATTAAAAAAATTAACAAATGAACAAAAAAATAAAGAGAGGGTGTGCATCATATTGATTTGGGCCCTGAACTTAATTCCCAAATTTAAGAAACACAGTAGCCTACTGTAATATCCAACATTCATTCGAGTATTTATTGAGTAGCTGGGATGCATCAGACACTGTGGCGGCTGTTGAGGATACAAAGAAGAAAGCTACAACTTTCCCATTATGGAACTTCATCTAAAAGGAAAGACAAGAGAATATGTCTACCAACCACTATGTCACCACATAATAAGTGGTAGGACAGAGATGTGCACAGGGTACAATGGATGCAGAAAAGGTGTAACTAACTCACAGCAGCAGACTACTTAGAAGAGAAGCCTATTCAAACTGAGTTTTGCAAGATGTGTAGAGATATGTGAGTGCAAAGAAGGGCCTGGTAAATGACTGTGCCAAAGGCACACCGAGTATAATCCTTTCTGGAAACTTCAAGAAGTTCAAGATGGCTGAAGCACATCCTCTTACAGAGGAGACAGTAAGAGATGAGACCAGACAGGTAAGCCAGGGTCCTATCCTAACAGCCCAATATGCAAACTAGGGAATTTGGGCTTAATCTTAACGGTGATGGGGACCCACTGCAGAAGTAGGGAAGTAAATTGTTAGACTAACCAAATCCTTTTAATTTGTTTAATGTTTACTTATTTTCGAGAGAGTGAGAGCGCGCAGGCACATGAGCAAGGGAGGGGCAAAGAGAGGGGGAGACAGAGGCATCCAAGCTGACAGCGCAGAGCCCAATATGGGGCTCGAACTCATGAACTGTGAGATCATGACCTGAGCTGAAGTCAGACACTTGACCAGCGAAAGCCACCCAGGCGCCCCTAGACTAACCAAATTCTAAGAGACAGGTTTAAATTTCCAATTCTGGACTCTAACACAAGAATAACCCAAAATAATAAAGTTAGAAAAAAAGATAAATGAAAGCAAACGTTTAAACTGATTCAAGGTTGCTCACAGGATAAGTATAGAGAGTGACGGCCCGCTAGGAATTCTTCATTCGTTCATTTATTCACTCAGTAAACCTGGACTGAGTACCTATGACATAGCAGACATTGAGCTTACAATCCCTGATATGTTTTAAGTGCTAAAAGGGCAGGGGCTAGATCTGACTATAGTCTGGATTACTCCCCGAAGCAGCAGCACTGGTCAGTGTACTTTTCACAGTTTCAGAGTACAATAGGAAGTATCAAGCGTCCAGCACTATTACAAGTCCATCTGGTTGTTCAACGTATATCCCCGAACTGGGTCTCCACCAGAGCATCCTCAAAGTACAAAATGGCACATTTAGCAACACCCATAAACGGAAATATTGTAGAGCCACTTTCTCAAGTGGATCTTTCTCTTGTGGATCTTTGTTAACATCAACAATAACAGTGATACTGACATCAGCTACTGTCTATCTTCACCACCGTGTGAAGAACCTCACACACACGATCTCATTTATTTCTGCACAAACGGAAGGAGGGAATTACTCGCCTATTTATATATAAGGAAAATGAGACCAGAACGTACAGCTGACACTGTATTAACCACAACTCTTTTACACCCAAATCTGAGCACTTTCCTCTACTCCACGCACTACGGAAGTACCCATCTCACAAGAGTAAAACCTGATCTTTATCACGGCTTGTAAGGCCCTGCATAATCTGAGAGCCCAACGCTCCTCCACTCCCCAGGGACAGCTCTGTCTCATCTCCCACTGCTTTCCCTTAGCTTACTCCGCTCCAGCCACATTGCCCTTCGTTCTGTTCCTCAAAATCGTCAAGCGAGCACACCCCTGCCTCAAAGCCTGTTTCACGAGGTGATGCCCCCACTTCACATGACTCATCCCCTTGCGGTCCTCGAATCTCTGCTCAAAATCCACCTTGGTCGTGAGGCTTTCCCGGACATGTTGCTGGACAGCCAGCCCCATCTCCTCACTCGGCTCTGTACTTCTCCACAGCACTAGGCACCGGGCACACCATCCATTTTTTTATTGTCCGTCCGCCTCCACTGCGAGCCAAAGCTTCCTGAGACTAGGAACTGAATACATACCTGGCACATTTAGGCCCTCAATTCACTGAACAGATGAGTAAACAAATCACAAAATAAGAAAACACATCCCAAGCCTCAGAGCTACCCTCAGAAAAATTCTGAAATAGTACAGCTCTTGTTCCTACTCCCTTCTCTCACTCTACGGTCCTATCCTTTCTTGCCCCTAATCCCAAATGCCCTAGGCTTTTACACTGTTCTGTTTATTACACTCCCCCCTTCTTAGTCATGCCTCACCCTCTACATAAAGGCCACCACTTTCTTTTCTCTGACAGCACAGCTCCCTCAGTCAAAATGCTTGCCCTGAGTACTTTAAGATCTTTAGTTCATAAATTAAAATCATTCTTTCATGCTATATGAAGACACGTATCTATATCCAGCATGTTCTTCCTCATAATTAACAGGCTAAGAATCCATGCTTTAACTGAAGTCAAATGGTGTAAAATTCATTCATCAAGGAAGGACTGCAGAGGAAACATTTCAGTCAGGCAGATATTTACATACCCCTTAAATGAACGCCTACACCACTTACCCACTGTCTGTCCTACCTAGCACAAGCTACTTCAAATCCTGAAATCACTTCTCACGAAGTCATTTCACGGCATTAAGGAGCTAAAAAATGATAACAAAGTTCTATATAAAAGGTGAAGATAGAGGGGCACCTGGCTGGCTCAGTCGGTAGAACATACAACTCTTAATCTCAGGGTCGTGAGTTCAAGCCTCACATCGGGCATGGAATCTGCCTACATACATACTCACGTACATACGTAAATACATATATACATACATAGATCTATTTAAAAGAAAGAATATACCGTAAGGGCTGAAGACAAGTGCTAATGGCACAAATGGGAAATTAGATGTGATTAGCAGTTTAAAGAAGAGGAACGGTTGCTCAGTTTTTGAAATGTTTGTGGTCATGAAAATCTATTCGTGCAGGGAGATGTTTCTTGGACTACATCTTCTCTTCTACTTGTTTTACACCATGAAATATACACGGTCCAAAGAAATTCAAAGGTAAAAATCAGAGTGGAGAGGATAACCTTTAGTGTGGCCAGAGGAAACACAAAGAGGTGGCCCCCTGCCAGGGCAGCCAGCCACACAGGGGCCTGACTGACCTTCCCTTCTCCCACAGATCCCCCAACTGCTGGCATCCTTTCCAAGAAGTGCTTACTTTTCTAAATTTAAAACAACTATTCAAAACAGGCACGGGCATTTTTAAGCTATCAATTTTTGATTTTGTTTTTTGATTCTTGGAGAATGAAAGAAAAAAAAACTGTCTAAAAACATGAACACTTCTAAAACATTCCTGGATATAAAACCATTATTTTAAAAATAGTAATTTCTGTTTTTTAGTTTAAATAAACCTTTCTTCTATTCAATCTGGCCTCCTTACTCCAGGTAATTTTTAAATTAATAACAGCTTCACTGAGATAGAATTCACATACCATAAAATTCACCCTTTAACATACACAAGGCAGTGGTTTTTAGTATATTCACAAAGCATTCATTATGGTTTTTAGAAATAAGGAGCCAAATTAAGAAAGTATATTTATAACTCTATTTTATTAGACAGGTTTTTTTTTAATTCTATATGACTTTTCAGTGTAAAACACAGTCACACCATTGTTTCTTAATTTCTCCCTATTTTGTTTTTTTAAGGATAGTAAGACTATATTAATAAATAAAAATCAAAGCTTTTAAGAATCATTTTCTATGTAAGAATGATTTATGGCTGGTAATTCGGTCATAAGGCCAGGCTCAGGGACCTGTCTTGAGTTGGGTTTGCAAAGAAAGTTCAGTGACTTCATTTATATATGGTGGACAAAAAATGAAGTTTTTTAAAGGTGCTGTTACTGATATTTTATATAAGACTGAGAAAACATCAAATATCTCTATCAAAGGATATTATTACTAGAGGGACTTGGACAAAAGCTACACAAAACCCAGCCTGGGGTTTCCCTAATAAAGATTTCCCTAAACCTTTTTTATGGCTGCTCTCAAGATGATAGTAAATTAAGTTTACTTAATTCTTAGGGTGAACCCAATCCAATGAAAAATGTGTAACTTCTTTTACTAACATCATTCCTTCAGAACTATTATTATTTTTTTTTAATTTTTTTAACGTTTATTTATTTTTGAGACAGAGAGAGATAGAGTATGAACAGGGGAGGGGCAGAGAGAGAGGGAGACACAGAATGTGAAGCAGGCTCCAGGCTCTGAGCTGTCAGCACAGAGCCCGACGCGGGGCTCGAACTCACAGATCGTGAGATCATGACCTGAGCCGAAGTCAGACGCTTAACCAACTGAGCCACCCAGGCGCCCCCTTCAGAACTATTATTATATGCCACACAAAGCATGACCAAACAGTATTTTTCTGCCTATTTCTCTTATGATTGCTTTAGATTAGTCTAAAACATGTATTCTCATTGAAGGTAACCTCTGTTTTCAAGGGAGAAAAAATTAGCTTTGGGGGATCAAAAACCTTACTCTTTGTGCGTAAGGCAGATATACATACACTGTGTAAAGAAACCGTGTACCTCTGCTTTTAAAGTTTCACGAAGAAAACAATTAAGAAAAAAATGCCTAAAACTTCTTGTGAAGGGTGATGTTTTTTTAAAAAGTGGACAAATACTGATCTAAAAGAAACTGCAACTCTTCTTGACAAATACGTCAAAGTTTTACAATTATACATATCACTCTATCTTCAAAGATCAGGCTGCTTATAGGACTGTTACTTGCAGGGACAAATGTCACTCAAAAGACAGCATCACCAACAATCCTTTCACATTGTACACAGATGGTAACTATCAGAGTTACAGCAACTATAATTCTTTTATCTCTCTTGCACTATACCAAGTCACCACACATCAAGAGAAAAATTTTAAAGGTGAAATATTAAGTTTTTGATACCAGCAAGAGAACATGCACAAGCATTTAAATAAGGATGGTGATTTTTCTTTAGAGAGAGAGAGTGAGCATGAGCAGGGAGAGTGGCAGAGGGAGAGGGAGAAGAGGAAGGAGAATCAGAGTGGGAGTGAGAGAGTGAGAGAAAGAGAATCTTAAGCAGTCTCCACGGTCAGCACGGAGCCCGAGAGGGGTCTCGATCTCATGACCATGAGATCATGACCTGATCTCACCACTGCTGCTTAGGTAACTCCCTCTCATATTCTTTGATGAGCAATGTCCGAAAAATAAAAATGTTTAGCATAGAGTGTATTCAAGTGGAGATGCCTACAAAATTGGCTTTTGGTCAAATAAATCATACTGAAGATGCAGAGTGGATTTGTCTTTTTAAAAACCAATTTTAACGTCAGGGCAGTCACAGAAAATCAAAATTTTCCTAACCGCATCACAAAGAATACACCATTACCATTTAACTGCTCAAAGGATCTCTACAAAGAGGCCCAAAGGCAGGTGTGCCCGGCAGCATAATAAAAAGGTTTCTATGACAGTATAAAAGTCTGTGGAAAGGTCAGAAATTACAGTGAAATCCTAAGTATTAGGAGTGATCTACGGCAGTGATGACAGTGACAGGTAATGAAAGAAGAAAGAAAAAAAAAAAGGGGAGGGGAGCAATGCCAAAGCTAATTCTACACAGGGAAGAGAGTTATTCAGGGTTTAGCCAGCCCAGCTGGACTGTCACTGAGTTCCTAGCATTTGAGCTGTAAACCACAGCCCCGTTTAGCTATAAATGACAGACATTCCCGCCAAAGGATAACCTGGCAGGATGCTTTTTCACCCAGCTCTGTCAAATAGGGTTTTACTGGTGTGGCCAGTCAGGGAGTTCTGTGAGGTAGACCAGCTAGAAAGTCCTAAATTAGATGATCTGAGAATTTCCTCTTGGCCCAGCAATAATTGGAGAACATGTGCTTCCCAGTCAGGGAAGTTCTAACGAATCCTACTGGAGATAAGTAGTCCGGAGCTTACACTACAGTTCTGGAACGTAAGCTCTAATGAGACAGGGTCATGTCTCTTGAACGTGCTATAGAGGTATGTTGGACAAATGAGCAAGGTGAGTGAGCAAAGCATGAATTATATTTGGATTATTTTTAGGATTTGAGGATTTAAAACTTATTTGTATTGATGCTGATGATTGAGAGGTCTAGTCATCTACAAGGGGAGAAAAATGCTAACAAATTCCTGAACTCCCAAAAATGCACATTTTCAACTCCCAAATGAGCCACAAAATCAGGAAGGATTGGGGTCTGGTTCTTTTGTCACAGATAAAACAGAAATTTGCACAAAAATATCCTTTCAAACAGCAAAGGTGATTAATAGTGACTATAAGAGATACGACAGTTTTTACACTTCAGCTTAATTTGACAGGTATTCTGAGTTGCTACAACATACTATATGCTAAACGTATATAAATGGAAAACTGTATTGGGTCATTTTAGTGGCTCTCATTTTTTAAAATGAAGCTAACTAATGTCCCATAAAAAGAATATTCTTTACAATGATTAAAAAAAAACCTGAATGGAAATGTAAAACATAAAGCAAAACAGAAAAAAAAAACTAGACTCTATTGCTGGCTGCTAAGCACTGAACTGTGTCTTCCAATAAATTCCTACGTTGAAGCCGTAACCCCCGAGGTGACAGTATTTGTGGAAACGAGGCCTCTGGGGAGTTATTACGTTAGATGATGCCACGAGGATGCAGTTCTCCAGAGGAGTTCAGTGCCCGCAGAAAAGACCAGAGACCTTTCCTACAGACATGCTGGTCTTAGAATTCCCAGCCTCTAAAACTTCAGGAAATAAATGTCTGGGGTGTAAGCCACACAGTTTATGACATTTCTCTCCAGGAGCCCAAGCTGACATAAGACACTCACCTTACCAACTAACACACCCAAGATGCACAAGATGGGATCCTGGCAGTGGTTAGGGCTTTCGTAGAAACCTACTGAGCTCTGACTTTGATGACTGTTTAGTTACGTTCGTCCAGTTTCTTGTTCCTATCTTCTCCTCACTATTGTCTCACAGAACTTTAATACCTCATTGCTCCTCTGCTATAAGTTGGTTATTAAGAGTAAATACAAAGGGACAGGAGGTACTTCTGACTAAACTAGCTAAAAAGTAGGACAGGTGACTCTTGAACAATAGATATGAACTGTATGGGTTCAATTATATAAGGATTTTTCTCAATAAAACTAGTACCGTACTTATAAATGTATTTTCTCTTCCTTGTGACTTTCTTAATAACGTTTGCTTACTTTATTGTAAGAGTATAGTGTATATAATACACATAACATAGAAAATACATGTTAATCAACTGCTTCTGTTATCAGTAAGGCTTCTGTTCAACAACAGACTATTAGTAGTTGCATTTTGGGGGAATGAAAGGTTAACACGTGGATCTTGGACTATGTGGGGAATCAGCACCCCTAATGTTGTTGTTCAAGGGTCATGTTGTTCAAGGGTCAACTGTAACTTCCGAAATAAAATCCATTTTGGGGCACCTGGGTGGCTCAATTGGTTAAGTGTCCAGCTTTGGCTCAGGTCATGATCTCGAGGTTTGTGGGTTTGAGACGCGTGTCAGCTCCATGCTGACAGCTCAAAGCCTGGAGCCAGTTTCAGATTCTGTGTCTCCCTCTCTCTCTGCCCCTCCCTGGCTTGCACTCTCTCTCTCTCTCTCTCAAAAATAAATAAACATTAAAAAAATTTTTTTAGGGGCGCCTGGGTGGTTCAGTCAGTTGGGCCTCTGACATCGGCTCAGGTCACGATCTTGCACTCTGTGGGTTCGAGCCCTGCATCAGGCTCTGTGCTGACAGCTCGGAGCCTGGAGCCTGCTTTGGATTCTGTGTCTCCTTCTCTCTCTGCCTCTCCGCCTCTCATGCTCTCTCTCGCTCTCTCTCTCACCCAAAAATAAATGAACATTAAAAATTAAAAAAAAAAAAATTTTTTTTAATAAAAATGCATTTCTTCTAACTGTTGGGGACTGCTCTTTATACCAAGGCTATTTTGAATTGGGCAAATTTGAGAAAATCTCGTATTTATCTTTAATACAATAGCTCTCAAACTTGAGACCGGCAGAAAAGGGAATCCCTTTTTTTTTAACATTTATTTTTGACAGAGAAAGAGAGAGAGAGAGAGAGAGAGAGAGAGAGAGAGAGAGAGAGAGAGCATGAGCGGGGGAGGGGCAGAGAGAGAGGGAGACACAGAATCCAAAGCAGGCTCCAGGCTCTGAGATGTCAGCACAGAGCCCGACGCAGGGCTCGAACCCACCAGCCCACCAGCCATGAGATCATGACCTGAGCCAAAGTCGGATGCTCAACCAACTGAGTCACCCAGGTGCCCCGCAGGGGAATCCTTTTAAAATCCCCTTCTAGAAATGCAGATTCTGTGGCTCTGTGGCCAAAGGAATCTACATTTTTAACAGAGAGGAGATGACTGAGGAGTGGTGTGCAATGAACCTTTGAGAACATCTACCGCTCTATCATTACAGGAAAACAGCCTCCGCACACAGGTGTACTTTGCTTTGTAACAGGAAAATATTCTTAAAAACTGTCACCAAATTAGATTTTGTAAATTAAGTTCTATTTTTGCACAAGTTGACTTTAAAATTTTAAAGACACTTTATTGATTCTGAGGGGTGAGAATGGTTTATCCGCTTCTAGAACTCAAATCCGTGCCCTTCTTTTCCTCATCTCTACTTCAGTAAAGATTTAATAACTTAGGAAGCCTTTTAAAAGAACCTTATCACTCACTGTGCTTATCCCCAATTTATCAGTTTTATTCACTGAGAATGTCAAGCATTCAAAAAGTGGTTGATTTGTAAACCTTACCTTTGAAAACCATGAAAATGCAGACTCTCTCTTTAGGAAGGAAAATGAATTTAGTAAAAAAAAAAAACAAAACACAGTTTAAGGGGATATTTACTTCTGGAAATATTACTGCTATGTATTAGCTACAACAGTGTAAGAGAAATGCTTCTTCGACAGAAAATACCAATTATGACTTAAGCCTTCCACCATTTTTAAATTTTGTACAAAAAAAGTCCATACTTAAGAAAAAATGCTTCTTCTAAACGATGCAGATTAGACGCAAGGTATTGGAAAACAATAGTGAGATTTTTCCTTCAGAAAAAGAAGAAACATTTTTTAAAGCATCTAAAGAGAACTAACACCAAATAAGAAAAGTCATTTCTAGTACTGTGGGTATTTTGGCAAAGTAAACATAGTGTAGACTGGCAAACTGTGTTCTGGGCTCAGTTTTGCCCCAAAAAAGGGCCATGTGACCTTGGAAAATAATCTCCCTGCATCTAATTTAATTTATAAAATAAGATGATTAAATAAATGTAACTTTCTGATTCCAGCAGATTAGTTCAGTCTATCTACAGGAAAAAGCATTTGTGGTATATTATGCCTACAATGTGCTTGATCAAATGACGCAATTAAAACGTAACTGGAAACTTGATATTATGAGTAACTTACTAAGACCATCCTTGTAGCTATCAGCTTCATAGTAATATATATCAGTACATATCATACTACTTTGAATATCTACATTTTCACATATTGAGTTTTCTTAAAGGGAGGTACATGTGTACCATAGACTGTTTCTGTAATAGGAAACAATGTATCTTTTCAGCCCTTCTTCCCAGCCCATTGTCATTACACACTCCAGGGTAAAAAACAAAAATCAAAAACAAAATAAAAACAACAAAAAACCTTGAAATCTTAACCACTGAAACAATAGTGTTGCAGTAATTACATCATAGAAATAACATCTTTCCTAAAATACTCAAAGTTATTCTCCCGAGATCACTTATCTTCCAGAAACCAACTTTCTTCTGTCTGCTCCTGCATTTGTTAGAACAAACATTTTCCATTTTAATAACTATTCAGTTCATCACTTATTCTTCTTTCCAATGAAATATGCCGACTCCAAAAATCACCCCCCAAATCCAATAAGACTCAATACGTGCATTTGGCAATTCCGGGGAGGTTGGGATGCACAGACATCTTGTTCAAAATAAATAAACTTTGCAGGATCTTTATTTACTGACTTGATAAACGTAGGTTTGGAAACAACCAGCTAACTTCTCTCCCAAGTTGGCATCTTAAAGAATCCTCCGTTGACAAAACACCCAGGACCTCAGAGACTCCCAGCCCAGAATTGGCCAGGGGAGCACACGCCCATCGGCCCTGCCTGGAGAGGAAACAATGGGAGAGGCGCGAGGGAGCAAGCCCGGCGCCCCAGGCTCCCCAACTCCGCCGCCCCGGCCCGCGCCCGACTCCGCGCGCGGCATCCCCTCCCCGGGCGCCCCGGGCCCCCGCCCCCCCATCCCGGGCGCGGCCCACCTGCAGGGGCGCGGTCCGAGGGCTGCACTTACCAAACAGGGTCAGGGCCATTGTAAAGGCGCTCGCCAAGTGCTCGCCGCCGCCCGCCAGTCCACGCGCTCCGCCCAGGCCGGCCGGAGATCACCGCATCGGCCCGAAGCGCTCACACCTCGGAGGGAGCGGGGAGTCGGAGGGGCGTGGTGGGGCGCGGGCGCGCGGGGAGGCTGCAGGCCGGGGCGCTGGGGGCCGCTGCAAGAAAAAGTTATTTACGCGTTATTGTCAGGCGCACCCGCACAGGGGCAGACCCGCTAGCCCCAGGCGAGCCGGCACTTGTCGCTGCCATCTGTGCACTGCGCGGAGCGCGCGCGCGGACGGCGATACCTGCGAGGCGGGAGGCTCGGCCGCGGCGCAATGGCAGGCGGAGAGGCGGCGCCGCAGTGGCGGCGGCGGCGGCGGCGGCGGGGAGACGAGCAGCCTCGCGGGGCCCCCGGCGGGGCGCGCTCAATCCGCATCCCGCGGCCTCGCAGACGCCATCTTGCGATAGCGTCTCCCACCGGATCTGCCCCTGCGCCTCCTCGTGTCTGCCCCTCGGGCGGCCGAACCCGCTGCGTTCCCATGGCAACGGGCGCGCGCGGGGGCCGGGGGCGCGCGCCCCTCCTGGCCCGGGCCCGGAGGAGCCGCCCCGGGTCGCGCGGGAGGCGGCCTCCCGGAGCCCGGCGGGGGCGGGGGCGTTTTAGGCGAAATCCCAGGCATTTTTCTTGAATGGGATTTGCGGAGGCGCGGAGGGGAGAAACCCTGAGCTGTTACTCGAAAGAGGAAGAGTGGCAGGAGGATGCTCCCTGAATACACGTCCCCAGCCAGGGTCATCCGGGGATCGGGTTCGTTTGAGGATAAATCTCCCGCCCGGCGCCCTCGGGGTTAACGGAGAGTCTGGAGCCCGTGACCTGAAGCTATAGGATTCGGGAAGGGAGCCTGGAGTCCAGTGGAGACCCTGGCTGTTGCCTTCCTTTCCCCTTGGATTTAGAGCCACTGGGGCAACTGCTCAGGTTGTCGTAACTGAGGAAACAGGGGTCGTTTAAAAAGCATCTGGAATTGCCTAAAATAATGTTACAAGGCCAATGCTTAAACCTAATTTTCTTCCTTTTACTTTACACCTCTTTGATATTGCCTCGGGAAAAATCAACATTTGTCACCGATTGGCACCTCTTCTTTACCACAAAAGAGTGTTCCCCTGAGCTTTTTGCATTTATCTGATAATCACTGGCAACATCTTTCTGTGATGTTCTCTGCTCGCCTCTGTCTTTGCCTTAATTAACAAAAAGCCGTGTAACGCCTTGAGATTATCAGCCAGAAGATGTTCTTGAAAAGCTCGGTAGTGGTGTTTTGGTGCCGTTTTCATTTAATGTATTCAAAAATTCAGCGTTCTCTAGTTGCTATGTTTGTTCCCTGTGTAGAAAAATGCCTCTCCTTTCCTTGTTTCTGTTACGGATCTGATACTGTTTCAGTATCTAATCATGTAGATTTTCTCTTTGGCTCTCATTTCTTGCTACGTGCATCTTTCCTCTTTCGGTTCCTCAGATTCCCTAATGTCATTTTCTGCTTCTCTCAAATCTCAACTAATTCTTTTAAGAACATTATATAAATACCTTCTATTTAATGTATCTTGAGGATCAAAGCTTTACAAAAATGAAAATTGCTACTACAAATAGAACCACAGTTAATTCATCATCATTTCACAGCAGATTCTAGCATCAGGAGAAAAAGAAAAGCCGGTTGAGGAGGAGCCAAGCCTTTGTTTCATGTCAGTTAACTCAAGAAAAAAGAAATAGTAAAATAATTCAACATGAAGAGGCAAATGTGTAAGATGCTGTATGCTTGAAATTTTCTGAGGTAGTAAAATCGTTCTCCTCTAGCCACGAATATCAAAATAAATCTTGAAATCCCCACAATTTTAAATCTTTAATGAAAAGGACTTGATTTTGAGCAGCCTTCCTGCTCATGAAAAATTACAAACGCAGCTCATGAAGATAAATGAGCTACTCAAGAAGGCTTTGTGGGACAGATTTTATAACCATGTAAAGATTGCTGATCTGCTCTGCAATCAGATAAATCAGAAACTAAAGACACCATTTGCTGCCTCAACCAGTGATCTTCAACCTTCTGGGGGACTTAATTTCCCTTTAAGGCTCTGATGAAAATACATCCCTCTTCCTGGAAAATGCTTATGTATGCACACAGACTCACCAAAATTGTTTCACACAATTTCAGGGGGATTGTGGCCTATTCGGGGACTCTAGGTTAACCCCCAGATACCCTTTGTAATCTCAGAAAGTTATACTTTGTAACTAAAATGTTTTACTTCTCACATAGAAGCATGGAATTTTAAACAGAAAGATACCCAACTCCCCTGGTTTAGAGAGAGGGCAACTTGAGGGCCCAGTGGTCAAAAGATTTTCCCAAGTGTGTATATACCTTTTAGGGGCAGAACTAATAGGAAAATATGAGGCATCTGGTGTTCTCCCTGACCACCTCCCCCACTCTCCATCCCCCACCAATTTAGACGGTACATGGTTTGAATTTAAAAAGAAAAATCTGTTTAGTATTAGAAGCAGAGTGGCAAGGGGGTATTTTGTCCTCATTTTGATTGTTGGGTCTCTTACAGTTTGGGAAGTTGAATTTTGTCTCAAAGGGCCTTTATTCACATGCTTTTCAACTCAGAACTATGTGTCCAATCAGGTTGAGAGGAAAAGTGCTTTTCTCTTCTATTTGTTAAACTCTCTTAGGGAGGTACCAGAGCATCAGTGTTCTCTGGTAAGTCCCTCTGTCCCCTGGGGGTTTATCCTGGGGGGGATGCATCCCAGGGAAATTAGCAATCCTGTGTTCAGACTCACACTCCCAATATACAGCCAAGCTTGAGCTGCTGGATCAGCTTTGCACCCACAAGTTGTGGCTGAACACAGCTGAATCTTAGTGATAGACTGAGCTCAGGCTCAGGTGGGGACATTGTACCCTCCCCTTCCTCTATCTATACAAGTCTGGGCCCATATCCAAAACACACACACACCCACACCCACACCCACACCCTCCCAAGAGAGGTTTTTAGGATACTATTTGAAAGAATACAGCTAAATGTCACTAATGTTTCTAGTTTTTCACAAGTGATTCCTTTTGATTGACTTCCTAATAACAAAATGTTTCCTATATTTGATCAAAGTGCCAGGTCTTGAAAAATAATATTAATTTTTATAATATTGTATTATCTAATGAGGAATGGAGTGTTGCTTTTCTCACCTTTTGGTGAGAAATAAAGCAATAGCCTTTTGGCCACAGATTCAATGTAAGGAAGGGCGTTAACCCCTTGGGGGTGATTATTATGGGTGGTACCTTGGATTGTTTATTTAAAAGGGTGAAGAATGAGATGACTTTTAAAACATTTATGTTTTCATTGAAAGATTTAATTTTGTGCTGAACACATAAGCACCTAGAATGGCCAGATTTGTTTGCTGTTACTTAGTTGTTAGATTTTCAAACAAATGTTTTATTCTTTCTGGTTCTTCCTCATTTGTAAAATGAAGGGCTGGGGCTACATTATCTCTAATGTCCTTTTTAGTTAGCTGTCATCCTGTGATATTTTAAAATATTTAAATTAACTGGATTATGGATAAAACAGAAGGTATTTTTATTTGAATATTCAGTATGTCACTTATTTATGCATTCAATACATTTAAAGTCCTGATATATCTGGTAAGTCTGAGTCATATGTTACATTTTCATAAAGACCTAGTACAGTAAAGAAGTCATATTTTATTAAAATATCAATACTGTGATGTCATCCTCAGTATGGTACTCCAATATTGTATTTATTGTGCACAGAGCAAACCCCTTTTCAGGTTTAATAGGATTAAAATTAAAAGTACGCACTGAACAATCCAGGCCAAATTTACTAAAACAGTTTCTCGTTTTTTTTTAATATTTATTTTTGAGAGAGAGAGTGCAAGCAGGGGAAGGGCAGGGGGGTGGGGCAGGAGATCTCAAGCAGGCTCCGCACTGACAGCAGTGAGCCCATGCCGGGCTCAAACTCACAAACCATCAGTTCATGACCTGAGCCAAAGCTGGATGCTCAACTGACTGAGCCACCCAGGCGCCCCAAAGAGTTTCTCATTTTTATGTAGATTTTGTGGATTAGACAGAGTTTAGGAAACGGTCTAAAATTTTTTTCTACATTTTAAACTAATGACATATTGCAAGTGTTTGGGGTTTTCTTTTTGTTGCTCATTTAGCTTTGTTCCCGCTGGAAAACATTGATTTGTTCCTTAGTTTTGAATGAAGCAGAAATTAATGAGGCGGTTTCTGCCTCGCGATAACAAGTTGAAATTATAGCACTTTATCATGTCAACACAGCTTTAAACACTAGGAATACCAGTGCTGTTAGCACTGTTCCCAAAATAGTGCAGAAGTTTGCTGTTGAAGAAAAACTTACATAGCATATTTCTGCTAATGTGATAGAAACATTTTTTATGCCTCAGTTATACTAATTAGGGTTTAAATTATTTATTTAAAATAATCGCCATGTGTGACATTCTCTCCATCCAGTATTTATGTTGCCAGTTAGAGTATTTATTTCCACAGTGAATTTGTTTAGAGTGGGTTGGGTCTGCTTTTAATGTTTTCCTAGTAATGTTTTCCTTAAGGTTTTTAATGTTTTAGTAATGTTTCCCCTAATCCAGATGGGTCCCCTGCTTTTATATTTCTGAAGATAAATTAATCTTTATCTTTCTGAATTAATATCATACCTGCTATTTACATGGAATTTCGTGACTTATAAATGACACTTTCATACGGCAAAGGCATATTCATACAAGTAATGGAAGCAGTATTTGCTTTGAGTGCAAAAATTTAGACAGATTTAGACTGTTGATGAAAAAAAGGTATGCAGGCTTATTTGCATAAACTGTAAATTTGGCCGTTAAGCTTAAATAATTCAAATTAATGTTTTGGAGAGTTAGTTGTGTTTTACTGACCACCAGAGGGTGCCTGAATTATATCCATAGGAGCAATCTTGGATCTTAGAAATGAAGTAAAATTTGAAAAATACATAAGAATCCTTAAGAATTGAAAACTTTCTCAGCTCCCCTACATAGCGTTTCTTATGAAGTCGCAGAAAATAATCCCACCAAAATTATGCTAAAAGGGGAGGTGCCTTGTGACAGGTTAGGCACAGATTTGAAATTGCATATTACTGAGCAGTGTTTGTTGAATCCTTATTTTATCGCTTCCAAAGTGAGATGAAAGTGTTTGTAGAAGGTGTGTGTGTGTGTGTGTGTGTGTGTGTGTGTGTGTGGGTGGGTGTGTGGGTGGGTGTGTGTGGGTGGGTGTATGTGTGTGTGCGCGCGTGTGCGCGCTGCGCGCAAACATGTAAGAAGGGAAGGGAAATTGGAATTCAAAAGTTCTTCTATCCCTGACCCAAGATAATGGATTTCTTGTTAATTGCTGAGTCTGAAGAAGAAATTTTAGTTTAGGGGCACCTGGGTGGCTCAGTCGGTTGGGCGTCTGACTTCAGCTCAGGTCATGATTTCGCGGTCCGTGAGTTCGAGCCCCGTGAGTTCGAGCCCCGTGTCGGGCTCTGTGCTGACAGCTCAGAGCCTGGAGCCTGCTTCAAATTCTATGTCTCCCTCTCTCTCTGCCCCTCCCCTGCTTATGCTCTGTCTCTCTCTGTCTCAAAAATAAATACAAACATTTAAAAATAATTTTTTTAAAGAAATTTTAGTTTAGTAGGTGATAGGACTACAGGTATTACAGGGTTAGAATCTTCTAAATGCCACAGGTCCTTTTTTTTTTTAACTTTGTTATAGAATTTATTTTGAAATGTCAAAATGACCACTGGTTTGGAGTGGCCAAGGAAAAAGAAAGGGTAAAAAGAGGTCTGTTTTTAATACCTGTTTAAGAGAATACTTATTTCCTGGTAAATACTGTAGCAGATCTTTTGGAATTTTTTATAGGCTTAAAAGCAAATACATTTTCAAGCGCACATTAGCTAGAAGTACAGCGATTATGGCTGCCCTCAAGTAAAAGTTTTTGTCTGAACTATAATCATATTATAGTACTTTAAGCCAGCATTTCCATTTGTGTGTATTTTTCTGAGGTCACCGGGCATATCTAATGCACAGTGTAAGCTAAATGTCTATTTGACTTGAGCAGTTGGAGTTCTGCCAGATTTTGTTTTCAAGAGGGTAGAAGGAGATTTGGCTGCAAATCAAATCTCCCTAATATGGCCATGGTTCTTCTGGTTAATGTGGGTGTCCGAAATAAGATGACTTATTCAAGTTGATTACATTGTGAGTTATAAATCAGCTAAATAGCTATGAACTCTGGGTGAGAATTACACAATCTCTAATTAAATAACAGAGCTAAAAAAGAAGTGTATTTCCATGATTAAAATCACAATTTGAGCTCAAATTGTGTCTACTCCTGTGAGGGATTTTTCATAAAGCTCCTTTGTGTACTGTTGTAAAATAGAACGTATATCAGACATTTAGGACAATGCACCAATTGGAATTCATCCAATCATCCTTCATTCAGTCTACAAATATTTACTGAGGACCTGTGCTGTATCAGGCATTGTGCTAGATCCTAGCAAAGGAGTCAAAGATGAACCAAACGTGTATTCAGATCTTTAAAAATGTGCAGTCCTTTGGGATAATCCTTATAAATGGACAATGACAAGAGCCATAAGAGGGGTACCGATTAAATATTGTGGACATTCAGAGCAGAGAAAAATTACTTCCAGCTGATAAAATGAATGAAGGCTTCATAAAGAATGAAGCTGTGCTTCGAGGTATGGACCGAAATTGAGCAAAGGGAACAGAGAAAAGGGAAAAGCAGGGTTTAGGTAAGAGAAAAGAACATGGCGAACATCTTGGGGAAAGAGGTGGGAAATCATGAGAGGAGAATTGCAGGCAGGACAACTTGGCTGTAACAAGGACTTGTGGGAGGAGAGGCTAGACATGTAGGTCAGGGACATATGTAGAAGGCTAACCTGGTGCCTTGATACTTACTACATTATCTGAACCCTGTGGGCTTTCTACACATTCTTGAGGCAACTGGGAATTTGTATTCATTATGTGAATGTCTGGTCTCAAAGTTTTTTATGCCCTATTTTCCAGTAACAAGTTTTTGACTGACCACCAATACATGAATGATCCGTACGCACACACACACAAATGTGCTATTGTTATAAGCTAATAACCCAAGGCACAATATACCCTTAAGGTGACATCTGTCATTAATGATATAAATCCATGTTTTAAAGTCTCCCTGATAATTTCTAAATTTTTAGTCAACTCCTAGCCTGTTCTTATTATATGATCATTATTTTGCTTCACAACCTGGCTAATGAAGAGCCTGCACCAAGTAGGCAAGGGTAGGAGGCATGTCAGTTCTGTCATTTCTCTTACATTTACTTGTGTTTATATTATTAGTATGCCTGTCAATGCCTGATTTCTTTGAAAGGAACTTTTAAAGACATCTGTTCATTTGGTAGGTTTTAGTTTTATTCAGAAGCCTATAATATAACCCATAAAACCAATTAATTTGAGGGGCGCCTGGGTGGCTCAGTCGGTTAAGCGTCCGACTTTGGCTCAGGTCATGATCTCATGGTTCGTGAATTCGAGCCCCACGTCAGGCTCTATGCTGACAGCCCGGAGCCTGGAGCCTGCTTTGGATTCCATGTCTCCCTCTCTCTCTCTCCCTCCCTCACTCACGCTCTGTCTCTGTCTCTCTCTTTCTCAAAAATAAGTAAATAAAGAAAACCCCAACAATTAACTTGGCCATGTAAATGACAGTGAGTTGGCAATGAGCCAAATGGGAAAAGATGGGTCACCTGTGCTGTCCGTGCCACCCTCTCAGCCCCCAGGGTAACTTGCACATGATGTGGGACTTTCCAACATACAAATTGAATAGGGGAGTCTGTGTTGACCTGTATATAAAATACTAATAAAGCTGAATTTTCTCCTCCCTTGTGACAATAGCTAATAACTATACATGGAAGTTCTTCTTTTTCTTTCCATAAGACAATGGAAATCTTGGGGTATGCACACTCTACTTTGGATGTTGCTGGTATGGACATTAGGAAACCAGGGCAAATATTCGTGAAGTGGTGTGGTCAGGGCTGACTCTCAGCAAGATGAACCTGTTATCTGTGCGTAGAATAGGTTGAAGGGAGAGGAACTGAATTACGGGGCTCCTGCTTCAAGCCCTACCTACCTATTACTGCAATTGTCCTCGAGTTCTAAGAATTCTGGTGTGAACTTTGAGAGAGCCTAGCCTTTAAGGAGCTCCAGGGGACATCACCCAGCACCTCTGCTATCCTTGGAAAATGAGGCTGACGTTTAGAGAGTGAGGAATAAAAACTACTCGCCATAGAGAGAAGACAGGGCTCGTACCAGAGTGGACCATTCTACAACTTAGAAACCAAGCATGATGAAAGAAGTTCTCTGAATGTTCTGTGTCCTCTTAATACTGAGTGGAAGCATAGCCTATAAAACAGCTTCTAAAACACTGAATGTCGACGACTCTGCGGTTGAGAGTGGGGAGTTGTTATCTGCCCCATAGTCCTTCACCAGCGCCACACTACGTCCTGAAAAACACTGGTGAGAAAGATGTGGCTTCAAATGTTGGCTTCACCTCTCACTATCTATGTGACTTGAGGCAGATTTAAATCTTGTAGGATTTCAGTTTCCTCTTCTGCAAAATTGAGGTACTGTCTGTATCACTTGGTTTGCAACCTTTTGGTTGCAATTGACAGAAAACAGCATTCAGCCTGGCTTGAACAGAGGAAATTTACTCATGGACAAACCCAGAGTCAGGGTGACTTTCTGGGAAGGCTGATCGAGCAGTGCAAAAAATGTCCCCAAGGACCTCATTTCTCTTTTCTCCAGTCGCTGTCTTTAACACAGAATCCTTCCCCTTTCACAGTATCTCCCTGACTCTCCCCTTGTGGTAGCAAAATGGCTTCCGAGGTTCTAGACATCACATAGTCCCACCTCTCCATCTAAGGGAAGAGAGAGTCCTGGAACATCTCACTCTCGTTGGCGTGAGTTGGGATATGTGCCCATCCATGAATCATTGCTGTGGCCAGGGAGAAGGGGGTGAGTATAGGCCAATCACAGGTTACCCCTTACTGGAGTGGATTAACCCTTCCAAATTTCATGGCTGAGATGAATTCCTTAAAGAAAACCCACTACATAGCTTGGAGGACAGAGAAGGGGCTGGGCAAGCAACTCACACATGTCTGCCTTTTAGGGTCACTTTGGGGATTAAATAAAGCACAGGTTGGACATGTAACAAATAATGGCTTTTCTTGCTCTCTCTGTGGATTATCTTCCTCAATCCTCCATATTGAGGAGGATCCTCAATCCTCCAATATTGAATTACTCAATATTCAGTAAAAGTCCAATTTTCTCTGAAAGTAAGCACCCAAGTCTTGCGCTAACAAGTCCTCTCCTCACTAAGCCATCTTTTCCCACATATAAAAACAATGTCCAACGCTTTAACCTCCTATATATTTGCTTCCCAGATGATTTACATCACTGACACGACCTGCAGGGAGCTAAAATTGTAGTTGATTATTGTGCAAAATGTGCTTGTCTATTATGCAAGGCCGACAAAACTATCGGATTTTTTTTCTCATTAAATCGGACCCTTGTTTTGTCATCATAGTTTCCACTTTCAAAATAATTTAAATCTCTTGCAAAATATACAATTGATTCAACATTAGGGAAAGTCTTTTCTGGATGTTTTAGGATCTCCAGCTGAGCCTCAAATGGGATTCCAAGTCTGGTCCTATGCGGTGAACCAGTAGGCTTTACATTTATATAAACACTATTCAGGGGTGGGTAAGTGTTCATTTATGTTAATAAATGGCTTAAAATGGCAGGGCTAATCATAGGATGCATCTCTTCCAGGATCCCAATGACCTAGTCTCTGCATAGACTGGCATTCTGAGCAAGAGTCCATCTGGCCAAAGTGATTAAAAAGGAACGATAGTCTTTACTTGCATTTCATGAAAAATCTTATAGGGTAGCCACCACATCCCTCCCAGGAACACTTCTTGAAATCCCTTTTCCCCTTTTTTTGTCCTCTCCCACAACCGTTTTGGAGCAGAGCACTCTTGAACCTCTGAAATTCTCTCCCACGCCTTACTATGTGGGCTTCCTGCACTTGCCTCCGTCGCTATTTCCCACTGCGCAGACTGGTCTGTTTCTGTTTACTCTCCTTAACCTTCAGCTGGTATCTAAATTCCTCACTATTCAGAAGACCCAGGAACTGGCCCAGCAAGCAAGAATCTCCCTCCCTGTCCTCCTGCCTCTCAATTCTAGTCTTTCTCTAGCCACTAACCTTGATTCTAAACCACACACAAAAAGGCTGAGAAATCCAGACTTCTCATTACAAAGTGAGACGGGCCAAGACAAAATTCTGATAAATTTTGCCCTGGCTTACAATGGCAGGCAACTGTGTGAACTGCTTCGTGAACATTTTCTCATTTGAAACTCCCAGCAACCTTGTGGGGTAAGGTGGAACTTTGAGTCCGGGATTCCTCCTCGGGGCTCCAACGCTTGGTTAACTAAAGCACACCACCATTCTCTATAGAAGGGTCTAGCTACAGATTTTTATCATTAGCATACTCACATACACTTGCTTAGTTTGCATGTTGAGGACCCTTTATGATAAAAGTTAGCCTGATACCCTAAACAAATATTTTGCTCTTTAAAAAATTGAGTTTAGAATTGGTGCTCCAATTTTAATCCAGTTTAGAATTTAAATATGTTTTCATTTGGTGAAACATTTAGTCATGATGATAATGTACCAGGAGCTCAGATACACAAGGAGACAGAGTCCAATTAATAAAGCAAGCAACGTGTATATCCCAAACACCTATTATGAACTCAATATTTTGCAAGATGCTTTGACAGGAAGTTTTATATGTTTGGGGCAGATCAAATGAAAGAAACATTATATAATTGAAGGGGAGCTACATTTTTTAAATGCCGGGAGAGGGTTAGCCTGCCCTGAAATCTTTCTGGGGGATGGTGACTGGTAGGGGGCAGCTGGCTAAACAGTAGAAAGAAGAGGTAGAAGGAAAAGGGGTCCTTACAACCTGCCTGGTGGGGCGCCTGGGTGGCTCAGTCGGTTAAGCAACCGACTCTTGTAAAAACCCGATTCTGGCTTCCAGCTCAGGTCTCTCCTGGTTTGCGAGTTTGAGCCCCGAATCGCACTCTGTGCTCATGGCACAGAGCCTGCTTGGGATTCTTTCTCTCTCCCTCTCTCTCTCTCTCTCTCAAAATAAATAAATAAACATTAAAAAAAACCTGCCTGGCGTTGGACTATCAGTGCCACTAGAACACCCAGACATTGCTCGCCCGGTTACAAGTGTCACTTTTAAAAACTTAAAAACGTAACAGTTTTTTGTTTTTGTTTTTAATTTTTTTTTTAACGTTTATTTATTTTTGAGACAGAGAGAGACACAGCATGAACGGGGGAGGGGCAGAGAGAGAGGGAAACACAGAATCAGAAGCAGGCTCCAGGCTCTGAGCCATCAGCCCAGAGCCCGACACCGGGCTCGAACTCGCGGACCGAGAGATCGTGACCTGAGCCGAAGTCGGACGCTTAACCGACTGAGCCACTCAGGCGCCCCAAAACGTAACAGTTTTTAAAAGGAAAGTTAAGATTCTTTAGCAGATGAGGGTCAGGATGAAATTTATTTCGCTCACAAGTAAGATTTTACAATTTTAATCCGAGGTGGAACGAACAATCTCCTGTCGAGCGTTTATTGCATTCATGAGTGGCTTCATTAATTGCTCCTCATTTTCTGGGTTAGTCTGATTCCCAGGCTTTAAAAATGTAAGTGCCTGTTGCCTCTGGAGCTGGGAAGGGAAACCAGCCGTCTTAGGGTATGTCTTCCTGTGTTTCCTGTGTTTCTTGTGAAGAACAATGCACACTGCAGAAAGATAACCTCTAGAGACAGGGTGAAATAAAGCACTGGTCCCAACCAAAAGAAGAAAACATCCAGAATGCAAAACAGCTCTCCTCTCTGCTCTTCATCAGCTCTGTGCTCTCCACCCCTTTCATCCTCAGGCATTAGCACATTTAGTTTGTCCCTGCAAATTGAAGCAAAGTCTCCCTTTAATCCTAAAAGCCTCCCCCCGCCTCCCTTCCCCAACTATGATGGGAAACATTAAGCTTTCTACCATTCAACATGCATTTTTATCCCATTACTTAATGGAATGAAACACTAATTCATTTCTCCAGCTTTTTCTTTTTTTTTTTTTTTTCTTTTTTTTTTTTTTACCAGTAAGATCTCCTTCAGGGAAGAACTGGTGTTTGCTTGTCTTACAGTAATCAGGGTCAGATAGATCCAGGCATCTCTCAGAGTCAGAAAGTCAAGCTGGAGAGCGTCCACATTCTACAGTCCTGTCCACTCTCCCAGACCCACGGGGCCTTAAAACTCCACCCTACTTTTCCCTCCCCCAAAGCTGGCGTTAGGGTTTTATTCAACTGAAAATATTTAATGTCACTTCTTTAGGGCTCTCCTTTTAGTTTCCAAGCCTGTGCAGAGACCGTGGCGGTATAGTGATATGCTAATACGGATGCTTGGTTAAAACAAACAAAACCTTTCGGATTCTGTGTCTCCCTCTCTCTCTGCCCCTCCCCCGTTCATGCTCTGTCTCTCTCTGTCTCAAAAATAAATAAATGTTAAAAAAAAATTTAAAAAAAACAAACAAAACCATTCAAACAAACAAATATATAATGATATTGTTCAGCTGAGATCCCAAAACAATCATTTAAATTGAAATTCTCCGTGAAGCCACCCACCCAGAAGTAACCAATCCTTCTAATTCCCAGAGAACTGTGTTTCAAGTCCAGGTATGGGTCTAAATACATTTTGTATTTTTGTACTAATTATTTGAATACATATATACACCCAAATATATAACACATATTTGTCAATATATATTTATGAATGATACATACACATGCATGCATTCTACCTTTCTACCTACCGGGTCCTTAGCTCATTAAGAGTAAGGTTCTGTTGTGTTTTTCTTTATCTTTTGCAGCACATAGATAGCAAACTCACCTGATGGTGAATACATTAACTAAATATAAAAGCTGATATAGGGATTCCAAATAGGCTTTCTGGGTGCTGGACCTCCTAGGGGGCAGCATGCAGGATATTGATAATATTCCCATCAAAGGTTCACATTGCCCTGCTCCAGCCTATATTTTTGCAAAAGCAAATAGAAAGTTTTGTTACAGTTTGTGCTTATGGTGTGGTTGCACATTAGAGGATTAAGAAGCCCCGGTTAACATCTTAGTTTATATTCTTTAAGATTTTTGTCTGGCTTTATGGATGTGACACATGCTGGCATGGATTGGTCCCTTTTCCTGCCTCCTCGAACCCGTACGGTTACGACATTCTTTTTTTAAATTTTTTTAATGTTTATTTATTTCTGAGGCAGAGAGAGACAGAGCATGAGTGGGGAGGGTCAGAGAGAGAGGGAGACACAGAATCAGAAGCAGGCTCCAGGCTCTGAGCTGGCAGCACAGAGCCCAACGCGGGGCTCGGGCTCACGGACCGTGAGATCATGACCTGAGCCGAAGTTGGACGCTCAACCGGCTGAGCCACGCAGGCGCCCCCCCATTACGACATTTTTATGCCACGTGCTTTTCCCCTCTACCATCGTCGTTTGGCAGGTCGGCGGATGGACACTGACCCAACCTGCGCTATTCTGAGTTACCCTCTTTCTGAGGATGAAGCTGTGAAGTTTAAATTAGGGGCTGCTGGAAACAATCTTTGACCGTGTAGAGTAAGAAACGGAAAACAGCCCAGAGTGGAAGAGCTGCACTGAAAAGAGTAAAGATGAGAGAGAGAGAGCCCGGACGGTACCCCAGTGTCTGGTTCCAGTTATTCTAAGGCTTGGAAGAAAAAATGCAAACTTGAAGTTCTATAGGTAGAGTCCATGCTGTGGTGTACTGTCCAGATCCTCCCACCAGGACTGAGGTATCGGTTCTCCCAGATGCCAGGAATGTCTGTTGCTGATGGCTCACAGCTGAGTCACTTCTCAGGCCCTGCCCTTGGACTGAAGCGGTTGCTTGGATGAAGGTCACACCCCCCTTCCCCCATAGGGGCAGCCTCCATCCAATGATTGTTTGTGGGTGTAAAAGCCTGGGTTCCTTGCCTCAATCTGGGACAACTCCAGAGCTCCCCATGCCATTGACTGTGGCATCGATCGCAACTGTATCACAGTTCAACTTTGCCCTCTGCCCAGTCCTCGTTTCCTCACGCTGTCACAGGTATTGATACAAAGAGCACTGCCCATTAACTTTCTGCGTGAAAAGCTCTGCCTCCAACGGTTTCCTGGAGAGCCTTGACTTAAGACAGTGGGTGTGACAGAGATGTCTAAATGCCCCACATCATGCATTCTCCCTTTCTTCCTTTGTAACATGGCGTATAACGTACTTTTGTAATAAATCACTCTACCATTATTACTCAAGCTAGCCTGAGGGCTTCTCGTGTTTTGTCGCCAAAAAGGTTCTAACTAATACGTTATTTCCTTATGATAAATTTCTAGAAGTAAAATTAATGTTATACAAGAGATACACATCTGTAAGGCTTTTGACCCCTGTTGCCACACCACCCTTAGAAACATTGCACCAATTTACATTCTCATCGATAGGGTGTGAAAGTAACCACTTCCCAGACTTGGCACAACACTGATATTATCCTTTTTTTAATTGGTTGATTCATTCAGCAAATATGGATTGAGTGCTTGCTACGTGCATGGCTGTGTGCTAACAGCTAGGGGTAAATCCCTGCCCTCCTGGAGCTTGTAGTCTAGGTGTGAAGAGAAAGGCAATTAATGAAATTAATTGAAATTAATGAAGTTAATTGAAATTAATGAAATTAATTGAAATTAATGAAATTAATGAAAATCTTGTGTACCAGAAGGTGGTGTTACAGAGACATGTGAAACACGGGAGGGAGGCAGGGGATACAAGGGGTGAAGGGGGTCCACTGTAAGTATGGGGGTCAGGGGAGCCCTCACGGAGCCAGAGACTTTTCATAGCATGAGGATGTCTGGGGGAAGAGCATTTTGGGCAGAGGGGACAGCAGGTTCTAGAGGCTGAATCACACCTCATGTGTTCAAACAACAACCTGGCAGGAGGCTGACGAGGAGGGAGTGAGGGCGAGAGTGGGAGATGTGTTAGTGAGGTAATGGGGGATGCTACATGGTCGTGGGGGGTATGGATTTCTCTAGACAAAAGGGGAATGAGGGGAGCCTGGGTGGCTCAGTTGGTTGAGCATGTGACTGGGCTCAAGGTCACGATCCCACAGTTGGTGGGATGGAGCCCCGCGTCAGCGCAGAGCTTGCTTGGGACTCTCGTTCTCCCTCTCTGTCTGCCCTCCCCTCTCAAAAGAAAGAAATAAACTTTAGAATAATAATTTTACAAAGACAGGAACCAGACGTGGGATTGGAATAGAAGTGTGACTTGTTCTGACTCATGATTCAAGAGGCGCCCTCTGGCTGCCGTGTTTAGAAAAACTACAGTGACGAAATTGGAAGCGGGAGGCCTGCTGGACGAAAAAATAGTGTCATTGTTGCTGTAGATTTTTGCACTTGAACATTTTTTATATAAGTCGATAGTTTGTATTTCTTCTATAGGAAATAGGGACCTATTTTGAGATCTTTGCTGATGTTGCCATTAACATATTAGCTTTCTGTTATGGATTTCTAACGATGTTAAGAATGTAACTCTTAGTCTGTCGTATATGTAGTTCTCTGACCCCAGCTTTCTCCTAATTTAATCATGTTTCTGATTTTTTTTTGATACAAAAAGTTTTTCATTTTCACGAGGGCAAATTAGAAAACATTTTTTATGCTTATTTATTTTTGAGAGAGAGCAAGAGAGAGTGAGAGAGAGGCAGAGTGCAAGCAGGGTAGGGGCAGAGAGAGAGAGGGAGACACAGAATTCGAAGCAGGCTCTAGGCTCCGAGCCATCAGCACAGAGCCCGACTGGGGGCTGGAAACCACGAACTACAAGATCATGACCTGAGCCAAAGTCGGACGCTCAGCCGACTGAGCCACCCAGGCACCCCACGAGGGAAAATTAAAAAAAAATTTTTTTGCATGTTTATTTATTTTTGAGAGACAGAGAGAGAGACAGAGCATGAGCAGGGGAGGGGCAGAGAGAGAGGGAGACACAGAATCCGAAGCAGGCTCCAGGCTCTGAGCTGGACATGGAGCTCGAACCCACCAGCCGTGAGATCATGACCTGAGCCAAAGTCGGACGCTCCACCGACTCAGCCACCCAGGCGCCCCACAGGGGAAAATGTTGTAAGAGGAGGTTTCTGTTAGGGATTCTGATTATGGTGTCTTACTTAGAAGGAATGTTGACAAGAGTATTGCTTTAGTTTAGTCTGTTTTTATTTGCAAGCAATAGAAGCTGGTTTAATTAAAGGGAAATTCATTATAATACTTGGGATCTAAAATGGAACCTGGGGGTAGGAGATTTAAGCAGGCCACATGAGAGTCAGGAGCTAGGAATTAACACCTTACCTGGAACCAAAACATCTTTTCCATTTTTCTGAGCTACCTGTTCCACTCACTTCACTTCTCTGCTTCTCTGTGAGCAGCTGCTTTCTTCTTCCCTCTTCTTCTCTGATACGCTGTTCATCCATACTGTGGCCACCCTAGTTTTGGCACCACGGAAAAATGCACTAGCATCTCTGTGCCTCAATTTTAACTCATGGGAAAGAGAAGCTAATTCATACAGTCTACCCAGTAGATTGACCCATTTTGCTTCCCTCTTTCCAACCCAAAAATACAAGCTATGTCCAGCGAGTGTTGGAGTCACAAACTATAAAGAGCTCGTCTTGAGGGGCATCATGTGGAGAAAGGGCAGTTCTCAAAGGGAATAGGGAATGTGCGATGTGCATATACCATAAAAGAGGTGTAACCAATATTCATCTATATTTTATTCTACTATCTTTATGGCTTTAAATTTTCCATACTTCTGAAATCAATTTTTGTATAAGATATGCTTTAGAAGAATCCTTTTATTGGGGTGCCTGGGTGGCTCAGTCAGTTGAGCATCCGACTTCGGCTCAGGTCATGATCTCAAGGTCCGTGAGTTCGAGCCCCGTGTTGGGCTCTGTGCTGACAGATCAGAGCCTGGAGCCTGCTTTGGATTCTGTCTCCCTCTCTCTCTGACCCTCCCCCGTTCATGCTCTGTCTCTCTCTGTCTCAAAAATAAACAAACATTAAAAAAAATTTTTTTAAAGAATCATTTTTATTTTATTTTGCAAAGGGTTAATTTTTTTCTATTAAATTTTGGGGATGAGTGTATCCCCAAAATTTAATAGAAAAAAGTTGAATAGAAAAAAATTTGCTATTGAAATGAACCAGATGTCTTATAATGCTTAAAGTATTTTGATGACTATTGCTATTTAAATAATGTTTATCTAATCGTTGCAAACTCTTGGTTATATGTTTTGTTGTTATTGTTGTTCTTTACCAATTAAAAAGCATGCTAAAAGCATATGAAAAAAACACACAACCTGATTTAAAAATGGGCAGGGGGGCGCCTGGGTCGCTCAGTCGGTTAAGCCTCTGACTTCTGCTCAGGTCATAAGCTCACACTCAGGTCATGATCTCATGCTTGGTGGGTTTGAGCCCCAAGCCGGGTTCTGTGCTGACAGCTCAGAGCCTGGAGTCTGCTTCGGATTCTGTGTCTCCCTCTCTGTCTCTCTGCCCCTCCCCTGCTCATGTGCACATGCTCTCTCTCTCTCTCTCTCTCTCTCTCTCTAAAATATAAATAAACATTAAAAAAAATTTTTTTAATGGGTAGAGGAACTGAATAGACATTTTTCTAAAGAAGACACGCAGATGGCAAACAGACATAGGAAAAGATGTTCACTATCACTGATCGTTAGGGAAATGCAAATCAAAAGCACCTTGAGATATTACCTTCCACCCATCAGAATGGCTAAAATAAAAAAAAGATTAAGAACTAGGTGTTGGCAAGGAGGTGGAGAAAAAGGAACTCTTGTGCACTATTGGTGGGAATGCAAACTGGTGCAGCTACTATGGAAAATGGTATGGAGGTTCTTAAGAAAATTAAAAATAGAGTTATCATATGACCCAGTAATTTTACTTGTAGGTGTTTACTCCTAGGAGTTATCAAACCCCTAGGTTATCAAAGAAAATGTAAACTCCTAGGCATCAAGGAAAACAAAAACACTATTTTGAAAAGATACATGCATCCTTGTGTTTATTGCAGCGTTATTTACAAAGGTCCAGATGTGGAAGCAAACTAGTGTCCATCAACAGATGAACAGATAAAGAAGATGTGCGATATATATGTATATATTCATACACACAATGGAATACTACTCAGCCATAAAAAGGGTGGGATCTTGCCATTTGTGACAATCTGGATGGACCTAGAGGGTATTGTGCTCAGTGACGTAAGCCAGACTGAGAAAGACAAACACCATATGATTCCACTTAAATGTGGAATCTAAAGGACAGACGAATAAGCAAACAAAAAGCAGAATCGGACCTGGAAATACAGAGAACAAGTTCATGATTGCCAAAGGGAAAGGGGCGGGGGATGGGCAAAATGAGTGAAGGGCGGTGGGAGATACAGGCTTCTAGTTTGGGAATAAAGACATCATGGGAGTAAAAGGGAGAGCATAGGGATTATAGCCAATGATATTGTAATAGCGTTGTACGGTGACAGAGAGTAGCTACACTTTTAGGGAGCATAGGATAACATACAGAGAAGTTGAATCGCTGTGTTGCACACCTGAAACTAATGTAACATTGTGTACCAACTATAATCTTATTTAAAAAAAATTTTTTTAAGGCCAAAGGATAGAATTAGACAAACATGATTACTCTACCTAACGGTTCATTGGCACAAGGAAGATGGGAGCTACCATTAGGCCACCATGTTTGAGGAATCCTTGACTACACCTTCATGGAAAAACAGCTGAATTCAGAAAGGCATTATCAGTCGAGTGACTGCCGGGTCCTTCCCAGCCATTCCTCCTGTGGGAAAGGAGTGTCTCTAGACGGGATATATACCAGAGATCGTTGAAGAGGTAGAAATCAGGCAAACAACAACACCAAAAATCTGTCAAGATAGAAATCTGTCAAGGTTGTTGTTAGCAATTATTTTGAAGGGGCTTGCCATTTGCCCAGTAAGGTAATTTTTTAATTAAGTAATTATACCATGATTTTTTCACTAGCCAAATAACTGTAGGCGAATTATTGCTTTGATTCTCAGTTTTTTTCACTTACAAAATGTCACAGTTGAACTAGATGATTTCTAATGTTTCTACAAACATAAACATTCTAATTGACTGATTTACTAGTTTCTTATGTAGAAATGTGTGGGCCGTAGGAAACCATTAACTAAATGATGTCTTCCGCCAAGGTATTTCACACTCACTAGTGCCAACACTCCAAAGACAAACTTACCAAAGACATATTAAAAAATCAGCATACATTTGGGCGTCTGGGTACTCGGTTGGTTAAACATCTGACTCTTGATTTCAGCTCAGGTCATGATCTCACGGTTCGTGAGTTCAAGCCCCGCATCGGGCTCTGTGCTGACAGCATGGAGCCTGCTTGGGATTCTCTCTCTCCCTCTTTTTCTGCCCCTTCCCCAGTCATGCTCTATCTCAAAATAAATAAACAAAAATGACGGTACTGAATATCAGATTCACTGTTTTTTAAAAAAGAAATTAGTATGCTTTTAATGATTTTTTCCAATGGTGGTGATTGGGAAAGGAAAATTATCATCTCTTTCTTTAAATCTGTAGTGGAGACTTTGTAGAGAACATTTTTAACAGCTTTTTTGAAGTATAATTGACATATGACAAACTGTACATATTTATATGCCCTGATACAATTAAACATATGTATATACCCATGAAACCATCACCACAGTCAAGATAATAAACATGTCCATCAACGCAAAAAGTTTTCTTGTTCTCCTTACTAATTCCTTCTTCTAACTGCTCTCCCTAGAAAACTACTGATCTCTTTTCTCTCACTATCCAGCAATCAGTTTCATCTTTTAAGAATTGTATATACATTGAATCAAATGCTATGCAACCTTTTTGACTGGCTTCTGCCATTCAGCATAATTATTTTAGATTCATCCATGTCGCTGTGGGCAGTAATAATTCCTTCCTTTTTATTGCTGGGCAGACAGATACCCGTTTGCTTATCCGTTCACCTTTTGGTGGATATTTGGGTTGTTTCCCCTTGGGGGCTATCGTGAACAAAGGGCCATGAACATTCGTGTACCCGTCTTAGTACACACGCATGCTTCCATTTCTCTTTGGTAAATACCTACAAGTAGAATGGGTGGGTCAGACGATAAATGCATGTTTAACTTTTTGAGAAATAACGAGACTGTGTTGGCCAGGATTTGTGTGCTTTTGCACAAGTTCCCACCCAGCATGTACGAGAGCTCACATTTCTCCACATGCTCGTCAACGCTTGGCATGATCAGTCTTTTTAATTTTAGCCATTCTCATACGTGTGCAGAGGTATCTTACTAATCTTGAGCGAAGAGACACGAGGGGGGAGAAAAAAAGACTGGTGCTGACGCATTTCAGGAAAGATGCCTGTCGGTTAATGCCATGCCCCTCGAATTCCCTCAAGCTGCCTCGGTTATTGCTCCTGCTGATCCTGGTTCTCCAGCTGATTTGATGATTCCAAAAGCCACCCTATACCTTCTAATACATTTCTTTTATCTTCAAGGTCTGAGAATAGGCCTCTGTTGCTTGGAACCAAAGACCTCCCTCTGCCATCGGTGGCTTTGGTTTACGTCCCCCTGGCAGGCTTTCCCTCGCCACTTTCTGACAACAAGCCCCACCCATGCCCTAACGACAGCATCTTCACCTCCAATGTTTATTTATTTTTGAGAGAGGGAGAGAGAGAGAGAGAGAGAGAGCACATGTGCGTGCATGAGCGGGGGAGGGGCAGAGAGAGAGAGGGAGACAGAGAATCCAAAACAGGTTCCAGGCTCTGAGCTGTCAGCACAGAGCCCGACTCGGGGCTCGAACTCACAAACCGTGAGATCGTGACCTGAGCCGAAGTCAGATGCCCAACTGACTGAGCCACCCAGACGCCCCTGGCATCTTCACCTCTAGATCCTATTGCCTCTAACCCAAGATCTATTCCTCTTACACTTCTGGATTTATGAGCCAACAAATCTCCCTTTTTCAGCCTCATCTAGTTTGAGTCAGGTTTCTGTCACTGACAATTGACGGAAATCACCCCGTGCCCAGCCTTCGTCTTGTCTGTCCTGTACGTGTATACGCGGAGCTAAGCATAGGCCTGGAAGTCAACAAGTGCTGAGCGAATCAGTAAACTACCTCATTCTTACAAATCAGAGACGTTTGGGGCGCCTGGGTGGCTCAGTCGGTTAAGCGTCCGACTTCGGCTCAGGTCACGATCTCGCGGTCCGTGAGTTCGAGCCCCGCGTCGGGCTCTGGGCTGATGGCTCAGAACCTGGATCCTGCTTCCGATTCTGTGTCTCCCTCTCTCTCTGCCCCTCCCCCGTTCATGCTCTGTCTCTCTCTGTCTCAAAAATAAATAAACGTTAAAAAAAAAAAATTTAAAAATCAGAGACGTTTTTATAAAGCTGTAATAAGAAACGGGAAAGGTTGCTTTGAGAGGCTGAATGGTTAAGTAGACCGCTGCAGCCAGACTACCTGGGAGTGAATCCTAGCTCTGCCATTTAGCAACTCTGTGACCTTGGAATTGATTATTTCTCTGTGCCTCGGCTTCTTGAACGTGAGATGTGGGTGATAATAGGACCTACCTCATAAAGTCATGAAGATTCAATTCGTTGATTTACAAAAAGCATTTAAATAATGCTTGATACATACAAGGTTTTTTTTTAAGTCTGGTTTTTTTTTTTTTTTGTGATGCTGATACTCTTTTGGATGAAGGAGTCAATATTGAAAAAGACTTTGATGTGCTATTAGTTACCAGTGATGGGATCTTAGGTGAAATGCCTACTTTCCCTAAGAGTCACGTTTTTACTGTTTAACCAGGCACATATAAAGACCCACAATCTGACTCAAATAACTGACCGTAAGGTGGTTTAGCAGCAGTTCATGTAATAAAGACCTTGAATTTGGGGAGTGGCATGGGTTAGCTGACTACAGGTTCATTTGGAGCTAGGAGAATGGCAAGGCTATCATAAAACGAACTCCCCGAGATTAGACTGAGTTCCTAGCAGCAGTGTCCATTAAAGAAGATTATAACCCTTGGATCCTTCGCTCAGCTCTCATCCAATGAAGAGTGCGTACTTAGCACTTGGTCAGGCTGGAGAGCCTCTGATAGAGAGGGAGAGGAAAAGGAGCCAGGTGGCAAACGTGTAATTTGAAGAACAGTTGAGAGCCCTCAAACGGCTTGCTCTGAATACCAGGAGACTCCGAGAAGAGGACATAACAGTCTTCGGATACTTGAAGTGTCCTGTGCAGGACTTCATCTGACATGCTCCAGAAGCCCAGGGTGGAATGCCTCGGGGGGCAGACTCCGGCTCAGTGGGAGGACGTGCTCTTTTCCCGGGGAGTGCCTGTCTGCTGATGGAGAGGGCTGCCTTGCAAAGTTGCATGCAAGCTGGGTGAACGTGAGTTTAGGGACACATTTGCAAAGCATTGTGGGAGGGATGGATCATACAGGACTGGTCTGTTTCATTTCACACTCTAAAAATAGACATGAGTCTATTTTTTGAGGTTTTTGTTATTTATTTATTTGAGAAGAGAGAGTGTGTGTACTTGAGCGGAGGAGGGGACAGTGGAGGAGAGAGAGAGAGAGAGAGAGAGAGAGACAGAGACGGAGAGACAGAGAGAATCTTAAGCAGAGTCCACGCTCTGTGCAGAGCCCGACACGGGCCTCGATCTCATAACCCTGGGATCATGACCTGAGCTGAAATCAAGAGTTGGACGTTCGGGGCGCCTGGGTGGCTCAGTTGGTTAAGCGGCCAACTTCGGCTCAGGTCATGATCTCGCGGTCCGTGAGTTCGAGCCCCGCGTCGGGCTCTGTGCTGACAGCTCAGAGCCTGGAGCCTGTTTCAGATTCTGTGTCTCCCTCTCTCTCTGCCCCTCCCCTGTTCATGCTCTGTCTCTCTCTGTCTCAAAAATAAATAAATGTTAAAAAAAATTAAAAAAAAAAAAAAAGAGTCGGACGCTCAACCGACTGAGCCACTCAGGCACCTCAAACGTTTTCAGATTTCTTACTTTGTACAATTTTTTTTTAAGGAGGCTCCATGCCCAATGTGGGGCTTGAACTCACAACCCTGAGATCAAGAGTTGCCCAGAGGCCCCACAGTACAGAAATTCTTAATTAAGTACGGCTGTGTATCCAAAGAGAGGCAACAATTTAAATTTATTGGACCTCTATTGTTGCTTTTTCTGGAAATTTTGTTTTTGTTTTGGCGCTTGCTTTTTTTCTGATTTTTCTGATTAAAGTAACATATAGTGATTGTAAACCATTTTGGAATATTTGGAAAAAAGTTATGAAAACCTTTCTAGATTCAGAAATTACATATAAAAGTTAAAAATGCACACTTTAGGCTGTTAGTTTTACATTTATTGGATGTGCTTGAGCTGTTTTTACTCATAACACTTCTGACACCAAATGTGTTGGGTTTTTTTTCCGCATCAATTGATCCTCCAACTCTCTAGACATCATATGCTTGTTCCACAATTCAATTCTGACGCTAACTACCAGGAGTCAGCACAGAACTTATAGGACTGCCCAGTCAAAAGTCTGAGATAGTCACCAGTACTTCTTTCTGACCAAACAACCAGCTACAAATTGGGGGGTCCCATGATTCCTTCCTCAGGTTCGATAATTTGATAGAGTGGCTCACAGAACTCAGAAAAACACTTCACTTACTGTTAAGGATTTTTTATAAAGGATACAACTCAAGAGTAGCTAAAGAGAAGAGATGCATAGGGAAAGATATGTGGGAAGGGGTTTCCATGCCCTCCCTGGGAGGGCCACCCTCCCAGTGTCTTGATGTGTCCACCAACCTGGAGGCCCTCTGAACCCCATGGTTTTAGGGTTTTTATGGAGGTTTAATTATGTAGGCATGATTGTTGAAATCATTGGCCATTGGTGATTGAACTCAATCTCCAGCCACTCCCCCCTTCTCAGAGGTCAGAGGTGGGGGGTGGGACTGGTGGAGGTAAAAATTCCAACCCTCTAATTATGTCTTGGCCAACCCAGCACCCATCCTGAAGCTATCGAGGTGCCCCCCACCCTAGGTACCAGTCATCTCATGAGCGTACAAAAGACACTTAGCACACTCCAGAGATTCCAATGGTTTTAGGAGCTGTGTGTCAGGAACTGGAGACAAAACCAAATATATGTTTTTAATTAAGTCACAGTGCTTCTTTTAAAAATGTTTAGGGGTATCTGGGAGGCTCAGTCGGTTAAGCGTCCAGCGTCCAACTTCGGCTCAGGACCCTGAGGAATCTCACGGTCTCTTAGTTGGAGTCCCAGCTCAGGCTCTGTGCTGACAGCTCAAAGCCTGGAGCCTGTTTCAGATTCTGTGCCTCCCTCTCTCTTTGCCCCTCCCCTGCTTGCTCTCTGTCTCTCTGTCTCTCTCAAAAATAAAATGTTTTAAAAAACCTTTCTTTAAAAAAATAAAAATGTTTAAAATGTCCCAACAATAGGTGCTGACTGGTTCATCTTCTGAGGATTTCAAAACAATGTACAAATACCACTTCTCTGACTATAAAAAGGTAAAATGGGTCTTCTAGTTTTTAAAAGCATACTGATTCTTTTGAGCTCTTTGGGTTTGTACTGATCTAATCTATGCTTATAACTTTGTTGGCCTCTTGGCTAGAAACAGACTGGATCATCAAAGAGTTCTGGGTCAGACAACCAAGGCCGGAATCTAAAGACCATCAGCCAAATACGTCTAATTAAAATTGTTCTGTTAATGGGCTTTCCTCCTTTGTATGGTGATAAATACCAGACACCTTAACTAACATTTATTGGCAATTCCGGACCCCAGGGGTTCACTAAGTGTGGCCCTGAAAGGCAGCATCAGCATTACCTGAGAACTTGTTAGAAATGCAAATTCTCAGGACGCCTGGGTGGCTCTCGGCTCAGGTCATGATCTCACAGCTCATGAGTTCCAGCCCCGCATCAGGCTCTGTGCTGACAGCTCAGAGCCTGGAGCCTGCTTCGGACTGTGTGCCTCCCTCTCTCTGCCCCAACCTACTCGCATTCTGTCTCTGTCTCTCTCAAAAATAAATAAACATTAAAAAAATTATTAAAAAAAAAAAACAATGCAAATTCTCGTGGCACCTGGGTGGCTCAGTTGGTTGAGTTTCTGACTTCAACCTAGGTCATGATCTCGTTGTTCCTGAGTTCAAGCCCTGCGTTGGGCTCTGTGCTGATAGCTCAGAGCCTGGAGCCTGCTTCATATTCTGTCTCCTCCTCTCTCTCTCTCTGCCCCTTTTCCACTCATGCTTGTGCTCTCTCTCTCTCTCTCTCTCAAAAATAAATAAAAAATTAAAAAAAAAAAAAAAAGAAGTGCAAATTCTCAACCCACCCCAGACCTACCGAGTCAGAAACTCTGGGGTGAAGCCCAGCAATCTGTGTTTTAACAAACCTTCCGGGTGATTGTGACGTACAGATAACGTTTGAGAACCACTGCCTTAGGTACCTTCCTCCCCACCAAATCATGAGGAATTTGCTCTAATTGACTCACACACTCAACTCCAGTCACATGTGTATCTGGATCCGGGTGGTGGTTACACAGGCACATAACTCCATAAAAACTCCCCGAGCTCTACACTTAAGATCTATAAATTTTCCTTGATTTAAGCAAACCTCGATTTAAAAAAAAAAAAAAAAAAAAAAAAACACAGTCAAACTGTACTTCTAGAAAGCTGGTTGGGGCTGGGCTTGTCCCTGTAAATGAAGGTCATCAGACCCAGGGACCTTGGCTAGAGTAGCACTGTTCTCTAACTTACCATGGTGAGCCATTCCTTGGGTCTGACAGCCAAGGAGGCCTGTCTGCAGCAACCTCAAAGGGGTTTATTGACGTCATTTAGCAGTGAGTTAGCCCCCAGGTGATGGCCTCAACTTGTTCAGTATCATCGCAGGTATGTCCCCGAGACAAGACGTGAGGCACAGACACAGGAAGCCCTAATGTGATCCTGGCAGCAGATAGGCGGAAGCACTGGTCCTTCAAGCAGCACAAGAAAAATAAGAGGAATCCAGGAAGCAGTGATAAAACCCAGCTGATCGGGGCTGTACATACAAGTCTTGGGCAACAGAGAAGCCATGGCCATGAGTCACATAAGCAAGAAGAACAGACCTGCTGAGGCACAGTCCTCAGTCCTCTCCTGCTGGCAGAATCCTCAAGAAGCTGAGATAGGGGGCGGAGGGAAGCACTGGCCAAGAAGTGTCCTGCAAGGCCACAGCTTCTAGCAGGCGACTGTCCTCTTTTCTGCTTGTAAAAGTGAGGCACGGACCCTGGAGAGCCATGATGTCAATTCTGCACCGAGTCTCAGAACCGCAGAAATCCTCTGCCCCAGCCCTGGGTTCCTTTTGTGTCCTGAAATGGAAACAAAAACAAAAGCAAAAACAAAAACAAAAACAAAAACAAAAACAAAAACAGCTTCCAGTCTCCCTGACCCATCAGGAACTGCCTTCTTGATTAACCACCCTTCCTCCATTCTTATTTGGGGAATCCTTGCTACACTTTGCATCTGGACCCACTCCTGCTGATCCCCACACTGCTGGGAAATGCGAGTGAGCCTGGCGGCAGCGAATGCTCACTAAAAAGAAAAGCAGAAGGAAAACTGCACCAGCAGGTGGACCCAGAGTCCAGACTATGTTGTGCTCATGCGCGGGCACCTTCGGCTCTCCCAGCTAGCCCGGGTCCTCTCAGTTGTTTCTACATCCCTGATCTGTCTCTGGGCCTCTTGAATGGTGTCAAATGTGACGTTTTTCATTCAAGTACTCTCTATGATATATATATATATATATATATATATATATATATATATATATATATATATATTTAGTCCAGCCTTACCCAGTTGAAATAGAAACAAATTTAAAGCCATTCTTATCTAAATCAGCGAAGTTTCCATTTCCCAGACCATTTCAGGCTGGGAAGCAGGTAGCCTAGGCAGGTCACTTTCCAGCTCCTTTTCAGTTTTGTTTCTGATACTTTGCACTACTTTCACTGTGGCGAATGCTCATTTGTTCTTTTGGCCACCCAGCTTCCAAACTTTACTTCTGTGTTGGGTGACTCTTTCATTGTCTTAAGTGTTGGGGGGGGGGGAGGCTTCCCTCCCACTACAGAACCTGAGGTGGACAGGTCACCCCTGTCTCCATCCCCTGGGATTTAGCCTGGGCAGCTGGGGACCTGAGCTCAGCCAATCAGATGCTGCCACCGGCGACTTTAACTCTTGAGCAATAATGCGAAGAGGAAGGGACCGCTGAGAAATTATTCACTGGGACAACAGAGCATTGTGCTGACGTGTGACCTTGTCAGGTAACTAGTCAAGGCTAGTTTCTGTCCTTGGTCTCTTTGGGCCACTTTAGTGTTTGCTGTTCACTCCCTGCTTCTGTGAGACTTGGGCTCGGAATCCCCAGATCCCATGGACACCAAATAGCGTTGCCATCGCAGGCTCTGTAACCCAGTAGTGCAACCCTGGTGGGTTGCCGAGCCCGGTTGTGTTAGGGGCTAGATTTCCTGGTGATTCCTGCTTGAATGAAGGCAGGGGAGGTGGAAATACATTCATTTTTACTTTTATTGATAACTCACTCCTTTCCTGTCACTTCTCATGAATACATTCAAGAGGTATTAAGGAGATAAAATCAAAGTAATTTTATGATTCATTAGATGTGCAAATCAAGATTGAGTCCCAGGACTCTTACTCAGGCAATTATATCAATAGCTAAAACTTCCTGAGAATGCAATACGTGCCAGGAACTATTCCTGGTGTTTTATGTGTATTCTACCATTTAAACTCACCACAATCTTCACATATAGGAAGTATAATCATTCACATTTTAGAGATTAGAGAACCAAGACACAAAGAAGTTAAGTAACTTGCCCGAGGTTATCAGCCAGAAGGTAGTGGAGAGGTGCTACAAACCTGATGAATCTGCTTTCAGAGCCATTGTGACAAATGGGTGCCATTTACTGAGATAGGGGAAATGAGAAGAACTGATTTTATGAAGGATGACAGTGGGTTCAGTTGATAAGCGTGTAAGTTTAAGGTGCCTGGGTCATGCCCAAGTGGGGTTGCAAATCTGGGTCTAGAGCTTAGGAGAGAGATTGAGATACAGATACAGACATAGGAATCATCAGTGTATAGAAGTAATTGGACCCGTTAGAAGTGGAAATGATCCTCCAGGGAGAGTAGGAGAAACGTTGAGAGCAGAAGAAAAACAAAGAGACTTTGGGAATATAAGAAGAAAAGTCTATCGAGGATACTGAGAGAGGTAGAGGAAAAACAAGGAGAATACAGTGATCTAGAAGTCAGAAGAAATGGTCTTAATAAGAAGGGATGGCCAGTGATATGGCACACTTCCAATATGCCAAGTGTATTAAGAGTGGGAACTATTCATTAGATTTGGCAACATGAAAGCAGTTGGAAATCTTGGCAATAATCTTGGATCAGTGGAAGGGCATCAGTAAAGGCCAGACTGGAGCGGGCTCATGGATATAAAGGAAGGGCAATGGAAGATAGTAAAAGCAGATCACGTTAAAATTGTCTGATTAAGAAGGGGAGAAGTAACAGGGTGATAGTAGATCAGAACACTAAGAGAAGGCTTTTGTTCACAAAAAGAGAGAAGTGGAATTATTTAAATAATAATGGTGGTCAGCTAACGCTGTGTTCATGAAGTCACAGGAACCAGCCTTCTCTGTGTGTGGAGCTTCTGGTCGTGCTCCCTAGGCCGGATGTCAGCATGTGGAGATGGGCGGCCATTGGAATGCAGGCTTGGAGTTCTGCCAGGCCGGGCAATGGAAGTTAAGAACATGAGTTTAGAATCTTGGAAAGAGTGTGGTTGAAATGACAGGCACAGCATCTTAGAAGAGACGGTGTAGGAACAGGAGGAGGGGCTGATCAGAAATACGTAAGGGGACCAAGTGTGGTTGGAGGAATTAAAGTGAAGTGCGGAGGGAATAGGAGGTTAAGGCCAGAGAGAAGGGTGTTTGAGCAGAAGAGTTCCAAAGTGGGGCAATGTGGGTTGAGGATGGCCCACAATGGAGCCATGGAAGGGTAAGCTGAGATCTCAGGATGAAGGTAAGTCCCCCAGTTACCAGCCTACACTTTTGGGTTAGAAAGACAGAATCTTCATGTCCTGCCAAGAAACATAGTAATAAGATAAGGCAGCTTGGTGTATAGAGACTTAATAATTTCCAAAGACTGGAAGAGATATCGTTATGGGTTGAATTGTGTCCCTCCCAAGTTCACATGTTGAAGTCACTCCCAGTACCTCAGAAAATGACCTTATTTGCAAGTTTTGTCTCAACAGAAGTAACTGGATTACAATGAGGTCATGAGGATGGGACCTAATTCAATATGACTCGTGTCCTTATAGAAAGGGGAAAAATTGGACAGGGAGAAACACACAGAGGGAAGATAATGTGAAGACATGGGGAGAATGCCATATGAACATGAAGATAGCCATCTATGGGCCAAGGAGAGAAGCCTGGAACAGATCCTTCCTCATATCCTTCAGAAGGCACTAGGCCTGCCCAACATCTTGATTTTGGACCGTTAACCTCCAGAACGATGGGACGACAAATTTTGTTGGTTAAGTCATCCAGTTTGTGGTCATTTGCTACAGCAGCCCTACCAGGCGAATACCGATGCCACCCCCAAACTCTCTCAGGACCTCCCCAACGGCCATTGCTTTATGTATTATCGAACAGAAGTTAGGCCATCACTGAAGTAACCACTGCCCAAGGGCCTGGGATTACAGTGATTGCTCTGGCTAGGGGGCAGAGTTCCCTGAAGCACACATATGCCTGATTCCTGAACAAAGTCAGGACTCAATGGACAAAGAAGAGGGGTGGGAAGGCTAGTGGGTAGACAGCCATGGTGTCCGCTGCGTTACCTGAGGGTTTACGCCTTATGACTTGCTCAGCATGCTGGTTTTGGCATTGTGTTAAGCATCCATGTACCTTTGGGTCTCGAGGAATAAACACACACAGCTTCTTTACGCCGATGAAACCTTGAGTAAGGATACTCTTGAACATAAGCTAGAAGAGAGACTCAGGGTGTTAGGGAAGAACTCAATGGACACTGAGAGGTGAAGCCAGTTCCTTGTACTTTAACCTGAGCTGTTTGATTACATCCAGAAATAGTCAACAAACTTTCACAACCCACGTTTCAAAATAGCTTTTAAACTTTATTTCGTAATACCCGAAAAGCGTTTTGACACCCAATCTTCCAAACAAAGCATAAAATGAGTAAAAACCAAATTTAATATGAACCGCAGTGGTGAAAGTCTCACTCCACCTATGTCCAGGTCAGGTGTCCACCAGCCTTCCTGTGATGGTCACTGCAAGGGACAAAGCAGGAAAACAAAGACAGCTCCAGAGGACAGGTGATATGGGGGACTTTTCCTTGATCCCACAGGTCCATGCCTAGAATTTTTATCTCACTCTTGCCTAAATTCCTCTGTCCTGAGCACCAGTCTCTGCTAAGTTTCTAGCTTTCCTTGGCATGTTCCAAAAGCTGGAGTGTTCCAACTTGCAGGGGATTTTCCCTCCTCCGTCTTGCTATTCCCAAGTGACTTTTTGGTGCAGGAGGAACCTTAAATTTCATAATGGTGATGATGAAGGATGGCCCAGTCCCTAAGCTGTCATCCTGTCTTTGTTGCTGTCCCCTGAGGTCTTGTCTCTCTTTTGGGCGGGGGTCACCTGGCCTTTGGCCACTGTACACGGACTTCTGCTGCTGACATTAGTGAGTCTTGCCTCCCATTGTCCCGACCCTACCACTTTTCTAGGCTTTCAAGCCTCTCAGCACTTCTGTGTCCCTCCTTTGCAGTCCCAGACCCCCTAGCTGCATTCCTTGTCCTGTTCTGGAGGGTCTGGGCCTCTGTGAAGCTTCCCTGGGGCAGAGGAAGTAGAGGGGCATCAGCACATCCATGTAAACTGTCCTCTCACCCACTGCTAATCCACTTCCTACGATCGAGTTGTTCCGGCACCATCCCAATCACGGGCATCTCTAGGAGGCTTATAACTTTGCCATGTCCTGGAAAGCAGGAAACGAACCCATCTGCTTTGAGTTTCTCTGCACCTCTTTGCCGGTCATCATCACTCCCTTACATCAGAATGTTCGCCCCAAAGTGGGGACCAAGGAACAGACCCTCACATGTGTTGAGTACTTACCTCCCTCAAATCTCTCCAAGCACCTTCCCAACCCAGAAACATGACCTGTATGTCCCATTCTGCAGTTGCTGTCCTCAACGGCTCTTCATAAGCTCTATGATTAATCTTCTAAGTTTAATTCTCGGCATTTGGAGGCATTGAGAGAATCCTGTCTCATTCAGGTGCTTCATTCTTCCAGTAGAAAGTCAGGCCTCTCATCACTATTTTTTCTGCATTAGGCTTTAAAATATCTGTTTTGAAAGTCAAAATTGAAGTGTAATTTCTTTGTTCTAAACTGGTTCCATCATTCCTCTGCAGGTCATGCACTTAGAAAACTATTCTGAGGGGCGCGCGGGTGGCTCAGTCAGTTAAGCGACCGACTTCGGCTCAGGTCATGAGTTTGAGCCCCGTGTCGGGCTCTGTGCTGATGGCTCGGAGCCTAGAGCCTGCTTCGGATTCTGTGTCTCCCTCTCTCTCTGCTCCTAACCCATTCGCATTCTGTCTCTCTCTCAAAAATAAATAAACATTAAAAAGAAAAGAAAAGAAAACCATTCTGAAGAAAAAAGAAGAAAGAAAAAAGGGCCGCCTGGGTGGCTCAGTTGACTGAGCATCTGACTCTTGATTTCAGCTCAGGTCATGATCCCAGAGTCGTGGGATCGAGCTCTGACAGTGCAGAGCCTGCTTAAGATTCTCTCTCTCTCTGCCCCTCCTCCCCCTCAGATAAAAAAAAAACAACAAACCCAAAAACTATTTTGCTTGATGGTTGGGGGAAGAGGGTCAGGGTAAAGAAATGAAAAGCATATAATTTAACATTAAACATTACCCCATTACAGAACCTAGCTCTCTTACTTTCTAACTGTGTGACCTTGGGAAAACTATTTATCTGCCTAAAGCCTCAGTGATGATTTGTAAAATAGAGAAAAGAAATAGAACTTTATCCATGAGTTTGTTGCAAGAATTAAATAATTCATTTCAAGTGCTCAGTGTAGTGAAGAAAAAATAAAGTGCCCAGTGTACTATGCAGTACAGAGTGCTTGCTTTTTGCACACACAGTTACCCCTAAATTCTACTTTGTGACAATATTTTACAGCATATAAATGAACAATTAAAAGCATGTACTAGATATTTGGAACAACGATGAGGTGGTTATATATGTGACAGGTACTAACAGGTTGCAGACTCCTTCAGCCCTCCAGTAAATTAGGCCACGTGAGTGGATTAAACACCCAGGGACATGTATGGAAGAGTTGAAGCCCTTATCCAAGGCACAGCAGTGTTCAAAGGGTGAGCAGACAAACAGTAAACTTCCAGATGAGAGGGGTGGGGGAAAGCAGGGGAGGGTGACATCATAGAAGGCAAGGCACTAGGGGAGCCTGGATGGCTCAATGGGTTAAGCATCCGACTCTTGATTTTGGCTCAGGTCATGATCCCAGGGTCGTGGGATTGAACCCCGCATTGGGCTCTGTCCGGACAGTGCAGAGCTTGCTTGGGATTCTCCCTCTCCCTCTCTCACTGCCCCTTCCCTGCTTGCACACACACACACTCTCTCTCAAAATAAATAAACTTAAAAAAAAAAAAAAAGGTCAAGGCACGAAATCCTTTCAGTAAGGAAGGAGTGGCCAAGTGAGTAAATGCTGGAGAGGGGTCTTAGGAGCTCCTATTCCACCTGGCTAAGGAATGAAGGCAGATGAAGAATTGGGGACAGAAAGTGCTGACAACGTATAAAGAAGGAAAATAGGGCTAAAGAGAGGTGGTCACTGAGTCAATCTGAGATTTGTCTGCTTTTAGGATGGGAGAGACATCCCATCCTAACGGTGCCCTGGATGAGCCAGTGGGGAGGGATCTGGAGAGGGCAGAGAGAGGACCATTCTGAGCTAGAGGGGGCAGAGAGAGGACCATACTGAGGCAGCCTGAGGAGAGATACCCAGATTCTGATGGGAGAAGAAGGTTCGAGCTCTAACTGGAGAGGGAAGGAGACTAGCTGGGTCCAGTTGTAAGCGTGCAGAGTCAGTGGCGGGAAGTTGGGTATGTTCCTAGCTGTTGGCTTCTCTTTTCTCTGTGAAGTCATAGGCAGAGCCATCTCATTCAGAGAGAGGGCGCGATGAATAAAGGGCTGGAGAAGGGTGGAGGGGACATTGGGGGACCATACAGAGAAGGTACACCACAGGGCTCACTGATCTATCCAGTAACACAAAGTATCATCACACGGAGCTCTGAAAATGAAAAAATTGAAATGTGAGAAGGATATTTTTGGAGGGCTTCAAAGTAGAGGGTGTATTTATGCCATCGGCTCTAAACACTATTTTGGAACACGTGCATGAAGGAATGATATTTAGTGAGACGGGTTTTTATCTGCCCAGTTTTTTTATAGTTGTAACCCCTCCCCAAACCCCAACTACGTAAGCTCTTTAATATTTTAGGGTTTTTTAAAATATAATTTATTCTCAAGTTGGCTAACATACAGTGCATACAGGATGCTCTTGGTTTGGGGTGTAGATTCCTGTGATTCATCACTTACATACAACACTCAGTGCTCATTCCAGCAAGTACCCTCCTCAATGCCTGTCACCCATTGTCCCCTCTCCCCTGCCCCCCTCATCAACCCTCATTTTGTTCTCTGTTTTTAAGAGTCTCTTGTGGTTTGCCTCCCTCCCTCTCTGTTTGTAGCTATTTTTCCCCCTTCCCTTCCCCCATGGTCTCCTGTTAAGTTTCTCAAGTTCCACATATGAGTGAAAACACATGAAATCTTCTTTCTCTGACTGACTTGTTTCACTTAGCATAATGCCCTCCGGTTCCATCCACGTTGCTGCAAATGAATATTTTAGTTTTTTAAACGTTTATGCATCTTTGAGAGGGAGGCAGAGTGCGAGTGGGGGAGGTGCAGCGAGGGTGGGGGACAGAGAATCCCAAGCAGGCTCCACACTGTCAGCACGGAGCCCAACGCAGGACTCAAACCCACAAACCGTGAGATCATGACCTGAGCTGAAGTCAGACACTGACCTGACTCAGCCACCCAGGCGCCCCATAACCTCGTTAATATTCTAATATTAAACGAAGGTTACCTGGTAAAATAAACTGATAGTGAATGGATTCCAAATTTTCTACAAGAAACTTCTGCTCTCTTCACTTTCAAAATCTGTTCATTTACCACTAGGTGGCGCTTTGTTCAATTCGTTGAAAAGTAAAGTTTTCATTGGATTCCTATTTCAGAAGGAAAGTGTACTGAAAAGCAAACATGCTACCAGCTGGATTCCAGTCCTAATATTTACTTTCCAACTAGCTCCAGTTTTCTAGACTAGCTGTGGTATAAATGCAAACTGTGCTTTCCTCAAGTGTCACACACTGTTGTATTTGTCTCTCGATGAAATGGAAATTTCATCCCATTCCCTTGAAAGGACCCCGGAATGAGATGATGCAGGAGGCAAGCCCTGTGTGGAAGAGAAGCCCGATGTGAATAGCGCCTGAGGGATCACTTTGTGTTTATAGTTCTTGTGCTTTCTTTTAAAATAAAAGTTTTGGAGGGCGCCTGGGTACTCTGGGTTTCGGCTCAGGTCACGATCTCACGGTTGGCGAGGTCGAGCACCTCATCGTGGGTACAGAGCCCACTTGGGATTCTCTCTCTCTGTCTCTCCCCGGCTCGCGCATACACACGCCCGGGTACTTTCTCTCTCTCAAATAAACTTAAAATAAAATAAAACTTGTGTATTAAAAACTCAAAGTCCCTTTTAAATGAAAAATATTGACTAGCTTTTTCATCCCCTTATTTAAAAAAAAAATTTTTTTTAATGTTTATTTATTTTTGGGACAGAGAGAGACAGAGCATGAACGGGGGAGGGGCAGAGAGAGGGAGACACAGAATCGGAAACAGGCTCCAGGCTCCGAGCCATCAGCCCAGAGCCCGACGCGGGGCTCGAACTCACGGACCGCGAGATAGTGACCTGAGCTGAAGTCGGACGCTTAACCGACTGAGCCACCCAGGCGCCCCCATCCCCTTATTTAATAGTGCCTACCACCCCTAGTGCTAGACATACTTAGCTAAGTCTTCTGCAAATTCATTACTTCATTAAAAACAACTTTGTTAGAAACTGAAATTATGGCTCTCTTATGAAAGTGCTCCCAGCTAGAATAACTATTTAAGTAAAATACATGCCTTTTTCTCTCATTAGAAGTGGTAAAATAGGATTTTATGTATCAACCCAAAGACTTCCTTTCCTTCTGTGTCCAACCTGGGATGGAACCCTAATTCTGCTACTTACCCACTCCATGACCTTGGACAAGCCTCTTCCTCTCTAAACCGAGGCTCTCCAGCCCGTGATACCAATATCTATCTCCCAGGATTAGTATGGTGGGCAGATTTTTTTTTTTAATATTGTGAAGTTTTTGGTATGTAGCAGAATGCTTGGTAAATAGCAGATATTAAGTATCAATTTTAGATTAACTGAGTTCTGCTCGAAAATTACATTACATACAGGAGCTTCGTAGGATACCTTGTTTGCGTTCCCCCTTCCGTTTGGTTCAGGTGTGGATCAGACTCCCTCCCTTCTCCATCGTCCTAAGAACTGCCAACACCTTCCACATCCTGTGATGCTCTGTGACTTTGCTGAGGAGTGGGGGTGACATGGGCGGGGAAGCCATAGCTTCCCACCAACTCCAGCCATCTTTACTGCCTCCCAAAGCCTGTTTCCCTCCCCCAAGGAGCCCCCGGTATCTATCATCTCATGTCATCCAACTCACTCGCTCCCCAGCTCCCACTCTTTCTCAGATTGGAATACCCATGACAGCTCAGTCTGTTTTCCTCAGTCCCGTCTGGAATTCCAGGAAACAAAATCATCTGATCTCTTTACCCTTGGGGAAAACAGGCTTAGCAAAGTCCTGAAATCATACAACGTACTCCACATTTATGCTAACTTCTTACCTCATCTCGTTGACAGTGATGCCCATCCTATTCCACAGCAGACGCTGGAGGGGTGCACAGTTTGGGAGCAGTTGGCAAGAAACCAAAGGGCTTTGAGACCCATACGTTTACCCCAGGACTTTACCCCAAATGCCAGCGTGGTGGACTCGGGGCTTTCCCACCTATGTACCCAAACGCCACTTTTACACTGTTTAAAGAGCTCTTCTAAATCCATGATTAAATACCTCTTCAGCCCCCTCCCCAAGTGAGCAAAGAACACAATCTGGCTATAGGAGAAGCCCCGGCCCAGAGCTGTGGGCACTCTGCCTGGGGACCTTTTCGTCTTGGAGCAGGACGCGGGCTGGTGACGAGGTCCTGGGCCCGGAGCCTCTTTGGCCCAGGGTGATGGCAGGTGACCACAGACCCAGAGCACCAGGCCCAGCCAACCGCCTGTGGCAATGGAATCTGGTAACAGAGTCCAAAGAGGCCTCAAGATGACAGGAAAGCTAAGAAGCCACAAGGACTCTCTGATGGTCACTGGCCACCTCAGCCTGCTAATGCGGGCTGTGCTCTCTGGCTGCTGCCCTCCCCCTATACTAGCTTTGCCCCAGTCGCCCATAGTGAAGGCTGAGACCAGGCAGGAACATTTTAAAAGACTTAAGGAGACTTTCTTGAAGGTCCGGCGATAATAGAAAAAGCACTATTCGGAAGAACCCAAAACGCACAAGGCGACCCTGCAGCAACAGCAAAAACCTTCCTTCTACGCAGGCCCAGACCTTCCCAGGGCCCCAGATCTGAGTCCCCTTCCCCACTCTCAGCTCACCTGAGCCAGGAATAGCCCACGCGGGCAACGACACGCCAGGATCCCAGCCTCTGGTTTCCTGGGACACTTCACCCTCCAGCCCAAAGCCTTGTCTCTGCCCCGGGCTGAGCTGTTCCTGGGATGATGGACGGGGGGTGGGGGGGATATTCATCCTTTCAGGGAAAACCCAGTCTCCTCACAAATGCTTCAGAGACTCAAATGGGAATGGATAACCACCCAATGATTACGAATGGATTTCTCAAATTCTGGGCTGGTCTCCTGTATACGAGTATGCTTAGAATACCAAACTGAAACTGAGTTGTGTAAAGCTAAGTCCAATTTATTTTCAGTTTCTCTTCAAAAACTAAACATTCTTGTGATCTAGCTTATCCAGGCTTCGCTTTGTTACTACATATTTTGGTGACGTGTTCTTCAGAATGAGAGGGCTTGTTAACATTTTTGATAGCCATTTTTTACCATTTTTAATGGAATATTTTCATTTCAAGTAGTACTTTAGACTTCGAATGCTAGTTTTCCTGATGTTAATATTTCTCAACCTCCAATTTGATTTTTTTCATGTTTTGAAATTTATTTTTGAGAGAGAGAGCGTGAATGGAGGAGGTGCAGAGAGAGAGGGGGACAGAGGATCTGAAGTGGGTTCCGTGCTGACAGCAGAGAGCCTGATGCGGGGCTCGAACTCATGAACCGGGAGATCACGACCTAAGCCAAAGTCGGACGCTCAACCAACCGAGCCATCCAGGTGCCACTCAACCTCCCATTTTATTAGTTTCCATTTCCCTGCCATATCTCTTTTTATCTTTTTATTTTTAACCTTTCTTTTTGTTTGTATTTATCTCTTGTACAGATAATAGAATTGGAAGTTTGGTTTTTCACCCGACTACATATTTATTATGTTCTATTGTTATTTTCCTCCCCTTTCACCCAATTTCATGATTTCCCCTGTATAATTTTTTTTTCCTTTTCCCATACCATTGAAATTGCCTAAGCGTTCCAACAAGCTGATTTAAGTCTCTGTTTCTTCATCAATGTGTAATGACTCTGTGATTTCACGGGCCCAGGCCCTTCTGATAATCCCACTGCTTCACCATCTGTAAGATGTTAAGTTCATCTACCTGGTGGCCACAGTTCACCTCCACGTGGACACTGCAGCTGAGGACAGGGAAAAGAGGAAGGGCGTGACTCAGGAAATTGCACACGTGATTTCCATTCATTCAACGGGCCGGAACTTTATCACCTGCCACACCGGTAGCAAGGGAGCCTGGGAAGAGCAGTTGTGGTAGTGACTCACTTGTCTCTCAGACCCATCTCTACTCTGGTTTTCGATGCTGGGATTCAAACTCTGCAAACTACGTTTCTCAGCTGACTTCGTGATAAGTTCTGCCAAGAAGAGACAGTAGAAGGAAAGTGGAAGGTAGGAGAAGGATGTTTATTTCCTCAGTAACGTTTGTGCGACCATATAAAAGATAATTTGGACGTGGGGTTCTAGGGTCAGAACACTGTAAAGATTACTCTTAGATGTTAGCCGGAATTTCTTGTGTCTTTGAGAACCGTACGAGATCAACTTGAACTTTGGTGTCCCATCCTGCATATGTCCAGAGCGCTTCAAGAGCTCTTCAAATTCCCAGGGGATTTGTGTAGCATAGTGGTTAAGGGCGCGGGCTCAGGAGCCAAACTGCTCGTGTTCTAATTCCGACTCTGTTGCTTGTGTAACCGTGTGAACTTGGTTCCTTAAGCTTCTTTTGGCTTATCTGTAAACTAGGAAAGTAATATACCAACTGGGTTGCCGTATCTTTTCAGTTCTCTACTGGTTCCCTTGTATTTAGGTCAAGCTATGAGACTAGTTGTTGGTTGTGAATAGAAATGATGTTTGTGATTGATTAGTACTGCTGGTTTGAGACCCTCAATATTTCTCTCCCTATTTCCTCCCACTTTGGCACAGCCACAGGCGATGTTCAAGATACTAAGAATTGGCCAGGTCTAAGACCCAAGTACAAAAGGAAGTATATAGACCCGCTGTTTAGATATTTGCAGGTTACAAGCCAAGATCACAAACTATTACGTATCATAAAATATGCTCTTCTACCTTCCTTGGTACATCCACCTTGATAAATCTATTTCCATAATGAAAAAAAGCAGCTAATGCTACTTTTTATGACTGAGAGTCAGCAAAATATGAGAGATATCTGAATATAATAATGATTGCACATATCTTGCGTGTTCTTTGGGCCAATTATAATTACACGAGTAAGAAAATTAAGACACAAAATTTATGACATTTATTTATTTTTTTAAACGTTTTTATTTTATTTTTGAGAGAGACAGAGTGTGAGTGGGGGAGGGGCAGAGAGAGAGGGAGACAGGATCTGAAGCAGGCTCCAGGCTCCGAGCTGTCAGCACAGAGCCAGTTGCAGGGCTTGAACTCACCAGCCAGGAGATCATGACCCAAGCCGAAGTTGGATGCTTAACCGACTGAACCACTCAGGCACCCCTATAACATTTATTATATTTATTCTTGCCTTAATTTTAATAAAATCACTAATAGGTTGCTATAAGATTTTCATATAATTTCTATTCTTTTTGACAGTAGGGTTAAAAGAAAAGTAATTCAGCGGTGCCTGGGTGGCCTCAGTCGGTTAAGCATCCGACTTTGGCTCATGTCATGATCTCATGGATCGTGGGTTTGAACCCCACATGGGGCTCTGTGCTGACAGCTCAGAGCCTGAAGCCTGCTTCAGATTCTGTGTCTCCCTCTCCCTGCTCCTCCCCTGCTCATGCTCTGTGTCTCAAAAATAAATAAACATTAAAAAAAAATTTTTTTAAGGAAGGTAATTCGAAGTGTACCCAATTTAGATATAATTTTATCAAAATGGAAAATATGTAAATGCATTTGATATTATTTAATTATTTTCAATAAATAAAATTTAAAAATTGTTTTCAAAAAACATTATTTTCTCCCCAAAGAGTAAAATTATCTTTGAAAAGGTCAAATAAAGTCATAATTAGTAAATATCAAACATAAATCAAAATTAAGCAAAATTAGTTAAGCAAAATTAATCAAAATTGAAATTTTAGTTAAGTTTTATGGGTATTTTATATTTTTTATCGCAATTCTGGTGTTGAATGTTCACTGGTTGCCAATATAAAGGGAAATGGTATCACCTCATGCATGCAGCTGGACCTGATATTTGTAAATTTAAAAGTAACATACATTATTAACATTGCAAAATGTTTCTCAGACACCATGTACATCTTCTGACAATACTACAGATTGGAACAAGAAAATGGGCATTTGACATCACTGGGAAATAATACCTTTTGCACAACACGAATCTATTGCATTCATGTGGAGAGAAAGGATTTGACAAATTAATGTCTTTTTCATAGCTAAATGCTTTTAATACTCAAATCTCCCTTGAATTACAAGCTAGTGTTCATCCCTGACACCAGCAGTGACACAGTCCACAAAACTTCATGACAGTTACTTTTGTTTTAATGACCAATGAAAGAGATGCAGAGAAGTGTGTTTCTGGAGGCTGAATGGTATAAGTTATGAGAGCAGCTGTTTTAAGGTTATGGGTCAAGCTGTGCCAGGACTGAGTATTGGATCTCGAAAGTGTGGGCTGCTGCCTGGACCCCCTTTCGTCCAGGTGTGAGGGGACTAGAGTGGCACAGTTGAAGAAGCCACCTGCTCTTAAACTCCAAAGGAAAACAAAAGTTGGAATGTGAAAAGCCAGTCAAGACTGAACCCAGCAACAAAGAAATGTGTCTTCTCACTTAGTCTGATGATTTCAACTTGCCAGTGATTAGAGAGACAAAGGGGCCCAGGACAGAGACATTGAGATGTTTGGAAAGATGTCTAGGAACAAATGTTGGGTGTGTCCGCTGGCGCATGAGACTGACTTGAAGCAAATAGATCATAAGTCAGTTGAGATTTGGAGAAAGTTACATTGCAGAAGAATCCATGAGCCTAGACTAAAAAGGCTTTAAGAGGTGAAACAGTCCCTGGCTGCCAAACTTATATAGGCAGGAGGTAGGCTGTGAAGTCTTGAGTCTCCCAAGGAGAACATAATCTCCTACACCCACCAAAGATGTGGCCAAAGAGGATAATGAAGGTGGAAGATACCTCCAGAAAGGTGACCTAGGGGCCACAAAGGATAGAAGAATTCCACGAATGGGTGGGATCAGGTCTAAAAAGGAAGTTCCCCAAATGGCAGAAAAGGGGGCCCTCAGAATGCCTCTGCCATCAGATTTGAAAATTGCTATAGGCTAATGATTGCTGTGTGCCCTTCACCAGTCCTTTTTCTGGTGAGAAGTTTCTATTGTAATTATTTCGTCCTTGATTTGCAGTGGAATAGTGCAAGTGTTGGGGGTTTGAAAGAAAAGAACATGTCCATTAGTTCATGTATTGCTAGGTCACAAAAAGCTACATTCTTATCTGATGGGGGGTCTGTGCTTCGATTTCCCCCATCAGCCATGGACTGTGTACTGGATGCAATAACTGGATGGGACTTTGGGTTTTCTTCTTTTAGGAAGTGAGATGTTCAGTGTGGGAAGAGGAGTGTGTCCAATGGTTGGTGGCCAAAGGGGTGGACTGTCGCAGAGATGGCCACCTTCCACTGAAAATTGTGCTCTATCTCTATAGTGTAGAGATACTGCTGGAAAGATGCACAGTCAGTTCCCCTGCCAGTGAGTGGAGTTTTACTGGGATCACACTTTCCTGGCTCTGGCTTTATAATGGGAACCCAGTTGGCACCTGGGTGGCTCAGTTGGTTAAGAATCTGACTTCAGCTCAGGTCGTGATCTTGCGGTTTGTGAGTTGGAGCCCCGCGTCAGGCTCTGTGCTGACAGCTCGGAGCCTGGAGCTTGTTTCAGATTCTGTGTCTCCCTCTCTCTCTGCCCCTTCCCTGCTTATGCTCTCTCTCTGTCTCTCAAAAATAAATAAATGTAAAAAAAAAAATTAAAAAAAAATGATGGAAGCCCAGTAACAGCCTTTCGCTTGCAGCCATGACTCCTCTGCCCATCTGACTGTAAGGTATATTAAAATTGTGCTATATAACTGAGCTCAGGTGAGCTCCAAAGGACATCTAACTGAATCCAGCTGTCTGCTGTGAGAACTGTTTTTATTTACGGCACTCTTCTTGCTTTATAGCTCAGCTATGTGTTGAAATATTTCAAATATTATATAATCTATTTTTATGTACGGGGAAGAGATAGGGTAGCATTCCACATTAGCTCTATCTGCCATCCTGAAGTTCTCCCCAACAAGAGCAAACATCCAAAATGAGAATTCCAAAATTCCCAAAAACTACTTACAAAAGTTAAATTATTGTGAAAACGGAAGCTTTTGTTTTATTAAAATATATTCATTGCATCTTATCCTATGCATCTTTTTACATGATTATAATTAGAGCTTAAATCATGATTTTAATGCTTATTTAATATTCATTGGGTTCCCTTGGGGTGCCTGGGTGGCTCAGTCGGTTGAGCGTCTGACTTCGGCTCAGGTCATGATCTCACGGTTCATGAGTTCGTGCCCCGCGTTGGGCTCGGTGCTGACAGCTCAGAGCCTGGAGCCTGCTTCGGATTCTGTGTCTCCCTCTCTCTCTGCCCCTCCCCTGCTCATGCGCTGTCTCTCTCTGTCTCAAAAATAAGTAAAAAAAACCATTAAAAAAATTAAAAATATTCATTGGGTTCCCATGCAATGCTTTGTAGTGAATTTCTTAGTGGCTTCTGCTTGTTACTCAACAAGTAGAACATAAATATAATCTAATTTATAGTTAGATAGATCTTAAGAACTTAAAATTATTTTTTAAAATTCCTAACTATGGCATTCCTTCTAAATATAATTTTTCTAATAGACTTTCCATTTGGGTAGATACAACATTTATTCTTCCAAGTTTTAGGAAGAAGTTCTATATTTTGAGATGAGTTGCTTAAATTGGGTCTATTTTGGTTTGTTTTGAAGGAGTATGTGGTCCTAGATCAACATCTTTCCTCTGTCCAAAGGAGCATTTATATTTCACTTAAATGAAAGAATGGACCTTAGAAGCACATGCTGAATATGAGAAAAACTGGTCCATAATGGTATTTTGCAGGACCAAATTGCTGGCCACTTATTTCAAAAACTAGTCACCTAAATCCACTCTTGCTGTAAAGATCTGCAAATATTTAAGATTGCAAATAGCCTCATGAGAAGTAACATAAAGAGACAGGAATTTGGTCATGGTGTTTCAAAAATTAGGTTATTATGAGAAAAACTGGCGATGAGCTACTAAAAAGAATTCATTGTAGTTTTAGTAAAAACGCAATTTTATCTAGTGTTGCTGAAAATTTTCTTTTCTTTTCTTTTTTTTTTTTTTTACTTCACCCACCTGGCAACTACCAGAATGTTCTATGTATCCAGGAGTCTGTTTTTTTTTGTTTTTTTTTTTGCTTGTTTTTTCATATGTTTTTTAGATTCCACATTTAAGTGAAATCATATGGTTTTTTTTTTTTTTCTTTCTCTGACTTATTTAATTTGGCACAATACCTCTAGGTTTATCTGGGTTGTTCCAAAATGGCAAGATCTCATTCTTTTTTATGGCTGAGTAAATATTTATGCCATTCCTTTATCCATCCATCTGTTATTGAATGGACACTCGGGCTGCTTCCATATCTTGGCGATTGTAAATAATGCTGAAGTAAACATAAGGGTGCATGTATCTGTTCAAATTAGTGTTTTTATTTTCTTTGGGCAAATACCACCAGTGGAATTACTGGATCATGTAGCAATTATATTTTTAATTCTTTGAGGAAATGCATACTGTTTTCCACAGTGGCTGCACCGATTGACATCTTCACCAACGGAGCGTGGGTATTCTTTTTTCCTCCACATCCTTGCCAACACTTGTTTCTTGTCTTTTTGCTACCACCAACCTGAAAGGTGAAGGTAATATCTCATTGTGGTTTTGATTTGCACTTTTCCGATTAGTGATTCTGAACATCTTTTCTGTCCTTTTTAAAAAGATGTCTATTCAGGTCTTCTGCCCATATTTTTAATTGGATTATTTGTTTTGCGTGTGCGAGTTGCATAAGTTCTTGATGTATTTTGAATATTATTCCCTTACCACATATATCATTTGAAAATACCTTCTCCCTAGCCAAAGCATAAGAGACTCTTAAAAACTGAGAGCAAACTGAGGGTTGATGGGGGGTGGGAGGGAGAGGAGGGTGGGTGATGGGTATTGAGGAGGGCACCTTTTGGGATGAGCACTGGGTGTTGTATGGAAACCAATTTGACAATAAACTTCAGATATTGAAAAAAAAACAAAAACAAAATGAAAATACCTTCTCCTGTTCAGGAGGACTTTTTGTTTTGTTTCTGGTTTCCTTTGCTGTGCAAAAGCTTTTTATTTTGGTGTCATCACAATAGTTAATTTTTCCTTTTGTTTCCCTTGCCTACAGAGACATATCTAGAAAAATGTTAAGGCTGGTGTCAGAGAAATTACTGCCTGTGTCTTCTTCTAGGAGTTTATGGTTTCAGGTCTCATATTTAGTTCTTTAATACATTTTGAGTTTACTTATGAGTATGGTGTAGGAAAGTGGTCCAGTTTCATTCTTTTGCATGGAGCTGTCTGGTTTTCCCGACACCATTTATTGAAGGAACTGTCTTTTCTCCACTGTATATTCTTACCTGCTTTGTTGTAGATTAACTGACCATGTAGTTGTGGATTTATTTCTGGGCTCTCTATTCTTTTTCATTGATCTATGTGTCTATTTTTGTGCCAGTAACAAAAAAAGTATGGTACTGTAGCTTTGCAGTATAACTTTTTAAAAAATATTTTATCTTATTTTCTTTTTCAAAAATGTTTATTTTTACTTATTTATGTTGAGAGAGAGAGAGAGAGAGGGAGTGTGAGTGAGCCAACAGGGGAGGGGCAGAAAGAGAGGGAGAGAGAGAATCCCAAGCAGGTTCCACACTGTCAGCACAGAGGCCAAAGGGAGGCTCGAACTCGTGAACCATGACCTGACTCATGACCTGAACCAAAATTAAGAGTTGGATGCTTAACCAACTGAGCCACCCAGTCGCCCTAAGATTTTAAGTGATTTCTACACCCAAGGTGGGGCTCAAACTTACAACCCCAAGATCAAGGGTCACATGCTCTACTGACTGCTATCTAGCTTTGTAGTATATCTTGAAATCTGAGATTGTGATACCTCCAGCTTTGTTTTTTCCCCTCAAGATTGCTTTGGATATTGCAGATCATTTGTGGTTCCATACAAATTTTAGTAGTATGTTTTCTAGTTCTGTGAACAATACTGTGGTATTTTGATAAGAATTGCATTAAATCTGTAGATTGCTTTGGGTAGTATGTCCATTTTAACAATATTTGTTCTTCCAATGCATGAGCAAGGACTATCTTTCCATTTGTTTGTGTCACTTTCAATTGCTTTTATTGATGTTTCATAGTTTTCAAAGTATAGGTCTTTCACCTCCTTGGTTAAGTTTATTTCTAGGTATTTTGTTTTTGGTGCAATTATAAATGGAATTGTTTCCTTACTTTCTCTTTCTACTACTTTATTGTAAGTGTATAGAAACACAACCAATTTCTGTAAATTAATTTTGTCTCCTGCAACTTTACTGAATTCATTTACTACTTCTAATGTTTTTTTGTTGTTGTTGTTGTTGTCGTTGTTGTTAGTATTTAAGGTTTTCTATGTATAGTATCATGTCTTCTGCAAATAGTGACAGTTGAACTTCTTCCTTACCAATTTGGATGCCTTTTATTTATTTTTCTTATCTGATTGCTGTGGATAGGACTTCCAGTACCATGCTGAATAAAAGTGGTGAGGGTGGATGGCTGTGGCTTGTTCATGATCTTAGAGGAAAATCTGTCAGTTTTTCACCATTGAGAGAGATGTTAACTATGGATTTTTCATATATAGCCTTTATTATGGTCAGGTATGTTCCCTCTGTGTCCACCTTAAGAGTTTTTATCATAAACGGATGTTGAAATTTATCATATGCTTTTGCTGCAACTATTCAGATGATCATATGATTTTTATCCTTCATTTTGTTGATGTGGTGGATCACATTGGTTGATTTGTAAATACTGAACCGTCCTTGCATCCTCAGAATAAATCCCACTTGATTGTGGTGAATGATCTTTTAATGTATTGTTGAATGCAGTTGGCTTCTATTTTGTTGAGGATTCTTTTGTCTGTGATCATCAGGGATATGGGCCTGTAGTTTTATTTATTTATTTATTTTTGTAATATCTTTGGTTTTGGTGTGATGGTAATACTGGCTTTGCAGAGTGTATTTGGAAGCTTTTTTCATCTATTTTTTGGTATAGTTTCAGAAGAAGAGGTATCAAATTTTCTTTAAATGTTTGGTAGAACTTACCTGTGAATCCATCTGATCCTGGACATTAGTTTGTGGGAGTTTTTTGATTACTGATTCAGTTTTGTTACTAGTAGTTGGTCTGTTCAGATTTTTCTATTTCTTCTTGATTCAGTTTGGGAAGATTTTATGTTTGTAGGAATTTATTTCTTGCAAGTTGTCCAATTTTTGACATATAATTTTTTTTGCAATTCTTTTATAATCCTTTGTATTTCTATGGTGTTGGTTGTTGCTTCTTCATTTCTTTAAAAAAGTTTTTTAATGTTTATTTTTGAGACAGAGGCATGAGCGGGGAAGGTGCAGAGGAAAGGGAGGAGAGAGAGAGAGGAACAGAAGATCTGAAGCAGGCTCTGCGCTAACAGCAGTGAGCCCAATGTGGGGCTCAAACTCACGAACCGTGAGATCATGACCTGAGCCAAAGTCAGATTTTCAACCAACTGAGCCACCCAGGCACTGCTCTTCATTTCTGATTTTATTGGGCTTCTCACTTTTATTCTTGATGAGTCTGGCTAAAGGCTTATCAATTTTGTTTATCATTTCAAAGAACTAACTTTTGGTTTCAGCTTTACTGTTTTTTTAGTCTCCATTTATATCTGCTCTGATATTTATTATTTCCTTCCTTCTCCTAACCTAGGGCTTTGTTTGTTCTTCCCTTTTTAGTTCCTTTAGGTGTAAGCTTAGGTTATTTTTTATTTTTCTTCTTGAGGTAGACTTGTATTGCTATAAATTTCCTTCGTAGAACTGCTTTTACTTTGTTCCACAGATTCTGGACCATTGTGCTTTCACTTTAATTTGTCTCTATGTATTTTTTTTATTTCTTTATTGACCCATTTACCCATAGTAGCAAGTTGTGTAGCCTCCATGTATTTGTGTGTTTTCCAATTTTCTTCTTGATTGATTTCTACTTTCATACCATCATGGTTGGAAAAGATGCATGATATAATTTAAATCTTCTTACATTTATTGAAACTTGTTTTGTGGCATAACATGATCTATCCTGGAGAGTGTTCCATGTATGCACTTAAAGAATGTGTATCCTAGGGGTGCCTGGCTGGCTCAGTTGGAAGAACATGTGACTCTTGATCTTACGGTTGTGAGTTCAAGCTCCATGTTGAGTATAGAAGTGACTTAAAAAATATGATCTTAAAAAAAATGTGTAGTCCATTGTTTTGGGATGTAATGTTCTGTATATATTTGGTAAGTCCATCTGATCTTTTGTGTTGTGCAAAGATACTGTTTCCTTATTAATTTTTTCCTGAATGATCTATTCATTGGTATAAGTGGGGTATTAAAGTCCCCTGGTATTACTGTATAATAATGCTTCAATGTTGGGTGCATAGATGTTTACAATTGTTATATCCTCTTGTTGGATTGATCCTTTTACCATTATGTGATGCCCTTCTTGTCTTCTTACAGTCTTTGTTTTACTTATTTTTTCAAGTTTATTTATTTTATTTCTGAGAGACAGCACATGCATATGAGCATGAGCAGGGGAGGGACATATAGAGAGGGAGGGAGAGAGAGAGAACCCCAAGCAGGCTCTGCAATGTCAGCATGGAGCCTGTTGAGGGACTTGAACTCACAAACTGTGAGATCAGGACCTGTGCCAAAATTAAGAGTTGGATGCTTAATCGACTGAGCGACCCAGGTACTCTCATTACAGTCTTTTGTCTTATTTATTTATTTATTTATTTATTTATTTATTTATTTATTTTTAAATTTATTGTCAAATTGGTTTCCATACATTATGCAGTGCTCATCCCAACAGGTGCCCTCCTCACTACCCATTACCCACCCTCCTCTCCCTCCCACCCCCCATCAACCCTCAGTTTGTTCTCAGTTTTTAAGAGTCTCTTATGCTTTGGCTCCCTCCCTCTCTAACCTTTTTTTTTTCCTTCCCCTCCCCCATGGTCTTCTGTTAAATTTCTCAGGATGCACATAGGAGTGAAAACATATGGTATCTTTCTTTCTCTGTATGACTTATTCCACTTAGCATAACACTCTTCAGTTCCATCCACGTTGCTACAAAAGGCGATATTTCATTCCTTCTCATTGCCAAGTAGTATTCCATTGTGTATATAAACCACAATTTCTTTATCCATTCATCAGTTGATGGACATTTAGGCTCTTTCCATAATTTGGCTATTGTTGAAAGTGCTGCTATAAACATTGGGGTACAAGTGCCCCTATGCATCAGCACTCCTGTATCCCTTGGGTAAATTCCTAGCAGTGCTATTGCTGGGTCGTAAGGTAGACCTATTTTTAATTTTTTGAGGAACCTCCATACTGTTTTCCAGAGTGGCTGCACCAGTTTGCATTCCCGCCAACAGTACAAGAAGGTTCCCATTTCTCCACATCCTCTCTAGCATCTATAGTCTCCTGATTTGTTCATTTTAGCCACTCTGACCAGCGTGAGGTGGTATCTGAGTGTGGTTTTGATTTGTATTTCCCTGATGAGGAGTGACGTTGAGCATCTTTTCATGTGCCTGTCGGCTATCTCGATGTCTTCTTTAGAGAAGTGTCTATTCATGTCTTCTGCCCATTTCTTCACAGGATTATTTGTTTTTCAGGTGTGGAGTTTGGTGAGATCTTTATAGATTTTGGATACTAGCCCTTTGTCCGATATGTCATTTGCAAATATCTTTTCCCATTCCATGGGTTGCCTTTTAGTTTTGTTGATTGATTCCTTTGCAGTGCAGAAGCTTTTTATCTTCATGAGGTCTCAATAGGCCATTTTTGCTTTTAATTTCCTTGCCTTTGGGGATGTGTCAAGTAAGAAATTGCTGCGGCTGAGGTCAGAGAGGTTTTTTCCTGCTTTCTCCTCTAGGGTTTTAATGGTTTCCTGTCTCACATTCAGGTCCTTCATCCATTTTGAGTTTGTTTTTGTGAATGGTGTAAGAAAGTGGTCTAGTTTCATCCTTCTGCATGTTGCTGTCCAGTTCTCCCAGCACCATTTGTTAAAGAGACTGTTTTTTTTCTATTGGATGTTCTTTCCTGCTTTGTCAAAGATTAGTTGGCCATACGTTTGTGGGTCTAGTTCTGGGGTTTCTATTCTATTCCATTGGTCTATGTGTCTGTTTTTGTGCAAATACCATGCTGTCTTGATGGTTGCAGCTTTGTAGTAGAGGCTAAAGTCTGGGATTGTGATGTGTCCTGCTTTGGTCTTCTTCAAAATTACTTTGGCTATTCAGGGCCTTTTGTTGTTCCATACAAATTTTAGGATTGCTTGTTCTAGCTTTGAGAAGAATGCTGGTGCAATTGTGATTGGGATTGCATTGAATGTGTAGATAGCTTTGGGTAATATTGACATTTTAACAATATTTCTTCTTCCAATCCATGAGCACAGAATGTTTTTCCATTTCTTTATATCTTCTTCAATTTCCTTCATAAGTTTTCTATAGTTTTCAGCATACAGATCTTTTACATCTTTGGTTAGTTTTATTCCTAGCTATTTTATGATTCTTGGTGCAGTTGTGAATGGGATCAGTTTCTTTATTTGTCTTTCTGTTGCTTCATTATTAGTGTATAAGAATGCAACTGATTTCTGTACATTGATTTTGTATCCTGCGACTTTGCTGAATTCATATATCAGTTCTAGCAGACTTTTGGTGGAGTCTATCGGGTTTTCCATGTATAATATCATGTCATCTGCAGAAAGTGAAAGCTTGACTTCATCTTTGCCAATTTTGATGCCTTTGATTTCCTTTTGTTGTCTGATTGCTGATGCTAGCACTTCCAACACTATGTTAAACAACAGCGGTGAGAGTGGACATGCCTGTCGTGTTCCTGATCTCAAGGGGAAAGCTCTCAGTTTTTCCCCATTGAGGATGATGTTAGCTGTGGGCTTTTCATAAATGGCTTTTATGATGTTTAAGTATGTTCCTTCTATCCCGACTTTCTTGAGTGTTTTTATTAAGAAAGGATGCTGAATTTTGTTAAATGCTTTTTCTGCATCGATTGACAGAATCATATGGTTCTTTTCTTTTCTTTTATTAATGTGATGCATCACGTTGATTGATTTGCGAATGTTGAACCAGCCCTGCATCCCAGGAATGAATCCCACTTGATCATGGTGAATAATTGTTTTTATATGCTGTTGAATTCGATTTGCTAGTATCTTATTGAGAATTTTTGCATCCATATTCATCATGGCTATCGGCCTGTAGTTCTCTTTTTTTGCTGGGTCTCTGTCTGGTTTAGGAATCAAAGTAATGCTGGCTTCATAGAATGAGTATGGAAGTTTTCCTTCCCTTTCAACTTTTTGGAAAAGCTTGAGAAGGATAAGTATTATCTCTGCTTTAAATGTCTGGTAGAATTCCCTAGGGAAGCCATCTGGTCCTGGACTCTTATTTGTTGGGAGATTTTTGATAACTGATTCAATTTCTTCGCTGGTTATGGGTCTGTTCAAGTTTTCTATTTCTTCCTGTTTGAGTTTTGGAAGTGTGTGGGTGTTTAGGAATTTGTCCATTTCTTCCAGGTTGTCCAGTTTGTTGGCATATAATTTTTCATAGTATTCCCTGATAATTGCTTGTATCTCTGAGGGATTGGTTGTAATAATTCCACTTTCATTCATGATTTTATCTATTTGGGTCATCTCCCGTTTCTTTTTGAGAAGCCTGGCTAGAAGCCTGGTTTATCAATTTTGTTTATTTTTTCAAAAAACCAACTCTTGGTTTCACTGATCTGCTCTACAGTTTTTTTTAGATTCTATATTGTTTATTTCTGCTCTGATCTTTATTATTTCTCTTCTTCTGCTGGGTTTGGGGTGTCTTTGCTGTTCTTCTTCTATTTCCTTTAGGTGTGCTGTTAGATTTTGTATTTGGGATTTTTCTTGTTTCTTGAGATAGGCCTGGATTGCAATGTATTTTCCTCTCAGGACTGCCTTTGCTGCACCCCAAAGCATTTGGATTGTTGTATTTTTATTTTCATTTGTTTCCATATATTTTTTAATTTCTTCTCCAATTGCATGGTTGACCCATTCATTCTTTAGTAGAGTGTTCTTTAACCTCCATGCTTTTGGAGGTTTTCAGGACTTTTTCCTGTGGCTGATTTCAAGTTTCATAGCATTGTGGTCTGAAAGTGTGCATGGTATGATCTCAATTCTTTTATACCTATGAAGGGCTGTTTTGTGACCCAGTATGTAATCTGTCTTGGAGAATGTTCCATGTGCACTCGAGAAGAAAGTATATTCTATTGCTTTGGGATGCAGAGTTCTAAATATATCTGTCAAGTCCATCTGATCCAATGTATCATTCAGGGCCCTTGTTTCTTTATTGATCCTGTGTCTAGATGATCTATCCGTTGTTGTAAGTGGAGTATTAAAGTCTCCTGCAATTACCACATTCTTATCAATAAGGTTGCTTATGTTTGTGATTAATTGTTTTATATATTTGGGGGCTCCCGTAATCGGCGCATAGACATTTATAATTGTCAGCTCTTCCTGATGGATATAACCTGTAATTATTATATAATGCCCTTCTTCATCTCTTGTTATAGCCTTTAATTTAAAGTCTAGTTTGTCTGATATAAGTATGGCTACTCCAGCTTTCTTCTAACTTCCAGTAGAATGATAGATTTCCATCCCCTCACTTTCAATACGACAGTGTCCTCAGGTCTAAAATGAGTGTCTTATAGACAGCAAATAGACCGGTCTTTTTTTTTTTTTTTTTTTTTTTTTATCCATTTTGATACCCTATGTCTTTTGGTTGGAGCATTTAGTCCATTTACATTCAGTGTTATTATAGAAAGATATGGGTTTAGAGTCATTGTGATGTCTGTAGGTTTCATGTTTGTAGTGATGTCTCTGGTACTTTGTGGTCCTTGCAACATTTCATTCACAGAATCCCCCTTAGGATCTCTTGTAGGGCTGGTTTAGTGGTGATGAATTCCTTCAGTTTTTGTTTTTTTGGGAAGACCTTTATCTCTCCTTCTATTCTGAATGACAGACTTGCTGGATAAAGGATTCTCGGCTGCATATTTTTTCTGTTCATCACATTGAAGATTTCCTGCCATTCCTTTCTGGCCTGCTAAGTTTCAGTAGATAGGTCTGCCACTAGTCTTATGGGTCTTCCTTTATAAGTTAGAGTCTGTTTAGCTCTGGTTGCTTTCAGAATTTTCTCTTTATCCTAGTATTTTGCCAGTTTCACTATGATATGTCGTGCAGAAGATGGATTCAAGTTATGTCTGAAGGGAGTTCTCTGTGCCTCTTGGATTTCCATGCCTTTTTCCTTCCCCAGATCAGGGAAGTTCTCAGCTATGATTTGTTCAAGTACACCTTCAGCCCCTTTCTCTCTCTCTTCCTCTTCTGGAATTCCTATTATACGGATATTGTTCCATTTGATTGCATCACTTAGTTCTCTAATTCTCCCCTCATACTTCTGGATTTTTTTATCTCTCTTTTTCACAGTTTCCTCTTTTTCTATAATTTTATCTTCTAATTCACCTATTCTCTCCTCTGCCTCTTCAATCTGCACTATGGCCACCTCCATTTTATTTTGCACCTCATTTATAGCATTTTTAGCTCTTCATGACTATTTCTTTGTCCCTTGATCTCTGTAGCTTTTTTTTCAAGCCCAGGGATTAATTTTATGACTATTATTCTAAGTTCTTGTTCCGTTATATTGCTTAAATCGTTTTTGATCAATTCGTTAGCTGCTGCTACTTCCTGGAGTCTCTTTTGAGGAGAGTTCTTCCGTTTCGTCATTTTGGGTAGTCCCTGGGGTGACTCCAAACTGCAGGGCACTTCCCCTGTGCTGTCTGGAGTAAGTTGTGTTGGTGGGCGGGCCACATTCAGACCCAATGTCTGTCCCCAGCCCACCACTGGGGCCCCACTCAGACTGGTGTGTACCTTATCTTCCCCTCTCCCAGGGGCAGGACTCATGGTGGAGTGGTGTGGCCCCTGTATGAGCTACTCACACACTGCCAGGCTTGTGGTGCTGCTTTGATGGGATCTGGCATATTAGCCAGGGTGGATCCGCAAGGTGCACAGGGGCAGAAGGCGCAGGCTTAGCTTGCTTTGCCACAGGTGGTGTCCTGAAGGAGGGGCCCTGCAGCACTAGGAGGGAGGCTGACCCATTGGAGGGATGGATCCACAGAAGCACAGCGTTGGGTGTTTGTGCAGTGCAAGCAAGTTCAGTGATGGGAATTGGTTCCCTTTAGGATTTCAGCTGGGGGATGGGAGAGGGATATGGCGCTTGCCAGCGCCTTTGTTCCCCGCTGAGCTGAGCTCTGTCTTCCAGGGCTCAACACCTCTCTCTCCCAGTGTCCTTTCACCCTTCTGCTCTCCAAGCAGACCTGTTGACTTATAACATTCCAAATGTTAAGTCCTGCTGGCTGTCAGAACTCACGGAGTCCGGCCCCTCTGCTTTTGCAAGCCAGACTTCAGGGGCTCTGCCTTGCCAGGCGGGCTGCCCCTCTACCGCCCCGGCTCCTTCCCGCCAGTCCATGTAGTGCGCACCACCTCTCTGCCCTTCCTACCCTCTCCCATGGGCCTCTTGTCTATGCTTGGCTCCGGAAAGTCCGTTCTGCTAGTCTTCTGGCAGTTTTCTGGGTTATTTAGGCAGATGTGGGTGGAATCTAAGTAACAGCAGGACGAGGTGAGCCCAGCGTCCTCCTATGCCACCATCTTCCGTGTTCCTCTCCCAGTCTTTCGTTTTAAAGTCTATTTTGTCTGATATAGGTCTTGCTACCTGGCTTCCTTCCACCACCACCCCCACTTCCATTGGCATGGAACATCTTTTTTCATCCTTTTACTTTCAGTCTGTATGGGTGTTTAGGTCTGAAATGAGTCTCTTGAAGGCAGTATATGTATGGATCTTTTTAATTTTTTTAATTTTAATTTTTTAAATTTTTATTTAAAGATTTTTAAATTAATTTTTTAATGTTTATTATTGAGAGAGAGAGAAATCAGGAGCATGGGGGTGCAGAGAGAGGGGGAGACACAGAATTTGAAGCAGGCTCCAGGGTCTGAGCTGTCAGCACAGAGCTGGATATGGGGCTCAAACCCACAAACTACAAGATCATGACCTGAACCAAAGTTGGACACCCAGCTGACCGACCACCCAGGCACCCCTAAAGATTTTTTTAATCTATACACTCACCATGGGGCTCAAACTCACGACGCCACGATGAAGAGTCGCATGTTCTGACTAAGCCAGCTAGGTGCCCCTGAATGGGCGTTAAAAATCCAATGCCTTTTGATTGGAGCATTTAGGCCATTTACATTTAATTATTAATAGATATGTACTTACTGTCATTTTGTTGATTGCTTTCTGGCTGCTTTTTGTAGTTCTGTTTTTTTCTTTTCTTGCTCTCTTTATTTGTGATTGATGACTTTTTGCAGTTTTACATTTGACTTTCTCTCTCTCTCTCTCCCCCCCCCCCCCCGTGTGTGTGTGTGTGTGTGTGTGTGTGTGTGTGTATCATAAGTTTTGGGTTTGTGATTGCCATGAGGTTCCTATATAACATCCTAAGTATATAGCAGTCTATATTGAGTTGATGGTAACTTAAATTTCAACACATTATAAAAGGACTATGTTTTTACTCCCTGCCCCCTCTAGATTTTATGTATACATTGTCCTATTTCACATCTTCTTATTCATAATTTTCTTCTAAAATGGACTCCTCCCCCCCCCCCACTTAAAGAAGTCCTTTAACATTTCTTATACAGTCAGTTTAGTGGTGATGAACTTCTTTTAATTTTTGTCTGGGGAATTCTTTCTCTCTCCTTCCATTCTGAATGATAACCTTGCTGGGTAGAGTATTCTTGGTTGTAGGTTTTTTTTTTCTTTCAGTTCTTTGAATTCCATTCTCTTCTAGCCTGCAAAGCTTCTGAAAAATCATCTAATAGCTTTATGGGGTTTCCCTTGTATGTGACTTTTGGCTTCTCTTTTGTTGCTTTTAAAATTCTCTCTTTACCTTTAATCTTTGACACTTTAATTATTATGTGTCATGATGTGGACCTCCTTGAGTTCCTCTTGTTTGGAACCCTCTAAGCTTCCCAAAATCTGGATGTCTGTTTCATTATCCAGGTTAAGGAAGTTTTCAGCTATTATTTCTTCAAATTTCCCCTTTCTCTCTCTCTTCTCTTTCTATGATCCCTGTACTGCCAATGTGTATTTACTTGATATTGTCCAAGAGATGTCTTAACCTATCTTTAATTTTTTAGGGTTTTTTTGGAGAGTGGGGTAGGGTCAGAGAGAGAGGGAAAGAGAGAGAATCTCAAGCAGACTGTGCAGTGTCAGCATGGAGACTGATGTGTGGCTCCATCTCCCAACTGTGAGATCATGACCTGAGCCAAAATAAAGAGTCAGATACTTAACTGACTGAGCCACCCAGGTTCCCCTAACCTATCCTCATTTTAAAAATAATAATAATAATAATTATTATTATTATTATTATTATTATTTTATACTGTTCAGCTTGGGTGCTTTCTATTATGCTGTCTTTCAGATTGCTGATTTGTTCTGCATCTGCTGCCTTATTGGTGATCCCCTGTAGTGTATTTTTAATTTTAGTTATTATGTTCTTCAACTCTGATTGGTTGTTTTAAATATTTTCTATCTTTTTTTGGAGCCCTCACTGAGTTCTTTTACTTTTCTCTCCAGTTACTTAAACTCTTTATCAGGTGTATTACTTATCTCTGTTTCCTTTAGCTTTTTCTGATATTTTGTCTTGTTCTTTCATTTGGAGCATGTTCCTCTGTCTCCTTATTTTGCTTAACTTTCTATAATTGTTTCTATGAATTAAGTGGAATAGCTGCTTCCCCTAAACTTGAGGGAATGGTCTCGTGTTTAGCCATTTCTGTGTAGACTGTGTGTGTGCCTGGTAACTGTGGCTGGCTAGAGCTGTGGCTAGTGTGAGCTCGGGGTCCCCTGATACTTCATGCTGGGACTCCCTGATGAGATGGCTGGAGCTGAAGTGGGCATGAGTGGTGCAGTCCCAGGGCTCTCTGTGCAGAAGGAGGCCTGACATGACAGCTGAAGTTGAAGTGGGTGCAAGCCAGGGGGTCCCGGGGTTCTCTGTGCAGAGGCACTTAAAGGGAATATGGGATGGGGTTGTACCCGAACTATCCATGCAGAGGGCTCCCTGTCAGGACAGCTGAACTGAAGTGGGTGAAAATAGGGGTTTCAGGGGCTCTATGTGCAGAGGTCTCCCTTGGAGGACAGCTGAAACTGAAGTGGGTGTAAGCTGATGTCCCAGGGCTCTCCACGCAAAGGACACCTTGGCAGGATAGCTGAAATTGGTGCAAGTCGGGGGTCCTGGGTTGTTCTGCACGGGGGACTACTGCAACCCATTGGAGTTCATTAAAAAAGATATTATTTATACCTCTTTCTCCCCCCCCCCACCCCACGGTTGCCCTAGGTTTTACAATATTCATCCTTTCTAATCAGCCTATCTTTAAATGATATCCTACTACCTCACATGCAGTATAAAAACCTTGCAAATAGTATTATCCCAAATTCTCATCTTTTGAGTTATTGTGGTCATATATTATTTTTGCACGTGTTATAAACCTACCAAACATTGCTATTATTTTTGCTTTAGACAGTCTAAATCTTTTAGAGTGATTAGACATAAGAAAAAAATGTCTTTTAGATTTACATTCATTTTAACTATTTCTAGAAAATTTCATTTCTTTTTGTTAAGTCAAGTTTCCATCTGTTTTATTGCATCTTCTGGAAGGAGATTCTTTAACATTTCTTGAGTGAGACTCTGCTAGTAATAAATTCTTACAGTGCTGGCTTATCTAAAAACATCTTTTTCCTTCAGCTTTGAAAGATATTTTTATTGGATATAGAAATATGTGTTTCTCAGTTTTCTCCCTAGCACATTAAAAGGAGCCACTAAAGAGGCTTTCTTAGTTTGGGACTAAGGAATCTACTATAATTCTTATCATTTTCCTCTGTGTGTAATTTTTTTCTGGTTCCTGTAAGATTTATATTCAATTTTCAACAGTTTGCATGTGATGTGTCTAGGTGTAATTTTTGTGGGGTGTTCTTGGTATTTATCTGCTTGGGTTTCATGGTTTAATGATTATTTTTGGAAAAATTCTTGGTCCTTATCTCTTCAGATAATACTTCTGTCAAATTCTCCGTGTAATATTATCCCACAGCTCTTGGATGCTCTTATCTATTTTTTTTCCATTCCTTTTCACTTCCTTACAGAGCCTATATAATACCCTCCTCTTGAATGTGAGTGGGACATGTGAATATAATGGGATATCACTCCTGTAGTTCTGTTACCTACCTGAGATAAGGGATTTCATATATGTAATTATAGCCCCTAATCAATTGACTTGAAATTACTCAAAACTAAGATTATTATGAGTTAGCCTGACCTAATTAGATGACCCCTTAAATGAGGCCAGACAGATTCAAATAAGTGAGATTCTCAAATTGGCCTTGAAGGAGCGAACTGCCATATTGTAGAGAGGACCATGTTGCAGGAAATGGTCTTTAGTTGACAGTCTTTAGTTGACAGCCAGCAAGAGAGCAGTGACCTCAGTCCTATATCTCTAGGAAGCTGAGTTCTGTCAATAAGCAGTGAGTTCAGAAGAGGATATAAAGCCTCAAATGAGATTACAGGCCCAGCCAACACCTTGACTTCAGCCTGTGAGACTCAAGCAGAGAAACCAGTTTTGTTATGCCCAGAATTCTGGCCTAAAAAAACCCAGATAATAAATAGGTATTGTTGTAAGCTGATAGGCTTGTGGTAGCTTGTTGTACAAATAGAAAATGAATACAACTTTTACCCAGTGATTTTTGTTTTGTTGAGTTATCATTGACATTTACCATGATACTAATTTCAGGTGTACAACATAATGATTGAATATTTGTACATATCGCAAAATGATCACAGCAAGTCTAGTTAACATACATAGTTATAACACTTTTTTTCTTATAAGAACTCTTAAGATTTACTCTCTTAGCAACTTTCAAATATACAGTACAATATTAACTATAGTCAGTCACCATGCTGTACATTATATCCTCACTGGATTGGAAGTTTGTACCTTTTGACCTTTTGCACCCATTTTGCCCATCTTCCCACACCCCTACCCCTGTAAGCCATCAATTTGTTTTCTGTATCTATGAGCTCAGGGTTTTCGCTTTGGTTTTATTTTATTTTTTAAGGTTCCACGTAGATGTGAGATCATACGGTATTTGTCTATCTGCTTTATTTCATTTAGCATAATGCCCTCAAAGTTTATCCACTGTGTCACAAGTGGTAAGGTTTCTTTCTTTCGTATGGCTGAACGGTACTCCATGGGCTGTATATATACACACTGGATAGACACAGGCATCCATCTATGAACACTTGTTTCCATATCTTGGCTACTATAAGTAATGCTATAATGAACATGAAGGTGCAAATGTTTATTCAAGTCAGTGTGTTAATTTTCTTTGGATAAATACCATAAGTGGAATTGTGGATCATATGGTATTTCTATTTTTAATTTACTTTTTTTGAGGAACCTCTGTACTGTTCTCCACCACGGCCATACCAATGTATGGGGTTCCCTTTTCTGCACATTCTCACCAACACTTGTTATTTCTTATCTTTTTGATGATAGCCATTCTAAAATGATATCTCGTTGTGGTTTTAATTGGCATTTCCCTGATGATTTGTGATGTTGGCCATCTGTATGTCTTCTTTGAAAAAGTGTCTATTTGGTTCCTCTGCCCATTTTTAGAACAGATTTTGGGCTTTTGCTATTGAATATACGTTCTTGCTTATATTTGCTTTGTATGAGCTCTTGATACATTTTGGTTGTTTCTCTTTATCAGGTATGTGATTTGCAAATCTTTTTCCCAGCCCATAGATTGCCTTTTCATTTTGTTGATTTCCTTTGCCATGCAGAAGACTTTCACTTTGACGTAGCCTGCTTATTTATTTTGCTTTCTATGTCAACTCACCAAAATTTGACACCCAAAAGCTCATCACCAAGACTGATGTCAAAGAGCTTACTGTCTGTTTTCTTAGAGGAGTTTTATGAGTTAATTTTAGTGTATGGTTAAATAGTGGTCCAGTCTCATTCTTTTGCATGTGACTCTCCAGTTTTCCGAGTCTCTTGAAGAGACTGTCTTTTCCCCATTGTACATTCTTGGCTTCTTTGTTGTAAATTAATCGACCTTATATGTGTGAGTGTATTTCTGGGCTCTGAATTCTGTTCCATGGATCTGTGTCTGTTTTTATGCCATGTCCTACTGTTTTGATTATTACAGCTTTGTAATATAGTTTGAAATCAAGGAGAATGATGCCTCAGTTTTGCTCTTCTTTCTCCAGATTGCCTTAGCTATTTGGTGTCTTTTGTGGTTCCATACAAATTTTAGAATTGCTTTTTCTATTCTGTGAAATATGCCATTGATATTTTGCTAGGGACTGCATTGAATCTCTTGATTGCTTTCCATTCTTTCAGTCTGTGAGCATGGAATATCTTTCCATTTATTTGTGCCTTCTTCAATTTCTTTCATCAACATTGTATCATTTTCAGTGCATAGGTCCTTTGCTTCCTTAGTTAAGTTTCCTAGGCATTTTATGCTTTTCTTTTTTTTTTCAGTTTATTTATTTTGAGAAAGAGAGGGAAAGCAAACACAAGTGGGGGAGGGGCAGAGAGCAAAGAGAGGGAGAGAGAATCCCAAGTAAGCCCCACACTGCCAGCCCAGAGCCCAACATGGGGCTTGTACTCATGAACTGTGAGATCATAATGAGCCAAAGTCAGGCGCTCAACTGACTGAGCCACCCAAGCACCCCAAGCATTTTATACTTTTTGAGCAACTATAAATGGGACGGTTTTTTTAATTTCTCTTTCTTTATTACTAGTGTATAGAAATGCAACAGAACTTTGCGTATTCGTTTTGTATCCTGCAACTTTACTGATTTCAACTATTCTAATACCTGTCATCTGCAAATAGTGACAATTTCACTTCTTCTTTTGCAATTTGGATGTCTTTTATTTCTTTGTCCTGCTTAATTGCTCTGGCTGGGACTTCCTTATTTTATAGGAAAAGCTTTTACCTTTTCACCACTGAATATGATGTTAGCTGTGGGCTTGCTATATATGACCTTTATCATGTGAAGGTACTTTTCCTCGAGATTTACTTTGTTGAGAGGTTTTATTATAAATGGATGTCGAATTTTGTCAAATGCTTTTCCTGCATTTTGTGGCAGGTTTTGTTTGGTTTTTTGTTTTTAATAGATACTCATTTTCAACAGGGCCATTTTCTTTTTCCCTGTGACACTTGAGTATGATCCAGATTGCAGGAATGTTCTCTTGGAGAGATTTTGCATTTGTATCCAAAATGTATCCTGTTAATTTCTTAGCGTGGCTTTCTAGATCATGTGGATGGAGCATGCTGAAACATTGAAACACAACTGCACAGGGCAAGGGTGTTCCATTTTTTAGGAGAGACTTTTTAAATTTGGAACTTAGGTACTAACAAACAAGATTTCTTTCGTGTTTCTTTGTGGGTGTGATCCTAAGATACCCCTTTAATGTGAGGGTGTAGTTTCAAAAATTAGAAAGCCCAAGACTTCTCTGCATCCCCTGATGGGAGATAAAATCCAAGTGCCAATGAGCTTATTGTCACTTGTTCAAACCATTGTACTGACTATGGTCCCACAGGTCACAAAAGACGTTCTTGTTGCTAAACTAAGTGGCAATTTAAATCTTCACAACCCTTGACTTTTTTGTTGCATATAAACCACTTGCTTTAAATTTTGCTCTTCTTGTCTGTGGTGGAAAGAACACTTTTACGTGGGATTAGGAGATGGGTGTGTATATTAATCCTGCCATTTGTTGGGTGTGTAACATTGGTTAAATAACTCAACTTTTGAGGTTGATTTCTTATTTAAAATGAGGATAATGCCATCTTCGTAGGATTCAGAGGTTCTAGTAAGTTAGTATCTATAAAAGTACTTAATATATTGTAGAGCATGATAGAAATAAGTTATTACACTATTTTGGTTCTCTTCTGACCACTCTCCCTTTTTTCTCTTATTATAATCCTTTGGTGATATTCAAGACTTGATCTTCTGCCTGTCTCCCATTACAACTTGTCTTCCAAATAATTCAAGATAATTAATTCAGTCTCAGGACTTTAAAAATCAACTTCTAAATCTGTTTTCAATTTTTTTCTTACTAAAACAATCAGAGGGCTGTGATGATGATTGAATGAGATAAATGCAGGTACTCTAGTAAACAATATACTCAATAAAGGCTATTATTACATTTTTATGTGCTTCCTGGAGATAGATAGGTAGGTAGGTAGGTAGATAGATAGGTAGATAAATAGGTAGATAGATAGGTAGATAGATAGGGAGATAGATTTTTGAAGTAGGTGTCACAGCCAGCACATAGCCCAACTCGGGGCTTGAACTCATGACCTTGAGCTCAAGACCTGAGCTGAGATCAAAATTTGGACACATAACCGACTGAGCCACCCAGGTGCCCCCTGGACATTTATATTTTTAAAAATTCTAGTTAATTAACACAGAGTGTTACATAAGTTTCTGTTGTACAATATAGTGATTCAACAATTCTATCCATTATTCAATGCTCATCATGCTAAGTGTACCTTTTTTTATTTTTATTTATTTATTTTTTAATTTTTTTTAAACGTTTATTTATTTTTGAGGCAGAGAGAGACAGAGCATGAACGGGGCAGGGTCAGAGAGAGGGAGACACAGAATCTGAAACAGGCTTCAGGCTCTGAGCTGTCAGCACAGAGCCCGACACGGGGCTCAAACTCACGGACCGCGAGATCATGATCTGAGCCGAAGTCAGACGCTCAACTGACTGAGCCACCCAGGCGCCCCAAGTGTACCCTTTTTTTAAAAAAAGTTTATTTTAAGAGAGAGAGGGAGAAGGGAGCATTTGTGTGCATGAGTGGAGGAGGGGCAGAGAGAGAGAATCCCAAGCAGGCTCTGTACTGTCAGTGCAGAGCCTGATGTGGGGCTTGAATGCATGAACCATGAGATCATGACCTGAGCCAAAATCAAGAGTTGGATGCTTAACTGACTGAGCCACTCAAGGCGCACTGTGGCAAGTGTACTTTTAATCCCCTTCACCCATTTCACACCCCCTTCTCCTCTGGTAACCACCAGTTCTCTATATTTAAGAGTCTGGTTTTTTTCTCTTTTTTTTTATTCATTTGTTTTCTAAAATTCCACATGAATGAAATCATAAGGTATTTGTCTTTTTCTGACTGACTTATTTCACTTAGCATTATACCCTCTAGATCCATCCATCCATGGTTGCAAGTAGCAAGATTTCATTCTTTTTATGGCCTAGCAGTATTCCATTGTGTGTGCGTGTGTGTGCGTGTGTGTGCGTGTGTGTGCGATTTGTAAATAATGCTGTTTTAAATAATTTGTAAATAAGGCTATTATAAATAATGCTGCAATAAATATAATGGTGCATATATCCTTTCAAATTAGTATTTTTGCTTTCTTTGGGTACTCAGTAGTGGAATTACTGGGTCATAAGGTATTTCTATTTTTAACTTTTTGAGGAACTTCCATGCTGTTTTCCATAGTGACTGCACCAGTTTGCATTCCCATCAACAGTGCATGAGGATTCCTTTCTCTACATCCTTGCCAACACTTATTTTAATTCTTGTGTTTTTGAGTTTTGATTCTGACAGGTGTGAGGTGGTATCTCATTGTGGTTTTGATTTGCATTTCCCTGATCAGTGATGGTGAGCATCTTTTCCTGTATCTGTTGGCCATCTGGATGTCTTCTTTGGAGAAATGTCTGTTCATGTCTTTTGTCCATTTGATAAATAGATTATCTGTTTTTTGGGTGTTGAGTTCTACAAGTTCTCCATATATATCTGATAAGGAGATAAAATTCAAAATATCATTTGCAAATATACTCTCCTACTCAGTCAGTTGTCTTTTTGTTTTGTTGATTGTTTCCTTTGCTGTACAGAAGCATTTTACTTTGATGTAGTTCCAATAGTTTACTTTTGCTTTAGAATAGTTTCCCTTGTCTTAGAAGACACATTTAGAAAAATGTTATGGCCAATGTCAGAGAAAATTTGCCTATGCTCTCTCCTACAATATTTATGGTTTCAGGTATCACATTTAGGTATTTAATGCAATTTGAATTTATTTTTGTGTATGGTGTCAGAAAGTGGTCCAGTTTTATACTTCTGCGTGTCGCTACCTAAGTTTTTGAACACCATATGGAGAAGAGACTGTCTTTTCCCCCACTGTATAGTCTTACCTCATTTATTGTATATTAACTGACCATATAATTGTGGGGTCATTTCTGGGCTCTCTATTCTGTTCTGTTGATGTATGTGTCTATATTTGTGCCAATACCATACTGTTTTGATTACTATAGCTTTGTAGTATATCTTGAAACCTGGGATTGTGATACCTTCAGTTTTGTTCTTTTTCAAGATTGCTTTCCTATTCAGGGTCTTTTGTGGTTCCATACAAATTTTAGTATTATTCCAGTGTCAACAATGCTTTGGGTAGTATGGCCATTTTAAGAACATTTGTTCTCCCAATCCATAAACATGAGGTATCTTTCCATTTGTTTGTGTCATCTTCAGTTACTTTCACTGATATTTTATAGTTTCCAGAGTACAGGTCTTTCACCTCCTTGGTTGAATTTATTCCTAGGTACTTCATTCTTTTTGGTGTAATTATAAATGGAATATTTTCTTAATTTCTCTTTCTGCTACTTCATTCTTAGTGTATAGAAATGCAACAGACTTCTGTATATGGATTTTGTATTCTGTGACCTTATTGAATTCAGTCATTGCTTCTAGTAGTTTTTTTTTTTTTTGATGGAGTATGGACATTTACATTTAATCTCCACAATACGATTCACCTGTCCTTCCCAAACTGTCTCCCTTTCCCAACTTATTTTTATAAGTGACACCACCATTCCCATCTTTCAAGCCTGAAAAATGGAGTCTTCTGACTTTTTTTTTTTCATCATCTCTCTTTTAGTCTATAAATTCTATAGGCATTTCTTGCAAAATATTCCTTACACCCATTCCCTTGGCTACTTATTGGCCCTTCTTTCCTAGTCCTTATCACAACTCATGACTGAATTCCTGCAATTTGCAGCTGGTTTCCATGTGGGCCAGCCTTCCTATTGTCTATTTCTTAAACCACTTTGCTCATGTCCCTTTTTGGAAAGTCAATGGTTTCCTAGGTTTTGTAGTCTCAATGAACTTTGAAGGGCCTCTATAATTGTAGCTATGCAACATCATTTGTTATTCCTAATCTTTTTCCTATTTCTCCATTGTCCTATGAACATACTTCTCTAACCTTGTGTCTTCACCTTTGTTTTCTTTCTACCCCAATCTCATTCACAATTTAAGGTGAAGCTCAAATTTAATGTTAGTCTGTCTCCTTTTCTGAACTTATAAAGCCTGTTTCCTAAATTATAGACTGGGATTATTTCCTGTCATAGGTGTCACAAGTATGCTCTTTTTCCAAACGGATTCTACTTGAAGGTAGGATCCTGGTCTTTATTTCTACTGTGGGCCCTATAGTCCAACACCTCAGCACAAAGTGGCAGTTCACTGGTACTTACTAGACAAATTCTTCTCTTCCATGGCCTGTCATTTAGTGGGCCAATACTGATAAGTACCTTCACCAGCAAGAGAAATAACAGAAGCCTAAGTTAAATTTATATTCGAAATTTTGGTAAGAGATTGTGGCAGGGGGAGAATTTTAAGCAAGAGGTTGCAATATTTTAAAACTGGGGCCCGTGGGTGGCTCCGTCGGTTGAGCGTCTGGCTTGGGCTCAGGTCATGATCTCAGTTTCGTGAGTTTGAGCACCACATCGGGCTCACTGCTGTCAGCCTGTCAGTGCAGGGTCCGCTTCAGATCCCCTGTCCTCCTCTTTCTGTTCCCCCCCCCTCCACCCTGGCTTCTGCTCTCCCAGAAATGAAATAAATATTTAAAAAATATATTTTAAAATTATCTATGATTTTATATATGCCTCTGCACTACTAGTTATGGCAGGCCTACAGATGTCTCTCATGCAAGTTCTCAACTTATGGAGCAACGTCCTCTTCAACAATAGCTCACTACTTTTGAGGTACTCCTACGGCATCTGCAGGTAAGTAGGACACTTATTAATGAAAACGATAGTGGGAAGATATCTTATTTTCAAAATTGTCACCTAATGTTACCGTGTCACAAATACACCCTAGTCCATAAAAAATAACTTTATTTTGCCTTTAATATCATGGGAAAGGTCTGAAGAGCTTTGCTTGCAATACGTTGAGCTATTGACAAGGCTGTTTATGCTTTTGCAGATGGCCTCATGGCGCCGGAAGTCACTTCAGAAACTATTAGCTGAGCTGAATAAACTAAGATGCAAAAGAAGTACTTTCCTAAAAATTTAGCAGTTGGGGAAAGTCAATAATGATCTGAGTGGTTTTTTGAATGTCCAAATTAATTAATGCTAGAATAGTTGTATTACCTCATTTTATTTTTCACTGATGTTATTTAACTAGACCCTAGGACAATTTTGGACGGAGAAACTTAGCTACGTGTTTAAATTAAAAAATTATTGGTAGAAAAAAATCAAACAAGATAAATAATGCAGTAATAATAGATAATGCAAAAAGGTTTACTTTTGAAGATAATGTATTAACAAATTTTATTTCCTCCTAAACCTAATGCATTTGTTCCCAATTCTGAGAAACTTATAATAGACAACACTCTCATCTCACATTCTGCTAAGTAAACACCATTAAATAATTATTGCTTAATTTTTTTTGTCAAGCTATAGAAAACAGAATTTCTTCCTAATGTACATGCTTTTAGAAAATTAGCAAAAATAATTTTAAAAGGTCCTCCTTTGAGAGAGCCTTCCTTTTTTTTTTAAATTGATTTAAAATTTAATTCCAAGTTAACTTACAGTATAATAATGATTTCAGGAATAGAATTTAGTGATTCATCACTTACATATAACAACACCCAGTGCTCATCTCAACAAGTGTCCTTCTTAATGGCCCTCACCCTTTTAGCCTATCCCCCCACCCAACCACCCCTCCAGCAACCCTCAGTTTGTTCCCTGTATTTAAGAGTCTCTTATTGTCTCTCTCTGTTTTTATCTTCTTTGTCCTTCCCTTCCCCTATGTTCATCTGTTTTGTTTCTTAAATTCCACATAAGAGTGAAATCATGTGATATTTGTCTTTCTCTGACTTATTTCGCTTAGCATAATACATTCAAGTTCCATCCATGTTGTTGCAAATGACAAGATTCCATTTAGTCATTGCTGACTAATATTCCACTGTGTATATATATATATATATATATATATATATATATATATATATACCACATCTTTATCAATTCATCTGTTGATGGACATTTGGGCTCTTTCCATACGTTGGCTATTGTCAATAGAGCTGCTGTAAACATTGGGGTACACATGGCCCTTCGAATCAGCACTCCTACGTCTTTTGGACAAATACCTAGTAGTACAATTGCTGGGTCATACATAGGGTAGTTCTATTTTTAATTTTTTGAGGAACCTCCATACTGTATTCCAGAGTAGCCGCACCAGTTTTCATTCCCACCAGGAGTGCAAAAGTGTTCCTCTTTCTTCACATCCTCACCAAAATCTGTTGTTTCCTGAGTTGTTAATTTTAGCAATTTTGGCAGGTGTGAGGTGGTATCTCACTGTGGTTTTGATTTGTATTTCCCTGATGATAACTGATGTTGAGCATTTTTTTCATGTGTCTTTCAGCTATCTGGATGTCTTCTTTGGAGAAGTGTCTATTCATGTCTTTTGCCCGTTTCTTCACTGGATTATTTGTTTTCTGGGTATTAAGTTTGATAAGTTCTTTATAGATTTTAGATACTAACTCTTTATCAGATATGTCATTTGCAAATACCTTCTCTCATTCCTTTTAGTTTTGCTGATTGTTTCCTTCGCTGTGCAAAAAGCCTTTTATCTTAATGAGGTCCCAATAGTTCATTTTTGATTTTGTTTTCCTTGCCTCTAGACACATGTCAAGTAAGGAATTACTGTGGCCAAGGTCAAAGAGGTTGTTGCCTGTTTTCTCCTCTAGGATTTTGCTGGCTTCCTGTCTTACATTTAGGTCTTTGATCCATTCTGAGTTTATTTTTGTGTATGGTGTAAGAAAGTGGTCCAGGTTCATTCTTCTGCATTTTGCTGTCTGGTTTTCCCAACACCATTTACTGAAGGGACTGTCTTTTTTCCATTGGATATTCTTTCCAGCTTTGTCACATTAGTTGGCCATACGTTCGTGTGTCCATTTCTGAGTTCTCCATTCTGTTCCATTAATCTGTGTCTCTTTTTGTTGTCAGTACCATATTGTCTTGATGATTACAGCTTTGTAATACAGCTTGCAGTCCGGAATTGTGATGCCTCCAGGTTTACTTTTCTTTTTCAGGATTGCTTTTCTATTCGGGGTCTTTTATGATTCCATACAAATTTTAGAATTGTTTGTTCTACCTCAGTGAAGAATGCTGGTATTATTTTGATAGGGATTGCACTGAAAATGTAGATTGCTTTGGGTAGTATTGACATTTTAACAATATTTGTTCTTCCAACCCATGAGCATGGAATGTTTTCCATTTTTTTGGTGTCATCTTCAATGTCTTTCATAAGCTTTCTATAGTTTTCAGTGTATAGATTTTTCATCTCTTTGGTCAAATTTATTCCTAGGTATTTTATGGTTTTGCTGTAGTTGTAAATGGGATTGATTCCTTGATTTCTGTTTCTGCTGTTTCATTATTGATGTTTACAATTGCAATCAATTTCTATACATTGACTTTATATCCTTGCGACTTTGCTGAATTCATGTATCAGTACTAGTGGTGTTTTGGTGGAGTCTTTTGGGTTTTCCACAGAGCATCATGTTCTCTGCGAAGAGTGAAAGTTTGACTTCCTCCTTGCTGATTTGGATGCCTTTTATTTCTTTATGCTGTCTGATTGCTGAGGCTATGACTCCCAACACTATGCTGAATAACAGTGGTGAGAATGGACATCCATGTTGTGTTCCTGACCTTAGGGGTAAAGCTCTTAATTGTTCCCTAATGAGGATGATATCAGCTGGGTCTTTCATATAGGGTCTTTATGATCTTGAGGTATGACCCTTCCGCTCCTACTTTCTTGAGGGTTTTTATCAAGAAAGGATGCTGTATTCTGTCAAATGTTTTTACTGAATCTATTGGGAGGATCATGGGGTTCTTATCCTTTCTTTTATTGATGTGACCTATCACACTGATTTTGTGAATATTGAACCAGCCCTGCATCCCAGGAATAAATCCCGCTTGATTGTGGTGAATAATTCTTTTAATGTATTGTTGGATCCAGTTTACTAGTATCTTGCTGAGAATTTTTGCATCCATATTCATTAGGGAAAGTGCCAGTAGTTCTCCTTTTTAGTGGGGTCTTTGTCTGGTTTAGAAATCAAGGTAATGCTGGCCTCGTAGAATGAGTTTGGAAGTTTTCCTTCCATTTCTATTTTTTTGGAACAGCTTCAAAAGAATAGGTGTTAACTCTTCTTTAAATGTTTGGTAGAATTCCCCTGGAAAGCCATCCGGCCCTAGACTCTTGTTTGTTGGGAGATGTTTGATTACTGATTCAATTTTTTTTACTGGTTATGGGTCTGTTCAAATTTTCTATTTCTTCCTGTTTCAGTTTTGGTAGTTTATATGTTTCTGGGAATTTGTCCATTTCTTCCAGATTGACAAATATGTTGGACTATAACTTCACATTATATTCTCTTATTATTGTTTGTATTTCTGCTGTATTGGTTATGATATCTCATCTTTCATTTGTGATTTTATTTATTTGGGTCCTTTCCTTTTTCTTTTTGATCCATCTGGCTAGGAATTTATCAATTTTGTTAATTCTTTCAAAGAACCAGCTCCTGGTTTCATTATCTGTTCTACTGGTTTTGTTGTTGTTGTTGTTGTTGTTGTTCTTTAAATTTCATTGATTCATTTTTTAGTATCATGGGTTTCTGCTCTGATATTATTTCCCTTCTTCTCCGGGTTTTGGGCTTTATTTGCTGTTCTTTTTCCGGGTCTTTTAGGTGTAAGGTTAGGTGTGTATTTGAGAACTTCCTTCCTTCTTTAGGAAGGCCTGTATTGCTATATACTTCCCTCTTATGACTGTCTTTGCTGCATCCCAGAGGTTTTGGACTGTTGTATTCTCATTTTCATAGGCTTCCATGTACTTTTTAATTTCCTCTTTAATTTCTTGGATAACCCACTCATTCTTTATTAGGATGTTCTTTAATCTCCAAGTATTCATGTTCTTTCCAAATTTTTTCTTGTGGTTGATTTTGACTTTCATAGCATTGTGGTCTGAAAATATGCAAGGTCTGATCTTGATCTTTTTGTATTTGTTGAGGTCTGATTTGTGACCTAGTATGTGATCTATTCTGGAGAATGTTCCATGTGCACTTGAGAAGAATGTGTATTCTGCTTTAGGATGAAATGTTCTGGATATATTTGTTAAGTCCATCTGGTCCAGTGTGCCATTGTTTCCTTGTTGATTTTCTGCTTAGATGATTTGTCCATTGTTGTAAGTGGGGTGTTTAAGTCCCCTTTTATTATAGTATTAGTATCAATGTGTTTCTTTAGGCTTATGATTAATTGATTTATATATTTGGGTGTTCCACGTTGGGGGCATAAATATTTATAATTGTTAGATCTTCTTGGTGGATAGTCCCCTTAATGATAGAATGCCCTTTTTCATCTCATTATATCTTTATTTTAAAATCTAGTTTGTCTGATATCAGAATGGCTACTCCAGCTTTTTTTTGATGACCATTAACATGATAGATGGTTCTTCATCCCCTTACTTTCAATTTGCAGATGTCTTTAGGTCTAAAATGAGTCTCTTGTAAGCAGCATATAGATGGGTCTTGTTTTCTTATCCATTCTGATACCTATGTATATTGATTGGAGCATTTAGTCCATTGACATTTAGAGTGAGTCCTGAAAAACATGATTTTAGTGCCACTGTGTTTCCTGTAGAGTTGGGGTTTCTGGTGATGTTCTCTGATCCTTTTTAGTCTTTATTGCTTTTGGTCTTTTTTGTTTTATTTTGTCTTTTCTCCACTCAAAGAGTTCCCCTTAACATTTCTTGCAGGGCTGGTTTAGTAGTTATGAACTCCTTTAGTTTTTGTCTGAGAAACTCTATCTCTCCTTTTATTTTGAATGACAGTCTTGCTGGATAAAGAACTCTTAACTGCATATTTTTTCAATTCAGCATGTTGAATATTTCCTACCACTCCTTTCTGGCCTGCCAAGTTTCTGTGGATAGGTCTGCTGTGAACCTGATCTCTCTTCCCTTATAGGTTAAGGACTTTTATTCCCTGGCTGCTTTCATGATTCTGTCCTTGTCTGTATATTTTGTGAACTTGACTATGATATGCCTTGGTGATGGTTGGGTTTTGTTGAATCTAATGGGAGTTCTCTGTGCTTCTTGGATTTTGATGTCTGTGTCCTTCCCCAGATTAGGAAAGTTTTCTGCTATAATTTGCTCACATAAACCTTCTGCCCCTTGTTTTCTCTCTTCATCTTCTGGGACTCCTGTGATTCAGATGTTATTCCTTTTTAATAAGTCACTGAGTTCTCTAAGTCTTGTATTATGACCTTTTGCCTTTGTTTCCTTCTTTTTTCTCTGCTTCATTATTCTCCATAATTTTATCATATATACCCCCAATTCGCTGCTCTGCTTTGTCCAAACTTACCATTGTGGCATCCATTCAAGATTGCATCTCAGTTATAGCATTTTTAATTCTAACCTGACTAGATTTTATTTATTTTATCTCCACAGAAAGGGAGTCTCTGGTGTCTTCTATGCTTTTTTAAACCCCAGTGAGTATTCTTATTATCGTGGTTCTAAATTCTGGTTCAGACATCGTGTTTATATCTGTGTTGATTAAGCCCCTGGCTGTCATTTCTTCCTGTTCTTTCTTTTGGGGTGAATTCCTTTGCTTTGTCATTTGGAGGAAGAAAAAAATTAATAAAATATAAAATTAAAATTAAAAAATTAAGAACAAAACAAAAATCAAATAAAGGAAGCTAGATCCTAGGTGTGATTTGGTCTGCTTTTGAAAGTAGCTTGATAGAATAGAGGAAAAAAGGGAAAGGGAAGAAAAAAGTGAGAAAATAATTTAAGAATTAAAAAACTAATAGAATTATAAAATAAAATAAAGAAAATGAAATAGAATAAAAATTTAGAAAAAATAAAAATAAAAAAAGTATTTTATCTTTCTGTATCCAAGAAAGAGAAAGAAAAGAGAAAAAAAAAAAAAACAATTTAAGCAAAACCAGAAGCAAAGAAAACAAATAAATGAGCCAGCAAACAGAATGAAACCAAATGAAGTTATATCCAGTTTCCCCTACAACTGAAACTGTGGAGCACTCTATAGTCTGTACACTAAGCAGGTGGAGTATCTTGTGCTGGTCTTCTGGGGGATGTGGTTGGAGGGCGCAGCTGGGCTTGGTGTAATGGCTCCATTCTCAACTAAGTGGCACCGCTTAGCTTACTGGGGTGGATCAGTGTGGTGCGCATGCTGGTACGCACGTGTGCGAGCACGAGAGAGGTGGAAATGGCTCCACCCAGCTCCCTAGTCTCTGGCCCAGGAACTCTTTGCCCTCACCGACCTGTGATCAAGCACCCCTCCTTTGTCTCAGGCCTCTGTCCACTCCCCGCCTCTACCCTGTCCCTGTCCAAGCTGTCCGCTTGCCAGGCAGCACCTTCTTCCAGTGTTTTATCTCAGATGGAGTTGTGTTTCAAAACGCTACACTTCGGAGACCCCTGTGGCTTAGACCCATCTACACCGACTCTCTGGTGGAGGGTCTTGCTAAGCAATGGCCAGGTGCCGGCTTGCCCCAGAAACGTTTGGGTGATTGTGCAAGGGCAGGGGTTGAGATAATGGCAAATTACAACATACAGCTGTTGCTAGGTTTCACTGTACTCTGGTGTTTTTATCCCAATACCAGCAAACATGGCTGCTCTTCAGAGTTCACTGGGACCTTTGCCTATGGGGAGGCTGTATGGCCTCTACCAAATGCACTCCAAGTAGGGGAACTGCTTCTGTGTGGCACACATACCCCCTCAGGTTGCTCTGCCTGCTCCTGGGCATCCACCATGCTTCCTCACCAGAGCACTGCCCAGCACTGAGGTCCGGAACTTCAGGCTCTGCACTCCCCTGTTTATAGAATCCTGGTGGTGTTGAAACCCTCTCCTTTCTCCCCATCAATGGTTTTGGGAACAGATTTCTTGTTCAGTCTCAGGCTGTGTTTTCACTCTCTCTCTGTGTCTCTCTCCAGGTAGCTTTGGGGAATGCTTTTGTCGCACCATCATGATACACTACATTCTCCCCCTTGCTCTGTCCTCTCTCCGCCAAAAACACCTCCCTTCCCTCTGCAGCTTTCCTCTCCCCCAGTTCACCTCTCTGTACCATGTACCTACCAAATTCTATGGCTTAAGTTATGCAGATTGTTGTGTTAATCCTCAGATCAGTTTCCTAGGGTTCAAAATTGTTTGGCACTGCTCTAGCTGTGTTTCAGGGACCAGACAAGCTCAGGGTCTCCATGCTGCTCCGTCACCTTAACTCCTCCTTGGGAGAGCATTCTTTTGGTGGGGGATGCAAAACCTAATGTAAGTGAATAAAGCAAACCAACCTTTATTCGACATAATGGACATAGTTAAAAATGCTTCCCAAATAATTGAGGTAATGATAAAACCATGGCAACCATTTTGTTAAACACATTCTAGCTGAAGGAATTGCTTTACATTTAAAATTTAATGCAAAATAAAGAGGCAAAGGAAGGCATTGTGATCATGACCATATACTAATGACTTCCTCTTCTCAGAAAGCCACTGGAAAAATTTGCATGTGCATTCGATAAAAGATGCAACTCACTGTCCCGTTATTGAATAACAAAACCCTTCTAGAGTGCTGTGACACATTTGATAATTTATTTTACCATTAACATTTGATTTTGTACTTTAGACTGCTACAATAGAATAAAACTATGCATATATTTTTTATTGTAGGCTTCAATGTCACGTGGCCTTTGTTCAGAATAAATCCTTTGATTTTGAAACATTTTCACTGACTGTGCTTTTCCTATGGCAATACATGGAATTGGCAACTCACCACTTACTTAAATGGTAGATTGCTTTTTCCAGAAAGGTCATTCTAAATTTTGTGTGGGTTTTTCTCTACACAGAAAGATGCTAGCTCTCTAGGATCATGATACTTAGCTTCAATGAGCACCCATGTAGAAGTCTGTTGTTAGTCTTGGAAAGACCTGTATTTTTTTTTTAACTGTAGGAGAGAATTACAGAAAAAGAATTTGTATTTATTAATAGTTTAAAGAAATGATTTCTCATAACTACATGAGATACAAAATGGTATGAATTGCCTTCAAAAGTAACCATTATCCTGTGGTCAAAATAATCTAGAAAATGTCAGATTAAAAAATTTTTTTAACTTTTTAAATGTTTATTTTTGAGAGAGCACATAAGTGGGGGGAGGGGCAGAGAGAGGAAGACACAGAATCCGAGGTAGGCTCCAGGCTCTGAGCTGTCGGCCCAGAGCCCAACGTGGGACTTGAACTCATTAACTGTGAGATCATGACCTGAGCCGAAGTTGGATGCTTGATCGGCTGAGCGCCGCAGGTGCCCCTAGAAAATGTTTTCTTCTAAATGTCTTTTAGAACTAAATTTTTGGATGTGTTCTCTAGGCATTTTTTTCCCTGTGTCTGTGCAAGTGTATATTTATACAAATGAAGGCCTACAAGTAAACAGATTTCTCCTATAGTTATAGTCTCACAAGTGAATTCTTAATGTCAAGTGTTAAACGCTACAGTCTGAGATGTAGAAGTAATAACACTACATTTAACAGTAAGTACATGCCAGAGACAAGATCATCTTTCCTGTCCTCTGAAACAAATCAATGCAAACAATGAGTTTGACCTTTTAATATTTTTGTCAAATTTTGTTAGGTATCAGCAGCTTGTCTTCATGAAATCTTTTATCTAATATCATGTAATCCAGATTAAGTACCTTCATTAGAACGTGTACCTTACAAAATAGCCATGTGATTTTTTTTGCATCTCTTCAGATTGGCTCAATCTGAACAAGACCAAAATATCAATTCACATGCTCTCCATCTTTAATTTCTTCACTTAGCACTGACCACTTTTAGCATTTGTATTAGTAGGTTAATTGTGGTTCCCAACACTTACCCCCCCAACCCTCTTTGGAATGGAGCTCCATCCACAAAGGCACGGATTTTTGTGTTTGGGCTCCTGGTGCATTCCGTGTGCCCAGAACAACGAGTGACACGCTGAGTAGCTCTCACTCACTGAATAAAACGAGGTAGAGGGGTTCAGAGCCAGCACAGCACCGGGGTGGGGAACAAACCATCTTGCAGGCCGCTGTATGGACTTCAGCTCTGAGTGCAGCGAGCTGCTCCAGGATTGGAGCAGATGGAGCACCACAAGCTGATTTAATTTGAAAAGTACCATTCTAGCTGTTGTACTGAGGATGGGCTGAAGGAGGAGGGGTGGAAGCAAGGAGGCCGTTTCTAGGCAGATACGGTAAACTGGGTGAACGATAATAAGGGTACAGAGCAATAGCACTGTACAGGGGCAGAAGTGGTTGAATTCTGGATTGTTCTGAAGGTAAATCCAACAGCATTTCCTGATAGTTCGGAGGTGGGAAGAGAGAAATCAAAGACACCACCACCGTTGTCCTGGCTTAAGCAACTGGAAAAGGGAGCTGTCATCAAGTGTCTTATGAAAGACTGCTGGAGAAGCACACTTGACAGGAAGGTGGGGGGGCGGGGGTGCTAAGGAGTCAGTGCTGGACGTGTTACACTTGTTGTAACTGAACTATAATGGTTGGCACATAACGTTGGACGTGTTACGTTTAAGATGTTTTATCAGGCAGTTGCCAAGAGATGCCAGAGGTGGGCGGACTGGTGTATGGGTATCGTTGAGAGAATGTTCGTGGCTGGGGACAAAAGTGAAAAGTTCAGTGTATCTGGCTGGGGCTTAATGAATCCAGAGAAGGACAAGGCCTGAGCACCCTGCAGTTGAAACATCTTTAAGGAGGATTGAATTTTATCACAGAAATAGAAAGACTATCCGGTTCTTCCCAGGTAACAAACATCCTGAAGGGGGCGGAAAGCATATTACCAAGTGCTGTTACTTTACGAAAGAGAGGTAAGGACAAGAAAATTATGAACATAATTTAAAGATAGAATTTATTCTCTGATGGTTTACTCATGCAAACTGCACATAAAAGAAAGTAGTACAGTTTGTGTAACATTGCAAATGTAAGGACTCAAAATGCTAGGTACAGAAGTAGTGCGACATCCTGAAAGTCAAAATGGAATTTGTGTTTATACAACTAAGAATGATTTTCATTTGCTGAGCACAGACTGATTTACAATGAAAGTTTTGCTAACCTTGGTAAGTTCATTAACCGTTTACATGACTTCTTACATCTATGTAGTTTTATTTTACAGTTGCAAGAATTCCTGTTACCAAAAACTTTAACTTGCATAAATAATAAAATGAAAGAAAAATGTACTGAAGGACTTAGGAGAGTGAAAAGTTGAGGCTTTTCCTAACCCATCCAAACTTACAATAGAAAATTGCCTTCTTGCAGAATTCATATTTTGTGCCTTTGAGATCAACTCCTTAGCATAACTATGAGAAAATCATGATCAGAAATTCATTGCTTTAAATTACAAAATCAGTTAAAAATAAAAAAAATTTAGAAGTAGAATTATCAACTAAAAACGCTCACTCTTGATAAGCCAAACAATAAAAATCCTATTATCTTCATACTTAAAAGTCCTGAAATGTCATTTGTATAATTTGAATGTTTCCCAGTTTGGAACTTAGGCAGGTGGGATAGTTCCTTGAATTACCAAGGATATTCGATATAGGTTTTTAAAAGGTCAGTCTCGTTAGGAGATGGCACCGAGACATTCGTAAATAGTGTAGTATAGATGCAGAACAGACTACACAGCTTATTATAAATGCGTTACAGATATTTACATAATGGAATCCTGCTCGAATGCCAGAAGTTGCTACTGGGTAGGACTCGTAACTATTTTACAAAGTTTTCTTACACACGTCTACTACTTTATTTTTCACAATTTAGTCTATTTTAAAATATTGTACTGTATCTTGAACATAACTGGAGAATAAAAATAGATAATGGCACATTAGAAAACTCAGTATCCCACGGATGATTGGATAATGAGAAAAGTGTACCTACAATCATCTCCTCAGAAACAAACTACATCATGGAATGTTAGTTATCCAAGCCTGCACAGTAATGACATTTTAAATTGCAATCATCTATCGGCCAGCATCACACCGAAGGCATCGTTAAACATTCAAGCAAAGACTGCTGGCATAAACTATTGAAAGAAACATACACACATAACACACATACACACACACACACACACACTCTCTCGCTCTCTCTCTCTCACACACGCACTCTTGCTTCCCACATTATAATTACAATGTTCTAAAGATAGATACTGATTTTTTTTTTTTCCCACGAGAAATGTTATCAAAATTTGCTACTAAAACATGACAGTGCTTTCACAAGAATAAGTACAAGTTAGCTTGCAAGTACAAGACAATGGGGGCAAACAGCCTTAAATTTTCTAAGTAATTTTTAGGCTTTTTCTGGCAACCACACCATACTTGATTATGCATAAACTTCTCAGTTTGTAACCTGAAATCTGCAAAAAAACCCAAAACCTAATTTCAAAAAATTATTAGCTATCTGATAACCCTGTATCATAGATGATATAATTTCATGTTTTATTAGCCTCAAAACATAGGATTTAAAATACTGAATTTAAGACTTGAAAAATAGTCCTTTTGAAATGTTAGAGGATTCCAAAATTCCCGTCTACCTAAAATCTTAAAGAAAACACATGACGAATGACCTTGATTTAGTTTGAGGGTGCATAAAAGCACTGTATGTCTTTTACCACGTTTCACTCACTTAAAAAGTGTTCTCTAATGTTCTTCCTTTTGCATAATGTGCAAAATAAAAGGCAAAAAGATTAAAAGCAAATTTCTATCTTTCTCTTGCTAGTGCTTTATGACCTTGTTAACATTACAAAGTCAACAGGGACGATGCAGAACTTTGGTATAAATGATATGACAATACTACCATCACAGTTGAGGGTAAGAGGTGGTCAAAAGAAATGGAAGTGGGAAGAGACTCAGTAACACCCCCATTTATTAAAACACCACCAAATTAAAAGTGAAATAAACCACAATGAATTATAATACAATTTACACATTGAGCACAGAAAATTAATAAATCTAACAATATTTATAAAAAAAGCAAAATCAGTCTTTTTCCAGAGACTAAAAACTGTTGTTCAGGCTGATCATCAACTGCCGCTACACCAACTTTAGAGCCAAATTTAATTTCAAGTAAAAAAAAAAATTTACAACCACAGATTTCGCATCAACGGAAACCGGTCTTTCCTTGATTTCCCTTTGAAGTCACTAATGAGTATCTAAAACTGCCGCACCGCAGGTTTTTAATCAACTTCCTGAGGGCTGTGACTGGGAGGCAGGAGCCATAACAATCTGCGACAGCGCGGGCTCTGTACTCTGGTCCGCCATCTGTGTGAGGACTGAGGTGGCCACAGCTTCGGCCTTGGAGGTTGAACTGACTCCATTGGATGTGCTGACAGAACTATGCTGAATAGCTTCAGGGTGCGGGCTGCTCGGCACTGACAGGTCTTCTGAACTATCGTCTTTATCAGCAGCTGAGCGGAAAAAAGAAGAATCACGGTTTCTTAAAAACAGCTGTAAGAATGTATCAGCAGGTTGTCAACACACAAGAGTAAAAAGTCAGGGTTTGACAAAAGCGGTTATTTAGATACGATGGTATGACTGGAACTGAGCAAACCAAAAGGTGGCTTTCCGATTTTACCTGCAGCAGCTCAAATGAAGGCCTCGCCATGCACACGGAAGCATCTGTGTGCCCAGCTCACAGAACCGAGCCGAGGACGTGTTTGCTCAACAGTGTTAAGAAAAGTCAGGTAGGAATTTGGGAGACAGCCTCTTACAGATATAATCAGACCCTTACCAAGTAACGACAATTTAACACAACCGGTCTGTTTGCCTACATGCCATTCTTACTAAAAGATAAGAAAATTTATACCCACACGCATAAACAAAATGAATTCTTCCATACAAATTGCACTTTCAAATTACTCCCTCTGCATTCTCTAGAACTATATTTATTCTGGCTGACTTTCCATCGATGGCAGCAATGGGTGATTACAACACCTGACTCTAATGATGCATACACATGAGAATGAGCAATATTTAGAATCTAAATGCCACCAGCTGTTAGAGCTGCACGAATTAATTGGGATTCAAATAAAAAATTATATAAAACTCTAGAAACTACAATGGAAGATATTCAGAAAGAGGCATTCTGTGTACTTGTGAAAATCTACCAACTTTTAGGACTGAACAATGCATCTACATCTTTCTCATTTTAACAGGATCAACTCCAGTAATTTCATTTAGTGAAAAATCTGATACGCACACCACACCGGTAGTTACGGTGTACGTAACTTACAGAATGATAACATGGACCAATGATAACTGTGAACCTAGCCCCCAGCTTAAGAGAACACGGCCAATAACAATGATGCTTCCTGGAGGCTCTTCTCCTCATCAAAGGTAATCACTGTTCTGATAGCTCTTTAACCACTACCTTGTTTTTTGTTCGAAGTTTTACCAAATAGGTATGCATCCCTAGAAAGTAGCATTTAACTTTTGAACATTCTGAACATTGTATCATACTGGATGTATTCTTTTGTACTTTTTTTTTTATAGAGTTTATTTTGAGAGACACAGAGCTGAGGTGGAGCAGAGAGAGGGAGAGAGAGAATCTCACGCAGACTCTGCACTGTCAGTGAACAGCCCAATGTGGGGCTCGATCTCACAAACTGTGAGATCATGACCTGAGCCAAAACCAAGAGTCAGACGCCTAACCAACTGAGCCACCCAGAAACCCCTCGTTTTCTTTTCACTTGGCTTTAAAATAATTTTTATTTAGTGCTTAAAGGTAACAAGCGGGTTGTCAAATCTGACAATGCAGACTGGCCTGCTTACTGGTGGCCAGGTGCCTATTCTGAAAGTCCATTATTAAAAGACTGTGGACGCTATGAAGCAGGACTTATTCCATGATTTGTGATGCAGGAGATGGAGGAGGAGAAACCTGGCCAGCTTGATTTTAGTTCACATAAAACTCATTTTGAGAGTTTTCTGAAATATAGGACTTAAAGAATTTTGACAAGTTTGCCTCAAATCCATGCATTTTTTGGAAAGCAGTTTTTAAAAATATATTAATTAGAATCCCCTCTTCTCTATAAATCTGCTATCAATGCAAAATCACCCCTCAAGATATAATAAAAAAATCACAATAAACCTTTTAAAATTATATAAAGTAGAAAGGATCCTTTTCTGAGGAAGCAATAACAAATGTTATAAAATATTTCTAATTCAGTTACATAGCCAACAGAACAGTTACGTGTTCAAGAAACCCAAACCCTGGCAATGGCACTCAAACTGACAAGAGTACAGTCCCCTTTACGTCTCTTCTTCAATATGAAAACAAACGGACCTTCCTCTCAATGTTAAGTTCTAGGGATACACCAGCTTTCAAAAATCAAGAGGCGAAGGTGCCTGGGTGGCTCAGTCAGTAGTGTCCAGCTCTTGATTTCTGCTCAGGTCACGATCTCACAGTTGAGCTGAGCGTGGAGCCTGCTTAAGACTCTCTCTCCCTGCCCCTCCATACCCACTCTCTCTCTCAAAATAACAAATTTAAAAATAAAGAGGCTGATCTATGATGAGAGGTCTAAGGAAATGTAAATACAGAGTGCAGGCAATGACAACATAAAACAGTAAATTTTAAAGACAAGTGCTGATCTCCAGACTTTCAGAATCAGGCAAAGCAAATCTTTAGGCTATACAAAGTACCAGGTACCGATTTATAAGTGGCGTAATTATACATTCTATATGTAAAATACCTTTATAAAGGGATATACCTGCACCTATGTCCACTTCCGGAAGGTGAGGAGAGAAAAATCACCAACATAACCATAAGCACTAGAAAGAGAAGAGTTCTTACTGCACTCACAGAGCCCTTTTCAGCCCTGCTTAAAGCTAAAAAACCCCCAAGTGTTTGACAATTCACGCTCTGAAGTTTTCCACCTATGTTCATACATATTTTCATTAATGAAAATATAAGCTCTCAATTACATTTAGGGCCCAAAGAAGGTTTCCTTCGCACTTAAGATTACAGAAGCAAGTATAATACAATTTTAATTATGCTCCAAGATTTAGAAAATAGGAATTAATGGTAATAAGATCACTCTTGTGCTTTATTTTTCATAGAATCCAAACATCAAAAATATATTCCTATTTTCATTCATGTTTTATACTGTTTAAGGTGACCAACTGTCATGGTTTTCCCATGCCTGAGGGGTTTCATCCTAGGATGCACGGACTTTGATAATTAGAAGTGAGACCGTAGGGTGGTGTGCTTTTATACTGTCACCTTTATCTGAAAGATTTTTGTAATATTCATTAGTTTCTATTAAACCTTGACTTCACAAATGTTTTGAAAGTCTTAACTACTATTACAGTTCACCATCAGCAATAGCCGTGTGCTAAGACATGCATAGTGTTCACTATTTGTGAACTTCCCCACATTTTCTCCAAGATATAAGTACTCACTTATTCAATCCATCTGCCTTGACTACTAAACAAAAGTCAGATTTTCTCCTTCAAACTTGAAAACGGAAATTACTTTACAATTTCTACAAAATCCAATTATCTCCCAAGAGCTAAAGAGAACTATTTTATACTAAAACCGTATTTTACTTCCATTTGATTATCTAGAGGACTAGGTAGGAAAAAGGCAGGAATAGTTCCAAACGTCAAAAATGTGTTATTCATTTCCTGCAGTCTATACAACCTAGCATAATATGTATTTCCTAAAAATTTATTAATCTAGACTTTCAGTTTATTTAAGGGTATGGCACATAAACCCACACATTTATACCTTAAAAATATCTTTATAAATTGTTGCTTAAAATGAAAAATCGGCTTGCCTTTGCTGTGCACATGCTACCTTGATAAGAGATAAAACTGATGGGATTAAAAAATTGCAGATGAGATAAATTTTTAGTTGGATGCAACTGAAGAATTCATTTTCCTTCTAATTTTATAGAATCATTTGTATATTCTTTTTGAACTATCAAAATTCAAGAGCGCTCTCTTGTTAAGAAAATCATAGATGCATAATGCTGAACTCAGTAGCTTCTATCAGAAATTATGTTGTTAAGTCAGATGGGAGCCATAATGGCCTCATCCCTGCAGCAATCATTGTTAATACAAACCCCAAACATATTTCTATATGGTTCCAATTTACTCCACAATGTGTTTCACCATCCTGTGAAAATGACTAGATATCAAAGGACTGAGATTTATTTGCTCAAAACTGACAAAAATCAATGTTCTAAATATATATGGCAATAGAGAGTTGCTAAATCTACTGAATCTTTTAAATTAAAAAATATTGCCCATTCTGATGAAACTGCTTACAATGACTACAAGTAAAGATGGTGGCCATTAAGTTTTATCGTGAGCACCTGAGGAACTGTTTGCATCCAATACAAAATGTTTCTTTCTTTTGAATTACTGACACTGGCAAATTAAAATGAAGTGGATACATATGGTTGAAACAATCTTCACATTTACAAATATCCTGAAATATCACTAAATCATAAAAACAAAAGCTGTGGGTTATATATTATGAATGTTGCCTAATGCCTTCCCAGCTCTGTTACTTGTTACAAATTTGTGTACGATGGACAAAATTGGCCATTTATTCAAGAGTAACAGCTGGCTCCAATATTGTGCATCTTATCAAAAAAGAAGGACATTACAAGAAAGAAAAAGCACAATTAACCTCTAAAATGCTGAAAAACAGAAGAATCTCATTTTGGGGAAAACATGTAAGAGGAAACTTAGAAGCAGATAATGTTAAGAAGTGTTCTACTGTAGCATTTTTATGACCAAAAGACTCAACATAAAGATTCACAACAATAAAAAAAACTGCACAATGCTGATATTTAAGAAAGAACAATAGGATCCGATACTGTAAATGGGCACTATGTATTGTTAAACGAAGATAGTTAATTAAAAAAAATTACTCAATGGAGGCTGGAAAAGAAGCAGTGTTTCACTCTGTCGTTCTAAGACCAACCGTTACCCTGGGAAGATGAAATACCATCAGTACTTACAGTATATTTTGAATTATTAACCTGTTTTGTTGATGTATAGTAATCCCTCGAAAAAAGGCTAGAAACAGGAAAATTCAAAAACTCTAGATTCTACAAAGTATATTCCCCATTCCATAATAACCTTGCAGAAGTTCTGATATTTAATATTAAGTATTAGAACTGCAGCCTCTGTCTTTTTAACTGTAGCGTGGTTCACTCTGGCAGTATTTCACCGACGCAGCCTAAGGCTATAGGTGATGGCACATTACTCACTATGATAGCCAGATTTCTTCTGCATGGCGGTTACAGGGCAATCTTTATGAGCCAGAAGAAGCTGTTTCAGCTGTGCCACTTCATTTCTCAGCAGGGTGACTTCACTCTAGAGAAGAAACAACTTATGTACCTTAACAGCATCAGACTAAACGTTTCTTACTGCTGATAACAAGTGAAAATTAAGGATATCGGGTATCTTTAACAGAATATCAAGGAATAAACAAAATACACTGCTCGAGCAGGCTTAATCAGTACACATCAGTTTTTGTATTTTAGCATTTGTACAAAGACTGCAACTTCTATAAAAATTTAAATGAGGTAACAACATGACTGGATAACATATTTCAAAGTTTTTATGTTACCATTTGCCTTGGGACTGCTTATATATTACAGGTTACCTGCAGAAGGTATTTTTTAGTTATGTTGCATGCTCTTTTGATTATCTGAAAAATTAGAAACATCAAGGGAGTCAGAATGAATGTTCACTGTCTCTGTTCACTTGAAAGTGAAAAATTTATCCTGGAAACTCAATTAAGCAAGTTTCTGGTTTTCTGGAAACTATGAAAGCCTCCACAGAAGAAACCACAATAATCAAAGAATCATGGATACCTAAAATGCAACAAAGCACTGTGTTGGACACGGAACCAATGATAGTAGATATAATATCTAGATGACTTAGTTGCCCTTGATCTAGGTAATCTGTACACATCTAAATTTAAATCTGATAAATTAATGGTGATTTGTCCTAGTCCTTATTTAAAAATGAGCACTTCACAGCCTTTGTTTTGGAGGCGTTAATCTGGTAGATTCTATATTAAAAAGTTCCAAATTAAGGGAGTCCATTTAATTCCCTTGGGTCACCCCCAAATATTAAAGATGCAGAAGTTAGTGATAATTACCAATACTCCAGAGTGAGTCATAATATGAATTTAATAAAATGGTAGGAAAACTTAATTTACAAACACATCTACTTATTTGGACTCACATTACCCTTAAGTAACCCGAAGTTAAATAAAGAAATATAACAAGCATGTGTACGTAAAAGCTCAGGAACTTTGTTTTCCACCCCTTGGTCTCTTAACCAGGAAGCTGAATGTAGAATTATTTAGAAGATTAGACTCATTAGATCCTATTAACTGATCAATGACAGAAATATAAAAATCCAAAGAATGAAACTTAAGCAAGTAGACTCATTAGATCCTATTAACTGATCAATGACAGAAATATAAAAATCCAAAGAATGAAACTTAAGCAAGTCTCTTGGGCCAAATAGTTTCTCGCACCCCCACAACAACAAATTGCAACAATGCATTAAAGCACAGAACAAAAATTGATGCTCACAATAACTCGGAACATTAAAAGGCTAAATTGTGTTTAAAATATTGTATTTGAGACAAGAATGGGTGTATGGTGATGAAAATATAAGAGGGAAATTTTTAGTTTCACTTAAAAAAAATAAGCTGCTTATTAGAAAACTCATTTCTCTGTAATACTGCAGTCATCAGCATCAATACTATAAATTATAGCTCTTTATTAATGACACCAAGCACGAGAAACCACGTTATGAAGAACCTAATATATATTATCCAAAATTCCTCCCTCCCTGCTGCATCAGCTTGATTTTGAGATCCATGTCTAATAAGTTTCTCTCATTAATTTCTGTAATATGAAATAGGGTTGGATATGTATTTTTAGCCCAGAATATATAGTATAATCTTATAATAATCTCTTATAATCAGGTACCTGTGACCACCCTTTCACATTAGTTTGAACCTATGAAAAAAAATACTTAATTGTTCTGAACTACACAAACTGAAGTTCTTGTGAATACACACTATTTTCTCTACCTAGAAAAGCTTTCCTCTCCTTTTTCTCATCTTGCTAATTTTTTCACTCATCTTTAAGAGTCCACTCAGTATAAATTTGGATAGGAAAATAAGTTAGGAGTCCATTTCTGTGTTCCCAGAGCCATATATACATACGTGTGCGCATTTACGTAGTATTCACCACACCAGGATTGTTAATTTTTGGTTTACTTGTTCATCACCTCTGCCAGATTGGGATTATCTGGCTCTCTGTATCCCCAGAGTACAGCACACAGCCTAGTACGGAGTACTATTTAGTACTATTCTAGAGAGAACCACGGTAATTCTATGTCCAGGGGAGGGTTAAAAAATACCAAAGAAGGTGAAATGAAATTGCTTAAATAATATAAAGTTGGTCAGAGGTCCCGATTTCCTTATTTATGCCCACAACCTCACCAACACAGCTACACTGTTAATTCTTCTCAGACATAAAATGAAAATTGGCATATTTTACAGTATCATCTCACAGAATTTAAAAAATCACAAATGCCCTCTCTCCTAAATATTCTATATAGACATTCATCATAAACCATGTTATGATTTTTTTTTTTTAGTCAAAGTAAAACATTTTTGGTAAGACAGATGCTGAAAAAAAACTGTTATTCTGGTCTAAAAGTAAATTACTTTGGCATTGTCTGTACCATTGCTTCATTCCATCTGTAGCTACTCAAAGGTTAATTACATACTAATGAACAATTCTTTTTTAGTTTATATGAGTAATCTATTAAAGGTTTTCATTGATCACTGGCTATAGATTGAGGACCAAGTATTCCATAAATTTATGATCTTTGGCTTTTCAGTTTAGACACTACCCCTCCAAATTAAATAAGGGAGTTTCTCATTGCTAAAGGTATGATTTTCCTCATGTTTAGTCTTCACAAAAATCAATGATTAAGTATCCAGATTCCCCTCACACAGTTCCAAGGACTGTCATGGATGCAAAAGCTTACACTTGAGAATGAAATATTTAACTTATGTCTATGACGATAGAAGAAGAAAAAAAAGTATTTTGGAAATACTTTGTGAAATGAATGGGAATGACCCTTTTCTCATTCTCCTTAGTCTCATACTTTGTTTCATGTCAGTCTCCTCTGATAGACCACAAATTCTGTAAGTGCAAGGACAATGTCGTTTTCACTGTTGTATCTCCTGTGTCTAATAACATGCTCTGCACACAAAAGATGCTTAACGACAGAATGAATAATAAATAACTAGCATTTGCATAGTGTCGTTATAATAGACTTCTCTGTACTCTCTCTCTCATTTGATCTTCATAATAGTACTTATTCTAGGAGTATGACAGATGGGGAAGTAAAGGCTCAAAGATTTTTAGCAAGGCCTACTAAAACGAAGAACCAGGTCTCAGGCTCATAGTAAAATGCATGAAGTAGAGGTGGTATCACTATCACCCTTTCCCCCTCTACAGCGGAATTTAAACACTCAGGGGAAAAGAAGGAAGGCGGTGATAGCACACAATACTTCCCCGCCACACCCCCACCTTGGAATTAAAACAAACAGGTATAGTATTTTCCAACTGTCACTATTCCTTCCTATTTCAAGGGATAAATACTGAAATAAAATATTGTTTAGGTGTCAGAAATAAAAGGTTTGATTCTATTCCCTTTTAAGTCAACAAAGCAATAACAAAACCTTTTCCGTGTCATCATTAACTTATGAGTGAAGTCTTCCAAGTACCCAGCTATGAAACAATGCTTCCATTTTTAAAAAAACTTACTAAGCTTCTACTCCACACACATTTTGCCAACACTTAAGTTTCAAAAGCAAAATCCACGACAAAAACTCCCAAGTTTTATATCAGAATAACTGTTAAGGAGCTACGGTGAGTAAAGAATCTGTCTTTGTCCACAAAGGAAACAGGGTGAAATTGTAAACTGACAACAAAATTTCAAAATGAGTATAACTGAAAAGCAAAGTCATGAAGAGGCAGAAACTCTTTCAAGTAAAAGACCACAAAAATTACATACTACCTTTAAAAATATAATAATTTATAACCAACAGTATCCAAGTTTTGGTCTAGATTACCATGTCTCCAATTCAACTTCATGATATTGCCTTTTAGCAGCAATTTTAGAAGGCTAAAATATTAAATTCAGTGAGTGGGGCAAGAAGATTGAATAATTAACATGTTCTTTAAAACCTAATATGTATTTGGTAAAAATATGAACAGTCACACCTCAACACTCATTAAAATTTATTTATAATATATAAGTAACCATGGGTCATTACTGCCCACTATACTGATCAGCTACGCCTGTATGTCACGTGAAGGATTATTAAGGAAATGTAGAATTGATGAATGTTTTTACATAAAGTAGAGTTTAATTATTTCTCTGACATTCAATTTTCTTTACAAGTCATTCTGTTCTTCACAGTTAACAGTTTTGCTGTTGGGAGACTGAAAGTTTTCCTCCCTGAATCCAGGTTAACTCTTTACATTCTGAAAATCAGAATCTGTCCCTTTTTAGAACTGCTATTTTATTTGATAACTAAAAAACAATGAATAAAAACCATATAGCCACTTGAAACAATTACTGAAGCATACTTTATTCCCAAATCGTTCATGCTTCTCAAAAGCCTTTTCACCACTGTTACATCCTGGTGCAGGTCATTCTTAAAATTCCACTTATATTTAGGGATTCATTCCTATAGTGATTTCCATATCTACACATTTATTCATCTAACTATAAACTTTTTATTAATGAAAAAGTTATGCTCCAACTATTTTTTGAGTAATTTAGTGAGGTGACATTCCATGAGCTAGAATTAACCATTTTTTAAAAATGTTATTAATTATTTTGAGAGAGAGGGAGACAGAACATCAGCAGGGGAGCAGCAGAGACAGAGAGGGAGACACAGAACCCGAGGCAGGTTCCAGGCTCTGAGCTGTCAGCACAGAGCCCGAAGCAGGGCTTGAACCCACAATCTGCAAGATCACGACCTGAGTCACCCAGGCACCCCTAGAATTAACCATTTTAAAGTGAACAATTCAGTGCGCCTGGGTGGCTCAGTTGGTTAAGCATCCGACTCTTGATTTCAGCTCAGGTCATGATCTCATGGTTTGTGAGATCAAGCCCTACATGGGGCTCTACTGTCAGGAATCCCTGCTTGGGATTCTCTCTCCTCTCTCTCTGCTTCGCTCACATGTGCACTCTCTGTCAAAATAAACAAACAACAACAACAAAAATAAAGTGAACAATTCAGTGGTGTTCAGTACGTTTACAATGCTGTGTAGCCACCTCTCCCAATCTGGTGATAAAACACTTCTGTCACTCCAAAGTAAAACTCCTTACCCATTAACCAGTTTCTCCCTATTTCCTCCTCCCCATGTCACTGGTAACCACCAATCTGCATTTGTCTCTATGGATTTCTCTCCTCTAAATATTTCATACAAACGGAGTCACACGTGACTTTGTTTCTGGCTTCTTTCACTTAAGCATGTTTTGAGGTTCATACACATTCTGTACTCTCACTCCTTTTTATGGCTGAATAATATTCTACTGTGCATATATAACATAACTGCCCCACTCACTTTCTCACTTTCTTTTTACCCCTAATAATATATTACAGATTATTTCCCAGGTTGATACATACATACGAACTTCATTCTTAAGCATTTTAAAAAACATCCCTGATAACACATCATTTCACCTATCTTCACATTCTGATATGCATTTCTAAAACTAAGAACACTTTCTTATCTAACCATGAAGCCATCATCACTTAGTTTTTAATGATTAAACATATGGATTTTACTTTTCTGTTTGTAATTTGAAGTATTAACTAACGTCCTATTAAACTGTAGCGGTTAATTTAGGAATTTCTTTAATTTGACTTCAATTTAAAAGATTCATGCTTTCAAAATGATACGTTTGTTAACTTTTACTGAGGTGATAAATCTTGCCTTTATTCCTCCAATCAAGAAATTTCTACCCAGATTAGGAAAACATAAAATATATTTTAAGATAATGACATTTAATCATAGTTTGTATGGTAGAAAAAAAACATGAGATGAATGAAGTAAGGATTACATACATTTGTCTCGAATGTTGAATTTTCCAAGGTTTTCTGAAATAACAAAGCACTGTTGCTATTGATAATGGTGATCAGTGCTGCAATACAATTAAGGAAATAGCAATATTTCATTAAAGCTGTTAGTACTACCATACCTTGGGTCACAGCAGAAAACTGGCCCAATCTGAAGTCCAAGAATACCCTGTAGATACCATATATTTCTATACCACTTTAAAGTTTTCAAACATTTTTACTTCTTAAATAGAATAAGCCAAATTAGGAAAATATTGACCAATTTAAGATTTAAAATTTATGTACTTAAAAATTCTTGCACTTATTCTAATTCAAATGATTTATGCAAAAAACCCTCAAGAGAAGTAGGATCAGCAGGCATTATCTCTATTCTATGTGTAAGGCAATGGAGGCTAACAGAGAATGACATGCTTCATGTACAACTAAAAAACAGCCATTCATTTAGAAGAATAATCTTGTTAAGAACAGAAAGGAAACAGATACACCTAAATCATTTCGTTAATGTAACATATTTGAAACTTTAAATTAGTACCTATAATCTGTTTCATTTTAAGAGGACAGAAAATCATAAATATCATGTTTTTTTCCTAAAAAGTTATGAAAATAGTTTTAATATGATTTTTATTTTATGGAGAGAGAATCTTTCTTTAAGTTTACTTATTTTGAGAGACAAAGCATGAGTGGGGCAGGGTCAGAAAGGGAGAGAGAATCCTCAGCAGCGCAATCTCTGTGCAGACCCTGCCGGATCCCATGGTTTGTGAATTCATGACCTGAGCTGAAATCAAGGGTCAGGTGCTTAGCTGACTTGAGCCACCCAGGTGTCCCTAGAGGAAGGGATTAGGGGGAGAGGGGGAGGCAGGGAGGGAGAGGGAATGAATCTTAAGCAGGCTCCATGCTTAGCACGGAGCCCAGCACAGGGCTCGCTCCCCATGACTCTGAGATCATGACCTGAGCTGAAATCAAGAGTTGGGATTGAAAATAGTTCTTGACTAAGAATTTACCAGATGATGATAATATATGTTTAAGATAACCTAGTATGTATTTAAAGTCTCTGTGATGTGGTAAATGTTTAGATTTTTTTCTAAATGGTTAAAATGGCTAAAAATAAATTTTTCAAGACAAATTTATTTGTTCTCGAGCTCATTCCATCAACATCCAAAGCACAATAGAGAATTTTAAAAGATGACTGCTTCACATATGAAAAAATTTTTATAAAATTTACGTTAGGTTAAATACTTTGTCTGATGTTAAAAACTTTTTCCAAAGTATTGAAACAGACATTAATACTGGTGACATCTTTAAAGATAGATTTAACAAGAGAGCAAGTCTCCCCATCAATTATGATTATAAAGAAAGATTCGTTTTTAACTGGGAAAGGATGACTCAAAAGACTGACCGGTAACAAGTACAATTCACTGACATCAATTTTCTAGTTGATGCTCATCGTTTTCCCGGAGAATATTCACAACATTAAAACAAAAACAAAAGGAAGAAAGAAAAAAAGAGCATGAAGGAAATCGACTTGGTACCGACACCATCACTGTAAATCTTACCAAAGACTCAACAGGAAAGAGCTTTAAAACCTTTATATCCCATGAGGTTCCTAAGAAACCTGTCTGCGGTGAACTGGCAGGTAGAAATGATTTCTACTGCCACTGGCCATATTGTACCTGTTCTGTGGATAATCAGAGCCCTTCAGTTTCCAAGGCTGTCAATCTGACACCTTTTCCGAGCACTATATTCACTCTAAATAAACAAAACAAAATTTATAATTCAAAGAACAAAAGAAATTAAGAACAAAAAATGCTACTAAAGCAACTTTACAGCTGTGACAGAAACCAAAAAATAAGAAAAATGAAATACCAGTGGTATTTTAAATTTCAAGGTTCTTTGTTTGAACTTTATACCACAACTTTATAAAGTTTAAGCAAGATAGTTTTGGTACTTTTGTATCACACAAGAACTTATATTTAACATTTCTTCATAGTGTCAGTGTTTAAAATGTTATAATCCTTCATCTCAGTATTCAAATAGGTTTATAAAACTATGCTTTAACTACAGATTCCACACACACCCAATATTGTGTGCTAAAATGTCTGGATGGCTAACTGGAAAAAATAGGGAAGAGCTAAGTTCACAATTACTAAAAATAAGACAACATTTACATATATGCACCTTACCTGCAGTTGACCGTTTAATGAACTCAAGTCTTCTGCTTTCTTCTCTAAAGACTGAACCCAGACTTTCCTTTTTTGTCGGCATCTTGATGCTGCTGCTCTATTTCGCTCTAGAAATTTCCTCCTTTTTTCATCAGGATCTTCATTAGCTGCTCTTCTTCGACGACCGCTTGTATTTTGGGTCTGTGGAGTTGTGTGAGCTGGAGAAGCCTATAATAAACACAAATGGAAGCTTTTTATGTTTGTAGCTGTGAGCGAGAACATAGGCAGTAAAGGGTTGCTACTATATTTTCTAAGTCTCATTGTATATTATCAATATTTAGGGGTGACATGAAAATCACCCTGCAGTTTAACGAATTCCTTGAAATAAATAAGCCCTGCTAAAAAAATAAGATTCTCACTTTTTTACTACCATAGTGACTATATTTAAAGTTTGTATAACATTTTCATTTATACAGAAATAATGTGGAAAACTTGAAAACATAATACAAATGAACACGTATAGATCTTGTGTTTTTCCAACTTTTTTTTTCAATATATGAAGTTTATTGTCAAATTGGTTTCCATACAACACCCAGTGCTCATCCCAAAAGGTGCCCTCCTCAATACCCATCACCCACCCTCCCCTCCCTCCCACCCCCCATCAACCCTGTTTGTTCTCAGTTTTTGAGAGTCTCTTATGCTTTGGCTCTCTCCCACTCTAACCTCTTTTTTTTTTTTCCTTTTTCCTTCCCCTCCCCCATGGGTTTCTGTTAAGTTTCTCAGGATCCACATAAGAGTGAAAACATATGGTATCTGTCTTTCTCTGTATGGCTTATTTCACTTAGCATCACACTCTCCAGTTCCAGCCACGTTGCTACAAAAGGCCATATTTCATTCTTTCTCATTGCCACGTGGTACTCCATTGTGTGTATAAACCACAATTTCTTTATCCATTCATCAGCTGATGGACATTTAGGCTCTTTCCATAATTTGGCTATTGTTGAGAGGGCTGCTATAAACATTGGGGTACAAGTGCCCCTATGCATCAGCACTCCTGTAGCCCTTGGGTAAATTCCTAGCAGTGCTATTGCTGGGTCATAGGGTAGGTCTATTTTTAATTTTCTGAGGAACCTCCACACTGTTTTCCAGAGTGGCTGCACCAGTTTGCATTCCCACCAACAGTGCAAGAGGGTTCCCGTTTCTCCACATCCTCGCCAGCATCTATAGTCTCCTCCAACTTTACTTTTTAACATCATGGTATTATACAATCCTTTGAAAAACTGTGAAGTACTAAAGGAAAAAATTTAATAACTTACTTAAATTCACTATGAAAAAACCGTTTTCTTACTATTTTTGAAGTAAAATTTTAAAAATAAAAAATAGTAAAATTTTCTTTTAAAAATTGGTTTCTCTAAAATTGAGGAGTAAAAGTACAGTAGTGCCCCTTATCAGTAGGGGATGCGTTCCAAGACTCCTGTGGATGCCTGAAGCCACGGAGAGTAGCAAACCCAATATATACTACGTTTTTTCCTATGAATATATACCTATTACAAGGTTTAATTTATAAATTAGGTATAGTGTGAGATCAAAAATAACTCATAATAAAACAGAACAATTATAACAATATACTGTAATAAAAGTTATGTGAATGTGGTCTCTCTTGCTTTTAAAATATTCGTACTATACTCACCCTTCTCGTGATGATACGAGATAAAACGTTTATGTGATGATGTGATGTAAGGTGGATGATAAAGACACTGTGGCATAGTGCTAGGCTACTAGTAATGAGCCTTCTAGCAATCTGTCAGAGGGAGGACCATCTTCTGAGCCATGGCTGACTGTGCGTAACTGAAAGCACGAAAGCTAAACCGTGGGACGAGGGAACTACTGGATATACATAGTTTGGTACACTCCGCTTTCCTTCAATTTGTGAAATTTAGGGTCAGGTTCACATGATTATTAATGTTCATCTTCCTGGTGGGCAGAATCTCACGGGAGTCTAAATTTTAATTTTAACTGGTTCCCCTTGCTCAACGGATCTGCCTAGTTATCTAAGATCAGCCAGGGACAGAAATTTTCAGTCAGTCACTAGTGATACTGTCTAGTATCTGGGGCTATAGAACGATAAGCATTTCCAAGCCTTTCTTAAATCCCAAAACTGTGCCATGGAACACCTGAACTTGGGAGACAGGAAACAACGAACCCCTGGAAATAGTGCAAAGGAAATAGCACTTTGTGACTACAGGTACATGACCCAAAGAAGCCTGAAAACAATCTTTTTGCCTAATATGAATTACATTCCAAAATGGGGTGAATAAATAAAATTTCTACCTTCTAATCTACATAATAAGCAATAATCTTATATATAAGCTCAATCAAGGTAAGCTCTGCAGGGAAATCATCAAACTACTTCTCACTCAACAAACTCCAAAACCACAGGTTCTCATTTAATTTCTTTTCCAAATAACTAGCATTAAAAATTATGAGGGTAATTTAACTTATACTGTATTTTAATTGTAATAAAGATTAAGTATTAAATTAGATCATTTATTTTACGTACATAATCGCAAGTTAATCTTTTAGAAAAATATTCTATGGCTGGTTTCAAGAATGGCAACCTTGAAATATTTTCTTGTCTTCATCCTCTTAACTTATTGATAATAGCAGGTTTTTTCTTTTACTCATTTGGCTGAATAGGAAAGAACAGGTTTGTTTGTTTTTTTTTAAATTTACAAGTCAGTTATTACAGCAAAGGCTAATCACAAGTATTAGAAGCAGAAATTAATACAGAGTTACATTTGTACATTTTTACACCTCACAATTTAAGGCTACTTAAAAGCATATACTCCTCCTTCTCTCCTTTCTTTCAGTGATCCATTCATTACACATCATTAAAAAGAACACAGGAACTATCCTAGAAACTAGAAATACAATAGTAAACAAACATAAAGTCCTGCCTTATGAAGCTGTCATCCAATATGATATAAAGATACAAATAAAAATTAGATCCAGGGAAATAATGGTTAGCTTTATATAGAAATTATATAAAAATTTATATTTTTATAGTTATATAGAAGTTATATAGAAATTATTATACAGAAGTTATATAGAAATTATATATTCATTTCTTTTAAATAAACTTGGAGGATGTAAAAACCACACAGAGCTTGCAGACGATACAAAAAAACAGCCATGGGTGGATTTGGCCCATGAGTCCGTTTGCTAATGTCTGAATTATGACATTAAAACACACCCACTTATTTACCTTCTCTCTTGGCCCCTATGTTGTTTAGTCGATAACTACCATAACTACATTCCACTTTAAGTTTTGTAAAAATAAAATACAGCTATCTAAAAACTTATGCTTATGAGGCAATCTAGAACTTGCCATTTACCTGTTTAATAGCAAAGTTTTGCTTTTTAATGCCAATGCTAATACTGTTGAAGTATCTCTTAAGATAAAAGTTCTAAATAGAGTTCTGAAACATTTAACAGAAAGTTACCCTTCCATGTAGAAATGCACTGTAGACATAACAGACCTATCAACCATCTGATAGGCAGTCACAAACTACAGATAAATGAAAAGGACCTCTGGTATAAACAGTGTCCGTAAAGCATATATATCTGCTCCTTTGGTAATGTCTCTCACATTTTAATTTAAGAATCATTTGACTGGGGTGTCTGGGTGGCTCAGACGGTAAAGTGTCCAACTCTGGCTCAGGTCATGATCTCACACAGTTCGTGAATCCCAGCCCCACATCGGGCTCTCCGCTGTCAGCATGAAGAGCCCGCTTTGGATCCTTGGTCTCCCTTCCCTCTCTCTGCCCCTCCCCAGCTTGCTCGCACCGCGCTCTCTCTCTCTCTCAGAAATAAACAGAAACATTAAAAAAAAATCATTTGATATATGCCAGTAATCTCATAAATACAATCCACAAAAAATGAGTTAAAAAGCGTCAGTGGAGATTTGTGCTATGTCAGACCAACATACATAGACAAAAGCATTTACAGGGTGTCCTGAGCAGTAATAATTGCTCGACTATTTTAATTATTTACTTATTTATTTTCGGGTGTCAATACTTTTTGAGAGACAGCATGGGTGCAGAGGAAGGGCACGGGATAAGGAGAGAGAGAATCTTAAGCAGGCTTCACACTCAGCGTGGAGCCTGATGCGGGGCTAGATCTCACAACTATGAGGTCATGACCTGAACTGAAATCGAGTTGGACACTTAAATGACCGAGCTACCCTGGCACCCCTGGGTGTGAATACTTTTACACTGAACTACCTTTCCTAATGTTTTTGGTACCCTTTCGAAATATGACCAGAAGTAATTTTTTCAAAGTATATAGTTTAAGTTTCCTTTAAGTTACCCCATATTTGTTTTTTAAAGGATAACAGAGTGTAGATTATAAAAACAACACACATACCGGAGTTTCTGTAGTGGATGTGGCTGGCTGTTGTAGGGACTGTGGTCGAGATTCCTCTGACTGAGTTCTAACCAATCCACTACCATGACCTTTGACAGTATCACCATTGGTAACTGGAGGATGTTGCTGGGTCAAAGCAGCTTTTAATCTCTGAAATGCAGACATCAATTTAAAAAAAAAAGTTCCCTGCTTTCCACTCAAGTCCAACTCCCAAAGTATTCTTTAGTTAACCAAAAAAAAGTATTTGTTAAGAAATGCATTTGGCTTTAAAATTAGTTTTATCATTACAAATAGTAAGACAAACACTCTGGAAAGCTTTCCTGAGTCTTTCTGAGTACTACTATAGGATTTAATACTTTGCTATCCTAATCAATTTTGAGGAAGGAGTGAAAAACACCGTTAACTGAAAATAACCAGTTCCGTTCAACTAAAATAAATAAGTTAATTATGTACACTGTCACCTATTTTCTTGCCCTTCATTCCTGAATCTCCATCTTTTTAGGCTCTCCTAGATTCTTAAACCTAAATCTCTTCCAAATTTGGGCCCACTTTGGACAACCGGGCTTATTTGGACAATGACCTGATGTTGCATTTTTTAGGCCACTATATTGACTGTCAGACTGAACCTCCTCCTAGAACCTATAGCTAGGTTTGCCTCCCGTAGGTCTTCCCTGTCTCCAGTAAGAAGGTTTAGTTTGAAGTCTATCCCCTCTACTATGTTCCATTTGCCATTTCACTGAATTGCATCTGACCCACTGCCAGGGTATGAGTAACCTAGGGTCAGAAGGAGGCCTTAGACACTTACGGCTACCTCTTAATAAAAACACAATCTGCATAAAACTTACTATTCTATCAGCAAAAGTGTATCATATGTGAATATCTTAGTTCCTCAAACAGTAAGCTCTTTCAAGAGCAGAGATTTCCTTACATTTCTTTGCATCCCTTTTAAGCGACTGGTACACGGATTTGCTACATGGGTGAACAACAAATGTATTTGTTAACTGAGAGAAATTGGATTCTTTGGCAAAAATGGCACAAGCAATATCTGGGGTAGTTTTATTGTTAGAATCTGTAAATATGAAATAATTAGCACAAGATAATCATACCATAATATCTTAGCAATGAAAGGCACCTGAGAGACCTGGGATTATTATTGTTGATATTGTTCTCAGTAACAGTTGTAGTCCTTAAGCCCAGAATAAAGTTTCATTATCTGTGGGGGAAGGAGGCTACAAAATTGATACGAGAAATGTGTTGCAGTCTATCCAGTGCTTTCCAAACTTCCCAGAAGTCATAATTGGCTGGGTGCTAAAAACAGATTTGTACCCACCTTTCTCTCTCCCTTCCTTGCCGATGGCAGGGAGGAGTGGGAAAGAGAGAAGAGCTTTTGAAAAGCACCCAGGTGATTCTAGGACAACTGCTTTCATTTACTCCAAAAAGAGCAACTTAGCAAATTATACAGCTATCCCAAAATTTGTAGTTTATTTTCATCTATGTGTATCTACGATGCCATCTACAAGTGATCCAGACCCCTGAAAAAACTGAAGCATATATGAAAAGGTCCACCAAAATTTCCCTTGAGGCAATAACTATATCTAGACAAGTGTTACTGGACATTTTCTCTCTACTGCTAATCACTGTAGATGCTGGGTATGATTTTAAAAATAAGCCAACAGTTTAAAAATAAAAGTTTACTGGGGTAGAAGTTATACATCGTAAAATGAAGTCTTTTTTGTGCATAGTCCTATGAGTTTTAACAAGCACATACAGTCAGTCATGCAACCACCCCCTACCATCAGAATACAAAACAGTGCTATTATCCCACCAAATTCCCTCATGCTCCATTCCTGTCACTCTTCCTCCCACCCCCAGTCCTTAGAAACCATTAATCTGTTTTCTGATCCCCAAAGTTTTGCCTTTTCCAGAATGTCATATAAATGGACTTATACAGTGTTACAGCCTTCTGAAATCTGGCGTCTTTCTTTTAGCATAATGTACTTGAGATCCATCCATGTTATCAGTATTTTTTCACTGAGTTTCTAACAGGACAGTGTCCCTATTTTACAGATTGGGAAACCAGAGATCATTTGCCCAAGGTCGTCTTAGTAGCTAAGACACATGAAATTGAGACACTCAACTGAAGGGATAGTATGGAAGTGGATGGATTAAACCAAAATGAGGTAAGTGATCAAAGGAGTAATTGGCTCCAACCAGTAGGACTACTTAGGCTAAATGGTAAAGAACTCAAAGTAGAAAGGAGTTTGAAAGTATAGGTCAATATAAATAGAAGGAGGAAATTCTGGGGAGGTGGTCAGCCTGCATAATTATATCTTTTAAAAACAGAAATGTTACACATCAAAATAAAAGAAATAGTACCTAGTCTATAGTGTTAGGTTAGGGCTTTCACTTCTAGATATAAAATGTACATAAATCTAGGTAGTGGTTGAGATGTGAAGCTTGGTAAATTATGTGTTGGTAAAACATTTTGAAGTCCTTAGGTAGAAAACATCATAGAACTGAAGAGCATTTAAAGTTTTATAGTGAAGAGCTTAACTCTTAGAATTAATGAAATACAGTAACTGCACATAGGGGAGTCTGAAGTACATAAACATCACTCTCTTGAATAATCTTTAGTAGGGCAAGCTACTACCTTATAGAGCACTTAAAAGCAGCATCAGTATTCATTCATTATCCTCTCTTGACTGCCCCAGTGTATACA